>NC_135661.1:74769340-75456068 GCF_964188315.1 Podarcis muralis | reverse complement strand
CATAGGGTGGAAGGCAGGGAGCCCAACAGTAGATGGCGCCAGAGCCTGCTAATTCCAGTTATGTCCCCATCCTCCTCCCTCCTGAGTTCTACAAGGGCCACACTGAGACTAAGGAGCAGCAGGAGAAAGCTGGCAGCCAGGGCCACCTCTGAGACAGAGTGGAGGTAGTAAGGCAAGCAGGTAAAGGTAAAGGGACCCCTGACCATTAGGTCCAGTCGTGACCAATTCTGGGGTTGTGGCGCTCATCTCTCTTTATTGGCCGAGGGAGCCAGCGTACAGCTTCCGGGTCATGTGGCCAGCATGACTAAGCCGCTTCTGGCAAACCAGAGCAGTGCATGGAAACGCCGTTTACCTTCCCGTCGGAGTGGTACCTATTTATCTACTTGCACTTTGCTGTGCTTTTGAACTGCTAGGTTGGCAGGAGCAGGGACCGAGCAACGGGAGCTCACCCCGTCGTGGGGATTCGAACCGCTGACCTTCTGATCGCCAAGTCCTAGGCCCTGTGGTTTAACCCACAGCGCCACCCGTACCCCAAGGCAAGCAGGTGCAGGTTGGCTAAGAGCAGACTGGAGTTGGCTGGGCGGTGTCCCACCATCCCAACGGACTAGACTCCACTGTCTCTCTGTCTGTGTCGGCCCATCCTAGATAGTTACTCTTGCTCACTCCAGGGCATGACAGATCACTGAACATAATCAGTGTCAGCTTCAGGTTTTATAGGTGCCTCTATGCAAGTTGCCTTCAGCGAATGAGTCTTTCAACAGCGTTCCTGCTGTCCATTTGCTTGCCCTCTCCCTCCGGACCCAGTCTGCAGGAGAAAGAGAGCAAGACGAGCCCAGGGTATCCACAGCTCCTCATTGCACTTGCCAAAACTCATGCAGGTTGGAGAGGGCAAGTGAACAAACAGTCCCAGCAAAGAGGGAAGGGGAAGAGCAGGGGCAAGGATTCTTAGAAACAGCAGAAGCAGATTCAGGGCAGCACAACTGGTTCCTACACACAGGGCCCAGGGGGCAAGAGGGTGTCTTCCCACATCCTTCCCAAAGCCTGGGATGTGCTGGGCTTTGGGAAGGAGGTGTGAGGCTCTGAACAGGGTCCTAGACTCCTCCTTCCTCCTTCCCAAAGCCTAGTTAATGCTTTGGGACGGAGGCAGGAGGGCTCTGAGACCCTGCCACAGCCACACACCTCCTTCCCAAAGTCTAGCACCTTGCTCACCTGGCATCAACTTTTGGCCTTTGCCATATTACCAAGGTCCTCCCTTGCCCCCTACTGGAAGTTGAGGCTCAGGTGGTACCCAGTGATGCTGACACCTGGCATCACCACTGAATGTAGTATGTAAGAAGAGAATTTGAAGACAAGCCTGTAAATGGTTACTAGCCACGCTGTCTATGTTCTGTTTGTTGTAGGCAAAATGCCTTTGAACCCCACTTGCTGGGAATCATGACTGGGGAGAGCAGTGTTGTGTTCAAGTCCTGCTCATGGGCTTCTCATAGGCCTCTAGTTGGCCACTGTGAGAACCGAATGTTGGCTTTGGTGGGCTTTGGCTTCTTCTTATGCTCTTAAGTAAAGTTGTCAAGCGACCAGAGCGTAGCTTTGCAGTCAAACACAATCATTTGCAGGGCAACTGGCTGTTCAAAACCTCAGAGGCACTGTCCTTAGGCTTGTGTCAAGGAAGACAGTGCCCCCTAGTGTTGGGAGGCCAGATGCGCCTTGATATTCACTGCCTCTCCCCTCCAAACTCTGCAGTCCCTGCTCGGATCGTGAACATTTCGTCAGCAGTGACCGTGAACGAGGGAAGCAACGTGAATCTGCTCTGCCTAGCAGTGGGGAAGCCAGAGCCGACGGTAACTTGGCGGCAGTTGAAAGGTAAGGGAGGCTGGAGAGGGGAGGAAGGCTGAGGGTATCCCCTTTGTCCCCTATTCTGGAAGAAACTTACTCACCCCTATAAGCAACTGGTTTCCTCTGCTAATGAATGAAGGCAGGAAGAAGGAAACCTGTTTACAGATTAGAACCATATGAACCCACCCAGACCCTGAAATCACCACCTGAGGCCTTCTTTCTGTGCCTCCTCCATGGGAGCTTCAGAGAGCGGCAGCATGAGAAAGGGCCTTTTCTGCAGTGGCTCCCCATTTGTGAAATGCTCTCCCAGGGAGGCCCGCCTAGTACCTTCACTGTTCTAGGTGCCCGGTGAAAATGCTCCTCCTCAACCAGGCTTTTGGCTGATTAGCATTGTATGCCCCTTTAACTGTGTTCTTTAAATGTGAGTGGGGGGAATGGGTTTTCTTTGTTCCGGTTATTGTTTTTATTATGTCTTTTGTGTTTCCGTTTTGTATTTTTATGCCTTGAGATCCGCGGATGAAGGGTGGTATGCAAATCTAATGAATAAAATAAATAAATAAAATCAGAGCCGACGATTGCCTACATCTCAAAGCAGGTTTCGACCCAAATAAATGCATCTCATACCCATTTATATCTGTTAAGCAGGTGAAATTTGGTACTGGGTACAGAAATTAGCACCTCCTCTTCCTTTCTTTTTTAAAATAAGTAAACAAACAAACAAAGTTTCCACTCCTTAAAATTGCAGAATGGGCTTGAAAGAGTATCTTCGATGGCGAGTGAAATCCCAGAATTGTGGCAGAAAAGATATTGCAGTGGCAGAGAGTGAGAATCTAATCCCCTGCTAAACATAGCCCCCTCGCTCCTCCCCATGACTTGTACACGGCAGTGCTTAATTATTCCAGCTGCAGAATGCAGCTTTTCTTCTTTTTCTCGGTGCAGAGCTTTGATTTGTTTATCAGCAAGCACAGCTCCACCTCCTAGGCAAAGCTGCTCCCCATGCTTTAGCACACATAGCTTGTGGGGTGTGGGGGATTTTTACACTTACGATACTGGGATTTTTAAGATTTGATTTTGAGTTTTGACAAGTTGCCTAAAATGTGTTCGAGGAGGGAGGAGAATCAAGCAGCAATTAAATCCTGCTGGGAAACCTAAGATACAGACTCACAGGAAGATGGAATAAATCCTCACCTGGTTTTGATGAATGAGCAGTATCGGGACCTGCACAGAGGTGACAAACCGCTCTAAACCCTAGCTCATGCCTAGTGTCCTCCCAGGCTTTTAAACTTTTAAAAAAGCCTTTCAATACCTTAAAGCTGAGATTGATTCCTATTTTAGTCTCTAATTTGCTAGGGTTTCAGGTATTTTATCTGTACCCTTATAGAGATGTGTGTGTGTGTGTGTGTGTGTGTGTGTGTGTGTGTGTGTGTAAAAGCGTGTGTTATTTAATCTGATTTGATGTTTTAATTCATGTTGTGCATTGCCTAAAGGACTAGTTGAACAGCTGGCTAATAAATGTAAATAATAAATAAATAAATAAAAACATATTTCAAAGGCATTCCCAAACATCTCTACAAAGGCAGGAAGATGAAAATAAAATCGGGGGCAAATGGGAACACTGATTTCCCCAGGGACACAGTTCCCAGAAAATAGGCGGCAGACCTTGGAAACACAAATGGCAGCAGGACTCAGCATCCCTGAATAGAGCCCGACATTGCTGGTAGCTGCCTACCTGCCCTCCTGCTTGCTTGTCTCTCTGGGGTTGGCCACGTTAGGCAGTTCAGAAGCTGTCATATTGATGTCCCCATAAAGCCCTGGTGAGGTCCTACATTGGGGCCTTATGCAGGTGGTAAAGGTAAAGGTACCCCTGCCCGTACGGGCCAGTCTTGCCAGACTCTGGGGTTGTGCGCCCATCTCACTCAAGAGGCCGGGGGCCAGCGCTGTCCGGAGACACTTCCGGGTCACGTGGCCAGCGTGACATCGCTGCTCTGGCGAGCCAGAGCCGCACACGGAAACGCCGTTTACCTTCCCGCTAGAAAGCGGTCCCTATTTATCTACTTGTACCCAGGAGTGCTTTCGAACTGCTAGGTTGGCAGGCGCTGGGACCGAACAACGGGAGCGCACCCCGCTGCGGGGATTCGAACCGCCGACCTTTCGATCGGCAAGCCCTAGGTGCTGAGGCTTTTACCCACAGCGCCACCCGTGTCCCTATGCAGGTGGTGCTGTGGTGTAAACCACTGAACCTCAGAAGGTCAGTGGTTCAAATCCCTGCAATGGGGTGAGCTCCCATTGCTCTGTCCTAGCTCCTGCCAACCTAGCAGTTCGAAAGCACGCCAGTGCAAGTAGATAAATAGGGGAAGGTAATCGGGAAGGTAATCGGCATTTCCGTGCACTCTGGCTTCTGTCACAGTGTTCTGTTGCACCAGAAGCAGTTTAATCATGCTGGCCACATGACCTGGAAAGCTGTCTGTGGACAAATGCCGACTCCCTCAGCCTGAAAGTGAAATGAGCGCCACAGACCCCATGGTTGCCTTTGACTGGACTTAACCATCCAGGGGTCCTTTACCTCTGCCTCACCTACATTGTGGCCTGATGATGATGATGATAAAAATTTATTATTTGTACCCCACCCATCTGGCTGAGCTTCCCCAGCCACTCTAGGCAGCTCCCAACTGACTGTTAAAAACAATACAGCATTAAATATTAAAAATGTCCCTAAACAGGGCTGCCTTCAGATGTCTTTTAAAGATAAGATAGTGGCTTATTTCCTTTACATCTGAAGGGAGGGCGTTCCACAGGGTGGGCACCACTACCGAGAAGGCCCTCTGTCTGGTTCCTTGTAATTTCACTTCTCTCAATGAGGGAACTGCCAGAAGGCAGGAGCTGGACCTCAGAGTCTGGGCTGTTTGATGGGGGTGGAGACGCTCCTTCAGGTATACAGGACCAAGGCCGTTTAGGGCTTTAAAGGTCAGCACCAACACTTTGAATGTCAAAATGGTCTTGCTGTTCACCACTGAAGCCTGCTGTGATCCCAACCGGGGTTGGGTTGTGGGGTGCTGGTGTCAGATGGGTACACGCCTGGTGGGAACTCTGAAGGTTCCTTCCTTCCTGGTGCCAGCCTTGCTACGAGAACAGGGGTGGTTGGAGCTCATCTCTCCCCCGGGAGAGAGACCGTCCCTAGTTGCTGGGATGTGTTTGGCTTCGTAGGTCGCAGGTTGTGCAAGCTTGTCCCCCCCCCCCCCCTTCTAACCCCAACCCCCCTGCGCTGTTGTCACAGCCCCGGTGCGAGGCAGCCCCTGCGTCTCCGAGGTGTGGATAACAGTGTTGCTGTCATATGTGTTTTCTTGTGTGTAAGTCTGTGTTTGTGTCTGTCTCCCTACTGCTGGCCCTGACCCCCTCCCCGCCACCCCCCTCCTCCCTCCCCAACAGATGGCTTCACCAGTGAAGGGGAGTACCTGGAAATCACGGAAATCAACAGGCAGCAGGCTGGGGAGTACGAGTGCATCACAGTGAATGGAGTCTCAACACCTGACAGCAAGCGAGTCCTCATCACTGTCAACTGTAAGTGGTCCTCATATTTGCCTCCTAGGTCTGTCCCCTTCAGCCAGATGAAGGGTTGCAATGTCTGGGGCGTGGAGCTTCAGCTATAAAGTTAGGGATGGACGGATCTGTCTATTTCCCTTTTCTAAGTTTCCTCTGCCCCCCCAACCCAATCTTATCATAACATTGAGTTGCAAGGGACCCTGAGGGACATCTAATCCAACCCCCCGCAATGCAGGAATCTCAACACGCAGTCCCACATCCAATTTGAAACCGTACCAGACTCTGCTTAGTATTGCAAAGATGTTATCAGGTTTTATTGCTGTTTAAATGTAATCCTCTACATTTTTGCGGTAATTTGTGGTTTTGTTTCTTTAAAACCCTCACAAACATTCATCAGAATGTTTAATACAAATTTCTAAGGCAAAACTTTTCATATACAGCTTTTTCCTTCATATACATTTTTTACAAAGTGATTTCCCCCAATATAATACGTTTTTGCATATTATTTTCACAATTATATCCATTTATATGCACGCTTTACTCTTGTGCATACATGCTGTGCATACACTTGGCTGGAGTAATTTTGCAATGGATCGTATGGGGAGTTTGATGGGGAGGGTTCCCTCTTTACTCTTGTGCATGTTGTTTAGTTGGAGAGCTGAATCACAAAATTCGACAAGTGTGAATTTCAAAGGCTTGCTGTGTTTTGGTTTGAGAAGTGGGTCTTAGGTGACTTCTCAGTGAAATGCAAACAGAATTGAATTTCTCCTCCAACCCTAGCTGAGACCCAGCCCTTAACTGGGAATCAGGAATGCAGGAATGACTCCAAAGGTGAGTGTGGAGCTGCAAGTGTTTTCACTGCCTCCCACTTCCCCATCTCCTTCCCAGCTTTCAATCACAGGGTATTAACATCTTATGTACCATGGGACTGCCCTTTGCTCCCTTAATAATGGTCTTTTCTATTCCTCCCCTGGCTAAACTACACATTACCTATGAGATTATTGACTGGATCTCTTGTAAGAGATCCTGGCTGGATCTACACTGATCTGTAAAAACGCTATTAAAGGCTATTTTTAAAAATGTCCTATTGCTCTCAATGCAATTTCCCAATGGCAACGGATCACTGCTCTGCAGCGCCCCCTGCTATCACATTTTAATAACGCATTTATAATGTTTTAAATGATGTGTACAGATGAGTCCCCTGATCCATATAGATATAATTCAACTGCTGGGGGTTCCAAATTAGAAGTGGCCCTGGGAGAGGGATACTTAACTCTTTCCCACCCTATCTTGTCCCTAATATAAATCACCTCCAAGTTTCTGTTAGCCCTGAACTGGGAAGGAGATGGAGGAGTTTAAGTATCATCCTTTTCCTTCTGAGACATCACTTGCCAATTCTCACAACCTATTTGGCAACATGGGTGCTCAGGGCTGGTTTACACACATGGCGGAATGAAGTAATAGGGAGTTGTGAGTTGTTAGGCTGGGCTATAGCACTTCAGGCTGCTGGCAGGGAGGCCCGTTTTTAAACAGTGGGGGAAAGATGGCCTTTAAGATGTGCAGAGCCCAGATTCTCAAAGGCTTTATAAATATTGACCAGGCTCTTGGATCGAAGGCTTGAAAGGATAAAAAACATTGGGGCAAGTTCTGGAGCACTGGAGCCATAGGCTTAGGATACCACTTCCTCTCTCTCTCTCTCTCTCTCTCTCTCTCTCTCTCTCTCTCTCAGCAGAGGCCTTTATGAAACTAGGTGAAAAGGCACATATTATGCAGTTGGCATTGTCCTCCCCCCCTTCCCTTCCCTTAAATCTGTGATAGTGGGAGAAGCAGCAAAAGGGCATGAAGAGGAGAGGGGGTTTTTTCCCCCTTCCTCCCTCCTATCACTCCCTTGCACAGGCAAACATTGTGCCATGGTGTAGGGGTTTATGGGAGATGTGGTTCTTCCAAAGTCATCTTCTTTTGGAGGATAATAATAATAATAATAATAATAATAATAATAATAATAAATTTTATTTATACCCCGCCCTCCCCAGCCAAGACCGGGCTCAGGGCTGCTAACACCAAATATAAAAACAATTGATTGAAATACAGCTTTAAAAAAAACCAAGATTAAAATGCAACATCAAAACATTAAAATGCAACCTCATTTCAGTGGAAACTCAATCAAAAACTTTTTTGTGGATAAAAACGTCAAGTCTTCACCAAGGCTAACTATCCAGAGTGGTACTACATGGGCCAGAAAAAAGCCAGGGAAGTCCCCAAATAAGAGTTCCAACACAGAAGGAGAAAGGAAAAAAGAAAGAAGGGAAGGGAATCAAATTGATTCCAAGCCAAAGGCCAGGCAGAACAACTCTGTCTTACAGGCCCTGCGGAAAGAAGTCAGATCCAGATGCCAGGGGAAGGTCTGTCGTTCTGTGGTAGAGCATCAACCAGATTCAACCCCTGGCGTCTCTGGGTAAGAAAGCCTAGAGACCTTCTGTCAGTTAGTGTTGGCAGTGCTGAACCATGTGGACAAATGATCTGACTCAGTATAAGGCAACTTCCTATAATGTTATGATAGGGGAGCAGGGAATTCTTCTCTGACTCAGATTTTTATGCAAGCCAGAGAAGAACTTTTGGAACTTGTACAGCTTTACGTTCCCCTGTTGTGTTTTCCCCAAGCCTGACTTGGGCCGCGTCCATACCATACATTGACAGCGATATGCTACCACTTTCAACGACTTGGCTTCCCCCAGAGGATTCTGGGAATTGTACTTTGTTAAGAGTGCTGAGGGTTGTTAGGAGGCCTCTGTTCTCCTCACAGAGCTACAATTCCAAGAGTGCTTCAACAATCGATCTCTGTTTACAGGGAACTCTGGGCATTGCAGCTCTGGGAGGGGAACACGGGCTTCTTAAGAACCTTCCCCCTTAACAAACTACAGTTCCCAGAATTCTTTGGGGAAGCATCTCTACCAGAGGTTGGCAACTGGAGACTATCTGTTGAGGAACAGCTAAGACACCGCATATCGTGACTAATATATGCCTCCCACATCAACTGTTGTCTCTTCCTAGACCCTCCAACCATCACAGATGTAAAGGACTCACGTATCCCAATGGGAAAGAATGCACTTCTGCGCTGTGAGGCCATGGCTGTGCCACCTGCAGAATTCCAGTGGTTCAAAGACGACAAACAGTAAGTCATTCTTCTGCCCATTTCTTGGCCCTGGCCAGAGATCCATAACATTGATATCCCTCCAATACATTTGGGAGGGGGAATCGCAGCTTAGCGGCTTTGCAACAGGGAGATCCTAGGCTCAGTCACTTACATCTCCAAGTTGAAAGGATCAGTTAGCAGGGGAGGCGAAAGACCGCTGCCTCAGACCAGGCAGAGCTCCTGCTAGGGGTCCAAATAGCGTAAGCAGCTTTCTGTGATCCTTAAGGACCTTTTGGCACAAGCCATTTCTTCTCCCCAGGGCAAAATTGGTGTGGTGTAACCACGTGGTAGAATGTGGTAATGATGTGGACCGAACTACTGCAGGTGTAGGGGGTGTGCGTTTGAATGCTCCTCCATGTACAACGACAAAAGGGCCCTTTAAAATACTTGGAGTAAAAAAGACCTAGGTACAGTGGGGAGAAAGGTTCTAACTTTGGCCTGCTCCCTTTATATGCTACTTGCAGGGATGTTTCCCCCCACTTTTTGGCAGCATTAAAACATGACGCCCCCCTTCTGCCATCAGAAGTGGTACTGTCCATTCTGTAAACTCAGTATCGGTTGTGCTGCAGGCACAGTCCAAGCCATTGTGCTTGGTAATTCTCAGCAACCTTCAGCACCCTGCAGTTCCCTGGATTCTCTGTGGGAACCAGTATCTTGCAAGATAAGACCGGGATAAGCGTGCATCAGAGGTGCATCCCAATTCTCCAATCAGGGCTGGCTGCTGAGCTTCTTGATCTTGTTTCCATCTGGCAAGACAGTTGTTACTCTCCAGCAGTCTTTCTCAAACTCAGGTCCCCAGATGCTGTTGGACTACAACTCCCATCAGCCCTAGCTACCAGGACCAGCAGTAAGGACCCAAGTATGAGAAAGTCTGCTCCGCAGTCGTCTTTTTCTTTGCCCTCCTCCAAACTCTCCTGTTTAAGCAAATAAATAAAAAGGAAAAGAAATTACGGGACTGGCACTCGAAGGTCAGTGTGGCAGCACAGGCAATGATTGCGGAAGGCCCCGAATTCAATCTCAGCGAAAAGGATCAAGGTGGCAGGTGATGGTGATGACCCTTCTCTGCCTGAGATCCTGGGGAGTCATGGCCAATCAGAGCTCTGAGATAGGCAGGCAGATCACCTGACCTAGTAGAAGGCAGCTTCTCTTCCCCCCTCCCACCATGTAACTTCGCTGTGTGTCTCATTAGTTAGACAGCACCGCATGCTTTAACCTTCCAAATGGCAATCTTATTAAACAAACCCACGGCGCGTACTCATGGTCGCTTAACGCAGATTAATTTGTAACTCTCCAAGCAGAACACGGCCCATCAGTCACGTATAGTCCCCCGTCCCCCGGGGGGCTTGATAAACCGTGTGGTGTGGTTGCCTGCCTGGGATTGGGGGGGGGAGAGGGGAGCTGTTGTCAAGTCCCCTGGCAGGCCCTGGCGTGTGATGAGTGGGTTGTGTTCACCTGGTACAGGTGGGAAATGGCAATTTGTATAGGTTTGTAGCAGGCGTGGCCAATGCTGTACAGCCCACCTGGTGGTGCTGTTCTGCAAAAACTCTCATCACCCTTGACCATTGGGATGAGGGAGAGATTTGATTTAGTTCATGTTTAAAGGGGAACCCATCAAATTTGCCCTTCCTGAAACAAAAAAGCAAACCAAAATATCGAAATTCACGCTTTCCCGAATTTTGCAATGCAGTTCTGCAGTTAAGCAATGGGAACAAAGGTTAGGGGGAATGTGCACATTTGGCATAGGGGTTCCATTCCTGGGTGGCCTGGGTTGGCAGAGTGGGCATAAGCCCACTCCACCCTGTTCTGCCTCTGTTCTGCCATCTTCTGGGCTTTGGGAAGGAGGTGCGGGGGCTCTGGCTGGTCCTCCTAAATACGGGAAAGTGCTAACTAGGTTCTGGGAAGGAGGAGGAGGGCACTAGGACCCTGTCAGAGTTCTCCATTCCAAAGCCCAGAGCCTCGCTTACCAGTCTTCGAGATAGCATCCCACCCCCCCCCCCACCCAGCCCAGCTCAGCACCCAGTGCATGAGCACCGCTTGCACAGCCTTAACTTTGCCCCTGGATTTTGTTCTTTTCCATGTTTGCATTCATTTGTCAACTCAGTAGGAAGGAGTAAGTGCTGTAGGGAGAAAAAGGCTCCTGAAGGAAGAGGCGGAGGGGGGAGGGGGAATTTCTGTGCTTAGCTGAACAGCTGAGGCCTCTCTTTCGGGAGCCGAGTTCTGGTTCTGCAGGGATTGACACCTGACAAGATGATTTGCAATTATCTCCCGATCAGCCTCCCAGTTGTTTCCCTCCAGTGTTCCCGCGCTAGCTTGGTGAGAACAGTTCATGGTTCAAACCTCTTGCATCTCAGGGGGGCTGTTTGTGGTTAGAACTGCTCAGTGAAAAGAAACCATGACTTTTTATCTTACTTTATTAGGAAACAATGACAGAGCTGTGGGCGCACTGAACATCAGACGCAAAAAGTCAGGGTGGAGGGTGGGAGGAAGCCACCCAGGAACACAAGGATATATATATATATATATATACACCCAGTGATTTGATAGCTGTCAGTAAAAGCAATGTGGAGTTTATACAAGAAAATTGTCAGAAGCCATAAAATTATGAAGTTCTGGTTGATGAACAAGCAACTGGGGTTTAATTTGAGCTGGAGCTAAGGGCCAAATAGCATATTCCATGTCCAGATTCTCCCAATATTTTTGTTTTTACTTACAAAGCAGTGACAGCAGGCTCTAAATTTGATCAGAGTGGTAGCATCAGAGGGGGAGGCAGTGTTTAATCTGAAAGGCTGCCACATGGGTGAAGGCAAAGGATTGTTCTCTGCCGCCCCCAAAGGGCAGGGTATTTGTTTGGTTGAACATTAAGAGAAACCTCATGACTCAGCTTAATAATAGAACCCCATTTCCTATAGGGGTGGTGGTTTCTCTGTGAGTAGTGGTGGGACAGCCATTTGTGAAGAATGCTCATTTTTGATAAGGCTATCAATAGCTACCACCAGGTTGGTCAGAGGTGATAATGTTGCTAGAAGCCACAGGATGGGTGAGGATTCTTGTGCTCGGGTCTTTCTTGTGGGTTTCCCATAGGCATCTGGTTGGCCACTGCAAAGACCGGACACTTCACTAGATGGGTCATTGGCCTGGTGTGCCGGACTCTTCTCCTGTTTTTATTTTTGCTCTGGAACTCACACAACAAGCAGGAGATTGGACTAGACAGTGTAGATTTTGGCCATAGCGAGATGAATCACATAGATCTTCGTGGAAGCTGAACTGTAGGGAAACGGAAGCGGCGCTGATTGAGAGAAACCAAGGAAGGGCAGAAATTGCCTCTTTCCCCCATCCCTTCTTGTAACCAATTGAGCCAATAACCAGCACACTGCAGACCAAATAAAACTCCTGCTCTTTCTGGCTGCCCAGGAGTGCAAAAACAGGGACGGCGATCAAGCAAGGGGAGGGGGGGAAAGATAATAACATGGTTGCTGGGCTGCATTCGGTTTGGTGAGTCACGGGTTTTGCAGCTGTTCAAACCAAGCCAGGCTAGATGGCTTCATAGATTTAAAACTCGGGGGTGAGGGGAGAGAAAATAGCCTGGATAATAGGAGAGTCTGTATGTGGAATACTTTGCCTGGTAGGAGGGCTGGTGTGGGATATACCATCCTTGCTGCCACATTTAATAAAGAAGAAGCTTCCCTCTCAGGAGTGGCAAGCAACAATACGCATGTGTGCATGCACATTCACACACACACACTCACACACACACACACACACACACACACACACAAACCGTATCAGAGAAAAGGAGGCAGGTGAATCCAGATCTACTGCCGCTGTGGGGGTTGTGGTCCAAGAGATGATGGATCGCCTGTCTGACAGGCCAGAGCAGAGATAAACAGCCACTGGGACTGTGGGAAGGTGGCATAGAGAGGTGTGGAAACTGCAAAGGGAGCCCTTGGACTGCATTGGCCAATTCAGCCTCCTGTAGCTTTTGATTTCTGGGGATGCCTTTGAAACACTCCCTCTCCAAATGCCTCCCAGGATTCGAGGGCTTCCAAAACACCTAGCCTTGTTTCCAGAGCACCTCCATCGATGCATGAGCAAGCTGCCCCTTTGCGATTTCTTGACTTGGTTCGGACTGATACCTATGTGCGGTTTGCCAGAAAAGTGTCCCCTTTTGCATCTCCCCTGCCCACCTCCTCTGTCCCCGCTCCTCTTCTCCTCGCAAGTTACCAGCAGCGATCCAAAGTGTTTGTGCCTGGGTGAAGCCATGGTGCAGGGAAAGGGATCTAGCAACGCAAAGGCGCAAGAGGGTAAAGACCCCCTTTTTGTGCACTGGGATTTTGACCATGCACAGATGTGCCAGAGCAAGGGTTGCAGTGGTGGGAGGTGTGAACTAATTAACAAGGGCCATCACTGGAAACTTATATCTCTTTAACTAAGGGCTAACTCTCCTGCAAAGAAGCCAGGAAATAGAATGCTGATCATGGGCAAATCAGGGACAGGGCATGAGATCAGTTGCAAGCTGGTATTTTGTATAATTCCCCGTATTCTCAGAGCACAATGCTTTAACAATGTTACCCGCCCATGCTCTCCTCCCACTCCCTTTTCCTAGCAGAGTAATTGGCGGCGTGGATGGACTGCAGATCCAGAACGAGCGCACTCGTTCCATGCTGCTCTTCAGCAACGTCACCGCTCGTCATTATGGGAACTACACCTGCCTGGCTTCCAACAACTTAGGCTCCTTCAATGTCAGCTTACGGCTTATCAGTGAGTCTCTCTTCTCCTCTTCCTGCTACCACCTCCCCCATCCCTGATGGAGGTTGTGTCTTAACCTTGACTGGGCCCACTATGAAGGGCCCTTCTCCTCCCAATGGCAAGTTTGCCTGCCACCACTTGCACCCTCAGTTTGGCTCCTAGAGCCACTGGACTGGCCGGGCATATGAGAAGTAGTGTGGGTGGGAGAGAAATTGGATCCACTTTGCATCGGAAGGTGAAAACTAGAACTTCCCAGAACAATGCGCAGCCCTTTTGCAAAATACACCCATCTCTGAATTTTGCAACGCAGCTCTCCAAGCAAGTAAGGCATACAAAACTGAACGCACTAGTAATGTGTGCATTAAAAAAACATGCATCGGTTAATGACAATAGTATACACAAAAGGCATAATATTAGGGGGAATTGCTTTGTAAACAGGTTAATCAAACAAAATTGCAAAAAAAAAATGTGTTTATTAGGAGAAAGGTGTAAGGGAGAAATGCACACTATAATGGTGGTGAATTTTAAATAATAATAATAATAATAATAATAATAATAATAATAATAATAATAATATGATTTTATTATTTGTACCCACTCATCTGACTGGGTTGCCCCAGCCACCTTGGGTGACTTCCAACAAATATAAAAGCACAATAAAACATCAAACATTCAGATGGCTTCTAAAAGTCAGATAGTTGTCTATTTCCTTGACATCTGATGGGAGGGCGTTTCACAAGGAGGAAGTCACTACTGAGAAGGCCCTCTACCTGCTTCACTGTAACATCACTTAGCTTCGCAGTGAGGGAACTACCAGAAGGC
Organism: Podarcis muralis; assembly: GCF_964188315.1. Taxonomy (NCBI): domain Eukaryota; kingdom Metazoa; phylum Chordata; class Lepidosauria; order Squamata; family Lacertidae; genus Podarcis; species Podarcis muralis. Next base: position 75,441,934 of record NC_135661.1, on the reverse strand, counting down.
CCTCAGAGCTGGACCAGTGGGGGTGGAGACGCTCCTTCAGGTATACAGGGCCAAAGCTGTTTAGGGCTTTAAAGGTCAGCACCAACACTTGAATTATGCTCAGAAAAGTACTGGGAGCCAATGTAGATCCTTTAGGACCAGAGTTATATGATCCCAGTGGCTGCTCCTGGTCATCAGTCTAGCTGCTGCATTCTGGATTAGTTGTAGTTTCAGAGTCACCTTCACGTAGAGCGCATCGTCGTACTCCAAGCGGGAGATAACCAATTTTAAGAAAAAATATATTTGCAAAGTGATGTACAATTGTGGAGAACGGAACTTCTAAGACTGGAAAAATGAGACACTGTGGGTACTCAAAATTGACACATTTGCCTAATCCTAGTAAGGTAAAGGTAAAGGGACCCCTGACCAGTAGGTCCAGTCGTGGCCGACTCTGGGGTTGCGACGCTCATCTCGCTTTATTGGCCGAGGGAGCCGGCGTACAGCTTCCAGGTCATGCGACCAGCATGACAAAACTGCTTCTGGCGAACCAGAGCAGCGCACAGAAATGCCGTTTACCTGCTGGAGAATACCTGCATTTTGAGGTGCTTTTGAACTGCTAGGTTGGCAGGAGCAGGGACCGAGCAACGGGAGCTCACCCCATCGCGGGGATTTGAACCGCCAACCTTCTGATTGGCAAGTCCTAGGCTCTGAGGTTAAACCCACAGTGCCACCCGTGTCCCATCTATCCTAGCAGAGAGGGCCAATTTTATTTCTAACACTCTGGTTAAAACAAACCCTTCTTCTCCTCCTCTTAGGACCAGGTTCTCTGGACAACATGGCAGCCTCCAGCATGGAATCTCCCCTCTTCCTGGGCCTGCTGTCATCCGCCTTTGTGACTCTGCTGTTTAAGGTTTAGGGCGGCTGGGGAATTGAAGCAGAAACACGGAAGGAAACAGGTGAAAGGGAATGAATCCAAGAGAGGGAGAGAAAGAGAGAGAGGGGGAGGCATCTCTACTTTCTGGAAAAGATGAAGAGAGAGAGGGAAATGAAATTTATCAAGAACCCCATCACTGTGAGGGATCGAAGAAAACAAAACGAAACGGAAAAAAAAATATGCATTTGTTTCTACAGCCATTTATCTTCACACTCCATCTCAGACACTCCCAGTTGAACTTGTTATTTAACACAACCGAAAAGACACAGGGCTCTATAGGGTTGACTGCAGACATTGCTCACCCCACCCCTCACCTCTGCGACTTAAATGGAACAGCAACATTTTCTTCCTTGGGCTGATGGGACCTTTCGTCCTTCGAATGCACAGACCCCGGAATACCGATTTCACAAAGGGTTTTGTTCTTTCTGTTATTTTAACCTCCTTTTTTTCCTTTTGGTTCCTTCTTTTGCTGTTGTTTGGGAGCAAGGATTTCAGCAGCTGACAACATTTAGGAGCTTCCCTTTTAATTATTATGATTTACAAGCTGGGCTGAGAACCTCCATAGGCGGTGGAATTCCTTCTGCCCCCTTCCAGATTCATTCAGACAGATTTGCAGGCCATTTGTTATTATTTTTTGCAGCCTGGGGCCAGGAAAACTATCAGCAATATTTGGAAGGCTGCTGAGCTCAGCCTAGGCAGGAAGGAGGTCTCCTTTGGGGCATTGCGAGAGAGGCTGACATCATATAAATGCACTCCGCGAACGCTGTCTGAGGACCACCACCGAGAACCGAACCCGCAGCCCTTAGACACGACGGCATGCCAGAGTCTTTGGAAGAACTGTTAAAGGTCATAGAGCCAAGTCTGCTAAGTTTTTTTGAGGCATGGAATTTCCACCCTTTAAAAAGCAGGGGTAAGAATGACCTTCTCCTGACAATGTTGATTGCCAGGTAACGTGATGCGGCCTATGGAGAGAAACCAGGAAGAGGGAATGGCTGGTTTAATTCTTTGTTTGGCCCAGGAATTTTCCTGCTTTTGACAGTGATTGGGTTGGGTTTTTGTTTTGTTTTTTCATTCGTTGGGGGTGGGGTGTATATTTCCGCTGGAAAAATCATTGCTTGGAACATCTGCCAGCTCTCTAAAATCAATGGTGTTCTTTTTCTGTACTTTTCACAAAATCTTTTCTCGGCAATTTCCCTTGAGCTAAGGACTCCCATCCCCCCCCTCTACCTTTACACACACATACACATATGCACAAACCCACACCAGTATCTCTCCTCTGTATCTTTGTTGAACAAAAGCACCGTGGCACTTGAATTCTTCCTTATTTATGTCTTTATTCTATTTCCCTTCCTCTTTTCTTCTTTGCTCTTCCTAGTTCTCGAGTCATTATTGCTGATTGTATCTCGGGACCCCCCAGCCCTGACTTCAAAGGCTCCCTTTCAGACGGAATTATAATCAGGGTTTTGTGTATTCAGCACTTCTGCACATACACCACACACACAAAAAAAAAGTCCAACGTTTGGGATAGAATTCAGCATTCGGATATGTCATAAAAAATAAAAAATGAAAGTTTCTAGTCCTTTTGTAAAGATAAGCTTGAGAATGTGTGGAAAATACCAGCGGGTATCTTTGTGGATGTGATGAGGCATAGCTAATCATAGATCCAGAAATGCAAGAAGCCTGGTAGAGTGGAGATTATTCATCTTTCTGCAGCCTGTTTATTAAAAGTCTCAGTAAAGGCAGTGATGCAGATAGGTACAGTTGAACCTTGGAAGACGAACAGCTTAGTTCCCAAACATTTTGGCTCCTGAACGTTGCAAACCCGGAAGTGACTGTTCCGGTTTGCAAACTATTTTGGAAAGCTCAATATCTGACGGGGCTTCCGCAGCTTCTGATTGGCTGCAGATGCTTCCTGTAGCCAATCAGAAGCTGTGCTTTGGTTTTTGAACGTTTTGGAAGTTGAACAGACTTCCAGAATGGATTCCGTTCAACTTCCAAGGTACGACTGTACTTTGGACTTTGAGGTCCTCTCTTTAGGTAGCAGTGTCTATCGCTTCACTTTCTTCAGATTGCAATCTGCTGGCCCTGCTGTGAATGGGACTCCCTCCCGCTCATTCTGCCAATTGGGGCCTTAGACACTTGCCCTGAAGTCCTGTCTTGATGGAACCGCTGCTATGAGGCTAATAATACCTCTTGTTTTCATGCTGGCCATGGAGGAGATTCTCCACTTCAGTGGCCAACACAGAAACACAAGAAACTGGCCCCTGAGCTGGTTAGCAAATCCCTCCTGCAGTCTAGTAGTTTTTGTAGACTTATTTGCAAGGCTATGTGGGTGATCCTTCCCTGCAGATATATCCCCCATCCCCAGTACAATTGGAGGTAGTTTGAAAGAGAAGTTTCTGCTTGTGAGGTGTGCAGGTTTTTGCATGGTTTGGGCATCAAACTAAATGTTGTGGGAGATGCTGAGAACTGAAGAAATGCCACATGTGAGGCTGATAAGTGGAAAGTTTATAAGCAAAGCCCAACACATTGCAGCTGGCATTTAGTCAACACAAAATTGCATCTCCTTCTAGCACACCACATGCCCATAAAGAGGCTCTGTTTCCAAATGTGTCAGGAGGAAGTCAACAGAAACACTGGGGATCACTGGTCCGATTACATCTGCACCTTATTGGTCTTGCTTCTGGCATCTTTCCAGTTATCAGTGTGTCTCCCTGTTTTGTTCATAGCTGCTGATGCTACTACGGAAGGAGGAAGAGGAGATGAAGGGTTGCTGTTTATGACTGCAGCCGCAGATCTCCTATAACGTCTATGTAGTCCAACCCTCAAAACTTATAAGATGTGCTTTGACTAGGTTAATAACAATGCATTTACAGTCAGCAATGGTAATGTAGCCTCTCAATCCACTTAAATGAAACTGCTTGTTTGTAAGATATATCGTGCAAATGCATGAAAATGTGTTCAGTTTCCACTGTCCTACACAGGTTGCTAGACCTCAGCATTTCTTGACACAGAATGTAGGTTAGCAGAATAATGTTAGTTTCTTTTTAAACATGGAGTATCTACAGTCCTATGCAGCTGTGTACATGCCAAGATCCTACAGGAGTACAGAAAACTCAGAATGTGGTAGGGGTTGATTTCAGTTTCCTGGGAATCCCAGCTTTCTTTCTTTTGGGTGGGGGGGGGGGAGCAAGTTCCTAGCTGTTATAGTTATGGCTGTATGCTTGCAAAACTTTTTTGTGCTATGCCTGCTGAATCTCTGAAGCCAAAGAGGTGGCTGAACAAGATCCCAAGTGGTCTTAGCTCCTTGTCCCTCTCCTTGAGTAGCAGAAGAATGATTATGTAAAAATGGGGGGGGGGTAAAAATAGTAGGATGAATTAAACAAAATGAGAAAAAAATATTGAGTTCATTTGCATAGTTTATGCAGATTGCAGAACTGGGCTTTTCTTGGTGCAGAATTTACATTATTTTGCTGCAGAATTTTTCATTTGGCAGACAGTACACAGATCCCTGGTTATAATTGAGAATCCAGAGCATGCGCACACAAGCATCACCACCACCCAACAAAGGCAGAGTCTCCAAAAGGAAGGCACTCTAGTTCTCGCCTTGTTAGATTCTACTCTGGTATCGTGTCAGAGGCATCTCCTCCTGAATAGCGTTTCCTTGTCCCTCCTACACTCTCAAGGTTATTGCTGTAGCTGGAGGTGCTCCTGACACTCAGCAGAGGTGGGAGAGCCCATGTCAGGACAGGGATGGGAAACCTGAGGCCCTCCAGGTGTTCTTGGACTCCAGCTCCCATCAGCCTCAGCCAGCATGGTTGATGATCAGGGATGATGGGAGTTGCAGTCTTAACAACCATGGGTTCCCCAACCCTACAGTAGCAGATATTGGGGGGGATTGGTGATGCTCAAATTGTGCCTCCAGCTGAAAGGAGGAAGCGTGGCGCTCTGGTATTGCATATGGTGCTTGGATCACTGTAGAGACTCGCTTGTGCTTGCTTGTGTTAACATCTGATTGCTGTACATGCAGAAGTGGGGAGTGAGAGAGAGGCATCTGTAATGTAGGTGAGGATGCTGGCCAAGCCAGCACAGGGTTTCCATTCGCATTAAAAACCCTGGTTGAAGCAGGAGTCTCTCTTGAAGCCTTATTTGCCCTTGCTGGGCTTGCCGAATGGCTGAGTACCAGTGATAACTTCTCAGAGAGCTGGAGGTGATCTTGTGGAGCTTTCTCACCTTCAGTGCATGGGGTTTTGTTTGATCTTTGTGGCCTGCTGTGGTCTCCAGCCAAAATGTTCCTTGAAAGTTCCACAGTGCTTCAAACAGTAGCAGAGGAATGCCAAAAGGAGCTCCAGCCAGGGCACCCCGGATTGTATGAGCTGTATGTGTGTTTTGGTGAGACAGTCCCAGGCAGTGTAGTGCTCCTGTTACAATTATGGTTGACGCACTTCTGTTTAAAAAAATGTACATGAGAGAACAGGTGCATCTCCATGCGAGCAGGAAACATGGGCAGTTTCCCCTTAGGAATGAAATCGACTGGACCAGGAAATACTTATTACCTGCTATGAGATTAAGGCTGCTATTTTAAGCATGCTTACTGGGGAGTAAGTCCCACTGGGCTCCATGAAGCTTTCTTCCGAGTAAACATGTACTGCATGGGAAGAGCCCTTAATTAAAAAGCAAGGGAACAGAATGAGCAGACCTTCTACCCCGGGCAGTAAATCCCCTTCTGCTTCCATTATCTGTGTGTACTTACGTAGAGATAAGAGGGGAAGTTCTCCCATATGGCCAGAGAAACAACTGTCTGTACACAGTCCAGATTTCACTCACCTTTGTTGTCTTCTGTCTGTATTCTGTCTTCAGGACTGAGTCATCACATCTGTTCTCCCTTGTGCCCAGGGTTAAGGAGAGGGCACCCAGGCAGATTTGAACCCTTCCCTTTTTGATAAATTAAGCACTGCTGCAGATGGAGGTCAAGAGCAGTAGGGTAATGAAGGGGGCAGCTAGGCTTCTGATATGCTCTGCAGCTGGCTGTTTTCCCCTGGAAGAAGTCGGAATTTGGCCAAGGGATGCCTCCCTTGCTGGACAGTTCTGCAGCTCCCATTCATTTCAATCTATACAAGAAACTTTCTCAGTAGGGGTGGGGGAGAAATGTGATTCAGTTCTCATTTAAAGGTGAATGTACCCACCCTCACCTTTCGGAACCATATGTGAACAAAAAACCAACCATCCTTCGAAAAGGGCACGTCTCCAGATTTTGCAATGCAGTTCTGCAGCCAAGTCAGCTGCAAAATAAAATAAAATTTTTTATTATTAAAAAAACACCCCCAAACTGTGCATATTGTTGTAATGTGTGCATTAAGAATATGCATGTTTGTGAAAATTATGTTAAATAATGCATTATATATGTGGAAACTGCTTTGCAAAACGTGTGTAAATCAGGCAAGTTTGCCTACAGAAATGTTTACACTAATAGGAACACGCACTGAAATGCTGGTTAATTTTCATGTGGACTATATATGCAAACTGTTGTGGAAATGAGGAAAACTGAACATTCTGGACTGAAAAAAGAAAGGAAAGAAACCGAAACGAAATGGACAGATTTACCCATCCTTATTTCCCAACTGAGCCCTACGTTTCCTCTCCTGCCCTGTGCTTCATGGAACTCCTATCTGCCTCAGGTCCTTCCACATTCCCTCCATCCAGGTTGTCTTGTAGCAGAACCACCCATCATCACCTCCAGCATTCTCTCCATCCTCTGCTGCAACATTCCTTCTTTAGTTCCATCTTCTCAGCACCTTCACCCATTCATTCATTCATCCATCCATCTGCATCAGCAGTTATGGCTATTTAACAGTGTGGCGCAAGAGGGATACGCAGAGCATAGGAATGGTGCATTCTTTGACCCCGAGGGCCCACAGTCTGCATGAGATGGACAAGACAAGGATGGAGAGAGGCCAGGAATGAATGAAGTGGGTTGGCAGTACAGGGTCAGGCAAAGCAAGGCAATCCTCTGTTCTGTCGCTATAAAGGGGAGAAAGTGCTCTTGCACTCTGGTACTGCTTACCCATTTCCCACAGGCTGGCCACTGTGAGAGCCCATTGTGGGCTAGATAGGCCAATGGCCTGATTCAGCAGGTTCTTCTCATGTTCTTCTAAAGGCTTCTGATAATGCAGGGATTGGGCTGTTACTGTAGGACAAGTAACCTTCTTGGAGCTGGCTGGGGTTGAGGGGTCTTGCCCAAAACATCAGGAGGGCACCAGGTTGGGAAAAGGTGCTGTAAGCGGTTGGACTGTTGTTCCCTAGGAAATACCGTATTTTTTGCTCTATAAGACACACTTTTTCCCTCCTAAAAAGTAAGGGGAAATGTGTGTGTGTGTCTTATGGAGCGAATGCAGGCTGCGCAGCTATCGCTGGAGCCAGAACTTCTGTTCTGGCTTCAGGGATAGCTGCGCAAAGCCTCTTCAACAACATTTGATTCAGAATATTTTTTTTTTCTTGTTTTCCTCCTCTAAAAACTAGGTGCGCCTTATGGTCGGGTGTGTCTTATAGAGCGAAAAATACGGTAAACCCACTGCCGAATCAATGCAGGTCCCAGTCCTGAATGGATTTGGGCAGGCATTTTGCTCTCATTTCTGGGTGTTGTCATGTTTTATTTTCAGTCACGTTAATGGTTGCATGGCACAGGCAGAAACAGGACAGGCGCAGCTTCACTTGTTGAATGCCTGCCTGTCTGCCTGGAAGCGCCTTTATTCTGCCAGGACATCAGTCCACCTAACCCAGTTGCAAACTCTAGTCAAACTCTTCTCCAGATGGCCTATATTATTGAGTATTCCTCCAGATTTGCTTGTATGGAGACTACATCTTCCCACTCATCAATCATTTATCCCACACATTTTTAGTGCATTGCCTGATCACTTGACTAACTGCAAAAGAACAATTTTTATTTTATTTTTTTAAAAAAGCGAATTTGCTGTGCCAGAGTGTTTTAATCCACTTTAATTGTGCAATCTTAAATGTATGGCATGCAACGGAATACCTCCTACAAAACACTGGCAGCACGGAGGTGATCGGCATCTTCTCCAGCCCTGCTGCAAGAAATCTTTAACTGGGGGCAACGTGCAAGGCAGGATGGCCTTCCGTGCCAAATCTCATTAAACGCACAGGAGCCCTGCCATTAAAAATATGGCAACCCTATTCATTTCTCCAAGAGGCACTGACTGCTCTGGTCTGAGCAAATGACATGCCTAGCCTATAACTCTATGTCCTTCCTTTACATTAGGTGCGATGAACCTGTGGCCTTTCAGACGTTGCTGGACTCCAGCTCTCATCAGTCCCAGCCAGCAAGGATGGTGACCAGGGATGATGGGAGTTGTAGTCCAGAAACATCTGTAGGACGACAGGTTTCCCATCCTTGCTGCCCATGCAGATGGCAGGCAGTTGATTTATGTATCAGGCAACCTGGCAGCTGTTATCGGAGCCCCATAAACTACAAATGGAAGGATTTATGCAAGCTCAGCTACTCTGAAGTCAGCAGTGTTAAGTGCAAAGCATTAGTCTTGGTTTGTGAATCGTGGCCGTGGATAGTAATTGCTGAACTGTTTGTTTGCGTCTCTCACAGGAGGCCAAAATGTGTTTTGGTTTTGTTTAATGCATCTGGTGGTAAGGAATATATAACGCAGGAAGTAGCCCCTTGGTGACTCCCTGCATCCATAATCTTCTTCTGGAATATTCTCATTGCTGAGCACATGCCTAGGCGCTCACTTGGGGCAAGTTTAACTTTACACCATCGGTTTTGTTTGTTTGTTTACAGCAAAATCTCATCACAAGATGAGGCATTGCTATAATTTCCCATGTTTGCTTGATCTCATAAATGTGCCCACCCCCTCTCAAAAAAAACCCCACAGATTTCCCTTTGTGAAAACTTGACTGTACTTAGAAGAAAGAAACACATCACAGCATATGTAAGCCAAAAATGTACAGGGAAATCACCCATAGGGCCTATTATTATTATTATTATTATTATTATTATTATTATTATTATTATTATTATTATTTACACAATATACCATGAGAGACTTGGAGATTCGGTGGTGTTTGTGTGAGTGACTGTTGGTATTGCAGGACAGAAAGCACAAGAGAACTCCTTTTTTAAAACAGAGTGCACATTCAGATTTACAAATGGGAACTACAAGGAAAATGTTGCAGCAGGGAGCTCCACTTTCACTTCCTTCCAGCCGTAGGGGTCTGTTTCCTCCCCAAAGCCAATCAGCATCCCATGTCCGCTGAGTATCTCCCTCTTGTGGGTGGGTGGGTGCCAATTTGGCTACAAGATGCGATTGCACTCACAGCCTGAAAAGTATGATAAGAGGTGACTAACTTGCAGCTGGGCTGCCAAAAGCAGTGGGACTTCACACCTGGACAAGAGAAAGAAGACTCATGGGCAAGGCTGAAATCCCCTCTCTCGCACCACATTGTGCTCAGTGAACCAAACTATAGTGAGGAATACATAAAACGCCTTAAGCCATTTGCAAAGAACCTTTGCTCCCTCCCCGATGCTGCTGAACTTCAACTCCCATCAGCCCCAGAAAGCATGGCCACTGGCCAGAGATGATGGGAGTTGTAGTTCAGCAACACCTGACGAGCCAAAGGTTTCCCTGCCTTAGACCCAATTGAACCAGCTTAGCATTGACTGGCAGCAGATCTCTGTGGTCTCAGAGACTGTTCCCAAGCCTGCCGCCTGGAGATATTGGTGGCTGAACTTTCTGCAGACAAAGATCATGGTCTGCCATTGGGCAACAGGCCCTATATTCCTCTGTAGTTCAGGGGAACCTCTGGCCGTCCGAATGTTGCTGGACTACAGCTCCCATCGCCTCTGTTCATTGGGCATGCCAGAGAGTGCCGATGGGAACTGAAGTCCAGCAAAAGGGCTGCAGGTTCTCCAACCCTGTTATAGATTTGTATCACTTCCTCGTGAGCATGAGGCCAGGAGGAACCAGCAACAGGCAGATTGCCATCTGCAGAAAACAAAAGAATCCAATCATGTTTGCTTTAGCTCTTTAGCCCAGGTAAGGTGAGACGTGTGACCTTTGTAGCCAACCTGGACCTTTGAAATGATGAGCTGAGTAAGCCTCAGAGACATCATTAGGCTTAGGAAGTCAGGGCGAGAAATTTGCTCCCCAGTCTGTGAAGCTGTGAAATCAGAATACTTGGATCAAAGGACTGCTTAGCACTTCTAGATAAATTGCTTGTGTTTTCGCAATCTCACTTTAGAGGAGATGGTGAGCTCGCATTTTCCAATGCACACATTTTTTTTAAATTTAATATATAAAAGGACCCACCGAAGCCAGTTTCTTTCTTCAGAAACAACTGTGCCACTCCTATTTCACACAGTGCCATCCATCTACGTGGCATTTTGCAACGTAAGCAAAAGGACAGCTCTCTGCCCCCCAGGAGTTTGCAATCAAACGTTTTGACAGCACAGATAGGGCAGAGGGAGGAGAGTCGCAGAGCTGTCAAAGGCACACAGCTTCTGTTGGAATGGCAGCCCTGCTCTTGGGAGACAAGCTCTTAAACCACTTTTCCACCATCAGCAAGTGGCCAGGCATCACTGACTGCATCTTGCCCAGCAAATATAATATGCAGGTGCAGCATTTGCACCCGGCACCCTCAGGCAGATGCCGGGCCCCCCGTTCTCTTGCAGGGTCCACCAGTACCAACCCCTGCCCCAGGCTGCCATGCTGGGCCGCCGGGGGCTACGAGCTGCCATTTTTAATGTCCCGCAATGCCACCGAGCATCAGAGCACTGCAGAAAATCTTAGCCGCCTGTTGCTGTCACCTGCACTGTGAAGAGGGAAAGCTTATAAGCAAACCAGCCAAACCAAGTTATGCTTGTTAACTTCACTGCTGCCACCAAGTGGATATCTTTATTTTTTTACTGGTTTCCCCCACTAAACAACCATTTAACCTTCTAGACTTTGGGCAGCCCAACCTATACCCTATGTTGGATAGAGTGGTATGGCACTTAGGCATGTGAATAACAAGGCCTCATACCCCCCCCCAAAAAAAACCCCTAACACTGCTTTTAAAGGTAAAGGACCCCTGACAGTTAAGTCCAGTCGCAGACAACTCTGGGGTTGTGGCGCTCATCTCACTTTACAGGCCGAGGGAGCCAATGTTTGTCCGCAGACAGTTTTTGCGGGTCATGTGGCCAGCATGACTAAGCTGCTTCTGGCGCAACAGAACACCGAAACCAGAGCAGCACACAGAAACGCAGTTTACCTTCCCGCCAGAGTGGTACCTATTTATCTACTTGTACAAGGCAAGTATTTGTCTACTTGTACAAGGCAATGAATTGAACTGAGAAGGAAAGCCAGTTTTACAGTTTGAGTAGTTGCTCCTAAGCTGGGGGGATCGGAGACGGAGAGAGAACAGAGATAGATACATCCAGCTAAATATATTACAGGCTGTTTCCCTAAACAAGCCAAAACTTAACAATTTGCATCTCTCAGTTTTGTGAACATCATAACATTCCTGCTGGATCAAGACAATGGCCCATGTATCCCTGCATCCGGTTCTCACCATGACCCAACCAGATGCTTATGAGCAACCTGAAAGCAAGATTCTCCCCACCTGTGATTCCCAACCATTTTTGGGTCCTCTGTGTTCCTCTCTAGCCTCCTTCCTGCCCCAGTGCCCAACCGTATTCTCCAACACTTTCCAGAGTTCCAGTTCTCTTCAAGTACTTCAACCCTTCCTCTCTCGCAGCTTGTTGGCTCCATTTCTCCAAGTTTCTGACTCCACAGGCTTCCAGCTACCCCACTCCCCAGCTCGACTTACATGCAGTATTTTTCACTACCCCTCCCAACCTAAGGAGGGCCATAGCTCATTGGTAGAACATCTATGTTGGATGCTGAAGGCCTAGTTCAATCCCAGGCATCTCCTGAAACCCTGAAGAAGCAGTGTGACTTGGTGTAGACAACAGTGAACTAGAGGGAATAGTGGTCTGACTTGGCTGTGGTCCTGTGTACCTACCAATCAGGAGAGTCTTGGTTGTGTTTCTATTTCCCCTTCACTGGCAGGTTCCTGGGATGAGTTTCTTGTGCAAAACTTCCTGAGCAAAACAGCTATGCTGCTTGAATCTTTAAATGTCCTATGAATAGCTTCCTGTGAATTTTTGACCCTCCTATGCAGGGTAGCCTTCAAAACAAAAAGCAACTGTTTTACAACCTTGAATTTTACGGCCAAAATCCCAACACAAAGTGGCTTAAGTCCTGCTCCTTTACAGTGAGTGTTTCCCACTGTATGGGGATAACCTTAAATCAGTTGCTCCCCCAGGAAGAGCAGGAAGTTCCCATAGCCTTGCCTTGTTCCTTAGAAATACATTTACAAATACATCTGATGAAGTGGCCTTCAATCTGCGAAAGCTTATGCCATAATAAATACATCTGTTAGTATTTAAAGTGCCACAGGGCTCTGTTGTTTTTCCTGCAATGGACTAGAACAGCTACCTTCTGGAAAATCTATATATGGATTTGCACCAGGTTTTCATCCAATTATTCTCCTCATTTTCACAATAATGTATGGGTGTTCCTTTAGCAGAACCCAAAATAATAATAATAAATTCACCTTGTAATTCCCATGCTGGTGCAATATCAAAATTTCAATCAAATGAATTTCCTGGTGTAAATGCAATGTTTCTGGACTCCCTCAGGAGGTTGTGAACTCCCTTTCATTGGAGGTCTTTATGCAGAGGTTGGATGGTCATCTGTCTTAGATGCTTTCGTTGCAGTTCCTGCGTTGCAGGGGATTGGACTAGATGACCCTTGGTGGTCCCTGTGATTCTATAATTTGCTTCATTGCCTGCTCCTAGAAAAACCATGAAAGGCGGACTCAGAGCCAATACCGCTTCCTGGGTTGCCTATTCTGTTTAGTGAAGATTCTAGAGCAGCTTCTGGCTTGGGTGAAATCTTTTGCTCTGAACTAGCAATCTGGTCCCAATCCTTGGGCCTAAACCTGAGTGTGTTGCTGTTCAGCCATGACAGAGGAGCAAGAGGTACAGCTGGATAGCAGCAGGCAACTGCTAATCCCACAGGCCCCCAAGCGACCTGACAAAACAGTGGCTTATCAGAACCACAAAGTCACTATCCTTTAGACACCAGACAGGAAGAGAGGGAAGCAGAGCTGTGTCATGGTAGAGATTGGGGAGAAATCCAATTCAGTTTGCATTTGAACGTTAACCTACATAATTCGTGACCTGAAACGCAGCCATCCTTCAGCATTCACATTCCTCTGAATTTTGCAAGATGCACAAAAATGCATATGCTAGGGTAAAGTGGGCACAGAAATGTGCGAATTGTTTAAAAACAAACACGCAAAACTGTATTACATTAGAGAAATTTGCAAACTGTATGGGAGAACAAAACTGCACACCACAATATGTCCGTCTGTAGAAATTTGCACTAAAATCATGAGGGCTTTAAAAAGAAATGTTAAAAATGCAAACTGGTGCGGAAATGCAGAGTTCTGGATTTAAAGGAATGGAAGTCGACAGATTCCCCCATACCTAGTGAAGTGAGTGACCTCCCTAAAATCTAAAAAGGCCACCAAGGCGATGGTCTGCAGTACTAAGGAACAGGACTGGCCGCTCAAATGCTGCCCAGCTCTGTACAGCTCCAACAAGCAAGGAAGGGAAATGTGTGCAGAGGCTCATAGGATCATACCTTTGGCTTATTTTGTGGAGAAAGGTAGAGAAGATCTAGGAGGTAGCAGCAATTCAGTGGGAAGGTATGCACGTCGCCTTCTGCACAGAAACGCAGATATCTTTGCAGCCCATGGATCCTCTTCCTGGATCCTTAGAACTGCTATCTGGGGCATGCTCACCAATCACAGGACCTCTTAACTGGCTATATAACACAATTTGCTATTGGCCATAAAACGAGGCTTCACAAACAGAGAGCAGAGCTGGGGGGCACAGAGACTTGAAGGAACCCGGGCTAGGAGGAGGAAGGTCGGGGTCCACTGAATTCCCCCCCTTGCCCTTCCTCCAAGGAGCATGCAGGTATCCCGATCCTCACAAGAACCCTGTGAGGTAGGGCAGGCTGAGGAAGTGTTTGCCCAAAAAGCTTTCAGAGCCAAGCGGGCTGTCACCTGCTATGCAGGTCTGGTGTACTATCCAGCACACCAGACTGACGTTCGACAGAGTGACATCAGACTAAAACGGAGAGGACTGGGGGATGAGCAACAGCGGCACTAAAAATATCGGATTAATTATCCCAGCTTCCTCCTCCCCTGCCAGCCTAGAAAAGAACAAGCTGGCCTACTTACGAGCAAAGTTTAGGCCTATGAAACGGTGCCAGTGCTGACAGTCAATTCCCTTTCTTTCTTTCTTTCTTTCTTTCTTTCTTTCTCTCTCTCTCTCTCTCTCTCTCTCTCTCTCTCTCTCTCTCTCTCTCTCTCTCCCACCCTCCATCCACCCCTCTGTGTCTCTCTGCTTCTCTCCCACTAACCTCCACTTCGGGTTTGCCTTCCCCCGGCAGGAAAATAACTTTCCACAGTTTGCTGTCACACTCGAGGGATGTGAGAGAAGATTGGCCAGCAACTCTCTGTCCTAAAGATTGCGCTGCCACTCAGGGGGACTCATCTGTGGGGTGGGAAAGAAACAAGGGCAGCAGCGAAGGACTGTGTTTCCATCTCACAGCAACGGTGGCCTCCAGTGTTGCCTGGTGCTGAGTGGGACTTGTGGGGCACCAAGCAGGGAGACCAGATGTTGGCAGGGACAGAACTGATGCTAAAGCAGGACTGCCCCCTTACCGGTTGTAGACAAGAAGGCAGGCAGGTGTGGGTTGGCTAACGGCATAGGGAGGTTGGTTGGACAGCACCCCATTTGCCCTCATAGATCTGCCTCCGCTGACTGGTGGCAAGGCTAGGTAGCTTCATGAGAAAGAACACCTACAGGAAAAATGCTACAATACCACTTTGGGGCTTCCCCCAAAGAATTCTGGGAGCTGTAGTTTGTTAAGGTACTGAGGGTGGTTGGGAGCCCACCCTGTCACTCTCCCAGAGCTACAATTCCCAGAGTTCCCTGGGACTGATAATGAAACTGAGAATTGTAGCGGGGAGGGGGGTGGCATCTGCGAACAACTCTCAGCCCCCTGAACAAGCCCATAATCCTTTGGGAGAAGCCGTGGCTGTTTACAGTGGTATCATAGTGCTTAGATTGTGCGGTGCGAATGTGGCCTGGCTGAGCTCACCGTCCAAGCAATGCTGTCAGTGACAAACTCAGGGGCTGCCCCACAGCTCTGGAACTCCTTTCCCTTGCGGGTGGGGACACCGTGCCCCTGGACAGGCACAAATGCTCGTCACTAGATGGCCACGGCATCAAGCGAGGAGGACTTGCATTTCGGCAAGTGCCTCATCATCACACAGAGGGACGCTGGCACCCCCTCAAAGTGCATTGCTTTTCATCAGCGTCAGTTCACACATAGAGCTGCAAATGAGAAAATGAGGGGAGACCCAGGGAGGCGGGAAGAACCAGCCCCTAGAGACTCTCCAGAGCCTCCTCATCTTTCAGCATGGGGCTGGACTTCAGGGGAGTCGGAGGGGGGCGTGTTGATGCAGCAGAGGATCAGGCATTTTAGATATATGCAATATTCGCAGCTGTTTAATTGGATCTGAATTTGAATTTTTAACAGGATTTTATATTGGTTTTTAATCTGTTGCTGCCCACTCCGAGCCCTCGGGAGAAGGCTGGCTGAGCAGTCGAATACATACATAATGTAAACAAATCCCCCCCCACACTGTGTGTGTGTGTGTAAGAGAGAGAGAAATCAGTGCAATAAATAAATAACCGAATTTGAACCATGCAAACCCAGCTCCTGGCACCAATGACATGGAGTCCCAAGTATTTATTGGTCTAGAAGGGTGGACCAGCTACTGCTAGTAAAAGTAACAACACGTGGTAATCTTTTGTGCTCAAAAGTAATCCTATATCCCCACCCCACCCTGTTCCCTGTAATACTGGAGGTCACTGACAGAGTACAGAGGTCATGGATGGAACAGACAAGCTCTGTGACCTCACCGACTGTTAAGTCTTCCAGTGTCCCTGGAATCACACCCCTGGTTTTCGGAACTATTTTACTATTATTATCTTAGCAAGTAGATGTAAAGTTGACAATGTTTACATGAGTTTATGATCTTGCTTTGCACACGCACTTCTTGTTCAGCCATACTGGAGATGACTTTTTTTTAAAAAAAAAAGAAATGCATTATCTGCAACCTTGTGCAATTAACCGGCAGAAGCATATAGATATGTGTGAAAAGTGAGCACCTGGAATAAGTTCATGTTCAGACCAACCATATGTTGAGCAGTTCAGGATCAAGTGATGAACATGCATGTCTTTGTTCATGCATATGCCACATCCAGATAAGCAAAAGGACAATTTGTAAGCCATTAGTAAGTTGTGTGTAAAGCATGAGTACGCCGCGCGCCAGTCACGAGGAAGCCATGCTCCGTTCACGAGTGCATCATATGCAATTAGTGTCAAGCATGAGAAACCAGTGAGTAAAGCAGGTGTTAAACCATGAGTAAAGCATGTGTTAACTGTGTTTGACATGTAACTTCCTGAACAATGTGCCAATTGCAGTCTCTTCCCGGGAAAAATATCCTATCTATGTCACGTGCTAAGCATGTGAATAGCAGGTGCAAACTACTCCTAAGCATATGTGTAAACCATGTGTCAGCCCATGTGTACACCATGTGTAAGTCACATGAAAATCCACATGTAATACATGTCAGTGCTAATTAAAGCACACACACACACACGAGCCAGTACTTGCTCATGGTGTAATTGGGACTAAGCTTATTATGATTCGTCATATTTATGCCTTGTTGTACCGGGACAGCATACCTTGGCTGGTATCTTAAATCAATAATAATAATTTAGTTGACTGGTGTTAATAAGTCAAAACAGCGGGAAATTCCCAGTCTATCTGCAAAGAACACTTTGGAAAGGTGTGGAGTGTGCAAATACCATGTAAACTTGTAACGCCCATGTAAACAAAGGATCTTTGAAAATTGTTGCAAACCATGTATAAACTATATGTAAGCAAGGCATATCTTTGTGTAAAGCACTTGTAAACGCTGTGTAAAGTGCATGCCGACAAAGTGCAAACTCATTATAAAGCATATGCAAAACTCATTGTAAAGCACAGGCAGAGCAAGGTGTGAACTCCATGTAAATCATATGGGTGGGGGGGGAAGCAATTTGGGTACTCTGCAAAAAGCATGCTTAAGCAGAGTGCAGGTATTTTTCCAAAAACTCACACCGTGTAAAGTATGTGCAAAAAAAAAAAAAGCAAAAAAAAAAAAAAAGGTTGTAAATGATTTGTGGAGCACATGTAAGCCAGATGTAAAATAGTTGTAAAGTATGTGTGTGGTGGAGAGCTCAATCTCTTTGCAAACTGGGTGTAAACAATTCATCAAGCATGTGGAAACAGTCAGAGTGTAAACTCTCTGGAAAGCGTGTGAAAAGCCAGGGTTGGCAGGGAGTAAAAAAACACTGGGCATGGCATGTGAGAGAATATGCTGATGATATTGGAATAATAATATATGAACAGAGCTGCAAACTCCATGCCAAGTATATGTGAACAGGGGTGCAATCCTCAGACCAAGGGTATGTCAGCCAGGAGAAAACCAATTTTGCCAGCTGAGAATCTATTACGGGGAGGGACCTCCAGGCTTTACACAGACTTTACACCTTGTCTGCACGTGTGATTACTTGTGCTAGCCACTAATTAATATGCACCATGTCTGTATTGTAAAACTTGAGGGGGGGAATGTTTTTTTTTCTCCCCGTCAAGGGATAAGCGTGAGTGATTTCTGATGGAGTGGGTTGTTCCATGCTGAGGTCCGTGCACGATTCAGCGATGCAGAGGTGAGTTTTGGGGGGAGTAGTTTTCCAGATTGCTGTCAGAGAAAAGATCTGGTTTGGGGGCCCTTTTAGCTGCTCTCAGCAAAAGAGTCAATGTTTAAAACAGTAGGACAGAGCAGTTGCCCTAGACATCTCCTCCTACCCAGAGTCGGTTTGCTGATTTCATTCCTGTGCATTTAATGGCCGTGTGTTCAGGCAGAGGTCTAACAGGTGCAGCTTTCCACTGCTTGGAGGCAAGAAAAATCAGCACAGTTTCTCTGCCTATAATACAAACTGTTAAATAGACAGGAGAGCTACCAGAGAGAAAGGTGGGAGCAGCAACACATGGGAGTGTGTCTAGGCAATGGCGAGTTGATCGGGCCACATGGTGGCCCATGCCAGTCCACTCAAGTAACACAGCAGACAATTGGAATTGGAGAGCAAGCTGGACTTACTGCTGAACAGAAGCAAGGAAAAGGAGTGGAGGAATTTCCCTTGGCTGCTCTTGTGCATCAACCAAACCTGCAAGCGACGCTATTCAAAGCACATCGCCTGCTGATGTGCGCACATCAGCCTGATGTCAAAAGCACAAGAGCCCTGCTTCCCACCCCCAAAATCGTGGATCCTTAATGGGAGAGAGGGGCCCCTCATAAGGCAGGATAAGGAGAGCAAAGATCTCTGGGAAGTAGAAAAATGAGACAGAGGGAGTTAGGAAAGAGGAATCCAACTTTTCTAATACTGCAAGGCTATAGGTGGTAGAAGGCACCACAGAATCGAACACCAGGCCCCAAAGCAGGGATTGTGGCCCTCCAGACCTCTTTGCCTGGCCTTCAAAACTCTCCCTATGCAGCACCTCCACCTTGAGAGCCAGTGTGGTGTAGTGGTTAAGAGCAGTGGACTCGTAATCTGGTGAACCGGGTTCGATTCCCCGCTCCTCCACATGCAGCTGCTGGGTGACCTTGGGCTAGTCACACTTCTCTGAAGTCTCTCAGCCTCACACACCTCACAGAGTGTTTGTTGTGGGAGAGGAAGGGAA
Source organism: Podarcis muralis (assembly GCF_964188315.1). Lineage (NCBI taxonomy): Eukaryota > Metazoa > Chordata > Lepidosauria > Squamata > Lacertidae > Podarcis > Podarcis muralis. The sequence continues at coordinate 75,423,078 of NC_135661.1, read as the reverse complement.
AGGAGAATGTTAGCCGCTTTGAGACTCCTTAGGGTAGTGATGATAAAGTGGGATATCAAATCCAAACTCCTCCTCCTCCTCCTCCTCCTCCTCCTCCTCCTCCTCCTCCTCCTCTTCTTCTTCTTCTTCTTCTTGGACATGCCCTCTCTCCTGCCTGCCTGGAATGAGTCCTTGAACTCCAGTTTGCCCTGACAGAGGGAGGTGTGAGTGTGGTTAGAAACGAATCTGCTGTCCCTAGGTGAAATTTGCATTCGTGGCCCCACCCACTTTAGCCCCGGGCCCCGCCCACCACTGGCATGAGGCCTTCCCCCAGGGAGTTCTCCAGAAGGGAATGCGGTCAGGGAAGGCTGAGGAAGGCTGTCTTGCTTCAACCAGGTTGGGCTGTGGTTTCTTTCCCAGCAACTTGGCCATTCCAGCTGATCACCAAAAGTTCCCTTTTGCCTGCTGGCAGCTTGCAAGACCCAGGACCGTCCAGCCGTGCTAGAGACACCAGAAAGAATGAAGGGAGCAGAGCAGAGCAAAGGTAGCCAAAGGGAAGGTGGAACAGGGGCCGCTGTGGGGAAAGAAGGTCAGCAGCAGGGCCAAAAGGGTGCAAGCAGGAATGGGGATGCAGGATCAGAAGGGGAGGGCAAAGATCTGAGCAGGGAGCAGTGGCAGGGAGAGGTGGTTGCATTATCATGTGGAACTCGCAGCCACAAGACTCCATGCAATGGCGCCTGCTGGATTTAGCTCAGCGGTGGCTGGTGCCTCTTAGGGCTGGTAGGGCAGAAGGCAAGGAGGTTAACAGTAGGTGGCGCCAGAACCAATGAGAGGCAGAAACAACTCATTCTAATTTTGACTCATTTTGCTGAGTTACACAAGGGACAATACCCCCTAGACTGGTTCTGAGTATGAAGGCAAGCAGATGCAGACTGGCTGGGGACAGACTGAAGATGCTGAGGGCAGGGCCCCCTCCCCATTCACTCTGATGGACCGGCCACCACTGACTTTGGAGAAGGATTTGGAAGGTTCAGGGAGGAGGAGCCAGATTCATTTAAAGGAAAACCTCCATGTTCAGTAGCAATAGGCCCCGGATCAGCCGAGGCAACTGGTAGCAGGCTTCTTATCACCCCCATGGCCACCTTGAAGGCACCTGGTGGATGGCTGCAGCTCCAAAGGCAGGAAGTGGTGGAGAAGATCCCGGACTGATCCTGCAAGGTGTGTTGCAAGTCAGAGATGTGGAAGGGGGAGGAGGAAGGGGTGAGCCAACAACCGAACGCGGAGCAGGGAAGGAGCAGGTGTGCAGGACGGCCGACCTCAGAGCCAGCCAGCTGGAGCTACCCATTCCATCAATGGTCCCATGCTCCGTTAACTGTCGCAGAGGTTAGGGGGTGGGGCAGGAGGGCAGCTGGGAAGGGGAGGGGGCATGTCGGTGGATGCTGTACCTCAACGTTATAAAAAAAATGACAAAAATATTGTAAAAAAAAAAACTTTATTGCAAGCAAAACAAACCACCTTGTCTTCCATCTCATGCGGCCCGTCGAGGGCCACACCCATCGCAGGGGCGTCGTGCCAATCCCGTGGAGGTGGGATTCGAACCCGCCTCCGGCAAAAGGGGCTCGAATCCACCTCCGAGAGGGGTGGGCTTTGCGGCCAAATTCCTGATTCCTTGGGTTATTTTTTTAATTTATTTATTATTTTTTGCCAAATCCATGAGGAAAAGAGAAAAAAAATGACAAATTAAAGTACTAAAAAAAAAAATCTTTCTTTTTCCAATAAAATCAAATAAAACCATGAAAGAGAGTTGTGTGTCCGTATGTCCCCCAAAAAACCATGAGCAACGTTGGGAAGAGGGGCTGAGCAAAGCAGGTGATGCCGACGAGTTTCAGTGCTGGTTCGATGGCATCAAATATGCTTCCTGTCTCATACAAAGAGGAAATGTAACTAACATTTTTGCATGGCATCTCTCTTGCAAACTCCAGCATTTCCCCACTCCCACCCCTTCCTTAGCTGGTCCAAGAAATCCCTGGTTGCCTTGCCTCCTTTTCCTTCCAGCCAGGCCCGGGAAGCCTGCCTTTGTGCCATACAGAGATGAAGAGGTGCCCATCAATGTGTATATTAGTGAAACTGACATAGGGAAACCTGTTACGTTAAGGGAAATTGCTTTGCAGAAATGTTTACATTAGGAGACATCTGCACCAAAACGCTAATGAATTTTCATGAGGAGTTAACTTCGCTGATGTTGGAACCTTGTGTCTTACATACTGACCCACGTCTCACTCCAGCCCTGACACAGTGGTGCATGGGAAGTCTTCAAAATATCCAAATACACACACACACACACACACACACAGACACAGACACACACACACACACACACTGCCATTAAAGATTCCCAGCCATTCCTAACTTGGCTCCGTACCTGGTCTAAGTTCAGGAATGGGGAAAACCTGTGGCCATGTAGATGCCAATTCCCATCGGGACAAGGCCAGCACAGCCAGTTACATCCAAGAAAGCTGACTGTTGGAAGAGTCAGGGCAGGGAAAAGAAAGTGCTTCTCTTCAGACAGCACATAGATAAACTATGGAACTCACTGCCACAGGATAAAGAAATTTGCTTGACCAACTTTGATGGCTTTAAAAGGGGATCGGACAAATTCATGAAGGAGAAGGCTTTCAGTGGCTACTAGCTGTGTTCTGACTCCACAGTCAGAGGCAAAAATTCTTCTAAATACCAGTTGCTGGAAGCCACAGGACGGGAGAGTGTTCTTGCAGTCGGGTCCTGCTAACAGGGATGTCCAGTTAACAGGGATGGTGGGAGTTGGGATCCAACAACACCAATAAAGCAGGCAGGAGAGAAGAACTACACAAGATGACACAGCTCCTAAAGTAACTTAGATTGGACCATTATTTCTCTCCTCAAACTGCTATGAATCTCTTCAAGCCAGGGATGGATGGATGAATTTCATTTTAAGCTTCTGCCAAGACCCACATAATTGCACGATGATGGAATGGTATCACTTATCATGTGCAGAAAGGATCATTGCATTTTACACCAAAGAAGGAAATTACACACAGGAGAGGGGGCCTTTTTTTAAAAAAAAGCGTACCATTATGCCTAACGCTGATGAGAGGGCCACCCTGGGAGTAACCAATAAGTCAGATCCATTCAGCAAGTGGGTCGTTCTTGCACCTTCCAGGGAATCTAGGAGGAAGTGGTGTGAGAAACTTATTTCTCACAGGCAGAAAAATATATAGCAAATACAAGACCTGATTGTCTGGTGAGGCCTAGTAACCCCTTATCCAGAACTGTCCTTGGGCAGGTGGACAAAGGATGGCCTCCTTTCTGGCAGGTATGGATGCATGGAGGCAGCAAGTAGTAATTGTGGGAGCCTTTAAAGCACCTTAGAGGTGGGTGTGTCACACACAGAGATTAAATAGGTGGATAGATGGATAACCTGAGGACTACAAATCCAAAGGAAAGCACTTTCTGGCCTCTGCCAACAGCTACTGAGAGAACATCAAGGGGGAGACAAACTTGGCGTCTGATCAGCTGGCGAAGGAGCAGCTGATCCATCACTTCCTTTCCTTTCCTTTCCTTTCCCCTCCTCATTCCCTTTTCCTTTTGTGCTGTGTCTATTAGATTGTGAGCCAGCCGTCAAGGGCTGTCTTATCTTTTAAGATTATGTATAGTGCTTAGAAAGTTTTAGGTGATGGGTGGATGGATGGATAGATGATAAATAGATAGATGATAGATAGATGATAGATGATAGATGATAGATAGATAGATAGATAGATAGATAGATAGATAGATAGATAGATAGATGATAGATAGATGATGATAGATAGATAGATAGATAGATGATAGATAGATAGATAGATGATAGATAGATGATAGATAGATAGATGATAGATGATGATAGATAGATAGATGATAGATAGATAGATAGATAGATAGATAGATAGATAAAGGTAAAGGGACCCCTGACCATTAGGTCCAGTCGTGGCCAACTCGGGGGTTGCGGCGCTCATCTCGCTTTATGGGCCGAGGGAGCCGGCATACAGCTTCCGGGTCATGTGGCCAGCATGACTAAGCCGCTTCTGGCAAACCAGAGCAGCACACGGAAACGCCGTTTACCTTCCCGCCAGAGCAGTACCTATTTATCTACTTGCACTTTGACGTGCTTTCGAACTGCTAGGTTGGCAGGAGCAGGGACCGAGCAACGGGAGCTCACCCTGTCACAGGGATTTGAACTGCTGGCTTTCTGATTGGCAAGCCCTAGGCTCTGTGGTTTAACCCACAGCACCACCCGCGTGCCTTAGATAGATAGATGTTATGAAATAACACTTCACTGTACTCATCAAGTGAAAGAGAGGGTGGTAGTTACTCTGGATATATTAGTCTGTAGTGTGATGTTTGCATGTTGCATTGGAATGACAGCTATGCTGTCCCATATATATATATATATATATATGCTTTCGTAGATTTTCACGGGTACAGGAATGCAGGTTTTGGTGTCCTCGGGTATCTTCCCGTGTAAAAGTTGGGGTGTCTAGGCGACGTTTCGACGAGGTCTCACTCGTCATCTTCAGGCTGGTGCTTTCGGCTTCTTGTTACTGGAACAGAGCAGGATCTCAGTGTTTGAGTTCCTGTAAATACTGTTGAGGAGGTTCTGGGCAGAGAGGAAGTTCCCAGGCTAGTGTGCCTTTTCTTCTTTTGTTCCTTAATATATATATATATATATATATATATATATAGAGAGAGAGAGAGAGAGAGAGAGAGAGAGAGAGAGAGAGAACCTTTCAAGGCTGTTATTGTAACTTCAGCATGGTACATAAAGAGTTGGAGAGGGAGGGAGAACCGCCTTAGGGCGGGGGAGGGAAAGAGAGGAAAGGCTGGCCTGAAGCAACATCAAAAGAACCACAAGATGATTTCTGTCTTCTCTCCATCAGCTCAGCTTGTCCCCTGTCAGTTTTGCTCAACAGCTGGTGCTTTCCTTTGCATGCCCGGGGCTGATTCTCTGGGGAGGGCACAGCAGTCAGGCAGAAGGGGAGGGTGTGAATAGGATGGCAGGGTGTGGACAAGGAGGCAAGGGAGGCAACGGCAGGAAGATGCTGTCAGATCCCATCCTGTCAAGTCTGTCTGGCTCTTGGCCTTCTTGCTTTGGCTGTCAGGACCCTGGACAGCTCCCTCCTGCCTGAAGTTGTGCATCAAGCACAGCAGCTGCCTCTGGACCAGGGACACAGCTGGCTGTGAGGCTTCCAGGCTGGCTCTGTGGATGGGATTCATTCAGGGCTTCGGGAATGCTATCCGTTGCATCCAGAATGGGAGAAGTCAGGGTTGGGCTATTGTTGCCCTAAGTACCCAATTATTTAGGGTGCCAGTGTTGTGCTGATTTCCTGGGGCAGGAGGGATCCACCAGGACTTTAGAAGTTGCATGTGCTGTGAGAAAGGCTGGAGGATATCTAAAGGTGGCCACACACAAAAACACATGGACACAGGGCAGCAAAGGGTGGAAGAGATGGCGTGAGGGAGGAAGCTGTCTTAAACTGAGTTAGACATCTAACACAGTATATCTGCACCAGCCTCCTTCAGCCTTGAGCCACTGGGGCAGGAGAGGCTTAACAGGGTCCAGCACCAACTGAACAAAAGCTGGAGCAGCAGGGTGCAGTCTTGTCACCTAGGACCTTTACAGATGGGAGAAGACCCACCTGCCCCAAGGGATCACACAATGCCAATATCCCCACAAGGCAAGAGAGTCTCGCAAGCACCATGCCTCACCTTCACAGACTTGGAAAGGGGGTGAGGAAATATCTTCAGACATCTCCATTGCTTCCATCCAGTTCTGAACTTCTTGCATTGCGACTCCTGTGTCTGTTGCAAGTCTGGATCATTACTTGCCTGAATTACGATCTCTTTCTAACTTCCAAGTAAAGACCTCTGTCTGTGTGGGTTGGGTGGGTGTCAGGACAGGCCCTTCCCCAGGGTGTCAACTTGAGCTATGCAGTGCAAGAAATTAATGTTGGTGAGTATCAGCCTCCCTCCCACTACTCACCCACCACCACCACCACCAAAGAAAGAAAGAAAGAAGAATTGGTCAAAGATAATATATTTGCATTAACTGACAATTTGCATTGGGCAAAATAATTCCCAAAAACTGATTTCTCGTGGCGGTGCGATCGTTACAAGATTGATCCTCACCTGCAAAGTTATTTAAGAAAAATCTTTCCCCACATTAGGTTTCCAAACAATGCCTTCAGCATTCTTACACAGAAATTATGGGAAAGCTTCACAAAGTGAACATCTTTTGCATTTCTGGACAAAATGAAGTAGAAGACTTGCTGCATTATTTATGTCACTGCCCGCGATATAGACAGCTGAGAGAGAGATTTATTTATGATCTTACAACCCAATTATCAGACTTTGCAGAGACCCAGAGGATTTGCTCTCTTCCTGTGGGCACAGCCTTCTCTGTAGAAGAACCAGCTCGCGTGCAGGGACCAAACAAGATTGAACTCCAGGTACATCAGCTGGTGTGCAGAGACTTCACTTCTGCTTCCCAGTTGCAGGATCCAGCTGTGTAGGGCGAGTGGGAGTGGTTTGGACGAAATGTCCCTGTGAGGCCAGGTGGGCCAAATTTGGGGTTCCCCACCCCCATCAAAGATGTGTGAATGCATTTCAAATGCCATTTTGGGGACTGAAAAGCATCTGGGGGGACACACACAAATTAACTCTTCCCCCTATACTAAGTGTGGGAACCTTAGAGAGCCAGTGTGGCATAATGGTCAGAACACCTGCCAAACAAAAACACCCCCCCCCCCAGTCTGCAGGTTCCCCTTTGTTCCTTAGCTCTCTTTTGCAAGGATTCTCTTTCTTCGGCAGCGACAGGTAGCAGAGGGTGTGTTGAACCCACCGGCATAATAGCACATGGCTGGGAAACACCATACGTCCCCTGTTTGCCCCCCCCCCCGCACCAATATTCACCTATATAGTTTGACTTCCTTCCCTTGCCTCTCCTCAGCCTCCCAGGGATGAGCTTTTGGTATTTAGCCCTGCTAATCTGTCTTGATGGCTGACTCCCTCCTGGCTCGTCAATCATTTTTGTTGCTTTTAAATGGGAGCCGTGATGAAAGCTAAATGAATAGCAGCACCGTGATGGGCAATTGCTCTGATTGGAGGCTGCCCAAGGGAGGGCGGCAAGGGGAAGAAGAAGAAGAAGAAGAAGAAGAAGAAGAAGAAGAAGAAGAAGAAGAAGAAGAAGAAGAAGAAGAAGAGAGAAAATCAGTCAGCTTGGCGATGAGTTGAGGAAGGAGCCCCAAGGAGACTGATAGGCACCTTTGTGTTTCTGGGGGGACAGACCTGCAAGGGGGACGTTTTCACAACCGCAGCCAAGTCACAGTAATTTACTTCCAGCACACAAAAAATAGGAACTCTCTGCTAACCTGAGATCTGGGTACATGTGCCCTATGCTAGTGCCTATTCTGTGCAGATGGAGAAGTTCTTACCTTCCAGGGATGGTCAGTCTACAACCAGGCTAGGAGACCCTGTGGATCTCCAGGTGTTGCTGGACTACAACTCCCATCATCCTTGACCTTTTGCCATCTGGGCTGGGGCAGATGGTGGTGTCCAGCATCTGATGAAAGGTCCTCAGGTTCCCCATCCTTGTACATACACACCTATGAATTACCAGCATGACAGAACAGGCCTTGAGGAAGCTATCACCCTCCATGGACTCCAGCTGCCATCAACCCCAGCCCACATTCCCACACATCCAGGTATCAGGACCACAGAGTATTTGTGGCTCAAGCCTTCCTTCCCTCTCTGCAGCCCTGATCCAAATGTCTCCCTGCTAGCGATGGGCAGATCTGTCACATTGTTTCCTTTCCGTTCCTCATTTTTTCACTCATTTATCCACATTTTCAATCACTTTCTGAATATATGGGGTTGTTTTTAAACGTTCCATGAAACACCTTAGTGTGGATTTCTCTGAATATCCACATTTTTTCAGAGTGATTTTCCTTATCCTAACACATTTGTGTGCTGTTTTTTACTAACAGATGTCTTTTAATACACATTTCAATCCAGGGCATGCATTTTTGGACACGTGGCTTGTCTGGAGAACCGCCTTCCAAAATTCAGAGAAGTGCAATATTTTGAAAGATCGCTTCTGTTTTTGTTTCTGAATTCTTTTGGCTGGCACAAATTAAGCAGGCTTGCCTGTTAATTGTTTATTTATTATTATTTATTAAGTTTATATACCACCCTTCATCCGAAGATCCCAGGTTGGTTCACAACAGAAAAAAAATGTAAATGTGAACCAAATTAAATTTGTCCCCCACCCCTCCCTGCTGCATTCCACCAGCTGCTATTAGCTGCAAATGGGAACATATAAAGGCACCATATAGTCCTAATATGTTTTCATATCTGAGGTTAACAGCTAAGAGGGGAAGACTTGGCACTGGGGAAACTTTGGTGCTCCAGATATTGCTAAACTGCAACTCCCACTATCCCTGACCATTGACCATGTTTTCTGGGACTGATGGGAGTTGTAGTTCAGCCTGGAGGGTCAAAGGCTATCTATCTATCTGTCTATCTATCTATCTATCTATCTATCTATCTATCTATCTATCTATCTATCATCTATCTATCTATCATCTATCTATATCTATCTATCATCTATCTATCTATCTATCTATCATCTATCTATCTATCTATCTATCTATCTATCTATCTATCTATCTATCATCTATCATCATCTATATCTATCATCTATCTATCATCATCTATATCTATCATCTATCTATCTATCTATCTATCTATCTATCTATCTATCTATCTATCATCTATCATCTATATCTATCTATCATCTATCTAGCTAGCTAGCTATCTGTCATCTACTGAATTCATATTCCATCCATTCCCCCCCAAGGAGCTCATGGTTCTCCCCCTCCTCATTAAATCCCCACAACCACCTTCAAGTGCAGCCATGGTTGATTTATACTGGACCACTAGCACATCATTTCACTTTATTAGTTGTTTTGTGATGCTTCTCCAGGTTATCCCATCATTGCCATCTGGAGCCGCACGCTTGAGCTTTGTTACCTTGCGTTAATAATAATACTAATAAATTTTATTTATATCCCGCCCTCCCCAGCCAAGACTGGGCTCAGGGAGGCTAACAACAGGTATAAAACAATTGATTAAAATACAACTTAAAAACAAGATTAAAATACAACATTAAAATGCAGCCTCATTTCGGTAGAAACTCAAATCAAAAACTTTTTGGCGATGAAAACGTCAAATCTTCACCGAGGCCAACTATCCAGACTGGTTCTACATGGGCCAGAAAAAAACCAAGGAAGTCCCCAAATAGGAGTTCCATCACAGAAGGAGAAAGGAAAAAGGATAGAGGGGAAGGGGATCAAGTTGATTCCAAGCCAAAGGCCAGGTAGAACAACTCTGTCTTATGGGCCCTGCGGAAAGAAATCATATCCCTCAAAAGCAGTTACAAAAGCAAGACCTCAGAAAACCAAATCCTGGAGCATTAGCTGTGATTCATTCATTACAGGGGGGTTGGACTAGATGATGATTGGGGTTCCTTCCAGCCCTGCAACAGTATGATCTGTGGGTCACATCAGTCCATGGTGAGATTTGCAGAGGTTGACTTCTCGGGCCTCTTGACTGGGGCCAGACTGGCTTCCCCCTTGCATCCTAAGAGGGATGGTGCCATGACAACCCCATGGCCCTTCATCTTATGGGTGATGGATGGAGCTCAGCGCGCACTCCCCTTCAATTCTCATTGCCAGTTCTCACTGTGCAGAAGAAAAAATATCCAGGGGACCTGCTGCTGGTTCTCTTGTTTCCTCCTTCCTCACCTGTAAACTTGTTTCATGAGCTCTATTGCAGGCATGAAGCCAGCTGCACCAAGTCGACAAAACTTCACAGCAAAAAAAAATGCCACCATCTGGCCTTCAGAGTACCATCCTCAAAAACAAACTTAATTAGCCCATAAGTGGAAATGCTATATCTGTCCCTTTAATACCTGTTTGGGGGGCTGTCTCCTTTCCCTATCCAGATTGTGTCTCTGTCACCCTACCTTAGTAACCCTTCTGTAGAGGAAAAACTCATTAAAATCATTCCATTTTGCTGTTCAGAAACAAATAAGAACTCTCTCTAATGCCGGCACAAAGGGGGTTGCATTACTAAGAAAATTAAAACTGTGTTAATATATAACGCAGTTTTAATTTTCTTACTAATGCAGCCCCCTTTGTTCTGGCCATAAGGGGAATTCTTGCTTGTTTATAGAGAGCAACAATATGAAACCTCATCAGCAAGCTTATTTGATCTGCCACTTTGGTATTACACAATGAGCTGGAGGGTTGTGGGTTTGTATTTTATGTTCTCTTATTGTGTCTGAAGTTTTTTGGTTTTTTTAACAATGCCAATTTTCTTCCTAAACAGAATAATTCATATGAATTATTCCGTTTAGGAAGAAATTAGCATTGTTAACAATTGCAGGCCAGGAAGGGGGAGAACCTCCAAGCTCATTGTGCAAAATGAAAGTGAAGCATATGAAAAAATCCCTCCACACCCTTCTCCTCTGCCATTATTATTATTATTATTATTATTATTATTATTATTATTATTATTAACATGCCACCCATTTGACTGGGTTGCCCCAGACACTCTGGGTGGTTCCCAACAAAATATTAAAAATGCAGTAAAACATCAACCATTAAAAGCTTCCCCATACAGATGACTTCTAAAAGTCAATGGTTGCTTATTTCCTTGACATCTGATGGGAGGTCTGGTTCCCTGTAACCTCACTTCTCGCAGTGAAGGAACCACCAGAAGGCCCTCAGAGCTGGACCTCCGTGTCCTAGCTGAGCAATGGGGTGAAGACATTCCTTCTCCCACCCTTAATGTTTATTCAACATTCTGTGGTCACAGAGCATGCTCAGCCCCATAGAGTTGTGTCAGATGCGCACCCCATTTAGGAGGGAGGGAGCCACTACTAAGAAGGCCCTCTGCCTGCTTCACTGCAACGTCACTTAACCTCGCAGTGAGGGAACTGCCAGAAGGCCCTCGGAGCTCGAACAGGGCTGCCTTCAGATGTCTTCTAAAAGTCACATAGCTGAATTGCTCATACAGATATCAATGAGTGAGCATGCGGAGTTATCATTGGCATAAATGGAACACAAAAGAATGGGAGAGGTCCATTAGACAGGAGGATGGAGATGGGAAAGAATAAAATGCCGCCCCGCTCCCCATTTCCATGCTGGGAGTACAGTACACTCACAACAGAGACCAGCCTGTCCAGCACATCCCACCTTCAGATCTTCAGAAAGGCCTTCTTGAATCACCCAGCCCAGCATCCTCATCTCATGGTGGGCGACCCAACACCTATGCGAAGTCTGCAAGCAGCACTTGAGTGCAAATGCAACTCTCCCCACTTGTGTTTCCCAGCAGCTGTTTTTCAAAGGCATATCCTGCTTCCAACAGCGAAGAACGTCGCCACCGTTGCCGGCAGCTATTTAAGGAAGGTGTTTCAGACCATATATAATTATTCCTTTAGGGAGATCTGTATTTCTGGCCAACTTACCGATTCTGCATACAGAACGGTGATCGTTATAACCAATTAAACATACTAAGAATGCATGCAGAGAAATACCAGTTCCTTCAGAAAAAAAGGAAGGAAGGAAGAGGGATAACCCACTTCAGTTGATTGCACTACTGTAGTTATTTATGAGATGCGGAAAAAAGGAAACACACAACAGATGCTTCTTGGAAAATACTGTATTCTGTAAAGTAGGACAAAAGGCCCCGCTAGGAAACCTGCTGAAATAAAGCGCCATAAGAAGAGCCCTGCTGGATCAGGCCAAGGTCTCATCTAGTCTGGGATACTCTTCTTGAAGTGGCCAACCACAGATGCCTTTTGGGAAGTCTGTAAGCAGGACCTAAGCACAGGAACAGTCTCTCCCAAACCCATAATGCCCAGAAACTGGTTTTCAAAGGCACATCCTGTTTCCGACGGTGGAGGGAGAACGTAGCCATTGCTGCCAGTAGCTATTTTTATAGTTATTCATTTAGGGACATCTGCATTTCTGGCCAGCTTATTCGTGCCACATACAGAATGGGGATAGCTATCCTTCATCATTCTTTTAAAATCGTCCAGGTTGGTGGCCATCTTGTGGGAGCAGCTTCCGAGGTTCACTTTTCCAAAATAGTTCAGAATCGGAAATCCCTCTCCATTCCACCCCTAGAGAAGACCAGGGCATCCCATTATCTCCCACCAGTCAATTATCGGGAAGCGCTTCTTCCGGTTTCTCAGCAGTCCTAATCAAATCAGACAGCTGCACCTTCTTCCTAAGCTTAAAAGTATCACTTTTTTCTTTTTTCAAATCAGGACTTCTAAACTCAAGTATGAAACTCCACCAGTTTCAAATACGTTCAAAACAGAAGGTCAGGGGAAGATTCCAAAAATCAGTATCAGGTGTGGCTCCAGTCATTTGATAACACAAAGAAGAACTTTGGCAAAAAAAGTATATGCACTGGTGTGGTTTTGTAAAAGGCACATTTTTACTCTGGCAACCAAGGCCTTTCCTCTCCAAAGAGACAGCCCACCCTCCGTCCAATTCACACACTTCTTGTATAGCATAACTGTTCCGGGAAGGGCTGTGGCTCAGTGGTAGAGCATCTTCTTTGCATGCAGAAAGTCCCAAGTTCAGTCGCCAGGTAGGGCTGAGAGAGAACCCTGCCTGAAATCCTGGACAGCTGCTGTGAGTCCATGCAGAAAATACTGGGCCAATGGTTTGACTCAATATAAGGCAGTTTCCCATATCACTCTCCTTCACACTATCATCTGCTGCAAGGATGAGCTTAGAGCTCTTGTATCATCCCTCCAGCACCTAACCCTCTGGATAGCCTTTGGATTCTTCCCAGCACCTCAAGCTGTTCTGTAACCAGCTCCATTCCAAGAGATCCCTTCTGCAGCCACAATGAAAGACTCAGAATCCCAGAAATATTTCATCAGAATTCATCTACACACAATGTAACCTTCTGGGTTCCCCTTAACTGGGTTGGCTAGGTTGCTGCCTGAGAACCCTAGACCCCGCACGGCATGTTCACCTCTCATCATTATGCCAGGAAACCAAAGCTCCAATTCGAAAACCTTAGATTCCATACACCCCATGGTCAAGCCCCACAAGAAGACAGCATGGCTCCATTTTCAGTGGCCTGGGTCCCATACTGAAGACCGTGATTGGTCTGAAGCGTCCTCTTCAGCCCAAGATGGACTTTCAGAATGTCAGACTTGAGTAGCGCTGCGCACATTCCTGGTGCGAGGTTGTATAGGTTGGAAGAGAGAGCTGCTGTCCGTGGTGCTGATGGGCTGGAGAGAAATGGGAGAGAGAAGAGGTCAGAAAACTGTTTAGCCTAAAGCAGGCATGTCCAAAGTCCATTTCGGGGGCCTAATCTGGTCCGCTGGTCGATTTAATCTGGCCCCTGTGGGTAAAATCCTTTAAAAAGCTCAACAGAGTTGTTTGGTCACTTCCTCACGCATGTTCACTTCATCAAATATGGCCCTCTTTGAAAAAATTTTGGGCACCCCTGGCCTAAAGCATTGTTCAAAGCAAATTTTGGGTGGGGTGGGTCCACCTTCCTTCAGAGCCACTGGGCCATTTTGAAGGGAAGCTCAAAGAGTTTTTGCAAGGCTGTCAACATTTCTCAGGGAGCTTTGGAAAATCCATAGCCAGGGTGCTCCACGACACGCAGGGTTGGAACTCGGCAATGCATTATATGTGGGGCTGCCCTTGAAAATGGCTTGGAAAGTAGCACAGAAGCCAGCAACCACATCGCCTGCTGTTTGACCGTGATGGAACCATGTTTATATCAGTTCTAAAGGAACGACACTGGCTCTCTTTGTGCTACTGAGCCCAACTGAAAATGCCAGTCCCTAAATGGCTTGGGGTGTGCATGTTTCCCATGCACCTGAAGGAGTGCTTTCTCCCATACCAACATGCCTGGGCTCTGATACACTCTTAGAAAAAGGGCCGTAGCTCAGTGGCAGAGCACCTGCTTTGCATGCAGAAGGACCTGAGATCAATCCCCAGCATCTCCAAGTAAGGCTAGAAAGTCCTCTGCCTCAATTCTGGAGAGCCACTGCCGTCAATTCTGGAGAGCCACTGCCAGACACCACTGAGCTAGAGAGATCATTGGTGTGATTCAGTACAAGGCAGCTTTCTGCGTTCCTGTGACGAAGGGAGCTGGGAGTTCTTCCCTGGCTCAGATTTTTATGCAAGCCAGAGAATAATTGGCATCAGGATCCCCTGGAATTATTTTCCAAGGCAGCTTCCCAAGCTCCTATGCCAGTAGAGGTCCTTTTCCCATGAACCTTCTTGGACAAAGATGTATATTATGGATGCCTCCTAAGAGAGGCCCTTCTCTGTGATGGCACCCTGCCTGTGGAATGCCTTGTTTGGGGAGGAACAATATGCCTGCTGCCAACCCTGTAATTCCAAGGGCTGCCAACCAGGTACATATGGCCCCACAGAGCCATTTCTTGGCAGCTATAGGGCCCCATCTCCCCTTTCTGAAATTAGGCTGGAGAAAAACCTCCTTTAGCCATTATTCCAAGCCTAACTGTGTTGTAGAGAGCAGGGAATTGGGGGCAGGTGATATCCTGGGAGGGAAGAGTTGTGGTGCACACATGATGCCCACAACAGTTTCCCCAATTTTCAAATCTCTCCATGGGCCCAAAAAGGTTGGAGGCACCCCTGCTCCCTCTCTACCCCCCACTGCTGTGGTCCTTTCAGTGTCAGGTTAAAACCCTTTTTATTTGACCAAGCAATTTCAGATTTGTAGCATTTCCTAAAGCTGGTTGAATAGCTGTATTCCTCTTAATTTTATTGCACTGCTGGTTTTTGTTTTCATAATATGTTTTGTAATTTTAAAATCTCTTCGCATGAGGTCCTGAAATCCATTTTTGGACAAAGGGCAGCTTATAAACATTTTAATAAATGCATGAATGAATAAATAAATAAAGTTGACAGGTCGAATAATCAATACAGTTTAGGACTCTTTTCCCCTTGCTGGAATCCTGATCCAGATCTGGATCCTCATTCCTGCAATTGCCACAAAGGGAGGGGCGGGGAAAAGAGTAAACAGGAACTTTACCACACCTTTCAAATGGCAATCTTGAGGCCCCATGATGTGGTTTGGGACTGCAACACAGAACAAAGGGCTAACCCCTGGCACAGATCACAACACACATGCAGACATTTCTGGAAGAAAAACTGTGCTGGAGGGCAAAGACCACATGATTCACATCACATGTTGTCCGGCCCTATCCAGCTTGCCAAAATGTTACTTTGCATCACCACCACACCTAGGCAAGTTGTTGCCCACACCCAGGTGAGCACAGCCACCCCTGCTGCGTATCGATTGCATGCCACTATTGCTTCCATAAACATCCTGTTTCTGCTCCCTGGCTGAGACTGCAAAGAACAGGCCACAATGCAATCTGTATTTGACCTGGAGTTTCACAACTTGCGACTCAGCCCAGCCTATGTGGAGTTTGCAAACAATGATTCTTTGACCCTTTAAACCTCCCCAGGAGCCCAGGCTGGGCTAAACATGTGCACTCAGCTTTTGCCCTGAGGCAGTAGGACTGTGGGTAGTAGCCACTTATGCCAGTTAATCAAAAATCCATGCCAGCAGAAGGATATGAGAAGGCATCTTTGTGCAGAGAATAGGTAATAAATAGGGGGTTGAGACTGGAAGGACCTCTGTAGGCGAAAGCACTGGCTAATGGTTAATGCTGGTCTGATGCCCCAGTAGAACACCCGGTGGCGCCGCAGAAGCAGTAGAAGAGGGATGGCCTTGTTATGGTTGGCCCCATCTGCCACAGCTTAACCGTGTGTTTCCCACAGCACTTACCAAAGTTCCAGGGCCACCATATTTGCGTAAGTGTTCCTCATAGGTAATGGCATAGATGTCAGAGTCTCCTGATGACCAGCGAGGGTTGCCCCAAGAGGGGGCGTTCGACTCCCGCTTGTTGCCATTTGGGAACTGGAAAGATGGAGAGATATTGAATAGGGACACACACAGAGAGAGAAACTACTGATGACTTGTTTCAGGATTAGACAACATGGTAACCTCTGGATGTTGCGGACTTATCATCCCTGACGACTGGCTATGCTAGCTGGGACCGGTGGGAGTTATAGCATGGCATTGTCTGGAGGGCATTCAGTTAGTTTATTTCTTTGTGATTTTTATTAGACACTTGCCTACCCAGGTACAGTGTGACACATGTAAATTGCCATAACATGAAAGAATCAAAAACACTAACAACAGACAAAAAGAATCCGGTAGCAAAAATCATTTTAAACAGCACCGATCCACCACTCCAAAAATCCAGAGTGGGAACACAATGTATCCATAAAACAGAAAATTACCAATCATTCAAAACCTGTGCTCAGACAATAAGTTTTAAGCTGCACCTAAATGTCGTTGGATCTGTTTGGGGAGGCTGTTTCAAAAAAGAGGTGCCACCACTAAGAAGACCCTTTCTCTGCCTTGCCTCACCAAGTGCCTCCCCCTCCAAGAAGCTCCCCTCACCCGAGGTGGATCTCAAAAGTTGAGCAGCTATAAGTGAGAGGAAGTGGTCCTTCAGTGGAGGAAGTGATGCCATCAAAGCAGAACCTAAAAGCAGATGTTGGGGTCCCACGCAGCAGAATGAACAGGAGGAAGGCCCCCCCAACAGCATCAGGGATGCCTTATAACATTCTGAAGTAATACACATCAGCATCTAAAGACAATTAATTCTTCTTAGCTATAAAACACTTGTGCACATTAACGATACCGCTTGGTTAGAGGTGAGTTTCGCAACTGTTCAACACAGCACACAATGGCCTCTCTCTCTTTCACACACACACGCATCCCTATTATACTTGCATCTCATTTGATCTTACCTGACGTGACAGGTAATGTTGTCGGTTCTCAGGTGGCGTTGGGGGGATTTTCTTCTCCTTTGCTGCAAGGAGTGAAAGGCTGATGTCACTACAGCTTTGCACTGATGGTGAGATTGGCTGTCTCTCAGTTCCCAAAGAAATATCCCCTGGAATGCTGAACCAGAACAGAACCCTTCTGGCTAGTTGTGATCACAGCCAGCTCCCGATTGGCCTATCCTCTTCGACTGTGACCAGCTCAGCACAAGGGCTAGAGGATTATTTTCCCCTCCTGACTTATTAGTATCACTACAAGTGGGATCTGCAACAAAATGTTGCAGCATGGAGTCTTCCTGATTGCTGTTACAGGCAGACAGCTACCCCCTCCTCCAGGACACTCCCATGGAGGGGCAGTTCATGTGGCACCTTCCAGATATTGCCGAACTACGACTCTCATAATTCTTGACCATTGGTCATGCTGGCTGCAGCTGATGACAGCTGGAGTTCAGCAATATCTGGAGGCACCACTTTGCTCCCCCTGTTCTGTTCCCTTTCTCACCCTCAAGAGACGTGTGGCATTCTGTGGCCACTGAACATGCTCAATCTTCACCAGGCTGGTTTGGGTTCCCCACCACCGCCACCCAACAAAGATGTGTTGTTCTGCAAATCTCAGGTCTCCTCCAAGTCTCCCTCTAGTGTGTGTAGGATGTTCTGCTTTAGCTGTATGAGCAAAAAACAGTCATGCCTGAACATTGGAAATAGAGGGATTGATGATGCCCGCATTTGGGCAAAGAAAAGCCTTTATGCCAAATATATATCTGATGGGCAATATATCTGAAGGGCAAAGTCAGGGGCATCTTACCCATAGAGGCTAGTGGCGCAGGGAAGAGGCGGAGGCTGGATGCGGCGCCTCCTGGCATCAGCTCGCCGCCCTTGCCCGCCTCCGCCATGCCGCGCCTGGAGCCTCCGTCTGCCGTGGCCACCGTGGCACGAAGTGGCCAGCTGAGCCAGGAGACGCCGCGGCCAGCCTCCGCCTCTTCCCTGCCAGAGGAGCCACCCTCCAACCGCTGCCCGCCTCCTCCAGCCCTGCTGGCAGCGCCGTCCTCCCTAAAAAAAGGTGGACATCTCTGGGAAACGGGGGGTGGGGGGAGAGAGTTTTGCACCACTGCACCGGATATGCTTAAGACAGCCCTGGGTGAAGTCAAATGCAGAAGCTGGCCCAGTGAACACAGATTTCAGTACCCTGAGAGTCTCCATCTAAGTTTCTAGTACTTAAGAATGCATCTGATTTCCAGATTTTCAAAGAGTTGTTTGGCAGGACTAGGGAAATGAAACTGGTGGGTGGAGCATAGAAAGGGTGTGTGTCTATTTTTCTATCCTACATTTACACAATCAACTTCAAAGCAGCCATTATTATTATTATTATTATTATTATTATTATTATTATTATTATTATTATTATTTATATACCGCCCTATACCCGGAGGTATAGGGCAGGCCACAGAATAAAATCCCATCTGATGTTCTACAAACATTCTGGATTTTGAGAACTCCCATAATCCCCAAGCCTATAAGAATTGCAGTTCCCAACAGCTGGAGGGCACCAGGTTGGGCAACTGTGGTTTAAAACTAACATAGTTATTCTATTTCTTGAGCCTGACTTTCCATGCTTGGTATTTAACTGGCTGAAGGGAGGTCAGCTGATCACACCCATCTGCCATGTGATGCTTCCCGCCCAATCGGTAAAGATCAGCAATTCGGTTAGCTTGTGTTTCGCTCGTCCGTGGTTCAGCCCACCTTTCCGAAGGCAGATTGGCCAGATCAAGCAGATCAACAAGAACAGGAGAGCAAGGATCAGAAGTGCCCCGAAGATGGAGCCAATCACTATTCCAGCAATGGCGCCTGCGCTCAGACTCGAATCTGTGACACAGAGGAAGGAGGGGAAATCAGGATTAGAAACACAGGGGTCCTCCGGCTTGTCCTACCTCAACCACAGTCCACAGAGGAGCTCTTGAGCTTTACATATTTGTCTCGCAAGACTGAGGAATTTCCAAGACTCGGAAATTTTGGCCCTCGCTTCTTATTTTAGATTCTATCCATCAAGGATTCTAGAGCCAGAAAAGTTTTGAAAGCCAGGAATCTGATCCTCATCAGATGGTTTCCTGAAACTGTAAGCTCGTGGTGAGAAACCTGAATTCCAGCACCCATCATCTGCAGTCAGCACGGACAATTGTCAGCGACGATGGGAGCTGGAGTTCAACTGCGTCTGTATATTTTTGTGTTGTGTGTTTATTACATACATAAACACCACCTTTTCTCCCAAGGAGCTCAAGGCAATGTACATGGTTCTTTTCCTCCCCATTTCATCCTTGCAACAACCATGTGAGGTAGGTTAGACTTAGAGGCGGTGACTAAGCCCAAGGTCACCCAGTGAGTTTCATGGCTGAGTGGGGATTCAAACCCTGGTCTCCCAGGTCCTAGTCCAACACTCCAACCATTACACCACTTGAGGGCTACAGGTTGCCCTTCCCTGTTGTGGACCATCAGAACACTCTGCTGGACATTAAAGGGAGGATAGGCACATATTACTGTAAGTGGCATGGATGGGAAACTGTTGCACCAAGAGCCACAAAGGCCACACGGCCCAGGAGATGCTCTGTTGTCCAAGGAGGCAAAACTCTTCTATCAGAGGCAAAAGCATGGTGGGGCCGCAGGACCCAGAAAGGGCTCACTGTGAAGGATCAGTGCATTCGCATAACAAGTTTTTGTACTGCTACGCATAGAGTAGAATTTAACATTCATGAAAGAGTAGCTTTCTTTTGAAAAGTAGAAAGAAGAAACAAGTTTCTAGACCTCATGGCAGAAGAAGAAAGACTGGAAGTGTCTCTACGACACTTCTTTCATTTGCCCTGGCTTGTTAAACAATCAAACAACAACTAAACCATGTGAAATAACACAAAATGCACAGAACTAAAGAGATTTCTGCAATCAGGCTTAACTCTGAACACAGACTTTGGGTTTTCTAGCACACAGGTGATGAGCTGGACCCCACTGTTCAATTTTAACAGCAGCAGCACCATCATAGATATATTGTTAAAAATAGAGATCTGGGATTGCAATATGCATCTTTGGACTAAAGAAGGGCCCCAGATCTGAAAAGGGTTAGGTTCTGAAAAGGACAAGGGGTACTGTAAATGTGATCTAGGTTTATAATAGTGTGACATTTTTCATGTAACCTTTGCATAGAAAAGCATCCCCCCAACATACAACTTTTCAGAGTTTGCTGTGAAATAATTTGAATGGATTTTTTTTTGGGGGGGGGTATCATTGCCCTCACTTGGAACTGGCTTTGTTTGAATGTTTGAATGGATTTGGGGGGTATCATTGCCCTCACTTGGAATTGGCTTTGTTTGAATGTTTGAATGGATTTGGGGAGTATCATTGCCCTCACTTGGAACTGGCTTTGTTTGAATGTTTGAACGGATTTGGGGAGTATCATTGCCCTCACTTGGAATTGGCTTTGTTTGAATGTTTGAATGGATTTGGGGGGGTATCATTGCCCTCACTTGGAATTGGCTTTGTTTGAATGTTTGAATGGATTTGGGGAGTATCATTGCCCTCACTTGGAATTGGCTTTGTTTGAATGTTTGAATGGATTTGGGGAGTATCATTGCCCTCACTTGGAACTGGCTTTGTTTGACCTTAGTGACATTGCCACAGAGCCAGATGTGACTGGTTATGTTGTTATGATGTCACATCATTAATTATCACAATTGCCTGGTTTTGCTCATGCCACTGTTCCCAGGGAGCATCCGCCTCCCTCTCAATTGGCTTAATTTGCCCTCACTTGTCAACAAATAATAAAATTTATCTTTTCACTACAAAATCCCCAGCTGGCTGGGATCACCCATGTGACTATTCACAGAAAGGAGACCAAGTATTACAGAAAAAGTCCAAAACCAGAAGCACATTGGGGAAACAATAGTAGCAAACACGATTGGGGGAAAGGTCAGTAGTGACCATATAATTTAGGAGCATTCGGGGGGAAATATTCCTGACTCTGAAAGCAGTGCTTTTATAACCCCGTGATTAAAGCAGGAGAACATTTGGTGAACCTCTGCTTTATTTTACTTTTCGTTAAAGATTTTCATTTTTAACAATTATGGCAAAGCATTTTAAATGGCTGCAAAGTGCTTTTTTAAAAGCAGTAGGTGTGAACGCTTAGTACTGGCGCTAAACTATTTTAAGCCATTTAAAGCACTCTAGCCGCCTTTTGTGTCAATTCAGTCCCATAAAACCCGACTCTTTTCCTTTCCCCCTTCAAACCAGCCTCATAATGGCCATTGGCCTGGTCGCCTGTGGTGAGTGAAGAATTGCCTTCAGGCGACCAAGCCAAGGAACCTGTGCAAATCAGAAGAGAATTTCCCACTCTTGCGGGTCATGATTAAAAAGCGCATTTACTTTAATCGGAGAATGAAAACTCTCACAAAATGCACGTATGCATCAAAAAGCATGGCTGTTATGGCTGCGCAAGGCAACTCTGATTCTGCACCCCTGATCGGGCTCTGATCTGACCCAGACCGATCTCAGTCCTGAGACAAAGTGGGAGCCTTGCACTGCCCTTAATTAAAAGCTAAGGTGTTAAACTGGACCTGAATTGGCTCGACTGGGTTTGTGATTTCTCCAGACAAGATGCACAGCCCTAATGGATATCATAAGTTAAGGTTCCTGCCTTCACTCCCCTACCATGTGAGGTACAGAAACAGTGCACAGTCTGACATTTCATGCTCGCTTGCGATGTTGCCACCACGCAGCGACATTTTCCCTTGCCCTTTTAGCCCCAATTCTCTTCCTCCACAGGTTGGGGGCCACATGGGGGTTAGTGCCATACAAACGTTCCATAAAAATGTGGCTATTTGTTGAAATGAATGCCATGGAAGGCCCATTGGGAGGAATGGACATCGTTCAGATTTGGAAATAAATCTTACTGTCACCCTCTTGAAGTCCCTGTGAAGGAATACAACCAAGCTGCACGTAAACATCAGCAGCCTGAGAAGTTTGACTAAACTTAGAGGCCCCGTCTGCACGGTACATTTAAAGCAGGATCGTGCCACTTCAAACAGCCATGGTTTCCCCAAAGAATCCTGGGAACTGTAGCTTGTTGAGGGTGCTGAGACGAGGAGACCCCTGTCCCCTTTACTATTCCCAGAGTGGTTTAATAATCCACAAACCTGGAAGTGACTGTTCTGATTTGCGAACTATTTTTGGAAGCTGAATGTCCGATGGGGCTTCCGGTTGGCTGCAGGAGGTTTCTGCAGTAAATCAGAAGCCACACTGTGGTTTCCAAACATTTTGGAAGTCGAACGGACTTCCGGAACAGATTCTGTTCGACTTCCAAGGTACAACTGTAGTATATAGCTGCTTTAGATGCAGAGTGCAGATGCAGCCTAAATTTAGTGCAAGTTCTTTTACTTCAGTATGAGCAGGTTGTGTGTGTGTGTGTGTCAGAGAGAGAGAGAGAGAGAGAGAGAAATATAGGCTAGCAAATTTTGTTGTGGGCCAGTCATTTTTCTAGACTTATCTGCAATGCCATCCCCATCCTCAAACCACCCTGTTCCACGTGTCTCCTAAAATCAGGAACACACACCTGGTTGAAGGATGTAAACAACAGAGGCGTTCCCAGCTTGGGATCCCAAACGAGGCACAACCTGGAAGGAGTATGGCGTATGGGGCTCCAATCCTAAAACAGTGGTGGATCGGTTGTTGGCTCCTAAGACTTGCACCGTCTTCCATTCCTCAGCAGAACGGTGCTGCTGAGGACCTTGCATCTGGATCCAGAAGCTAGTCACTGCAGATCCATTTGGAACAGTCCAGGCCAGGTAGGCAGAACCAGGATGAGGTCCATGAGAGAGAGTCCAGTCGGCGATGGAAGGACCTGCCAAGAGAAGATAACTCATGGAGGGTACAGTCCAACAGGTACAGTCCTGCTGCTCAGGACCAAAACAGATGCGATACGGAAGATTTGATGCAGAATGTCTTTTACTCAGTGGTTGGGAATCTGCTTTGCAGGCATAAGGTCTCAAAGAGCTTGGAGAGGCCTCTGCCTGAAAACCTGGACAAGTGTTGACAATATTGAGCTAGAGGGGCCAATGGTTTTACTCAGCATAAGGCAGCTTCCTATGTTCTGAGGACATGGCCCTCCAGATGTTGTTGGACTCCAACTCTCATCAGCCAGCATCACCTACCCAGCATGACGAACAGCTGAGGATGACGGGAGCTGCAGCCCAGATATATCTGGAGGGACAAAGGTTCTGCATCCTTGCTATAGTCTTATCGGTGAGCAGATTTCCCAATTTTAAAATTTTATTTTAAAGTTTCTTAAGTGGCTAGTGTCTGATAATAACTGGAGAAGTAATAATGTGAATGTTCAACACACACACACACACACACACACACACACACACAGGGGTTCATTTCCTGGTACATCTCATCAAAATAAGTTCCACTGAGCTTAATGGCTCTTACTCCAGGAAACTAGGAAACTACATCAGTCCCCTCTCCTCACAGCTGCTATTGGATTTTAAAAAATACAGATATTTGTATAATGCCTGAAGTTTCCGCCCCCAGCCCATCCTCAACTTCCAGGCAGGGATGATTTAGATCAGGAAAATAATATGATTGGGATTAATTAATTCTGGCAAGACCAGGGTTCACCACTTTAGGAGGAGGCCCACCAGAGGGCACTTTATTTATTACTTCACACTTAGGCCCCCCCTTTCCTCCAAAGTCTGAGAGGTCAAAGAGGTGTACACGGTTCTCTTCCTCCCCATTTTATTACTCACAACAGACATGTGAGATAGGTGAGACTGAGAGACTGTGACTGGCCCAAGGTCAGTCAGTGAGTTTCATGGCTGGGTGGGGATTTGAACCCTGGTCTCCGAGATCCTAGTCCCACACTCTAACCACTACACCACACTGGCTCTATCCAAATCATTCCTCAAGCCAAGAACTGCCCTGCCACCCAATACAGCCCCTCCCTCAGAATGGACGTGGATGGTTTAAAAAGACATATTGGTTGTTTCTCTCCCAAATCTTGCTTTGTTTTGAAAAGTGAGCATCCATGCCCTCATTCAAAATGGTGTCCCCATGCACACATTCCAGCTTCTCACACTTCATTGCCAGGAACCAAAATGGTGGCTACTACACTTGCTCTTTCCCCACCTAATGTAGCTGCCTGGCTGCTATTTACAGCAGAGAGCAAAAGGCTGGTGTTAGGAACCCATGAAAAGAAATAGATATAGAAAATAGGACTTCAGTGGTGGTAGAAGGAGCTCTCACCAAGGATGGTGAGGTTTGAACGTTGGGATCCCAGCGGATTATAGCAGGTGGCACTGTAATCGCCCAGGTCATCTGGGGAAGTGAAGTTCCAGATGGTGAGCTGCGTTCGATCGGGGTTCAGGTGGTAACGGCCTCCGACAGGAATGAGAGACCCCTTATTCCGAAACCAGTCAATCTCCACAGGGTTGAAGGTGCCTTGGCAATGCAGTTCCATGGTAACGGACTCTTCGGTGCTGCTGTATGTCCAGAATGAGAGAAAAACTCCTGAGGGAGCTTCTGTGGTGGGAGATTAGGGGGAGGGGAGGGAAGCCGGTTATGCTGGTAAACAAAACTTTCTGAAAATAGAAGACAAGGTAAAGCTCAGTAGTAGGCATCTGCTCTGCATGCAGAAGAACCCAGGTCCAATCCTTGACATCTCCAGGCAGGGCTGGGAGATAATCCCTTTCTGAAGAGAGACCCCTGGAGAGCTGCTAAGGTAAGGGTAAAGGGACCCCTGACCATTAGGTCCAGTTGTGGCCGACTCTGGGGTTGCGGTGCTCATCTCGCTTTATTGGCCGAGGGAGCCGGCGTACAGCTTCCAGGTCATGTGGCCAGCATGTGGCCAGCATTGTTTTCTGCTGCTCCAGAGAAGCGGACACGGAGCAATGGATCCAAACTACAAGAAAGAAGATTCCACCTAAACATTAGGAAGAACTTCCTGACAGTAAGAGCTGTTCGACAGTGGAATTTGCTGCCAAGGAGTGTGGTGGAGTCTCCTTCTTTGGAGGTCTTTAAGCAGAGGCTTGACAACCATATGTCAGGAGTACTCTGATGGTGTTTCCTGCTTGGCAGGGGGTTGGACTCGATGGCCCTTGTGGTCTATTCCAACTCTATGATTCTATGATTCATGACTAAGCCGCTTCTGGAGAACCAGAGCAGTGCACGGAAAAGCCGTTTACCTTCCCACTGGAGTGGTACCTATTTATCTACTTGTACTTTGACATGCTTTTGAACTGCTAGGTTGGCAGGAGCTGGGACTGAGCAACGGGAGCTCACCCCATTGTGGGGATTCTAACTGCCGACCTTCTAATCGGCAAGTTCTAGGCTCTGTGGTTTAACCCACAGCGCCACCCTGCTACTAGTCAGCATAGACAACAGTCAGCTTGATGTACCAGCATAATGCAGCTCCATATGTTAGTCACATCATCATCAGACTGTGGTGTCTTTAGAGTATTCCCAGACTGTGATGTCTTTAGGATATCTACTTTATTTACACATATATGCAACCTGAGTGTAGGATGAAGGTGCTCTAACAGATCTCGCTTCTCAGCTGGGTTTCCAAGGAGAGCCCTAAGCCACTGTGTCTGAAGTTTTCGGCATCAGCCAAAAACTCTCTCACATCATTGGCTTATTGTTCTACATCCTAGGATGATGTGGCATCCAGCCCAGTGAGGTGGGAAAATGCTTATCCATTTGTCTCCATGGTAACAGGGCAACTTTTTTGGACATGTTGATGGAAGTACTTGACTAAGGCCATGATCTTGTAAAGAAATTGCTCTGGCTGTTTCAGCAGCTTCATCTACTAGATTCTAAGCCACCTTGATACAGAATCACGTGTCTGGAAGAAACCCGTGGATATCATCCAGACTGATCCCCCCAAACCTATAACAAGTTGGATTTGTAATGTCCATTTTACCTAATATAGTGAGTTTGTTCTTTTCAGTTTCAGTGCCCCTTTTTAGTATTATTCATAACATTTGTATCTTCTTCCTCCAAGGATTTCAAGACAACAAATATTGGGCCTACTCCATTTTATCCTCACAACAATCCCGTGAGGTAGGTTAGGATGAGAGAAATTGACTGGAACAAAGATCAGCAAGTGAGCATCTCTCTTTCTAACCAACTGCAAAACTCTGCCCTCTGAATCTCACTGGTTCTAACTAGCTAAGCCCTCTTAATGGGGGTCTACACCCCTAAACCATGCACCAAGCACCCCATCATTTGCTGGTAACAGCTCACTTATTGTTAACATTCACAGCCCACCTTTTCCTCCAAGGAGCTCGAAGCAACATACAGGATCCCTCCATCCCCATTTTATCCTCACAGAAACACTTTGAGGTAGGTCATGCTGAGAGACCACGGTTGTCTCAAGGGCACCCTGTGTGCTCCATGGCCCAATGGAAATTTGAACCCTGGTCTGCCAGGTCCTAGTCCAACACTCTGACTGCTACACCACAATACTACACCAGAACCAGAACCCATATCTTGCCTTCCGGTTCCTCCTTGTGGAGGATTATGGTAACCAGTTTTGTAGTTGCTAGTCTCACCTGGAATCAAGCTGCAATTGCCCTGCCCGGTCATATGGCGTCCGAGACAGATGATTTTGCTGCCACTGAGCTCAGCTGGGAAGGGAGAGACCAGCAATCGCTGCAAGTTGGAGGTGCTGACCTCCTCCTCGTGTCCTGGGAGCCCCCGGAAGGTCAACTGTGGGGTAGGGGAGCCACCAGGCCAGGAACAAATGAAACGCAAAGCGGTACCATTGTCTGCTGAGGCCACAGAGCAACGGGGGGATCCAAAGGGTCGTTCTAAGGGGGGAGAAAGAAAGAGATAACTCAACCATAAACACAAATCTGATTGGCTGTATTCAGAGAGACAGATTATTTCATAACCAGGAAAAAGATCTTCACGCATGCGGCTATCAGAACCAGCTCTTGCTAAATGGGAGATAGGGCAAGGTGAGGGAAAAGAGGTGGGCTGGTTAGGTATTTTTAGCCAGGGCATGCCAACCTTGCTGGGCCAGTGGGCACATTTGGAATTTTGAGGAAGTGTGTCGGGCGCCAGTCATAAAATGGCTGCCATGGGGTATGTGGCATTTCATAAAATGGCTGCCATGGGGGGTGGGGGTTTCTAGGAGAGGCCAAGCCCCTAAATTAAGAAACAGGAGAAACCTTCTTAAAGCAGAATGCGTAACAAAATCAACATAACTTCATAATAATAATAAAAAAATCTGAGATAAAAAAACATTAAAGGGAGGAGAAAACATCAAACTGGGTCACATAGCAGGGTAAGCTTGTGTTAATAATAGCTGAGGTTAAAACAAAAACAAAAACCTAAGCATGAAAGATGCCTGCCTAAAAGGCAAAGGCAGTGAATTTAGTTCAACAGAAGCCAGATCAAAAGAGAAGGAAGATTTCATGTAGATGTAAAGCAAAGTATAAGCCCTCCAGATGTTTTAGACTTCATTTCCCATCAACCCCAATATGGGCAATGGTCAGAGATGCTGGAAGTTGCCACAGTAGCTACTTATGCTGTAGAGGAAAAGGCATCTCTCTACACCAGACTTCCACTGGTTTAACAGTCATTCCACTTCTGGTAAAATCTGGGCTCTTTGACAAGGCTGGGGAACTCAACAATGGAAACCTAGCAACTCACCAAATTATAATTCCTAGGGCTCTTTGGGGAAGGCCTTGAGAGGGAAACTGGTATCATTTACTCCTGATGGTAAAGCTCTGAGTGAAGCTCTGAGGTAGTGGCACCCACACAAGAGCGAAGTATCGACAGGCTTGGGGGGAACCCAAGGTTTGCAGAACAACATTTAAAAAATGAATTCTAAATGGGGTGTGCACCCGACACAACTCAATGGGGATGAGCCTGCTCGGTGACCACAGAATGTTGAATAACCATTAAGGGTAGGAGAAGGAATGTCTTCACCCCCATTGCTCAGCCCAGACACTGAGGTCCAGCTCCGAGGACCTTCTGGTGGTTCCTTCATTGCGAGAAGTGAAGCCACAGGGAACCAGGCAGAGGGCCTTCTTGGTAGTGGCGCCCGCCCTGTGGAATGCCCTCCCATCAGATGTCAAGGAAATAAACAACTATCTGAATTTTAGAAGACACCTGAGGGCAGACCTTCAGACATCTGAAGGCAGTAGAAATAATAAAATTATAACAAGTATGAAATTATTAGTTAATCCTGGAAGAGAAGAGTGGAGAAAGAATCACACAGATATGAAAAAAATAGAGAGAATTGTCTGGATTTCTTGGTTTACAAGAGCACAGCCACTATCCACCCCCCACTCCGCCCTGGAAAACTGGGGGTTGGAACTTGATGGGCTCCTGAAAGGGGGGGGGGCATTCCACACTGCAACATTTTGCTGCAGCTCCCCACATGCAAACCTTTCTGGTGCAGAAATATGCTCCTGTGCCTGACTCCCTCCCTGCTGAGAGTAACGCCTCTTAGTGCAACAGGAAGACGGACGTCAAATTCAACTCACGGGCAACAGTGAGATGGTGAGTGTTTCGAACTCGGCGCTGCGTGCGCTGATTGATGGCCAAGCAGGAATACAAGCCGGCCTGATTCAGCTGCACCTTGGGGAGCTGCAGGACAGGCAAGGAAGGCACGTAGAGGTCCTGAGCGTCTGCCACGTTCCAGTACATCTTGGCCGGGGGCTCGGATGGCGCCAGGCACGTTAGGTTCACGGTACTGTTCACCAGCACAAAACTCCCCGCGTCAGAGTCCCGCTCCGACGAGGAAACGGTAATCGTCGGGGTCTCTGGGCCATCTGAGAGGAATGAAAGCCACACAGCCATGTAATACAGTACCAATGAAATGTCTATTTCCTAGGGTGTTTTTTAAAAAAAGACACAACAGGCAATCTATCCGTCAGGCTTAACTGCCAGGGAACCTGCCTCCTCTCCCCAGCTTCGGTTATCCAGGTTGCGACCTCGCTGACGAATGTGGCCATTCAGTGGTCATTTAGCAGCAGAAAGGTGCATTACGGTCAGCTGTATTTGCCCAGCCACCTGGGTAAAAGGCAGCGCAGCCGTCTTAAGTAGTGTCCCTTCCGCTTGCGGCTGGGATGTTTGCCCTTTCTCTGCGAGAAGCGCGGCGAAAGGCTGGCCGAGGTTGCTGGCCGCAAGCACATGCAAGGGAGGGGGGAGGGAGAGGAAGTAAGTGTGCAGAATCAGTGCATGAACTCCTGTGAATGATTCTGACTACGTGGTCTTCGCCAGCGACCAGGAGGAGGAGGAGGAAGAAGAGGAGAGCAGCTGTCTCGAAGCAGGATGGGCGTGTGACTGGTCCTTAAGCCACATCTCCCTTCAAGCAGCCAATCGAACTCTGGTAAACCTTCCTTAAGGACATCTAGCCCAGTATCCTGTTTTCACAGGAGCCAACCAAATGTTAAACATTAAAAAAAACACTTTCCTATACAGGATTGCCTTCAGACGGCTCGGGGGTCAGATAACGCCATACCCTCCAACCTTTCTCCAATGAAAATAGGGACGTCCTAAGGAAAAGCGGGACATTCTGGGATCAAATGAGAAACTGGGATGGCTTCTTTAAATCAGGGATATCCCTGGAAAAAAAGGGACACTTGGGGGGGTCTGTAATATTTAGAGACTCATGCTCTACCAAATGAGCTATGCTTCATTATTCCTTTCGTTATGATGACATCATCAATAATAGGCGACAGGCGAAAACATTCCTCTTCCCCCAGGCCTTTGGCTAATTAAACAATGTAAGGCTTTTTAAACTCTGTGTTTGAGGGTCATTGTTTTGTTTGTTATTGCGTTATGTATTTCTGTGTTTTTATACTGTAAACTACTCTATGATCCTTGGATGAAGGGCAGTACAGTGGTACCTTGGTTTACAACCATAATCTGTCCCGGAGGTCCGTTTGTAAACCCAAACAGGTTGTAACCCAAGGCGCGCTTTCGCCAATGGGGCCTCCAAAAATTTTTGTTCGTAATCCAAAAAAAGGTTGCAAACTGGGACACGCACTTCTGGGTTTGACGTGTTTGTAATCCAAAATGTATGCAAACCAAGACATATGCAAACCAAGGTACTACTGTATACATTTTTTTAAAAAAAAGTGACTGGTTTTTAGCTTGAAAATCAGGTAATAAATACCCAAGGAATGAATAAGCACAGATACCAGGCAAGTCCTCAAGTACATTGTCAGCTTGCCTCTGTGATCTTTAGGAGCAGGGCTCCCTAGAAGTCTAAAAGTTATTTAGTTATGTGTTTTTGTTTGTGTGTTTTGATGCTATAAACCACCCTGTGATCTTTGGGTGAAAGGCGGTATACAAATTCAATAAGCACACAAAAAAAGTTATTATTTGCTACATTTTTATCCCACCCTTTGTCTGAGAAACTCAAGAAAGAATACCTGGCCTCAGTGAGCTGGACTAGGCTGAGAGCCAGCGACTGGCCCAAGGCCACCCAGGAAGATGAGTGGCTCAGCAGGTATATGTAGCTGGCTGTCCACAGTTTACGTCCAACCACAAGGGTACAATACGTCAGTATATAAAAACGGTAATCTCTAGTGTGTACTCACAATAGACAGTAAGGTTGGCGGTGCCAGTTCCGTTGCCAAAAGGGTTGGTGATAGTACAGCGATAGACGCCCGCATCAGTACGTAGAGGGTTTCTGATTTGCAAGGAACCAGCCGAGCGCAAGAATCGGGGGTTTTCTTCTAGGTTTTCCCCATCCTTGGTCCAGGAGACAGAGCCTCGGACTGGGGTGCAGTTCAGGGCCACCGAGCTGTCTCCTTCTGTCACCACCGCAAAGGGTGGGGTCACAGAGACATTGCCCACCTCCTCTGGAAAATAAGTAAATACGGGAATTGGAAGTGGGAGCTGCTCCCACAACCATAGGTCTAGCAAACCAAGAAATAACTAGCCCAGAAATAACCAGCATGGACCACCCCCCGCCCCAATATTGTCAGACTCCAACTCCCACCAGCATGGCCAATGCTCAGGGATGATGGGAGTTGTAGTCCAACAACATCCGCAGAGTGCCACACTGGCTACCCCTGCTGTAGCCACTAATTCCCACTCCCTTCCCAATGGAGCTGTGAATTCAGAAGTGTTTCTTCCCAGCTCCAGTCTTTGTGCATTAGTAACAGGTTCCTAAGTTTGCACCTATTTGCAGTCTGGATGCCCCGGTTCATATCAGGCAGGTGCAGAATAGAGGTGGCAGCAGAGTTCCCCCAAGCTAGGTTTTGAAAAAGCAACTCTGGAGGCTTGTTCAGCTAAGGCTCAAAAGGAGAGGTGAGTTTTACACTTCCTCAGAGGGAGAGGAAAACTTCACGTCCCTGTATTCTTCTCGACGTCCAATGAAAATCTGAGCCTCAGAAGAATCTCTGGCTTCCCTGACTGTGAAAGGTTTTGCGTGGCAAGGAGAGAGAGCTCTCTGAGCTAGCAAAGCCGTTGTCAGCCAGGAATCATCTAACCAGAGACTCCTTGCAGGGGACAGAAGTCTCTAGGGCTGGGACAGATTGGTAGCTGGAGGTCACCAGCTAGAAGCAACTCGCAAGGTACTGGCTTCCCAGCAAGTAGGTCACTGTTGGTTATTGAGAGGGAGATGGGGAGGTGGCAGGGAGGTTGGTAGGGTGCAAAAGCAGCAGCGAAGCCAATCCAGCCCTCCTGCCAATGCGTTTGCACTGCGCCAACCTCCCATGCCACCTCACCCCCTCCCTCTTGCTAAGCCCACCCACTGACTTTGCCACACCCATCACACACACTGACAGATCTGTCAACATACCATGATCCTCAGCTGCCAAACCCAGCCACTCCACCCTCAGGCTGTGGGGGCAATAACGGAGGAAGGCATGGAAAAGCATCCCCTGCAAGACATCTCTGGGACACTGGCTTGCTCCCCCTCCCTTGCAACTTACTTAATTGTCCCCTGTGCAGTGAAAGAGGGTGATGCTGCCCCATCTAGGCAGCCTAAGAGGGCAAATGAGGACACACACACACCCCACTCAATATGAAGGTGATTTGCACATGCTACTTTATAGGCACAGCTGCACATTTTGAAATGTCGATTTACATAGAAAGACAATGCACCTCCACCACAATGTTGACATCTGCGACCCAGTGACATGTGTGCCTGCACTCTCTGCAGTCTAGGAGCTAAGTATTGTTGGGCCACTCCGAGGCCATCTTTGCATTTAGATCAGACTTGGGCAGCTCATCAATACGGGACTCCTTATAAACAGAGGACTGCTCCATCAATCCCAGACAGCCCTAGACAGGCTCCCACCTGCCTGCCTTCCTACTTCCAACCAGTCCAAGCGGTGTCCCCGCCTATCAAACTTCCTCTTCCTTAGTCTCAGTTATGCCCCTTGTAGAAAGCAGGAGGAGGGATGGGGAACCTAACTGGGGTTTAGTTGTCTCTTCCTGTTGTGGGCTCTGGCGCCACCTACTGCTGGGCTCCCAGCCTTCCACTCCACAAGTCCCAAAGGGCACCAGCACCACTGGGAAAGCCTCTTTTACGTGGACTTGCAGGGCATCCTCGCTCTTGGCTTTTGTCCCTGCAGCCCAAGGATGGACTGGCAGCTTTGACAGCGAAGGACCTTCTACCTTTGGGCCAGTTTTTGCCACCGGGGCCTCTTCACTCTGCCTCAGTTTAATATAATAGAGTGAAATTGCTTCATTACGTGGAACAGGAGAAGAATTAAGAAGTAGCCCTGGCCTCACTTGGGAGGGGGGCGGTTAAGTCAGAGTCCGTCTGTTATTTTGCTTTTGTTTGTGCTTGGCTGATTTCTGAGTTAATCTGAGATGAGCATGGGAGAGCTTGCCCGTCTCTGGTGCAGAAAACATGAAAACAAGTGTGATGCTGGAATTGCAGAGTCTTTGGAAACACACAAGCGCATCTGGGACACTGATCCCTGGTATGGGAAGCGAATTTCTGCAAGCATGCCCCTGTTTTCATACCATGAAATGCCGGAGGGCATGTTGAGGAAAACTCCGCTGCTATGTGCACAGCCCTAGCACACCAGCGCATTGGGTGTCCCTGGTGTGCTGACATTGCAAGAGGAAGCAGGGCAGCCTGCTTTCAGTGAGGTGTTGCCTTGTCGCTTGCGACGCTGCAGATGTAAGAGTTTCCGTGGTCAGGGTTAAATAAATCTGAAGAGAGGGCAATCTGCGGGCCAGAGCAGTCAGGATCCAGAGCAGCCATGCCATTAGGCAAAGGGAGGCAGCTGCCTCAGGCAGGCGATGGTGTGGGTGGCCAAAACAGCCACAAGCCGTTTCTCTTTCTTTTTTATATATCTAATTTTTATTAAATTTTCTGTTTTACAGTTTAAAATACTCATTTTGCATCCTTAAGATATCAGTGACTTCCCTTCTTCTCTTTCCATGGTTCATTTTACATATCATAAATCCCCGCATATTTTACAAAAACTCTACCATTAGGTATTCCACTATTGCATCCATCAAAACTTGTTTACACTGTTGAATTTATGTTAATGCTGCCAGCGTTTTCAGCTGTACACAGTTATTTCCCATATATTCAAATAAATGTTTGCCAATCTTCTCTAAACGTATGTTCTTCTTGTTCTCTTATTCTATATGTCAAGTCTGCGAGTTGTGCATATTCTGTCAACTTAAGTTGCCATTCTTCTTTAGTTGAGACCTCGCTCGTTTTCCATTTTGGGACTAACAAAACACGGGCCACAGCTGCTGCATACATAAATAACCTTTTTTGACAACTGGGAATTTCAGTCTGAATTATCTCCAACAGAAAGGACTGGGGGTGGGTGGGTTGGGAGAGGGAATAATTTTAAACATTTTTTTCAATTCATTGTGGATCATTTCCCAATACTCTTTTACCTCACAAGCCATTTCTCTTTCTTGCCACACAGTCTTGAGCTCCCTGATCTGGCCTGGCGCTTCAGGTGCAACAGAAGGTGCAATCCCCTTGCCAGTGTTGAAGGGAAATTTTTTGTGGGATATCTAAAACAAGGCAGTCAAAACCAACTACTTCTGATTGCTAGAAAAGCACACACAGAGAGGAAGTTGGATCTCATAGGGCCTACAGAAAATTCTCCCCGTGAGAGCCACTCCCACTGTGCCCAGTCAGGTAAAGGGGAGCAATTTATATAATTTGGTCACTTCCCCGGCCTGCTCTCTCTCTCTCTCTGCCCTCTGTTATCTCATCTCTTCTCTTCAATGCTTCATCAATGACTAGGGATGTAGGACATGCACTGAGCCCAAGTCACAGCTCAGACCCTAATTCTAATCGAAACTATAATATAAGTATTAGCACT
The DNA here is from genome assembly GCF_964188315.1 of Podarcis muralis. Lineage (NCBI taxonomy): Eukaryota > Metazoa > Chordata > Lepidosauria > Squamata > Lacertidae > Podarcis > Podarcis muralis. The sequence continues at coordinate 75,388,784 of NC_135661.1, read as the reverse complement.
TAAAAAACAAACAAACTTTATGGAACTGTTTAGAACTTTTACAGCTGTCTGGAACTTCCTAAAACAGTATTGGAGAATCACTGGAAGCAGGAGCCATCCATACTCCAGATACCAAGAAGTAATCACTGTGCAGAACACGCAATCAAAGTGATGTGGGAACTTCACAGTGCTTGCAGCAGAAACAAAGGCAAACTGCAGCTTTGATTTATTCTAAGCAATAAGAAGTGTTGTGCATTGTACAATGTACAAAACAGTGTACAAGCATTAGAAAATTTGCAAGCTCTATTTTTTCCTGTATTATAATACATGCTATGCATATTACATATTACACAGTTACATATACAAAAATTGATTTATGGATTTAGGGGTGACGTTCCACCTCCCCCCCCCAAAAAAAAAAGATTTGGAAATGACTGTTCATTCCTTTGTTTTCAGCCAAAAGTTCATCTAACTAAGCTACAGGAACATAAGTTTGTAAAAAAAAAGTTAAAACCCTGGTGCCTAATATGCTATAAACCACTTTGAGTGGTACAGAAATGAAATTGATAATAATAATCATCAGTGTTTTTTTCTGGGGGGACACAGGGATACGCATACCCCTAAACATTTTGTGAATCTAAGTTTGGCCTCATTGAGGGGCAGTATTTCAATATGAGTAGGAAAATGAGAGTACCCCTAAACAATTTTTAAGAGGGAAAATGCACTGATAATAATTTTAAGACTGCCTCCTAATGAATCCCAGCACTTTTAACAAGCTGCGTTTCCCAGAGTTCTTTGGCTGTCAAAGTGGTAAGGTAAAGGTAAAAGGACCCCCGACCATTAGGTCCAGTTGTGACCGACTCTGGGGTTGCGGCGCTCATCTCGCTTTATTGGCCGAGGGAGCCGGCATACAGCTTCCAGGTCATGTGGCCAGCATGACTAAGCCGCTTCTGGCGAACCACAGCAGCGCACGGAAACGCCGTTTACCTTCCCGCTGGAGCGGTACCTATTTATCTACTTGCACTTTGACCTGCTTTTGAACTGCTAGGTTGGCAGGAGCAGGGACCGAGCAACGGGAGCTCACCCCGTCGCGGGGATTCGAACTGCCAACCTTCTGATCAGCAAGTCCTAGGCTCTGTGGTTTAACCCGCAGCGCCACCCGTGTCCCATCAAAGTGGTACAGTAGTGCTTTAAATATATGGTGAAGATGTGGCCAGACTTTGTGAGAGGCTGGAGCCAGAGACAGGAAAGGCACTTAAGCTACGGACTCGCCCATCCACAGTGGCAAAACACCAGTACTCACCGTACACCGTGACAGCGATGTTGCCTTTCTGTACCGCATTCCCTAGCGGGGAGATCTCCACCGTGTAGATGCCAGAATCTGAGGTCGTCACGGCCGTGATACTGAGGTTCCCACTCCCAGGGAGCACGCTGAACCGAGGATGGAATCTGTCTGCTACCACAACAGTGAAGTTGGGTCTCAAGGTTCCCATTGCTATGTTGGTTGCATTTTGCCTCCAGATAATGGTGGTTTGAGAGTGAGAGGGGGGTAAGGCAAATGGGACCGGGAGAGAAACAGAGTCCCCCACTCGCACAGCCAGAGGAGATGAAGGCAGAGCAGGAAATAAGGGAACTGAAAATGAAGAGAGGGGAGAATGAGATTATTATATTTTTTTGCTAACACTCGTGTGGTTCAGCGGCAATAATCACTTGAAACAAGAACTCGTATCCACACACAGAAAAGTTCTTCTACATCAGCCTTTCCCAGGTTGGCCTCCTCTAGATGTTTTGCATTTTAACTCCTATCAGCCTCAGACATGGGAGATAAAAGTCTTTTTCTTCTCTTTTATCCCATTGCTGGAAAAAGACAATGGCCTTTTCGAGAGATGTGAAAGTACCGCAGAGCTATCTGATTTGTTTCTTCTGCAAATGCCAAAGCCCATTGTTGCCTTTGTGAGGACTGATCCTGCTGTGAGGACCAGGGAGAAAACTCAATGTAGTTGGCATTTTAATAAGAGACCACCTAATTTGCACTTCTCAAAGCAATGCAAGAACCAAAACACAACCATCCTTCGAAAATCTGCACTTGCCCGGATTTCGTGATGAACTTTTTCTCCAACCAAGCAACGTGAACAAAAATGAATGGGGGGGGGGGGGAGAGAGAGAAGTGTGCAAAAAAATGGATATATAGGTGGAAAGCACATCCAAAAATGTATTGTATATTATGGGAAATACTTTGCAGGAAGGTCCATGTTGGTCGCAAGTGCATGCAAAATATGTGTTTGTTAGGAGAAATCTGTGCCAAAATAATGATGTCGCATAGACTTTTTAAAAAATCACAAACTGCTGCAGAAATTAGGAGAACTGCATTTAAGAGCTTATATATGCATACGTTTTCTCTGTGCTTTCCAGAAAAGGCTTGCGTTTTCAAGCTCCATATCCAAGCACTCTTTTCTCTCTTTTTTGCTCTGGAACTTTCCCCACTAAATCCCACTGAAATGGCAATCCACAGAGAACCTAAACGGCCTTGGCCCAGTACACCTGAAGGAGCGTCTCCACCCCCATCGTTCAGCCCGGACACTGAGGCCCAGCGCTGAGGGCCTTCTGGCGGTTCCCTCACTGCAAGAAGCAAAGCTACAGGGAAGCAGGCAGAGGGCCTTCTTGGTAGTGGCGCCCGCCCTGTGCAATGCCCTCCCATCAGATGTCAAAGAGATAAACAGCTACCTGACATTTAGAAGACATCAGAAGACAGCTCTGTTCAGGGAAGTTTTTAATGGGTGACATTTTAATATATTTTTAATCTTTGTTGGAAGCCGCCCAGAGTGGCTGGGGAAACCCAGCCAGATGGGCGGGGTACAAATAATTATTATTATAACCCAAATTGCCACTTTTTGCACTTCAGCTGTGAAGAGCAGGTTTTTGCAGGGAAAGCTCTGGTGCAAAAAAAAAAGGAGAACCCAAAACACAGAGGTTTAAATTGCAGACCTGTGCCTGGAAAGAAGAGTCCAAGCAGTAAGTGTGGATAAGTTTGCAAAAATGAGAAACGGAGAGAAACTAAAACTGATGGATTTTGTCCAGGGCTCTCTTTTATCAGCAGGAACTCACTGGAAATGAATTCCAGCACCTCTCAAGTGGACACCATTGCCATTACAGTGGACGCTCAGGTTGTGAACGTGATCTGTCCGGGATGCACGTTCACAACCCACAGCGGCGTGTCTGCGCACATGCGGGTTGCGATTTGATGCTTCTGCGCATGCGCGACTGCTGAAACCCAGAAGTAACCCGTTCCAGTACTTCCAGGTTTCGGCGGTCCGTAACCCATAAAAACACAACCTGAAGTGTCTGTAACCTGAGGTATGACTGTATAAGAGAAAAAGGGAGGCATTCATGGTGAGTTGCAGCACCTCTTTTTCTAGAAAAATAGCACTGAATTTGTCCATTCCTACCCTGGTGTCAGCCTTTATTTTTCACAGGTTCTGTAGGATTTGCATTTCAAAAACCTGCCAAACCTGTTTGCATGGAGACAACAACAGGTTGAAAGGAACTGACATGTGCACTGTATAGAAAATTATGCTTCTCTCACAGAACCTTCAACTCACTTTCTCCGTAAAAACAACTATTGCCTACATTAAGACTCTGTTTCTAATTAGCACTAATTAATGCTACATAGCCATGAACAACAATACTAAAGCTCAGTCCCAAAGCTTGCCGGCAGCTACTTTAAATTTGTATACATTTAAATAAATTCAAAATCCGGTTAAATGATGTAACTTTATAGGGAAGGCCTGTTGTAATGGGCCCCTTCCTGGAACGGGCGGAGACTGTGAGATATCCTGCATGTCATTCACTCAGACTGTAATAGGGACACATTTATTCATTTGTTAAAGGCTCCAGAGCAGCTTACAAATATAAAAAATAATAGTGGTAAGAAAGACCTTGCCCTCAGGCTTACAACTAAAAAAAAAAAAGGTGACACAGCACATGAGGAAAAGGGAACAGGAGGGAGAAGGAAAAAAAGCAAGATCAAGACTTAAAGGGAAATCTTTTAGAACATATAATTCCTCCTGTGTGCAGATTCTGGCTGTCTTGGATAGCAGCAATTTCCTGGGAGCCCTTCTCACCACCGACCCTGAATAGATCTGGGAGCAGAGCTGTTGACACAATCTGAACCAGGCAGGCAGGACTGCTCCTGCCACACAGCTTCTCCCCGCCCGACAGTAGAATGGGAGGCCAGTGAATTTGCCAGCAGCTCACAAGCTCTGGTCTCGGCCTCCATCTTTCTGCACAGCTGCCCTGACAGGCGTTTATCTGCATCCAGACAAAGAGCCCTGCCTGATGCATTTAGCTTATAATCGGTGACCTGCATGCCATGAAACCTGTGCCAATCCTGTCATTTCCCCCAATCTGCTCCGGAGGCCATGCCGAGGGAAGCACAGGGGGTCGGATCCAGAGCAGGAGCTAAAATTGGAGGACATTTCACAGTTCTGATCCCCAGCGTCGGCTCACAAACTAGCTTGGCCCTTTTTGCATTCAAGAAACAACCAGAGGGAGCGTTTCTTGGATGAGACTTAGAGAAGCACTACAAGAGCCACGGGACACGGGTGGCACTGTGGTTTAAACCACAGAGCCTAGGACTTGCCGATCAGAAGATTAGCAGTTTGAATCCCCGCGATGGGATGAGCTCCTGTTGTTCGGTCCCAGCTCCTGCCAACCTAGCAGTTCGAAAGCACATCAAAGTGCAAGTAGATAAATAGGTACCACTCTGTCGGGAAGGTAAACAGCGTTTCCGTGCGCTGCTCTGGTTCGCCAGAAGCGGCTTAGTCATGCTGGCCACATGACCCGGAAGCTGTACACTGGCTCCCTCGGCCAGTAAAGCGAGATGAGCACCGCAACCCCAGAGTTGTCCGCAACTGGACCTAACGGTCAGGGGTCCCTTTACCTTTACCAGAGCCATAGAGGCACAGCACGCATGTTGTCATCATCTGGTTTTGGACTACAACTCCCATCATCCTCGACTGCTGGCTGCACTGGCTGAGAACGGTGGGAGTTGTAGTCCAAAACATCTGGTGTATGTGTGTTTTTGTGTTGGAAGTACAACAGCGGGGATCATCCCATTGGTAACTTACGGGTTAATTCGGTTAAAGCATGGATGATGTTGGCATCTTGACTTTCCCTGCCCTCCCCACCTTAGGCTGATAATGTGGGATATGAGGCGGCAAACAAGGCCGCCTCTCAATAGTCAAGCCCTTCCTCTTTTCATTTCCTTCCACAAGCCCTTTTATTGTCTGTCAACACTCCCGAGATGAGAGAGAGAGAGGCAACGCGCTTGGATTTATTTGCCCAGTCTAATCCGGCCCCTTCCCCTCCATCTCCGGCTCTTTGAAACCATCCATATAACAAACCCCAAGCCGGCGGGGCCTGCAGGTCTGAGCCCTTGTAAATTAAAAGCCGAACAACAGCATCGGCCACATGCCAGGGGCTGCATTAGCGGGAGCTGAGTGAGGAGAGCCGGGAGGCAGCGGGGGACGACGACAGGGGAAGATGGATGAAAATTGGCTCAGTGGGAGCCCAGCAGCCACCACAAGCTGTAATGGATGGGCCGGCTCCCTGTGGGGAAAGAGAGCGGGGCATGGATGGGAGAAGGCCATAAATCTAACAGGAGGGGGTGGGTAGGGTGGGCATCGAGGTTCCTATGTGCCGGGCCGTCCTCTAAGGAGGCAGCGGGGGGCTGATGTGAAGGTAGCCATCTTTCCCCCCTTTCTTTTCCGCTTAACAACACAGAAGGACCCCGGGCTTTTCACAGCGGCATGCCAGGCAGAAACCAACAGGGGAAGCTTGGCCTGGGATGAAGATGCAGCAATGAGATTTCTGCCTGTCAGGCAGTCCCTGAAGGCCCCCGGCCATCTCATTTCCATCACTGAGGGCTGGTTCCTCGAGGCAGGAAGGACTGGCAGCTCCACCGCTACCACTTAATGGGTATTTGACCCCGTGCTTGTATTTCATAACCCAGGGGTAGCCCTCCAGGGGTTTTGAACGACAGTTCTCATCATTCCCAGCCAACATGGCCAAGATTCACAGAGGATGGGAGTCGCAGGCCATAGAGAACGCCACATTGGTGACCTCTGTTACCGCTGTTTTTAAAGGCTAGGCTTTGGCAGAGGAGATATGACAGTCTTCAAATATCTAAAGGGCTGTCACAAGGAGGACGGAGCAAGCTTGTTTTCTCCAGCTCCGGAGGGTAGGACTCGAACCGATGGCTGCAGTTTACAAGAAAGGAGATTCTGGCTAAACATCAGGAAGAACTTTGTGGCAGTAAGAGCTGTTTGACAGTGGGAAGGTGTCCCTCAGAAGGTGGCAGACTCGGAAGGTTTTTAAGCAGAGGTTGGATGGTCATCTGTCATGGATGTTCTAGCTGAGATTCCTGCACTGCAGGGGGTTGGACTAGATGACCTTAGGGTCCCCTCCAAACTCTAGGATTCTAGGATTCCCATCAGCCTAGAAAGCACAGCTGCCAGAAACATCTGGAGGGCACTGAATCAGAGAAGGCTGGTGTACCTATGAATAGGGAAGTCCAGTGCCAACTTATTAATACCAGTGCTGAGTGTGTGTGACTGTGTGTTAGTGTGTGTGTGTGTGTGTGTGTGTGTGTGTGTGTGTGATAGCTGTCAACTTTTCCCTTTTCTTGTGAGGAATCCTATTCGGAATAAGGGAATTTCCCTTTAAAAAAGGGAAACATTTACAGCTATGGTGTGTGTGTGCTTTGATAAAAAGGGATGTGAGTGCCAGCACAAAATGGCTTCCATGAACAGCAAAAAGAGGCTATGGTGCCATCACAAAAAAGGGTGCGTGTGACAAAGATTATATTTGTTACTTGCTTTTCTCAGTGACTTACAAAGCAACTTCCATTAAAGCCAACTGACAACAAAAACTGAAAAACACAAATATTAGGGTCAGAGCCTAGGTAGAGGAAAAGAAAGTTGGTACCAAGTATGCCTCCTGGGGAGAGTATTCAACAAGTGTAGGGCTACCATTGAAAAGGCCTTCCTTGTGTTGCTGCCGTCCGAAGCTCCCATGGAGGGGGTACACGAAGAAGGGACTTAGATGATGACAGCAGGGTCTGGGTCGGTTCGTATGAGGACAGTCAGTCCTTGAGGTCTTGCAGTCCTGAACCACACAAGACTTTATAGGTCAAAACAATCTGAATTGAGCCCAGAAGCAAGTTTGTTTCGCCGTTGTGGTCATTATGATGGCCATGTGGCCAAAACAGGACTGGCACCAAATGAGAGGGAGGCATGAGTATGCTTGGGGAAAGCCCAAGGTTTGCAAAAGTCTGGGAGCGGAATCTATGGGGCAGGGAACCTAAGGGGGTTCAAAATAACAGTGCCGCGAAAACCGCCAAAGCAGTCCAGTGAGAATGGAGCAGCTCCTCCAAGTGTCCCTCTTTTCCAGGGACAGTCCCGGATTCACAGAAGCCGTCCTGATTTCTGAATTGATCCCAGAATGTCCTGGTTTTCCTTAGGACATGCCTATTTTCATCGGAGAAATATAGGAGGCCATGGAATGCTGAATATCCGAAGTTTTTTTTGGGGGGGGGGCGGTGTTCTTTGCTGGGTAGGGGGGACATGGAATACAGTGGTACCTCGGGTTACATACACTTCAGGTTACAGACTGCGCTAACCCAGAAATAGTACCTCGGGTTAAGAACTTTGCTTCAGGATGAGAACAGAAATCGTGCTCCAGAGGTGTGACGGCAGCGGAGGCCGCATTAGCCAAAGTGGTGCTTCAGGTTAAGAACAGTTTCAGGTTAAGAACAGACCTACGGAACGAATTAAGTACTTAACCGAGGTACCACTGTATTATGAAAAAGGCATGGCAGGCTATCCGGAACACTGAACAGGAATAGACTTTTCAAGGCCCTTTGCTTGCATTAGCTCAGTAATCTTAGCTCCCATAGGGTTGGTCAGTACAATTATGCCCCACACAACAGACAAGGTCACTGAGAGGCAAAGACTGAGACCAGCAAGTGGTTCGAGGTCACTTCACGGCTGAGGTAGATCCTGAGTGAGCAAGACACATTCCCAAGCTCACCCCTCTTGCAGCTTGATCCTCCACATTATTTGGACATAATATATCCCTGGGTCCACAATGCGACTTACTCCCAAAGAAGGGGGATTGCATCCTTTGCCGCTTTTCTCTAAAGACGGCTTTGCTGTCTTATCCCCAAGGACAACAAAAGGTGGATCACAAAGACGTTCTTTGGGTTGCAATGGGGCATTATTCATCGGCAATTGTGCTGGAGGCTCAGGGCCGCGAACCCGGCTTCACAGCACAGAACGGGAAGGTCTGAAGGGGGCTCGTAAGTGTGATCTAGCGAGCGTGCTTACAAGCCCTCTCCAACCTCGCCACCGAAAGCAGCAAGGTTAAGTGGGGACAGGGCAGGCTCAGAACACCCAGCCTGGCACTTTCAGCATGATTAGAGATTAATAACGCTCACATTGGGGAGGGGGGGAATGGAAGCAACCTTGACATACTCCTGCAAATGTTGCCCGTGAAAGTACGAGTCATGGCCTACCGCAGGGCTAAGGAACCTGCATTCTGCAACACTCTGTGGTCCTCCAGTGCTTTCGGACCCCTAACACCCATCAGCCCCACAGAGTACAGTGGTACCTCGGTTTAAGTACTTAATTTGTTCCGGAGGTCCGTTCTTAACCTGAAACTGTTCTTAACCTGAAGCACCACTTTAGCTAATGGGGCCTCCTGCTGCCGCCGCACCGCCAGAATACGATTTCTATTCTCATCCTGAAGCAAAATTCTTAAGCCGAGGTACTATTTCTGGGTTAGCGGAGTCTGTAACCTGAAGCGTATGTAACCTGAGGTACCACTGTATGGCCAATCCTGAGGGAATGAGAAGAGTTGTGTTCCAGCAGCATCTCAAGGGAGGAAGTTTTCTACACCGAAAGGCCTTCTGCCCTAGCATTCCCTCAGATCACTCTGCAGGAATGTCAAGGAAGGTGTGCTGTTGTCGTTTTGAAAGTACAGTGGACGCTTGGGTTGCGAACATGATCCATGCGGGATGCACGTTCGCAACCCGCAGCATTCCCAACCCGCGTCTTCACGTGCGCGGGTTGTGATTCGGCAATTTAGCGCTTCTGCGCATGAGTGACGGCCGAAACCCGGAAGTAACCCATTCCGGTACTTCTGGGTCTCAGCAGTCCACAACACAAAAAAATGCAACCTGAAGCGTCTATAACCTGAGGTATGGCTGCATTTCCACTGAATGTTATCCATATGGCCCAAATAACCAAACAGAACTTCATGAGGCAAACGCAAAGAAATGGAACTGAATTGAACCAAGGTTAGCATGGGATGTTACCAGTGCTTTTTTTTCTTTAAAAAAATGTTTAGGGGTACTCTCATTTTCCTACTCATATTGAAATACTGCCGCTCAATGAGGCCAAACTTAGATTCACAAAATATTTAGGGGTATGCATCGTCGTCGTCGTCGTCCCCCCCCGAAAAAACCACTGGATGTTACAGTCACAAAGAAAAAATGAGAAGGCTGGTTATCTGGATATTTGCGGTAAGATAGAAGAGGTGTTTCGCACATGACTCACAAGATACGCAGAAATATCTGAAACCATCAGAGACGCAAGGAGTGCCAAAAATATATCAATAATTTTGTTTGTTTTGGTTTGGGTTTTTTAAAAAAATGATTAGAGGTTAACTTATCCCAAATTTATTGATGGTCTTGTGGAAGGGACAAATGTAACTTTTCTTTTCTTTTAATGCATTCTATAAAAATCCCACTAAACGGAGACAAAAGAGGTTAACTTTGCTTTGGCTTGCCAAGAACGGGTGTGTGTCTTTCTCAGCAAGGGAGTCATAAGCAGTGCAAAGCGGTTTCTGGAGAGGCCTGAGACCTTTTCAGCCCAATTTCAAACACAGTGACCTTTTCTCAACAAGAGCAGACACCCCAAACCTGGTCTAAATGATCCGAGTTCTGCCAGCAACTCTAAAGCTTCTTTCCACCCCCCACCCCCCACAAAAATACACTATAACTGTGGCCTAGAGATGTGAGAGGGTAGGAAGAAAAAAAGATGGGGGTGGGGGTGTTGGCATTGTTTGGAGCCCGATGGAAAAACATGGATGAACACTCCTCAATGGCATTTGCTGGTGACATCTGCAGCTTAAATGTGAAGCAGGAATATACCTAGTTGGGGTTTTTTGGGTTAAACAAAACAAAACCCTGAGGTGCCGGTACTCATATATTGATGAGTGTTGTGAGTGCCAGCAGAGAGAGAGAAAAAGAGAGAGAGAGAGAGAGAGAGAGAGAGAGAGAGAGAGAGAGAGAGAGAGAAAGAAAGAAAGAAAGAAAGAAAGAAAGAAAGAAAGAAAGAAAGAAAGAAAGAAAGAAAGAAGAGGTGCTGTAACTCCAATGACCAGCCTTGCAAAAAAAAGCTCATATTATACCACCGAAAAGCATCTTGGGAACTGTAGTTCGTTAAGGATGCTAAGACTTGTTATGAGACCTCACTGAGCTGAAACTCCCAGAGTTCCTTGGGAAGAGGGATTGTTACACCACTCTTAGCATAGGGCTCTTCTAACAGCCCCCAGCAAACTTCCCACACTACAGTTCCCAAGATTCTTTGGTGCAAACAGGGTCTTAGCCAGGGCCAAGTGCGATGCAATAGCTTGGAGGTGGACGAGGGAGACCTGGGTTCAAAGGCCCTCCCATTAAGTTCACCGGCTGGGCCATGAGGCAATTCGCTCCTGCTCTCTGCCACCAACCACGTCAGTCGGTTGCTGGCAGGATAAAATTGACGCAAGCCTCAAAGAGGAAGAATGGGAGGCAAATGTGATGTGCACAATTATTTGTCCGCCCAGTTTCGCATAGCATTTGAAACCAGAGTGACCGCAGGGGGCAGCCCGCTATTTGAAGGACAGTCCTCTGTTTTCTGAGGGAGCGCCCATTACAAGAACAGTTTATAAAAGCAAAAGAACCTGAAGAAACAAGTTGCCCACCTATTTTAATGTTTGACATTTTATTATGTTGCTTTTTTATGGGAAGCCACCCAGAGTGGCTGGGGCAACCAAGCCAGGTGGGTGGGGTATTATTATTATTATTATTATTATTATTATTATTACTGAGCACCTGAACCCAGCAAGTGCGCAGGTCATCTGTTCACAGAATCTCCCCCACCATGGCAAGATCTATTTCTATTCAAATCCTAGTACTTATTTGCTGATTGGCATATCTCCAAACATATTCACATATGCAAATTGGTGTCCTATTTAGTCTTCGTTCTCTCTCTCTCTCTTTTGGCAACACATTTCCTCTTTCCTGGCAATGTACGAAGCGGGCCTCCCCATTTGAGACGGCAGCTAAAGGGTTCGGATGGCCGTCGCGCAAACAGTTGCAAGCAGAAATCTTTTAAACTCCGGCATTTCTTAATTAGGGGAAAACATTAGAGATACAATTATGAATCCTGAAAAGTCAGCAAGGTTTTTCATTTTCCCTAAACTCGGTTTCTTCCTCAAGGCAGGTTATTATTAGGCTGCGTGTTCAAGGCTGCTGGCAAGAGAGCTTCGGGGCAGCCATCTCCTTTTCTGACTGCAACTGTTAATACAGGCCCAGAAGCATTGCCTGTAATAGGAGGGACTACAATGGGGGAGTGGGGGGAGGGAGGGGGCAGACAAGGTCTTTTTTTTCATTACCGCAGGCCTGCATGGCCCATCAAGTTCAATGCAGCCCACCAGGACATGCTAAGGCTCTGGTTTTCACTGTTTAACAGAGACTGCAAAAGAAGGTTGGGATGGGAGGCTAATATCAGGTCCAAGTTTGGGCTGATGTCCATTGCAGCTGGTAGGGCAGAAAGCAGGGGTGGGGGTGGGGGGTGGAGGCTAGGCAGAGCCAGAGCCAAGGACAGGAAGAGTCAGTTAATTCTAGCATTGCCACCAACTCCTTCCTTGACTAATACCACAAAGGCAACACGGAGACTAAGGCTGCATTCACAGCACACATTTAAAGAACTGTAACACCACTTTGAAAATAATCTGGGAGTTGTAGTTTGCTCAGGGTGCTGAGAGATGCCTATTCCCTTCCCAGATCTACAGTTCCCAGAATGGTTTAACAAATTAATTCCTTTTTTCGGAGGGAACTCTGGGAATTGTAGCTCCAGGAGGGGGACAGAGGGTCTCTTGACAACTCCCAGCACCCTAAACAAACTACAGCTCCCATGTTTCTTTGAGGGGGAATCCACTAATGTTTAAAGTGGTATCATCATGTTTTAAATGTACAGTGGTACCTCAGGTTACAGACACTTCAGGTTACAAACTCCGCTAACCCAGAAATAGTACCTTGGGTTAAGAACTTTGCTTCAGGATGAGAACAGAAATTGTGCGGTGGCGGCGCAGCGGCAGTGGGAGGCTCCATTAGCTAAAGTGGTACCTCAGGTTAAGAACAGTTTCAGATTAAGAACAGCCCTCCAGAACGAATTAAGTTCTTAACCTGAGGTACCACTGTATGGTGCAAATGTGGCCTTGGGGGGCAGGGAAGATGCCACAGCCTGCAGGCGGCACGGTGGGGTGGCTTGCCGAAGGGAGAAGCTGTGTGCCCCTGCTTGCCCTCAGCTACAATCTGAAAGGCCACATTTGGCTTGGTGGACCCAGCGAAAGGTGCACAGGGCAGGTTTAACGGACACAGAGCACAGAAGCCTTTCAAGCCAATTCTCCTGCAGTGCTGCCACAAGAGAACAGAAGTCTGGCTTGGGAGAAATCTTCCTTTCCCTGCAAACATTCAAAAGAGCAACAACGGCAGAGGCTTGCTGTGAGTGGAACGTGTCAGCATTCTCTTTTATGATGTGGACTGCGAGGAAGGAGGAACTACACCTTTTGATATTCAGCCAGCTTCTCTCCACAGACACGCTCCCCCACCCCTTCCCTAATACAGCTCAAATTCTCCCAGGTATCGATAAGATCAAACTTGGAAGGAGGAAATAAACCCCGGAGCAAATTGACTCACCCAGCAGCGAGAGAAGCCAGCCGGTCAAGAGACAGGTGCCATGCCAGGGAGCCATGCCAGGCTGGCTCAACAGGGCAAGGCGGAGGCGCAAGGTGGGACACTCGGATCTACAAAAGACTCTCTCTCCCCCCTGAGAGCCAGAGGTGAGGGGAGGGCCTTATGGCGTTGGCCGGAAGGCAGGTGTCACCAGGTAGAGCGGAAGGAGGCGGCAAGGCCCAGGAAGAGACCTGATCCTCCCCTGCCCTCAGGGGAGGGATGACAAAAGCATCTCAGATATTCAGGGAAACCTGTTGAGCTGTCGCAGGTGGGGAGGAGCGCTGCGTGCCAAAGAATCGCACAGCCGAGTTGCCAGGGGTTTTGCAACCGAGGTTTCGAGTGGTTTGGAGCAGGCACAGGCTGGGGGAGTTATGTGGGGAATGTCTCTGCCAAGGAGCAAACTCCTTGCTCTCTGAATCATGCGATGCTCTTGCCAAATTAAAAATGAAGGCACATTGCACAATGAAAAAAAAACCCAAACCCCCGGGGGAAGAATACAAGAGGAGCCCGCCCTCAGCATTTCTGCAAGGGTTGCCACTTGTTTTCGGATGTGCAGGCACGGCGATCGAACGATCTCTCATCACATCTGACCCAGGAGTGCAAGAGAATTATCCATGCCGGGCAATAGCTTGAGGGGAACGGAGACTGGGCAGAACAGGGACTCGTTCAGAGACACAGCAGCCAGGTTGAATGCAGGGCCTGAAATGTAAGGTGCAACTACAACAGCTCTTGCAGGTGACCTTCCAGCGTCTGCTTAAAGACCTCCGGCAAAGGAAAGAGCAAGGCAGACTCTTCTGCTGTCAAACAGCTCTTACCATTAAAATGTTAACCAAAATCTACACCCCTCAAATTTCTGCTTCATCTTCTGTGCGAAAAGCCCTCCAGATATTTGAAGATGGCCATCCACTGAGTTTTCTCTTTGCCATTTGATCTTTTCCTTTGACCAGGATTTCAGCTTTAAAGCACACCTGTAGTAGCTTCAAGCCAAGAGCCCTCCCTCCAAAACACAAGCTTGGACCCCCTCCGCTGATGCCATGCATCGCCTGCAGAACCAGTTATTCACATCAGGCTCCACCCAACTATTAGTGGCCGGCATGTATATTAAACAGGGTTACACACAACTCTGCGGCCCAGTTCTGCAAAACAGGCCTGAGGCAAGTTTTCTCTCTTCGGCCAAGAAATGGGGTAGGAGGAGTTTGGAGACTGGGCTGCAGTGAAGGGAACAACACAGAACTGCTTGGCTGTGGCAGAACCCAACACAGGAGGCCAGGGACGCCGTTTGATTCTTGGAGGCACCAGGGTCAGGTCATCTTCCAAAGCAGAGAAGCTGTTTGGGTCTGGAGTTCATGTAGGAATTGATGTTCACTGGCAAGTCTGAAAGGAAAAGTTCTTGCATCAAACTGTCCGCGCCCAAATTTTCTTGCAAAATTTCTCAGAGCAGCTGCTAAGACAGCGTTACTAAAAACTAGGGAGGGACATAGCCTGCTCCCATCCCCGAAAGCACACACATGCACACACACACGGCTAGTCTTCGGTTTGGTTCTCTCGTTCCTAAAAAGCAGAACTGGTTCTTCAAGATAGACATCCTAAAATAGCCAGGGCTGAGCTGTTCATCAGGCTCTGGGAAGAGAAAAATGATGCTGGGTTGGGGGGGGCAGTGGAGAGAGGGAAAAAGAGAGGGAGAAGAAAAGGAGTATAGCTGATGGAAAAGAAAAAGTGGAGGCACGGTATACAGTGGTACCTCAGATTAAGTACTTAATTCGTTCCGGAGGTCAGTTCTTAACCTGAAACTGTATTTAACCTGAAGCACCACTTTAGCTAATGGGGCCTCCTGCTGCTGCCGCAGCACGATTTCTGTTCTCATCCTGAAGCAAAGTTCTTAACCCCAGGTACTATTTCTGGGTTAGCGGAGTCTGTAACCTGAAGTGTATGTAACCCGAGGTACCACTGTACGACGATTCTGCGGGAGCACAGAAGAAGTGAAAATGTGGTACTGTGGCCCAAAAATCTTGGAGCAGTGTCTTTTGGACGGCTGCCCGTTCTGTGGAATAGCATTCCAGCTGATGACAGGCACTCCCAATCTGCACTTCCCGGAAGAAGTTAAATATTTTTGTTTGGACGGGCTTTGCCAGCTGTATAAATGGGACTTTACAACAAGTGTCTACTTGTTAAGAGTTTTAGTCTTGTCTTAAATATATTTATCTTTTTGGTGTCTTTTGCTGTTTTTGATCCTCTTGTGTGTAAATCGCCTTGAGGCAGTGGCTTAGAAGGCAACATGAAAACGAACAATAGAATCTACTCTAACATTTTAGGAAAAGAAGAGTTTCTAGTCCATATGACTGTGAATATGTCCCGGAAAACCCATAGGCAATGCCTGCTGAAACCATAGAAGGGGCAACTGGGTGAACTTTCCAGGAGTAGGGCACAGGCCTCCCTGCCTGGCCCCCCTTCTACCCCATGCCTAGCAAATTCAAACTATGCAAAACTGGAAGCATGCCAAATTATCAACTCTTACAAATTTGCATTATTTATATGGGATTAAAAAATAATGATAAATAGAAGAGTTTACGTAGTCCTGGCAGTGACCTGCTTTGTGGGGTTATCGGGTGAACTAAAATCTCTCTTTGTAATTGAACTCCTCTTTTGATCCAGGACGAATCCCACAGCAGCTTATGTTAAATACTATAAAAATTGAGGCTCTTTGATCCCCTACAACTAGTAGCATTGGTCTTGGTGCAGCCTCTGCCGCTGCTGCTCCCAACCCGTCTCAGCCCCTGGCAACTACTGGCAGTTGCCTGGTTGCCTGCTTTAGACACTGTCCCCAACCTGCTACTCATCGCTGGAAAGGAGGCAAGCATAGGGAGGACTGGCTACTGGCTCATTAGAATAAAGGACCGTCATTCACCATCAAGGAACAATTCTCCCAAGACACACCCTAGTGTGTTCCTTCCAGTGCAAGGCAGATTAACAAGCATGAAAGACGGAGTTTTGCTACCTCTTAAGACTTGCCAAAAATCCTCTGTGAGAAGGGGAATGACTGGCAGGATTCGGGGACCTGGCGGTGCTTGCAGAACAAGGGAAAAAAGCCCACTCGAGAGGGAGCCAACCCACATAGCTACGCAGAACATAGTTTTGAGGTTTTTCCTAGAATCAAGCTGCATATCAATTTTATGAAATAAAATAATTATGTAGTTAAACTACGGTGCTCGCTCCCACGGGAGGCAAGAATGGCTACCAACTTAGATGGCTTAACAAAATAATTAGACAAATTCATGAAGGATAAGGCTATCAGTGGGAACAGTTCTAGCCTAGACTTTTCCAACATGCTTGTTTAATTCGTGCAGGGAATTCATGCCTCGCCCCATGGGAAAACCATGCGCTTCCCTCCCTCCAATCTGAAAAAGTAGGCTCACGGAACAGTTTTTGAACCCCTTTGGCTGGTAGCGTGAACAAGGGCTACGTCGGAGCAGCAGAAGTGGAAGCAGCTTCCAGACACCAAATGCACTAGGACAGCTATGTCAGTCTCAGGTTATCATTATTTAACAGCCGAGTCGAGTAGCACCTTCGAGACTCGTTTTAGAAGAACATAAAACTTTGCAGAGGCTGTAACTTCCTTCTTCAGATGCCAGAATTGCTGGAGGCAAACAACGGAGGCAGTTAACAGAGCGTCCTCTGATTCCAGAGGTATCCTCGTGGATAGACTAGGACAGCTCAGTCAGCAGAGCAGGAGACTCTTAATCCCAGAGCCGTGGGTTTGATCTCCACGTTGGGCGAAAGATTCCTGCATTGCAAGGGGTTGGACTAGATGGCCTGCGTGGTCCCTTCTAACTTGACGATTCTATGAATGCAAGTGGAGAGGGATTCTCTGTGAGCTCCCCCAGCTAAGGGCCAAAAGTAACCAGATGCTGGGGCCCAGCCATATAAATGCCCGTGAATCCTATGGCAATTTAACAGGGCAACGTTAGCCTCCAGCTACGATGTGCAAGAGAAATATTCAGACACCACTTTGGCAAAGCGCATGCCACTGGAAGCACAACTATACCACTTCGTGCCCAGGGCAGACCACTTACAGCAAAGTAAGCAATTGGAAACGCAATCCCACCACCCCACTCCAAAAAAATAACCACGGCAGTGACGTGACGCTTGCTCAGAGCACCTCCGAAAATCACAGGACATTTATTGCAATCTGACCAATCATTAATACAGAAAATAGAATCAAAGTCTCATTCAGCTTTCATCAGTGGCCAGCTGAGCTGGAAGGCAGCATGGTTAGGAAGTCGGAGGGACCCAGTGAGGTGGGAAGATGCGCCCCCTTCCCCGAGGGCCACACCCACCTCGACAGCAGCAGCAGCAGCGGCTCCAGGCAAAGCTGAAAGGGAGAAAGGACGGGTCGATTATGCCTTCTTATCCTAAAAGCAGAAGCCAGAGTTGCATTTCAAATGATTCCTGAGCACTTGCGGCTTTATTTTTAATCTCTGTCAAAGCATTGAGTGATTACAGGCGCTCTGTTAAAAAGTACGCAGGGCTGCATTTCAGGGAGTCAGACCATTAAAAAATATGAACTCTGTTCCAATTGGGGTTCAACAAAAGCTATGCGGCTCTCTTGGTTCAGCTGCACTGTGCTAATTGTAACCACCTCACGTCATGACCTTCTAATTTTTTTTCTTTTCAAGCATACTATTTGCATGCACTAATACTGCACCCTCCAGAACACTCGTTAAGGTATATTTGACCACAGATCAAATCAAATGAATTTCTGCTTTCATGTGTTCTTGCAGAATTGATTTGTGCAGCTGGGAAGAACCCATAGATTTAGCTTCGTCTGTGTGTGTGTACACACATACACACACATATACAAATATAAACACCCATTTTATATACACACATACCTACCTCTCTGGCGAAGAACGGCAACTATAAAGGCACATATCAATCTATGGTGCAATCACACTTGGAATAGTCTGCACAGTTCTTGTTACCCAGCAGGAAGACCCTATGGAGTGTGGGAGTTAAGTTCCACTAAATACAGTGAGGGACTTCCAAGGGCACATGAATAGTGCTGGGCTACACAATGGCTTGGAGCATTTTCCTGTGAGGAACACGCACACACCTAAAGGGGGTAAATGACACATGCACCTATGCAATTATGAATGGCTAGAGAGAGACAGAGAGAGTGGGCATTTTGTTCCCTCTCATACAAATACCAGCAGTTGGGTACTGCCAGTTGTGGGAGGTAAGTTCAAGAGAGACTGTAAATGTTTCCCCGCCAGGAGATCACTTAAAACCACAGGTTGCAATCAATGTTAGTTGTACTCAAAGCAGACCCACTGAAATTAATGGGCATACCTAACCTAAGTCCATCGATTTCAATGGGCTGTGCACAACATTCTCTGTCTGCTAGTGCAATGGCTCTTGGGCCAGAGGATGGGGGGATTTCACTGTGCAACAGTGGGATACAATGCAACAGATGTGCTAGCAGAAATTCAGTGTGTAACAGACTGAGCAATCTATTGCACAACCGAGTTACCAGAAACCTGCTCACGCTACCACTTGCACAAAAGTGTTCTGCTGCCGTGAACTCCTTCGCCAGTGCAACAAGTATGACTTACTCAGTGACTTACCCTATGGAACCACAAGACATGATGGGCGCTTGCACCGATGGCTTTTAAGAAGAAATGGGGGGAATCAACAGGTATGAATAACAAGGGGTGAGGTGGAACCTTCATGTTCAGAGGCAATTTAACTCTGAACACTAGATGCAGGGAATGGAAAACAGGTGGCAGCTATTGCCTTCACTCTCTGCTCAAGCACTTCCAAGGGGCAAACTGCCTTGATGCTGCAGGAAACAATGCTAGACTTGACGGATGTCAGTCTCCAGCAAGGCAGTTCTCACATTCTCTATTTTCACTTTTAAGTGAGATGAGGCTCAGTGATAAAAAGAATCCAAGGAGGGACCAACAAGTGTGTGGGTCTCGCTGCTGAACAAATGGCCTCTTCTTGCTTGGAATTCTCAAAGTCAAAAAGATTATCTTCTGCACTAACTGAACACTTCTTACTGAAAGAAGCAAGCCTCACTCGGTTTAGATAGAAGGCCTTAGACACTCCAAAATGAGTCCACGCTTCCATATAATTAGCTTTACAGGTCCCCCTCCAGGAGAAAATGCACCTGGGATGAAGGGAAAATAGCTTTCTTGCTCCTCTTTGGGGATGAAGACAGGAGACAATCTTTTTCAGCATCACCAGGTGGATTCTTCCTGACAACTGAGCCACTCCTTTTGAAAAGGCTACTCTTTTCTGCAACAGATTTCAGGTTTGGTTTCACTTCCATCCTTTACTATTGGATATGCTGGGCAGGAGCTGCTGGGAGCTGGACCCCATTAACAACAACTGTAGTTAACATGCATATTCTCCTTACCAGAACCACTTGAAGATTCAGATCCGCCCACTCTCTTTGAGCTTAGCAACCAGATCTTCTACCGTCTCCACCTTGACTCCCGCCTGACGCTGGGGAGGGTCCTCCACACTGACAATCTTCACCCGTGGGGTAAGTTCTACACCAAGGTCGGACGGCTTCACTACCTCAATCTTCTTCTTTTTGGCTTTCTGGGTTGGGGTGGGAATAAAAACAAGGCGCACTTAAACAACCCACCCTTGTCTGCTCCCCTGCCCATTTTATCATCAGCTGCTGCTGAAATGCTGAATGTGAAAATCAATGGGGGAAGTCAAGGGCTCTGCACAAATCGTCAATTACTATTTTGTCACTGGGGCCCTTTGCTTCTCGTCCTCATCTCCTCCGGACCAAAATGGATACAAAATGGGGAGAGCGTGTGTGTCATTTATCTCCAGAACAAGGCTCTGCTTAAGGGTTTGCTGTGCCAAGTACGGAATACCCATGAAAAGTTGTCAGGCCCATACCATGATGTTAGGCAGGGTGGCATAGCGCGGCTCGTTCAGCCGCAGGTCAGCGGTCACCACGGCTGGCAACTTCAGACGCACCGTCTCCAGACCCCCGTCAACTTCCCGCTCAACCTTCAGCCAGTCCCCGTCCAGAGTCACTTGTGAAGCAAATGTTCCCTGCAACGGGGAGAGAAGGGCTGCTGGATTAAAGGCAGGGCAAGTAACACATTACATGAATTTCTACAAGTACACATCCTCAGAAGAGTGTTGCCAGTTGCTATACCAACTGCACATGCTTGAAGCACTCACCAGCTTTTTAAAAAATGACAAAAGCTAAGCGAATATTGAAATCATTAAACCACAATGGAGAATCGCAACAACCTGCCTCCTTAGGCGACTGAGCCCAGACAAACCCTCAGGCATACCTCAGAATAAGCCGAGGCTGCCATGACTGGTTGATGCCGTCACAAGCTCAAGCCCAGGGCATGGTGTTCATCTCTATTATGAGCCACTGGCATCCACGGCAGAAGAGGCAGGGATGCACAACCCGAGGGCCTAGGCAGAGAGCCATTAAATCGTTTGAAGACTGCATGCTTAATATATTCTTGGAACCGCATCATGAAGGAGCCTGGGATGTGCGTGGCTCTCTGGGGGCAACTGGGCAACTTTGTGTTCAGAAGAGTTCAGTCAGTCATTCGCCTCCCAGCTAGTCCAGCGTTTCACTGGCACGTTAATTAGGTCACTAGATTAGGGTGGGGTGTTGAATCAAATCAAACAAAAATAGGTGACTGGTGACTGGCCTGGTTGTTATAAACCTATATATCGGCAGCCTGTTTACACGAGGTCAATACGTGCGCGACTGTGTATATGCACATTGCGCCGAACCTGGAAGTGACCCAGAAACGACATAAATATGTCACTGAAAAAAAGAGTGGAACGGGGGCTCATGGGGAGCAGAACAGGGTGTTTGCAGGCTTTTTCAATTATACGTGATTTCACCAAAGAGTGCGGAACCTCGGAACGTAATCCCTGTGTAAACGGGGGAGGGGGCTGCCTGTATGCCGAATGACTCCCTCCTTTTATTTTATTTGTATTTATTATTGCACTTGTATCACACCTTTCCCTCCAAGGAGTTCAAGGTGGCATACATGGTTCTCTTCCTCCTCAACACAACAACCCTGTGAGGTAGGTTAGGCTGAGAGGCCAGGGCTGGCCCAAGGTCACCCTGTGGGATTCCTGGTTCAGTGAGGATTTGAACCGTGGTCTCCCACATCCTAGTCAAGACACTCTCACTGCTACGTCACGCTGGTTCTCAAAGCAGGGTGGTCACACAGCTGCCCTCAGGCCAGAAAGGAAAGGAAAAGGAAAAACAGGGGAAAGGAAAATGGCAAACAGGAAGGAAAGAAGGGGTGCCCACCCACTCTTGGCTCTGCCCCAACCACTGCCGGCAAACCCCAGTCCTTCATACCATCACTGTAGCCTATTGGATGGGCTCCCTTCTTCAAGCTGTGCCTCCTCGAGTATGGAAAACAAATGCGTCTTCCTTAATAGGCCACCTGCTCTCTGCCTGCCAGCCCTGCTGCTCACTTCCATCTATTCCACATAACACGCCCCCTCCCCACCGAATAGTACCTGAGGCCAGTCAAGAAACGCTGCGGTCATCTGCCCTGTCTGGTTGCAGTCATCGTCAATGGCCTGGAAAAACAAGCAAGGGGTGAAAAAGGATTGGAGGTGTCACACAAAGGACAAGGAAGCACAGCTGTTTTTCAGGGCAAAGAGCCTTTCCCCTTCAGGGGACAGAGCAGCCCAAACGCATCCCTGTGGGCACCTCTCCCAGGACTCTGCAGCGATTGCATCCTCCCCCAAAATGCCAGCGTTTCCAGCCATCGTAAGTGGTGAAAAGTTGTAACATGGGATGTACTGGTTGCAGTCTCTTTGGGAGGCTCAAGTCAGGGCAGGTCTCCCAACAGGAATGAGGGTACCTGTGGTCACCTGAGCATTTCAGCAGTGACAAAATGTTCCCCTCGAGCCAGATAAATTACCAGCCACGTGAAATGAGAAGGACCATCCTTCTGACAAGTAACAGCCCCTGCAAAATGAGACCTTGCATCCTTCGGGTGCAGAAGCAGAGTTCTCGGCACGGGGGGTGGGAACTTCAGGCCAAGTGTGGTTACCAAGGCCTCGGGACCTGGCCCTCGGGACTCTCCAGGAAGACTCCCTCTTCCCAGGCCACATCCCCCACTTCTGATGCCCAGCAGCCTCAAGTCATGTGCTTTTGCCTGGCTGAAAGGTCTTCTTGAAGCATTGTCTCTGGCTTGTCTAGATGGAAGCGTGTTTTGTGTGTGTGTATATATATGTAGGAAGTTCAGGCTCTTGCGTGTCTGGAATGCAGCCAGCTGTACAAAGGTAAGATCCACAACTACTGCTCTGCCTTCTTTTGACTCTGGCCTAGGGAGGCAAAGGTTCCCCATCCGTGCCTTAACAGGTGATGGTGCGGAAGCAGCACCTCCCCTGCTGTTTTCCGCTTCCTTTTCCCAAGTCCCAAGTCTCGGATCTGCTTTCCAATCATCTCGAAGATCACTTCATAAATCTCCATGGATCAGCTTCAGTCCAGATATACTGTTGGAAACCTGCAACTGGCAACCCAGATGTTTGCTCCTTTCAGCCCTCGGGCCTGTTAGGTTCAGCCTCTTTTAACTCTGCCCCTATTCCTGCCAGTTCATTTTCCTCTTATGTCCACTAGGTAATAAGAGGCCGTATTAACGTCCCCGTTCTAAAGAAGGGCCATAGCTCAGCAGCAGACCATCTGCTTGCACGCTGGAGGTCCCGGGTTCAAGCCCTCGGCATCTCCAGGTAGGGCTGAGAGAGAAAGCCACTGGAAAGCAAGGCAGGTAAGATTCCTCTGGGTGAACCAGTAACCTGACTCAGTATAAGGCAGGTTCCCATGTTCCTATGGAAATGTTGCCTCGGCCATGGTGGCACGCCCATGCAGAAAGCTGTCTTTTGGACTGACTGCTGGCATGAGAAGGCAAGGGATGAGATCAGGATTTAACAGGTGTCAGCTTGCTAGGTGCACTGGCCCTTCTCCAGAAGCTTGATGACTAGAAACTTGATCCCTGGAGGTTCGTAAGGAGAGCAACATGGTGGGTGCACATTCACCTCCATGCTGCACCATTTACCTGTGCAAGAGCTCATCCCTTCTTTCAAATGCACTTGCATCTCTATTACCTGCTTCCCCAGCAGCAGAAGGTTGACGCCTTCTTTTTTGGCAAGTGCAGCCAGGATCTTCGAAACCTGGAAGGGGCTGAGGCTCTCGTACTCCTTGGCAGGGACCTCCACATGCAGCCCTCGATCGGCCCCCATTGCGAGGGCCGTGCGGATCGTCTCCTGGAGGGAGGAGGCAAAAGGAATAATAAAGAAGGAAGCCCTGAACTTGACACACACATCTGCTTTCCTCAGAATTTTAAGGTATTAATTCTTGTCCTAGAAAGGTCCCTCGGGAAGGCCTGGAAGAAGAGCGCTCTGGGGGAAAACAATACATCTGTGATGTTAGCTCTCCTCTCAGGCCTATTTGCTTGTTTAGCAATCAAACATACCTTACCCCAGGGGCCTGCCAGGCACCGTGGGACTACAACTCCCATCACCCCCAATAATTGGTCATGCTGTCTAGAGCTGATAGGACTTTGGGAGCCCAACAACACTGGGAAGCCCCATAGGTCGCCCAACACAGCCTCTCACTAAGGAAAGATTGTGGTGCTTAAGAAGAGCACAGGTCGAGAATCAACGCAGTCATCTTGAGAAAGAAACCAGTATTGGGTGGCAGTCTTGGAAGATTTATGCTGCCCTGAGTGGGACCGGTAATATAAAGAAAATTGAATGCTGTGCTTTCAAGATACACAGTCCTGGCATGAAAAAATCCGAGTTCTCTCTTCCAGCTTTGTTAATGACAATGATAATAGCCTCTATAGGGAAGGGGGATGCCTGCCCCACTGGGAACAGAGCCAAGGCACTACCCCCCCCCCCAACAGATGCAGCTGCTGAGTTTGCAATAGTAAACCCATCACTGCGCCAGCCAGCCCTTTACACAACCGCAGGCAGAAATCAGAAGCAGGAGGGCAGAGAGAAGATGGCCTTGGGAGAGAAAGAAAAGCCCTGTATTTGTTCCCAATCTCAGAGACTGAGGAACGTCAGCTTGGCTGCTGCTGCTTCAGGGGGAAGGGAAGGGCTGCTTTTTTTAAAAAAAACACGGGGGGATTGTGAGAGCAGCGCAGCAAGTGAAGGTCACTGGGAAGCGGGGGCAGCAGTGCAGAAAATAGCTGGCGACGGTGGGGCTGTCAGGAAGCCGCAGCTGAGAGAAAAGAGAGCAGAGCCAGGTCTGGGGAGAGGCAGGGGGAGGCAAGAGAGGCATGTCCAAACCGGTTACTTTCACTGGCTGGAGCTGCGCACTGACACACGCCGTGTGGGATCTCAAGAGCAAAGTGGGGAGCGACTGCCTTCTAGTGCCTCCCTCCCATGGCCCTTATTGGGAGCTGTCCGAGGGCGGAACCGTACGCTGGGTTTTGGCTGCGGGAGGGCCGTGCTCAAGGCTGTGCAGGTGGCGATCCTATGCGCTTACCTGGGAGCCAACCCCTCTTGAAGACAGTGGGATTTACGTGTGAGTAAATGTGCACAGGGCTGCAATGTCAGCACCTTTAAGGGGGCCCTGCTGCCTCAGCCTCCCCCCCCCCTCTATCTAACAGAGGGAATTCCAGCAGGTGATGCAGATTCTCATCTCTTGTGTTATGACTACCTGTGTCCACTGAAAATTCTGTTGGCGGTTCCCATCCTGCATTTGGGCTCCCCTTAGATGGGGGCAAAGGGAAGGTACATTGGGATTGGTTTGTAGGTTGCTGGATGATTTTCAGTCAGCTGGAAAAGGTTCCCAATTATAGCAACAACAAAAAGCTGCCCCCATCACAACCCCCACCCCAATATAGAATTGTCAGAATTCCTGCTTAGGTTACAAATTAACTCAGATGCAATTTTTTTACTTGCATATATGCAAGTTATCCTGGGTGTAGGAGTCAATTACTTCTGCTGCTTAAGTCATCATTTGGATCTAGTCTTACTCGCAAGTCACTGTTTGGCCCCCAGCTCCAAATGATGGTTAAAAAAAGAAAAGGAAAAGGAAAAGGAAAGAAAAGTAAATTTGGAAAGCTTGAAGTCTGTCTGTGTCTGCCCTAGACTCACAGGCCTTGATAGCTCAGGCAGTAGAGCATGAGACTCTTAATCAGGGTTGTAGGTTCACGCCCCAGGTTGGGCAAAAAAAATCCTGGATTGCAGGGGGTTGGACTAGATGAACCATGTGGTCCCTTCTAAGTCTTATGATGCTCTCTAAATAGAGCCCCTTTTCTTAACAACCCAGTGAGGTGCTTAGATGATGGTGGTCCTGCACCTTTAACAGTGTGCCCTGCTGAAACCCCCTCATCTACACAACTAGTAAAGCTGCGGGAACCTCATTTTCATTTGTCAAACTCCTAATTCTCTCTCTGCTGCTCATCGGACAAGAAAACCACCCTTAATCTTCACACAGGCGATGCTCTAGCCCAGACAACTACACTCCGCACACCTCAATAGACTGCGAAAGGCAGGCTTCTGCATTGCTTCAGGTGTGTTAAGTCTGTCAAAGGTTGGTACCCAGTACTTGGAGAAGAAAGGGTTTTGGCTCCAGCATCTTCAACATGCTGCTCTCAGCATATCTACAGAGCTCTCTCTTGTGTGCCGCTGGTACCACCTAGTGGCCACCAGCCTAACTAACACTCAGCCCCCTGAGCTGTAAAAAGCTCTCGATTTAGAATTAATTATTTTGATCACAAGCCACTCAGCAAGTTGGCAGATAGACAGAAAGGAGCCTGAGCACCAATTTCGCAACAGAAAATTGGAGAAAGGAATTTGGGACAAGCAATTAGGTGCGCCTGAGCACCAATTTCAAATGGAGGATGGAGAAAAGAATTTGGGACAAACAGTTCTAGTCACCAGACAAGGAGCAAAAAAGCTGTCCCCCAGCGTCACACTGGACCTTCCCTGAGGAGTCCACTCTGTTCCACCTGTCCATGCAACACAGACCAAAGCTGTACAAACAGAGGGTATTTATGAGAGAAAGCTGCTCCCACAACAATCAGATTCCTCAAAAGCAGACCACTAGCATAAGAACATACTAAACTACCCCATGTTGAGTCACACTGGGGCCATCTTTGCACTCACCATGGGCCCTTGCACCCCTCAATTTTTATTTTTATTATTTAAATTGAGAGGAGAAAGTTGGCTCTCTCTCTCTCTCTTTGGTTGAGCAGAGAGAGTTGCCTGTCGTTTATCTGTCTGTGATTTAGGGTGCATGCAGGTGTTCTACTTCCTTTTTTAAGGGGTGTGTGTCTGAGCACTGTCCACTTTTCTTCTGTGAAATGGGTGCATTGCGCTGCCTGCAGCAATTTCATAGATAATGTGCCTCCCGGGGACCCAAAAAGATTGGGAACCCCTGATCTACACTGACTGGCAAGGAGTCAGTGCTGCATTCAACGTTTGCCACACTCGCAGTATACTCAGTGAAGTTAATGAACACGACTAACAGGTCTATCAACTTCATAGGTCTGCTCTGAGCACAACTTAGTTGGGATACAACCCTCAAACAATAGTCTTTTCCAATCCTACTCTGAGATGCCAGAGATTGCATCCGATACCTTCTGCCTGCAAATCATGGGCTCTATGACTCAGCTAATGACCCTTAATTTGATCATAGGCTGTCAGCAGGGATTTCGGGGGGTGTTCTTAGAAGAATAGGGTTGTATTCAACTAACTTTTACTAAAGCAGACCCACTGAAATTAACAGCAGTGATGAACTTAGGTTCATCAATTCCAGTGTGCCTACTCTGAGTCATTTAAATATTGCCTTTCTTCCAAGGAATGAAATACTAAATATACGTTGCAAAAATATAGTTTACTCAGGCTGGTTAATGGTCCTTTCAAGAGCTAATGGCACAAACTCCCTGGCCTGCTATTAGGAACATATGAATCTGCCCAATACTGAATCAGATCATTGGTCTGTGTAGTATTTTCTCCTTCAGGGATTCAGACATGAGATGCTGGGGATTGAATCTGAGACCTTCTACATGCAAAGCAGATGCTCTACCGTTGAGCTACGGGCCTTCTTCACTTCTGTCCTCCCTCAGGCCACACAAGTCAAGCAGACTTAGGGAAGGTAGGAGAGGAGCTGTGCCCCAACAGGTACGCTGATGCCACCAGTTCCCTGGTCTGCTGGTGACCTTTGTTGCTTTAAAACGTACAGGATGCGTACTGCATCTTAAGCCACCCCACAAATAAGAGGAAGGCAGGTTTTTAAAAATCACTTACCAATATTGGTGGCAGGAAAGATTCCTTCCCGATCCCAAATTACAGCAGAAAAGTACCATGGGCAGTGGTATTTGTAATGTTGGTTCTTTTAGGGGGTTTTTCTTGTCCCCCCCCCCCCTCTTTCTGTATTTGTATGTGTATGCTGAATCTTTATACTTTTTTTAAAAAAAAAAAGAAGAAAAGAAAAGTACCATGGGTAAAACTCACTGAGCAAGCTTCCTACCCAAGGAGAACTGCCGAGGATGAAAACTCTAAACCACAGCTGAGCTAGCCCTTCTCTTGCTATGTTGCCTTCCTGCAATGACGGCAACTTGCCCGCTTTCATTCAGAACCAGGCTCACGAGAAACAGCAACTTCATTTTAGCCAGGGGTCCAAAGCCAGGGTGTTGGAGGACTTCCCTGCAAAGCATCATCTATGCCAGGCTTTTCTTATTTTACATCTCCAGTTTTACTCAACCCAGTAGGAGCAGCTATGGTAATCTGTAGCCTACTGTACAAAGGTACGAGTCACCTCCTCTGCCTATCCACCACAGGCATGAGGCCCCTGAAGGGTGGCACCCAGGGAATGTGGCCCCTGGTCTGTAAAAGCTCTTCCAGTCTTGCTTTAGTCTTAAAGAGCCCCATGAGATACAAAGGGCAAACAAATTCATTACTGCATAGGCCTTCCTGGACTACAGTCTATTTTAATCAGATGCATTATGTTGTCAGACAAGTACAGTGGAGGAGAGAGAGTATACCATCATAAATCTGCAAGGCTTTAAAGTTCTCATTGTTTCTACTCAACCTCAGTACTTAGGATGCCTTCTGGTTACCGCCACCCCCCACCCAAAAGGACACATCTGGAAAAGATCTATTTTAAAGGTGAAGTAGAGGCGCTTCAAGAGATGACTGGACTTAAGAACCATCTCTCTCTCTCCAGGACTGCATTTGCATAATCAAACCACGGCTTATTAAGCTGAGAAGCACACAAGCTTCATGTACCCGCATGCAACCCCTTTGCTTCTGCTTTGCTCTTCCTCTTCTGCAAATGAGCCAAAAACAAGCCAAGAAGCCACGGTTAATCATAGCTTGCTGTTATGTCCAGACAAGGAACTCGCATGAAGGGGAGAACAAAGTGGCTGCAGGCAGGTCCCTGAAGCTCACATGTATCTCAGGTTCTTAAGCCAAGATATGATTGTGCAACTGCCACCTGTTTGTCAGAGACCACTCTTAAGAATACAAGTACTGCCCTGTTGGCTCAGACCAAAAGCCCATCGAGTCCAGCATTCTGTTTGGCGCTACAGCCAGGCAGGTGTTCACATGCAGGGTATGAAGGCACCGGCTGCCCCCTGCAACAGGCTGGCATTAGGTGCACCTCTAGGCAGGAACTAGATCATTCGTACACCTGCACAGCACTTAGCCAGAATTGGCAGCGGCAAGGGAAGAGACATGTGTAACCAGGAATTTAAGTCTCCTTGATATGTTCACATTTTCAGCCCATGTGTGCTTCTATATGTAGCTCAACTGAATTACAGGTCTACTTACTTATTAGACCTGAGGTCTTCTAATATGATCACCACCCCCTCAAGTGCAAACTATAAGGTCTTCAGTTAAGGAAGTGCAGTTAATGCATCTTACAAAGCAAGACTTTGCCAAGGTGACTGAGAAACTACCTAGGAGCCTGTTTTACTTCCTCGACTTCCTCTAAAACGCTCCAAGGGACAAAATTACTGGGTCTTTTTTCTTTCCTTGAAAAAACAACAGGCTGGTCATTGCCGAACAAGTTAATGGATTTGTTAAATGACACAGTAAAGGAAAGCAATTTCAAGAGTTGCCCACTTTGTTGTTATAGCAGCTAAACTTAGATAAAGCATCATCTGCAGGAATTTAGCAGACTACAGAGGCAACAGTTTGAATCTCCTTCCACCACCACCCAAGTTCTTCTTTTCACTTTTGAGCCAACCTGCCATTTTTGAAAGTCATGTATATTCTATTATACTGCGAAGGTTTAATTGCTTACAGTGCGTAAGCAACCAATGCACAGCTTGACAAATATAACAGCTAGACATTAGACTTTCTTAAAGTATTTCCAGGAATTGAATTCTACACCAGATACCAAATGTCACATAAACAAAATTTTGACATGAATTAAAGGCTGAGGACAGAAGGGGATAAAAGCAAAAATGAGGAGAAAGTCTGGGGTGGGAGAGAACAGCAGCAGTTTGGGATAAAGCAGAAGTGACCGACTCAGCCACCTGGGAATGGAACTCTGGTTTGAGATACCATTGATGGGGTGGGGTCCTATATAGAGGCCAGTGGAGGATGGCAATTAGGGCAGATGGGACAGGGTCCCACCAACCTCTTATCTGTCCTCATTCAGCTCCCACCTGCCCCAACCAGTCAGGTGGCTCTGCTTGCCATTGGCCCTGGCTCCACCTATTGTTGGTTTCCCTGCCTCCTGCTCAACAGCTCTAATGGACACCGTCCACTGCTGTCAAAGCCCACAGCCAGTACTGGATACTCAGCTGTGGGTTCTGGTTACACAATGATTTCCTTCCCTTGCCCTCTATTTGCCTTGCCTCCTGCTTTTGGGGAATGACTCCTCACCTGGCATTGCTGTGGACCACAGCTCACAGCTATCACCTCCGAGACGAGCTTCTTTTCCTTGAGGCGCACGGCTTCCTCCACGGCGATCTCGCAGAAGGGGTTCATGGAGTGCTTGACTCCATCTGTCACTACACCTGTTTTGTCTGGTTTCACCCGCACCTGCAAGAGGAGCAAAGTTGTCATGGAGGCAGCTAAGGAAGATCTGGAACTAGGCGAGGAAGCTCTTGGGGACCATTCCCACTCCTCTTTGGGGAGTGAGGATCCAGAAGCTGAATGCAGCACACAGGGCATCATCAGCCACAGATAGGGTAGCAAATATTAGAAAAGTTTTCAAATAGTTTAGAGTTGCGTTAATGAATGCTTGCTGTAAGAGCTTGCTCTCTTTTAATTGAGATAAGAACCTAAGATGAGCCCATCTAGATTAGGCCAAACACAGAGGATTAGACAAATGCAAGAAGGCTAAGGCTAAGGTAAAAGACTGGTTAAGTCCAGTCAAAGGCGACTATGGGGCTGAAGCGCTCATCTCGCTTTCAGGCCGAGGGAGCCGGCGTTTGTCCACAGACAGCTTTCCAGGTCCTGTGGGTCATGACTAAACCGCTTCTGGCGCAAGAGAACACTGTGATGAGTGCCAAAGCACACTGAAACGCTGTTTACCTTCCTGCCGTAGCGTACTTGTTTATCTGCTTGCATTGGTATACTTTCGAACTGCTAGGTTGGCAGGAGCTAGGATAGAGCAACAGGAGCTCACCCCGTCGCACGGATTCGAACCGCCAACCTTCCGACTGGCAACCCCAAGAGGCTCAGCGGTTTAGACCACAGCACCACCCGCTCCCTTTATAAGGCTCTGCTCTACCTGGACTAGATGGGCCACTGGTATGACCTGGCTGAGCCCTTCTCCTGCTAGTGGGAAACCAACAAGCAACACCTGAAACCAAACCTCTCAGCCAAGACTATATCTATATCTTTGCCATCCACTAATTTTGCCACAAACATAAGGCTGCAATTTATTCCTTATGCACAGCCTTCTGTGGGGGCTGTTTGCTTGTTTATTTTTAGCCTGCCTTTCAATCATCTTGGATTCCCGAAGCGAGGAACAATTAAAAGATTTTGACAAAACAAATGAAAACAAAGATGACACAAATGGCTGGGGGGTGGCGGTGGCTGCAATCAACCTCATCCCATTCCCTCCAGCCATTCTCTGCTCTCCGATTCATGTGGTCATTTTCAATTATGATTTTTCTCCACTTGATTATCTCTGGTCATGCATGGGAATGAAATTACACAGAGAAAGCTCTGACATGACCCATTGGTACATGGATACGCTCAGCTGCGATTTCAGCAATTCGGGTTTGCTCCAAAAAGGGCTGCCAAGATTGCAGAAGTTGAAGCACATCCACAGACTGTCAGTTTCACAAAATGCTAATCTCTACACTGCAACTTTTCTAGGAACAGTCCAGGTGAAGGAAGATGGGGACAGGAGGTAGAAGACCAAAACTATTCACTTAGGAGCCACTCACCCCTCCTCTATGCCTTGGGCTGGTTAATCTTGGGGTGCTCAAGTTGATTGGTTTGGTTCTACTCTTTCCTCATCCTCTCATCCCTACAGTTTATGAAGGCAATGAGATGGTCTGCATATATTGCTTAAGATAAACTATGGCTTAGTGCAAATGCATGAATGTGCAGCCTGCTGGGGAGCAGATTGCAGCCACTTTGCTCTTCCTCTCTGATCCTGTTGCAAGCTAACGTGTTTTAACACGTTATTCAAACCAGAGCTCATTATTTTCTCCTCCAGATAAGCCACAAGCCTGCATTCAGATGGCATGTTTAGCCAAACCAGGGCTTGCTCAAAGCAGCCACAATCTCCTCTCTGGGAACTCTCACGCTTGTGCATTTGCGTTAAACCATGGTTTGGTTTAGCATAACATGTGAACCAGTTGAATGAAGAAATATCTTTGGTTGAGAGAAGAAATTCTAGTAACACATTCATACACAAATACCGCAGCCTTAACCATGTTTACCCAGAAATATGTTCTACTGAATTCAAAGGGACTTATTCCCAAGGAGAATTGTATCCACAGTACAATACAAAAGCACACAAGGAATTACAGAAAACACACAGCTGAAGTCCAAGGCACTCTCAAATAAGTTCCCTCAACTCTTTGAGAGAAAGAAATGGAGCATTAAAACCTAGGAACAACAGGAATACTCATTGTATGCCTCCTCAATGTTTATGGGTTTAAGTGTTTTGGAAGAAGCTTCTGTTTGCATAAGGAAGGCCCAAGATCAAACAGCCTGCTCCTGCACAGAGATCCAGTAAACACAGACTTAAAATCAGAAAAAGAAGGCGGCTGTTTGCACACATGTCTTTGCGCAATCAGCAATTGAGGATTGTGCTCACACGCAGCTGCAAGGCACCCATTCAAACCTTCCAGCAGTCAGAACCTTCTGGCATTATTCTGCAGACTTTCTCCACACATTAGCCAGGCTTCCTCAACTTCGGCCCTCTAGATGTTTTTGGCCTACAACTCCCATGATCCCTAGCTAGCAGGACCAGTGGTCAGGGATGATGGGAATTGTAGTCTTAAAACATCTGGAGGGCCAACCTGAATTACGCTGACCAGCACCATGGATTTTTCTGATGTTAAGACCTTCTGATACCAAAACTATCACTGAACAGAAAACACGAGACTGGTGCATGTAGATTCTCAGATGCAATTATCACCTGGGGAAACCCAGGTGGGGTATAAATAATAAAATTATTATTATTATTATTATTATTATTATTATTATTATTATTATTATTATTAATGCATTCACAACTTATCCATGCTACAGGG
This sequence comes from Podarcis muralis, assembly GCF_964188315.1. Taxonomy (NCBI): domain Eukaryota; kingdom Metazoa; phylum Chordata; class Lepidosauria; order Squamata; family Lacertidae; genus Podarcis; species Podarcis muralis. The sequence goes on along the minus strand of NC_135661.1, from coordinate 75,356,042 downwards.
CAATTTCCCAGTATGCATGCATTCAGTAGGAGACACACATACGAGTGCCTCACACAAATGTTAGCCTGCACACAGCTCCCTACATGGAAGTGCCTTTCATATAAGAAAATCAGAAGGTCTTTAAGAAGCCCTCAAAGTCTTTGATTCCATGGAGAAGTAGCTGGGTAACTCAGGGTCAAATCCTAAAACATGACGCTTACTGGCTAGCCTCAAGCCAGTAATCCCATGAGAATACAAGCTAGCAAACTCCGTGGAAGAAACACAGGATATAAGCATGAAACCTGACAACAAACAGGTCACTGTTATTCCCATTTACCTGAGAATGAGACACCGAAGTTGCCCAAAGACACACCCGCTGAGTATGGAAATTTAGCCCTGATCTCTCAGGCAGTGTTAGAAAATGAAATAGGAAAGCTAGGAGCTAAATGGCACCTTAAACCCAGGTTATCAGCGCAACAACGGAATGTCTAGGTACATTTTTTAAATAACAAGAATACAAAGCTGAAAATGAATGAACTGCAGCGAAAATATTATGTTCATTTTTTACACCGTCTAGTCCTTCCCCTGCCCACCTCTCCTAATATTCTTAAGAGGGTCTCTTTTCCAGTCTTCAGAGAGTAGCTGGAAGTAGGGAGGCAGAAAAAGGTCCTCCTTTCCTTCCACTCTGCAGTTTTAATCTCAAATCTTAGGCTCAGTACTGCACCCAAGGCTCAAAAACTGCTCACGCTTAATAAAATTCCCTTTTGCAAAATGTGTTTAGAACATTGGGAGTTTCAAACACTGCTCTCAGGTCCAAGGTCCAGCTAAGATTCTTGAATCAGAAACAAATATTAACGAAGGGATTGAGGGATACAAGTACAGAATAAAACCAGGCAGGGTTGTGCCATGCATTTCAGATGCTAAACATAAGGAGGAAGGCCTTCTAGTCATACGGATTGCTATAAGCTTTTCTCGACTGAAACTGCTTCAGAAGCACATAACTGAAAAAGATAATAACAATCAGCCAAGGACAGCGAGAAAAGAAGCCGGCAGCACCAGGCAAATGCCTCTGGGAAACCGTTTTGAGAAGAAAAAAAGGCCGCCCTCCAACATCTGATATTCTGAGGCAGACAGCGCGTAAACACGGAGGTTCAGACACACGTGACAATGTGAACGTGTGAGCGCCACACGCTCAGCGTCGTGTTAACATGCGGGTTTGAGCTAGGGGGGCCCTCCGGAGAAGCGCTCCCTCTCTTGGGACCCAGGCGTTCGAGGGGCTCCCTCCCCGCGCGCCGCCCTCCCCTGCCTCGCCGCGCGCACCTTCACAGCGTAATCAATGACCCTCTTCACTCCCACCATCGCCCTCAGCCCGGCCGCCGCCATCTTGCCCCGCTCTCAGTTGTCCTATCAGCAGTCGCCTAGCTTCCTCCTCACCACGCCCACCGGGTTCTTCCAGCCAATCGGGAAGATGACCAGGCGGTCCAATCCGTGCGCATGTGGGAAGGGGAGGAGGGAATCACGTGAGTGTGTCTTCAAAGCTCCACAAGAAGGTCAGGTGTGTAGTTGTCCGTGGTGCCCAATCGGGAGTTTCTTTCGGGTTTCCGCAAGCCAATCGAGGAACTCGGTAGGAGGGCATAATGGGAGGGAACGAAGGCAAAGCGACTGCTTTTTCAAATTGGATGACTGATGTGCCGTTTTCACCAATCACAGCATTGGAATGGGGGGTGGAGAGCGAGGGTTCCTGAGATGGCATAATCATCTGTCCAGGCCAATCAACCAGCGGCATTTACGTGACGCGCACCCCGCCACACTCCGCCTCCGAAACGAAAGGAGGCCAATCAGAGCGGCGTCTGAGTTACTGTTGAAGAGGGAGAGGCTTGCGGAGGGAGGGAGGCTGCGCGTGTGCGCTGGAGGAATCTGGGTGAAAGGTCGTGACGCGTGTCTTTTGTTGGTCACGCAGTTACGGATCCGACTGTAACGTGCGAATTGTTGCGCGCAGGGCTGGCCTGCTCGAGGGAACAGCGCGCCGTCTGTGGTGTCGGTTCGGATTTAACTGCACCCGGCCGACCTCCGTGTCCTCCTACCTTCGAGTCGGCAATGTAACGTCTGAAATGGGGAGCCAAAGAAGATCGCAACGACAACTTCCACGATTAGAAATCATTTCCTCTGCTCACGGAGGTTCCTTCTCCGATCTCCCGTGGAACGTGTCTCCTCTAAAGGGGAACAACGGAACAACAACACCTTGCAGTTGCGAAACTGGCATTGTTGCTGCCAGCCAGGGCTTCCTGTCCGACCCCCTACAAAACCTGGAAAACGGGGGAGGAACTGACCCCTGTTTTTCTAGGGGTCGCTCCCCCAAAATATTTTCCATGTTCCTTTTCCCCCAGGCCTCCACTGCTCAAGGCTAGATCCTGCATCCATGGCCTTGGTTTGCATTTCAACACTCTCCATAGGTTGCTATGATACTTGAATCTGCAAATTGCAGTTGGCCCTTGCTCTCCAAACTTAACACACTTCGTTTAAAGTACTAAGGTAAGAAGAGAGCCAAGAGCTCTTCAGAAGATTTCTGCAAGACACCACAACAGGTATCTTGTAGGAACATAGGAATCTGCCTTGGACTGAGTCAAACCATTGACCCATCAGACAGAGTATTATCAACCAGGGTCTCAGGCAGAGGATATTTCCATACCCACCTGGAAAGGCCAGGAATCTGAACCTGGCGCCTTCTGCATACAAAACATTTTCTATTCCTGTTTCCCATTACAAAAGAATAATTGTATTACAGTGATACCTCGAGTTAAGAACTTACGGTAATTCGTTCAGGAGGTCCATTCTTAGACTGAAACTGTTCTTAACCTGAAGCACTACTTTAGCTAATGGGGCCTCCTGCTGCCACCGCACCACCGGAGCACGATTTCTGTTCTCATCCTGAAGCAAAGTTCTTAACCCGAGGTACTATTTCTGGGTTAGCAGAGTCTAACCTGAAGCGTCTGTAACCTGAAGCATAAGTAACCCGAGGTACCATTGTATTTGTAACCTGCACGTCTGCCTGGGTTCTCTACTTAAGAGAACTGTATAGAGTTGGAAGGGGCGCCAGTGTTGGCCACCCACCTGCAAGGGAGGAATCGCAGCTAAAGCATCCCTGACAGGTGGCTATCTGCTTAAAAACCTCCCATTTTGCTTGATTGGCCACTGCGTTAGACTCTAATGCAGGGATGGGGAACTTAGGGCCCTTCAGGTGTTGGATTCTTAACTTCTGTCCACACCAGCCAGTGTTGGCCCACACTCGGAGATGGTGGTTGTTTCAGTCCTGCAATATCTAGAAAGCCAGCGGTTCCCCACTCCTGGTATAGCACCTGTCAAGAGGTGATTCTAGAAAAACAGTCATAGGATGAAGCATATTAAAGGAGTTTATTCAGGAAGGATATAAAGCAAAAAAATAGCATTTTAAGAAAAAGTTCAGAAGCATGATGTGAAGTGTCACTGCAGTGCCCCTTGATGCCGACATCCATCATTTGTAGCTTAGAGGCAACTGAATGTGTCATGATGTTTGATGCTTGCTGGGAATCTGCTGCAAAAAGTAACCCCTTGCCAAGGTATCTTCTCACCCTAATTCCCACAGCTCAGATGCCACCGGGTGCATGGTTGCCCTCACGCAACCAGGGCACCCTACCCGCCCAAACCTGATGCCACTTGTATATCTCGCAGGGTTGAGTTCACAGAATCGTCACAGATTTTGACGTGGCCCCCCTCGGCCTCCCGCGGAGGGCAGACTGAGAGGCAGGGTTTTCCAACAAGTCCTCTTTCAGCGTCTTTATAGTCATGCCTGTGAAAAGCTCTGTGGTATCTTCATCCTTCTCCCATTTCTTCGCCACCAAGTGACAAACACCTGTAAGCCAAAAGGAGCCCATTTCAGTTGCTGGGTGCGAGCTGCCCTCGTGCCTGCCTGTCCACCTAGCTTCATGGCTTTTGGTCACTTGACTGTATACTTGTAATGTATAGTGTTGGTGGCTTTGCCTGCTCTGTTGCTTTGGCCCCACACAGGTGGCCCCTGGAAAGTTTGCCATGAGGCAATGTGGCCCTTGGGTGTAAGTAAGAAAACAGGTGGGTTGAGGCTGAGTAAAGGCAAGTTGAAGCTTGTGGGGCAGTGCTCCATTGGCCCCATCGGACCAGCCACCACTTATTTCTTGCTGCATCCCAGGATGCTAAATCCAGTGTTTCAGAGAGCCAGATTTTACAACTGGGGTTGCAATTACCGTATTTTTCGCTCTATAAGATGCACCAGACCACAAGACGCCCCTAGTTTTGGGAGGAGGAGAACAAGAAAAAAAATATTCTGAATCTCAGAAGCCAGAACAGCAAGAGGGATGGCTGCGCAGTGAAAGCAGCAATCCCTCTTGCTGTTCTGGCTTCTGGGATAGCTGTGCAGCCTGCACTCGCTCCATAAGACGCACACACTTCCCCTTACTTTTTAGGAAAGAAAAAATGAGTCTTAGAGAGCAAAAAATATGGTAATTGCCTAGTGTGCACTGAGCCCTTCTCTGCTTGCATTTAGGAAGTCTTCCCCACCTAAGTCCTGTCATCTTTCCATAACCCCCCAGGGCTTTGAATAGCTCGTACCTGCCATGGTTGCCAGAATGACAGAGAACCACCCTGGTGCCAGGGACCACGAAAGGAAAGTGTTGGTCATCTCAGTGGCTGCCCTCATGTAATTGAAGAGGCCCATTGCTCCATTGAAGCCTGGAAGGTGAGAGCCAACGAGATAGCAAAGAATGGGAAGGTCAAGCACTTGAGTTCTTCAGCACTCCAGTCTTTAAACAGCCATAGCTTCCCCTAAAGAATTCTGGGAACTAGTTAAGGATGCTGGGAGTTGTTAGGAGACCCCCTATTCTCCTTCCAGAGCTACAATTAGCAGAGTAGTTTAACAAATGCTTCTTCGTAGGGAACGCTGGGAATTGTAGCTCTAGGAGGGAATAGGGGTTACTGAACAATTCTCAGGACCCTTACAAACCACAGTGTCTATAACTAGTTTGTGAACTGCCTTGGCATTTCTTCTCAAAATAAAAGCTGATATTCTTCTTATTTAGCAATCCAACACAAATCATTTGAAAGGACCACAGTGGAGTAATCATATTGTTTTAGGTCTGTTGTTGTTGTTTAGTCGTTTAGTCGTGTCCGACTCTTCGTGACCCCATGGACCAGAGCACGCCAGGCACTCCTGTCTTCCACCGCCTCCCGCAGTTTGGTCAGGCTCATGTTTGTAGCATGTTTGGTCAGGCTCATGTTAGGTCTGTTGTGGGGGGTCGTAAATGCCTGGGTACGTTAACTGGTCAACTGGTATGTTAAAACAGGGTGTCAGACCGTATGGTTCTGTCTTAAGATAGATCCATGCATGTATTAGGACATGTGTGAAAACAGCTTCAAACCCCCTGGAAGTGGCATGTGTGAAGTGTTAATTAATCTAGGCAAACTTGCTAATTTGTGTATAAGCCACCCCTTTAATGCTACCTAATCAACATGTGTAAAATCTCATTAGCACAACAAAGCATCAAAAAACTCTGTATGATAATTCAGATGAGTGGGGCTTCTCTCTCTGTGTGTTACAAAAGACCAGGGTTTAGGTTAGCAAGATTAGAACAGGTGAGATGTGACAATTCTTGGGAAAAGGCAAACTGTCAGGGCAAGGATGCTGCTGTGCCTATAAGAGGAGCAACCTCTTGTGGCAGGAATGCTGTGGTCTCCTCCATTGTCGGCTTCAGGTTATATACATGTGTAAATAAACCATATACCATAAAGACACCACAGTCTCTGCTGTGCCTTATTGTCCCACTAGAAACTCAGATCCTGGGGTTACAGAGCATCTGGCATCCCTGGAACCTCACACTGCTTAGAGATTGGGGGTGGGGGGGTGTCATGTAACATTGCTGAATTTCCAGAAACCATCTCACCAGTCTGTTTATTTGGCCTCAGCAACCCATTCTTGTGACTGGTCATAAGAACATAAAAAGCACCTGCTGATTGAGGCCAATGCCTCATATAGCCCAGCATCTTGTTCTCAGAGTAGCCAACCAGATGCCAGTGGGGAACACTCTCTCCTGTGGTTTCCAGTAACTCCTGTTCAGAAGCATTACTCCCTCCGATCAGGGAGGCAGAACATCATGGCTGAAAGCTATTGGTAACCTTTTCCTCCATGAAATTGCCCAGTCCTCTTTTAAAGCCATCAGATTTTATTATTTTTGCATTTTATTTATTTATCTATACTTTTCAAAGTTTATACGTTCCACTAGTTTTATACATTTCACTAATTTTACATTCATTTTGACATTTCAAAACTCGGCTCCCACCCCCCTCTTTATGTGGTTCCTTAAATTTGTTTTTAGTATCTTCTGCATATCCAAATTAACTTAATTTACTCATTTATTCATCATCTTTAAGTATATACTCTTCTAAAACCGCAGGTTGTTACAATAATCCTGCCAGTGTTTTTATCTGTTTATAATCTATCTGTAAATATTCAGTAAACCATTTCCATTCTTTTATATACCGGTATATAAAAAAATGTTATCTTGATTTTTTATTCTTCCGGTAAGTTTCACCATTTCTGCTTATTCCATAAGTATCCATTCTTCCTTTACCTCAGTGGTGGCCAAACTTGGCCCTCCAGCTGTTTTGGGACTACAAGTCCCATCATCCCTAGCTAACAGAACCAGTGGTCAGGGATGATGGGACTTGTAGTCCCAAAACAGCTGGAGGGCCAAGTTTGGCCACCACTGCTTTATTGGGACTTCTTTCCATTTTGGGGCAAGTAACATTCTTGCCACTAGTGGCATACATGAATAAGTTTCTATACATTTTAGGTATCTAAATTAGTGGCCATCACTGCCTCCTGTGGGAACGAGTACCATAGTTTAACTATGCACTGCATGGAGTTGTGCTTTCTTTTATCTATCCCAAATCTTTCAAATTCATTGGTTGTTCCCTACTTGGAGGTCTTTAAGCAGAGGCTTGACAACCATATGTCAGGAGTGCTCTGATGGTGTTTCCTGCTTGGCAGGGGGTTGGACTCGATGGCCCTTGTGGTCTCTTCCAACTCTATGATTCTATGATTCTATGATTCTATGATTCTAGTGTTATGAGAGAGGGAGGAGAACTTTCCTCTTTCTGCTTTCTCCATGCCACGCATAATTGTACACACTTTTATCAAGTCATCCTTCCTTTCCCTTTAAACTAGTGTTTCCCAAACTTGGGTCTCCAGCTGATTTTTTTTTTTTTGTGTACTACAGTTCCCATAATTCCTGCTAGCTAGGGATGATGGGGGTTGTAGTCCCAAAACAGTTGGAGACCCAACTTTGGGAAACACGGCTCTAAACTAAAAAGTCCTAAATACTGCAACCTTTCCTCCATCCCTTTTGCCCATTTTGGTTGCTCTTCCCTGCACATTTCCTGGACAGTCGGGTGCTAACTGCACGGAGTCCTTTTGGGGAACGAAAAGGTGAGGTGGCGGGGTAAATAAGAGTCAGAAGATGGCTCCTCTTACCCGAGACAAAACAGAGGCCGATGGTTAGCGTGGGCCACGTTGTCGTCCACCACTTTGGCGGTTGGATGGGTGTGAGGCAAAGTGTCCCAGTGACCACAGACCCATAGGAAGTCGCAGCAGAGAGCAGCATAAAAAATCTAGATATGTAAATATAGTCTAGGAGAGAAGAAAGAAAGAAACTTTATCCTAGTGGCCCTCTGTCCGTTGCCCCGTTCCCTAATCTCAGACCTCGGTTCCTCCACTACCACAGCAGTCCCATCTTTGAATTGCTCTGCAAGAAGAAGAGTTTGGATTTAATATCCCGCTTTATCACTACCCGAAGGAGTCTCAAAGCGGCTAGCATTCTCCTTTCCCTTCCTCCCCCACAACAAACATTCTGTGAGGTGAGTGGGGCTGAGAGACTTCAGAGAAGTGTGACTAGCCCAAGGTCACCCAGCAGCTGCATGTGGAGGAGCGGAGACACAAACCCGGTTCCCCAGATTACAAGTCTATCGTTCTTAACCACTACACCACACTGGCAAGAGGGAGGCTCACAGCCCAAGCGCCATCCTAGCAGGAGGAGCAATTCTCTTAAGGAGGTGTGGCCACCCAATGGGCTACCACAGTTCTGAAGCACCTCCTGATTGTTCCTGAGGCAGGACAGTCCCACCACAGTCCTTACTGGAACTTCTGGAATTGAAACTAAATCGGTTGGCCGTTTTTAACAGCCGATGCAGTCACTGAAAGAAAGGTGCCTGGGCAGAGTGACACCATTATAATTTATTCTAAAAGTATTTCTTAAACTGCCTAACGTTTCAAAAATTGTCTTAAGTGGTGCACAGTTGTACAAATCAACATTCAACTGCTGCATCAGTATGTTTAAATAACAGACAGAAGTACAATGATATCTTTGTCTGTGGCCATGAAGAGGAATGGCCAAGACTGGCTTAGATACTGTGTGACTCCAGTCTTGTGTTTTCTTTACAGTTGGTCCAGGAGACCAGGTTTTGACCTGTGCCCTCCTGGAATCCGCACAGTTCCCCAGCCCTGCCTTGCCAGGGGTGGGGAGATGATCGCTTGAACCTCTGCTGCTGTGAATGCCAAGGATGAGGAACCTGTGACCCTCCAAACCAGCCTTGCTCAACCTTGGGTCCCTAGATGTTGTTGGACTCCAACTCCCATCCTTCCAAGCCAGCATGACCTGTGGTCAGGGATGATGGGAGCTGTAGTTATTTATTGAATTTATATACTGCCCTATACCCAGAGGTCTCAGGGCATTTAACGGAATAAAATCAAAATATAAAACCACAAAGTACATACCGTAGATTCCGGCGTATTAGGCTACTGGGTGTAGTAGTCGACCTCCCCAATTGGCAGCTGCAATTTGGGGCTTCGTCTTATAAGCCCAGTCGCCTAATACGCTGGGCAGCTCCATGCCGGGAGAAAGCCGTCCGGCGTGGAACTGAGCCTGCTGCTCGCTGCTGCTGCTTCGGAGCCGCCACAGCAGCAGCGGGCGGCGGGCTCCGCACCGCCCATACCCATAATATATGACGACCCCCGACTTTTTAACCTCTTTTCCGGGGTTAAAAAGTCGTCTTATACGCCGGAATCTACGGTAATCAAAATAAAAACAACAACCCAATAACCCCCCTCCAGGGGTTGAGGGTTGGTTGAGAGCAAGGTGAGGTCGGTGGGACAGTGCCCCATTCATCACAATGGACCAACCTTCACTGGTGCTGGATGGCAGAGATGGCAACTGACTTGCATTGTTTTTTAAAAATTCACGAAGGATAAGGCTATCATTGACTTCGAACTCTGATGGCTATGTCCTACCTCTCAGAGGCAGATACTTCTGAATACCAGTTTCTGGAAACCACAGGAGAGGAGAGTGGAGGTGAGCTTAGGCTCTGCTTTTGGGCTTCCCATAAATAAGCATCTGGCTGGCTGCCGTAATGGACCAGATGGGCTGCTGGTTTGATCCAGCAGGCTCTTCTTATGTGCTTATGACTAGGATTCCACTCACCTTCCCAATATCCTGTTCCTTTCCTGCCTATTCTCAGCACCCGTGAGGTCATGGATGGTGTACCATTCACATACTTGGTGCGGGCTCCCCAGAATAATTTGTTCGCCCAGTGTGGGCAATGGGATGCTGGACTAGATAGATGGACATTTGGTCTAATCCAGCTGGACTCCTCCTATATTCCTTTTGGCACAACACTAACCAAGTTGCCTCTGTACTTGATTCTGCCTGCTGTTTGTTTTGCATGGCAAAACCCACCGGGGAAGGTGGTACCCAGCTCTGATCAAACCAGGGTTGTTTGTTTGTTTTTTAAATTGGGCTTCAAATACAAGGTGTTGCTGGGGACCATGATTTCCCTTTCCCAGAAAGGGGACTAAAGCTGGATTCACAGATGCCTGTGTAAGGACGTTGCAGGAACTGATTGGCTAGTGCCTGTACAGTTACTGGAACTGACACATGATCCTCAAATCTCAGAGCATCTTTGCAACTTTTTGAAACATATATGTTTATTGTTTAACGATGCATGCATATGGACATAAATGCATCTCTTGCTCTTTGGGGTAGCGGAATCGTTCCCTTGCAGAAAAGCCATGCCATTTCAGGGTGACATTAACATATGCTGATGCTGGGGGGGGGGGGATTAAGTACTGTATACCTGCCCTGGATTCTCTGATCAGTGCCAGACTTGTGGTTTAGGGGAACCCCTATTTTAAATCCCCAATGGAGTATCCTACCAGGGCACTGTGGCAAATTTACTGGAGGTTCGAAAGCATGGAGCATGGGTAGGCAAACTAAGGCCCGGGGGCCGGATCTGCCCCAATTTCCTTCTAAATGCAGCCTGCGAACGTCCAGGAATCAGCATGTTTTTTTTCATGAGTAGAATGTGCCCTTTTCTTTAAATGCATCTCTGGGTTATTTGTGGGGCATAGGAATTCGTTCATCCCCCTCCCCCCCAAATATAGTCTGGCCCCACACAAGGTCTGAGGGGCAGTGGACCAGCCCTACTGAAAAAGTTTGCTGACCCCTGGCATGGAGCAACACTACACAGGGAGCATTGTGGGAAATCAAAATGGTGGCTCTCTGCAATGATTGCCCTTCTGCTTTCCTTCCTTGTTGCCAGGAAGTGCCCCCACAATTTTGGGAGTTTACAAAAAGGCGCTTTGATAAGTGTCCACTCAGAATTGGAGCTGGCCTGGCCAGCAATGCATGACAGCATGGTTGAGGGTGCACACTCTCAGTTCACAGTGTTGCTCTGTGTGCAGCCTCTGCATGCGTGGAAATCCCACAAGGCACACAGGTTCTGTGACTCATGTCCAGGGATTCCTCAGCAGAAAGGTCCATGTGGAAGGTATTCCGCATAGGTAGCAACTTTAAAAACCAATTAGATGGGGCCACTGGCAAAAGTCTCTTTTCTGAAGTTTCTTTCCTGAAGTGTTATGAGCTAGCCAGCAGATGGAGCAAAAGGCTCATACAATATTGGGTAAGAACATGGAACTCTTGTGTACTAGAAATGTCCAAAGCCCGATGCTGCTTTTAGGGTGAACGGAGACTCTTTAGAGCAATCTTGTGGGGTTTCCACTCCGTGATGTGAGCCCTCTTTGCACTTGAATTGCAAATGTACATACCCACCAGCAAGATGAACAGCCTCTGCCACACTCTGTTTTTTCTACACAAAGGAGGGCTAAATTGCCTTGTCCTTCCTTTTAAAATAGTTGCAAAACTGTTCCAGGGATCTGCGGGGCAAGGTGTGTTGATAATAACTCAGGCACTAGCCAATAGGTGCTTCCACAGCTGGCTTCTATCCCCATTCAAGTACTTTGAAAACCTGCAGAAGCAAACCCCGCTCCCTCAAGGAGAGGCAATAAGAATTAAGTATTTCCTTTGTTTACAAAGAAGGAGAGGAACTATCAAGTTGCCTGTTCCACTGTTTAAATGCTTCTATCACTGGCAGGAAATATTGAGACCTTCTACAGTGATCTCTAGTTCAAAATTCTGAGCATTATGTGGCCCTTACTTGGTGTGTCGGCCAGATAGACACAGTTCCCCAAAGAGCATTCCTGCCACAATCCCTGGAACACGAAGATTCCCCGAACAAACCGCTTGACCCAGGATACTGTCGAGATCACTACCACAAGCAGAATGGTTTCCAGGCAAGAGATAGCGATGCCACCTATCCGCAGCTTCTCAATATTCGTTAGCTTCTTGAACCATGTAAGCAAGGGCCATTTGGAAGTGGTAGCAGCACCAGGATCCTCAGCTTGGGGTTGACGGAGGCAATTAAGGCAAGCACCCATCTTCTAGCCTCGGGGCTCATTTCCCTTGAAAAAGAACTGCATTCAACCCCCCCCAATTCCCCAACCTTTCGGGTGTCTGAGCTCCAGCCAAAGGTTCTACTGATGAAGCTTGGAAGACCATTGCTCCCATAGTAACTCCAGCATTCTGGAACCTCTCCAGATTCCTGGATGGTTCCTCCACATGAAGAGAAGGAGGTCATATCAGTATTTCCTTCTGCCAACTCAGGACGTGAGCAAGCCACCAACCACCCAGCCAGATTTCCCCTATAGTCAGTTTGGATACGGCCAAGATTTGAGTGATTTTGGACAAGGCTTTGCATGCAGTCCAAAGCATACCCCAGCGCATTCATTGATCCAAGTTCGAGACCGCTGTATCGAGTGCTTTTCACCCTGGTACTTTTCAGAAAGGAATGTCTAACAATCAGAGGCAACATAAGCATTTTTAAATTCCCATGAACCGAATCAGAGTTGTTTCTGGGTAAATGGGCCAGTCAGTAAATAGAACGGAAAACCTGATTGCGTGCTGAGGTCCCCCAAAACACCCCTACCCCAATAACTCACACATCACACATAATTTTTGTTTAAGGTTTTTGGCATAATTTTGGCCACAACTTTATTATCATACAAATTGTGAGTGGTTGCTTAGGCATTGGTTATGACTAGCTATCCCCCCCGCCTTGGGGGATAGCACTGACTCCCGGATTCCAGCGAGAGTCAGTGTGGAGGAACAAGATCAGGGCAACTGGGGCTGCGACACAGACCCTTCAGTTCCTCCCCGCATGCTCCTTGGGGTCTTACGCGGCCCGCACCCGATTCCAGGGGTTTGGACAAGGGGATGGTAAGCCCCAGAATTCGGTCTCAGGTGTCCACAGCGAAAGAGAAAGGAACAAGCTGTGGACCTATAATAAATAACCTCTGATCCCACCCCTAAATTGGCAACATCAAATTTACCCCAGTAACAACAGCCACCAATCTGATCCAAGTCCCTTGCAACAGCCTGGCTGGCAACTGAGGATGTTTTGTCCGGCCCCATCCGCAACACGTGCTCTCTCTTTAATGAGAACACGCTCTGTGGAAAAATGAAATTTAAAAAAGCTTAAAATTCAGAAAGTCAGTTTTGAAACCTGAAAACAACCCCTCCCCCCACAGGATTTCTGAGTCTGCACAAAATTTCTTTCTGCTTGAGCCCTAGAAAGAAAGCTTTAGTTAAAGCTATGGTTTTCCCAGTAGAGATGTATGGAAGTGAGAGCTGGACCATAAAGAAGGCTGATTGCCGAAGAATTGATGCTTTTGAAGGAGGTACTGGAGGTACTGGAGGAGACTCTTGAGAGTCCTATGGTTTGCAAAAAGATCAAACCTATCCATTCTGAAGGAAATCAGCCCTGGAAGGACAGATCCGGAAGCTGAGGCTCCAATACTTTGGCCACCTCATAAGAAGAGAAGACTCCCTGGAAAAGACCCTGATGCTGGGAAAGATGGAGGGCACAAGGAGAAGGGGACAGTAGAGGAACAAGATGGCTGGACAGTGTTCTCGAAGCTACCAGCATGAGTTTGACCAAACAGCGGCAGGCAGTGGAAGACAGGAGTGCCTGGCGTGCTCTGGTCCATCGGGTCACAAAGAGTCGGACACATCTAAACAACTAAACAACAACAAAGTTAAGGCCTTGTTATGTACTGAGTTGAATAGGATCCAAAAGGCAGCAGTCTGACTGGTCCTAGAACAACAGGATTCAGAATGCAGCTGTCTGATTGGTCCTAGAACAATAGGGTCCAGAATGCAGCAGTCTGATTGGTCCTAGAACAATGCAGCAGTATGATTGGTCCGCAGGAGCCACCCAATCCATCTCCAGGTAGAAGTGAATCCGCAACCTGATTGGCCTACAGGAGAATCCCAGAATTAGCCAATCACATGCAGCCCATTGTTTAAATAATGTATATAAAGCAGATATTTTGGGGGAACTTTCATTCTTCACTGAATGAAAGTTCCCCCACTGAGCTGAATAAAGAGCATGAAATCCACACTCGACTCCGAGTATATTTCAGGCCTCATTCATACCATGCATTTAAAGTGCCATGGTACCATTTTAAACCGTCATGGCTTCCCCCAAAGAATTCTGAGAGCTGTAGTTTGCTTAAGGTGCTGAGAGCTGTCAGGAGATCCCTATTCCCCTCCCAGAGCTACCATTCCTAGGGAGCTAAAATCCCTCTTCCCAGGGAACTCCTTTCAAGCCTTTCCCATTGCAAGAGCATAAAAAAACCCCAAATAGCCCAGCTGGATCAGGCCAGTGGCTCATCTAGTCTAGCATCCTTTTCTGACAGTGGCCCACCAGGTGTCTATGGGAAGCCCCCAAAAGAGCACTCTTCCCAGTAGTGTTCCCAGTAACTTATATCCGGAAGAATGCTGCCTCCACCAGTGGAGTCCAAAGCATATCATAGTCATTGTGGGTAAGAGCTAGAGACCCTTCCTGAACCTGTCTCACCCTCTGTTAAAGCTACCCCGGTTGGTGGCCATCACAAGTTTTTGCAGGAGCAGGTTCCATATCTACACTGTGTGAAGAAGTCCTGGTGTTTTTTGGGGGTTTGTTGCCTGCCCTGAATTTTCTAAGTTTTGCCATGGTTAGAAATTAAAGAGGAGGCAAAGGCAAGGATGAGAGAATCTGTTTTATTTTTCCAGCCTTACATTTAGTTCTCCACATTTCAACATCAGTTTACGGTTTGCTCGGTGGCCAACACCCCCCCCTCCCCGGCGAAACATCTTTTGTTTGCAATCAGTGATTCCATGGCAGATGCTCAACTGGTAGACAAGGCAATGCAGAAAACGCTCCCTGAAGACAAGGCAGCTTGGATGCCCTACAGCAGTGTTCCCCAACCTTGGGCCTCCAGCTGTTTTTGGACTACAACTCCCATCATCCCTCGCTAGCAAGACCAGTGGTCAAGGATGATGGGAATTGTAGTCCAAAAACAGCTGGAGGCCCAAGGTTGGGGAACACTGCCCTACAGGGGGTTGCTGTGAATGGATTGGGGATGAAAGCACGATTGGGACAGTTGTGAAGGGGATTTCACTGGCATGGGAAGGGTAGGGGGCAGGCTTCTTTTGTGTGTTGTGTGTTGACTGCATCACAAGGTTGCCTTTGCTTCTTAGGAACCAGGTCCTCACACATTCTCATAGCCAGGCCTCGAAGGGCACAAGTGAGCAACAAGGCTGAAGATGCCTGCAATGAGAGAAGGAGACAGCAAGAAATAAATTCCAAGTGGAATGGCCTCAGGAAGCCAGAGCCAGCCTCGCATGGCATTGACACCTTCTGTTTATCAACCTTCTGACTCTCACTGGAGGCTGGGTGCCTCTGAACACGTGCAGAGTTCATTTCTGTCCAAGGGAAAGCATTTGTTTTTAAAGAGACCTATGGACAAAGTGTAAAAGCCTCAGCGCCTAGGGCTTGCCGATCGAAAGGTCAGCGGTTCGAATCCCCGCGGCGGGGTGCGCTCCCGCTGCTCGGTCCCAGCGCCTGCCAACCTAGCAGTTCGAAAGCACCCCCGGGTGCAAGTAGATAAATAGGGACCGCTTACTGGCGGGAAGGTAAACAGCGTTTCCGTGTGCGGCTCTGGTTCGCCAGAGCAGCGATGTCATGCTGGCCACGTGACCCGGAAGTGTCTCCGGACAGCGCTGGCCCCCGGCCTCTTAAGTGAGATGGGCGCACAACCCCAGAGTCTGTCAAGACTGGCCTGTACAGGCAGGAGTACCTTTACCTTTACCTTTTTTATGGACAAAGTGCTAATGAGCATGTGTGAAGGCCTTCCTTTTGTGTGAAGCGAATGTTTCCTTACTTATCCAGAGACTGCCTATAGGCTGGTGGTTGTTCAATGCACAACCCAGAACCTCAGGTAGCTTGCTGAAGCTCCATTGACAGTGCATGTCACACATGTGAGGTGCTGCTATAGAGCTACCTACTTTGCAGAGCTCTTTGTGGTGGCAGAAGGGCATTGGAATGAGCGTTCACACTGCCTACACAATGCTAGGGGTGTAGGTGAGTCTGTCCATTTTGGTTGCTCATTTTCGCAATCTTAAATTCAGTTCTCTCCAGTTCTGAGAGTTTGTGGAGTTCTCCAGTTTGTGGGCTTGTTTTTTAATTCACCGGCATGTTAGTGCAATTTTCTCCTTAAAATATACATGCTTGTATGCAGTTTTCACTCACGCACACATCGTTGCAAAGCAATTTCCTTTGACACAGTGCATTCTTGCATGTTATTTTCACTAATACAGTGGACGCTTGGGTTGCAAACGTGATCCGTCCGGGAGGCACATTCGCAACCCGCAGCGTTCGCAACCCACAGTGCCGCGTCTGCGCACGTGCGGGTTGCAATTCACCATTTCTGCGCATGTGCAAAGCACGATTTAGCACTTCTGTGCATGTGTGAGCGCCAAACCCAGAAGTAACCTGTTCTGATACTTTCAAGTTCAGTGCAGTGCACAACCTGAAAATGTGCAACCTGAATCATCTGTAACCCGAGGTATGACTCTACACACATCTTTATGTACATTTCACCTTAGTCAGTACACATTTTTGTATGCATTGCATTGCCGGAGAAATGCATTGCAAAATTTAGAGGAGTGCAAATGTGAAAGGCTGCTTCTGTTTCACCTTGCGTATTGTTTCAGAAAGCGCAAATGGGGTAGGTTTGCCTTTAAATGCGAACTCCCTTCCTCACCCTCCCTACTCACCAGTCAGGAATAGCATGGGAAATGCTACCCAGGCAAGATAGAAGGACCATTCATAGGTGAGCTGGATTTGAGGGTCCCTGTTCTTCCCCCAGGATTCAGTGGTGAATACGACTACACCAACCAGAGTGAAGAGTGCTACAAAAGAGCAGAGGTGTCAGGGCAGCCAACATAGCACTGATTCACACAGGCAATCTCACCACTCAATTATCAAGGGCTGGCTGGTATGTATGTTGCAGATCTAACCCTACTGCCTGGTGTCCATTGATGCTGATAGGACAGAAGGCAGGGAAACGAACAGTAGGTGGCGCCGCCAGAGGCAGTGATGGGAGAGAATCAACTAATTCTGGTTTTGGCCCCTTCCTCCTCCCTGCTTAATTCTACAAAAGAAACACTGAGGCTATGGAGGAGGAAGCCAGCACCTGGGGCCTCCCCCTAGACTGGTCATAAGCCAGAAGGCAGGCAGGTGAGGGCTGCCTGGGGGCAGACAGATTGGCGGGGCAGTGTGCCCCATTGGCTCTAAGGGCGCAGCCTCTACTGGATCTAACACCATGGAGAGAATTTTTGTACCTCCTCAATCACAACACAATTTTGGGTGTCCCCGTGTTCTTTTATCACCATTGTCATCTGAAAAGGTCACGGCACTCAGTTCACACATCCAAGTGCAAACTGTAGGTTACTGCACTAAGGGTGCATGGGTCCTACTACATCTTATGGGTTTCCCCTTTGCTTTCGTTACAGGCATAGGGGTGGTTGGTTTAAATCAGGATTGCAATGTGAGGCTTATCCTTTCCCAACTATGAAGCTGATGCATGGGCTCTGTCTCATAGGGTAGGGTTGCCATATTTCAAGAAGTAAAAATCCAGACAGAAAAAGTTGTTGAGCTTTTTTAGTGGCGATTTCAAAAATCTGGACATTTGGATGATTTCCCAAAGTTCCCCCTAGACCAGTGGTTCTCAACCTGTGGGTCCTCAGATGTTGCTGGACTACAACTCCCATCATCCCTGAGCTCTGGCCTTGCTAGCTAGGGGTGATGGGAGTTGTAGTTCAACAACATCTGGGAACCCACAGGTTGAGAAAGGCTGCCCTAGACGCTAAGTACATCATTGGAATCCCGGAGGTATGGCAACCCTACCATAGGGGTGAAGGCAGAGGCAGATTTAGAGCAGCGCAACCAATTCTGCCACACTGGGCGCCTAGCTTAGGGGTCCCCGTGGGGCGTTGCAAACTGTGACATAGCAAACTGAGCAGAACGGAAAGTGAGGGGCAGGCGACAGGGCGCTCTGAATTTTGGCCTTCCACAGGGAGCTACTGAAATTTGAAAAACCAAAGTCCGCCCCTGCTGAGGGCCCTTGTTTTCCTTCCTGCTGGTGTGGAAGCGCCCTTAAAGGCCTTTGAAATGTTTTAAGCTCGGCCTTAGAGGACGAAAACACCCCTCCCCTTTCTATGCTCCAGCAGTCCTTTCCCCCTGACAAGATCCTCTTTCTCAATTCTAGAGCCATGCCTGATCTCTTCGCGGGATAATAATGTAAGAAAAGTCCCACAGCATCAGCTGAAAAGCCCATCTAGTTCAGCGTCCATTTCTCCCAGGGGAAAACCAGGTGCTTATGGGAAGCCCAAAAGCAGGCCCAGAACACAGCCGCCACCTCCTCACTTGCAATTCCCACCAACTGGTTTTGAGGGGCATACTGTCTCCGATAGAGGAGGTGGACCATAGCCATTGTGGCTAGTGGAAGCTGACAGCATGTGGGGCATAGCCATGAGGCTATTTAGCACCTGCGGCCGTGAGCAGGTTCTTCCTCATAATCTTTGGCACACCTACCACCTGTGAAGGCAACGATGGACGTGACGAAGACTCCGCCAAGGAAGCCGCAGTCACAAGGCATGAAGGAGGCGGTAAGAGAAATGACCGAGGCCAAAGCTGCCAGGGAGCCCAAGATCAGGAACGCACGTGTGGCAAGGATGTATTCTGTAAATGAAAGCATTGAGGGCAAAGAGTTAGTTGAGCGTGTCTTCATTCCTTGTACCCAGAACCTTCTAGAAGCCTAAAAAAGAGAGAAGAGGTTAGTTATGCCCATTGAGTAGACCCATGGAAGGCAATAGACTTGTGTTACTTGCCATAATTGATCTTAATGGGCATAACCAAGGTTGGATATCACCCATGATATGTTGAAGGTTTAGTTATTAAAGTGTAACTTACCAGTTTAAACTGAAAAGGCTTCAATTTCAAAGTGAAAGAGGACCAAGTGTGAGAAAGAGGATATTTGCCTAAGGTTACAAAATCTAACCTTGGCTTGAGGTGAATATAGTTCCCTCATCTGTTGTTGTTATCATTGTTATCGTTGTTGTTGTTGTTGTTGTTATATCAAAAAGTACACACAGGTCCCGCTACCTAAACGTTCATTATACAAAAATTCATTTATCCAAACAGGTAGCACCCAGACCTCTCTATACTCACCACAGATTCACATATCCAAACTGCCAGACCTGTATGCAGTACTGTAAACAAATAAGCAGCCTTAAACAAACCTCATTTTTGTGTTTTTCTGGCCTGTAGTAGCCATTCGTCAGAAATCATGCTGGGTGGGAGGGAGACTGGACAAATAAGAGAGCTCCCCCCCCCTTCCTTGTTTGCCTTTTGCAAGGTTTCAGAGGGTTTTCCTGGGTGTTTTCATCATTACAGGGTCAAAATTCTGTGGTCAGGAATGCATTAGAAAGTTTCCCATAGAAATCAATGGAAATTGTCAACTCATTGTGCAAACACTAACCTAACGAGCGATTTCCTGAGAATGCATTGTGTTCTGATAACTAGTCCTGCGTGTACCACATGCATGGTGGATTTTCTGAGGGGATTTTTTAACCAAGACTTTTTGAGAGTGTCACAGCGGGTGCCACCAGGCACACTGGTGCCCCTGAGCACTTTGTTGATGACCCCCCCTTCAACCCATAACCTTTGTGTATGGGGGGGGTGTCCCTTGGCAGCTGCCACCATTCTCCTTACCATTAGCCTTGGTTGGGGTCCAGCAGTTCCCATCCATGCACTCCTGCCAGAGGCCACTGTGGGCGATGCCAGCCGGTCCGTAAGCCACTAGCCAGTAATCGGTGGTCAGGGCGATGAACAAAGCAATGATGCTTATGGAAGCCACCGGTATGCTTAAGATTCTGCAGAGCAGCATCCTTACGATTGTATGGAAGAGCCTTGGCAAAATTAACCCCCGTAGGCTGCTTTCTTGCCTGGAAGAACCCTGAGGGCACAATCAAGAGAATGGGATTTAACGCAGAAGCAGAAAGCATGGAAACAACCAAACAAAGAAGCAATCTTGGTGGTATAATTTGGAGCACAAGGTGGGGAGGGATCAGTTCACAGACATTTGTGCCACGGGTAGCGCAGTGAAGGGACCACTAACCAGGTGGAGTAAACTGTATTTTACTAACATTTATTTTAGTATTTACTGCCTTGGATGGGGAAAAAAAGTGGGATTGTAGCCAACTACGTTTTCCCCAGTGTAGACCCATTGAAATTAATGGACCAAACTTCGGCATGTTCACTTATTTCAATGGGTCTACGCTGAGGATGATGCTGTGTAACTTGAAAGACTTATAATAGCATGAATTTCACACATTAAACATTAAACTACCCATGCGTAATTAATAAAACTAAAAAATACCTAGTGCTTAATAGTTTTAGTAATCCCTTGTGGTAAGTTTGATTATTGGCAAAACATCTTCACGTGTATGCAGTTATAATGATTTTAGCTCATATTTACTGTTAATTGCATTAATGTGATTTTGTGAAATCAGGTTTTTACTAGAACCTCAGTTTAATTAGATTGAACTATGGATGAAATTCAAAGACTATTTAGTTAAATATGTTAAGATAACTTAATTGGAAAAAATTGCAAATATCAGATGGGCTTAGTATTTATATATGTATTGTTAGAGAATAACATGTTTAAAGTTAAAATGAAAAGAAAGAAAGATGTTAAGTGATTAAGTTAATTTTATGAGAAAATTGGTTTTGGAAAACTGTTACAATGATATACACTGAAATTCAGCCAGGGGGATTTGAGGAAGTCACTTAACAATGTTACTAAGATTGGATTAAGTACAATTAAGATGTATGTATGTATGTATGTATGTATGTATGTTTGTTTGTTTGTTTGAAAATTTCGGAAAACCAATAATAATTTTTTTGAAAACAATAATAATTAGATTGAACTAACTCACCTTCATAAAGCCATAGTCGGGTATTTGTGACTTTTCTTATTGAATTCTAAATCCAAATCTGTGGTTCTGATTTAAATAAATAGCAATAGCAATAGATAGCAACATGATTCAGGGGAGGGGGAGTACAATAGATAGCAACATGATTCAGGGGAGGGGGAGTACAATAGATTCCCTGAGATCCAAGTCCTTAGGCCCTTGGAGCCAGTGTGGTGTAGTGGTTAAGAGCAGTAGTCTCGTAATCTGGGGAACCGGGTTCGTGTCTCCACTCCTCCACATGCAGCTGCTGGGTGACCTTGGGCTAGTCACACTTCTCTGAAGTCTCTCAGCCCCACTCACCTCACAGAGTGTTTGTTGTGGGGGAGGAAGGGAAAGGAGATTGTTAGCTGCTTTGAGACTCTTTCAGGTAGTGATAAAGCGGGATATCAAATCCAAACTCTTCTTCT
The DNA here is from genome assembly GCF_964188315.1 of Podarcis muralis. Classification (NCBI taxonomy): domain Eukaryota; kingdom Metazoa; phylum Chordata; class Lepidosauria; order Squamata; family Lacertidae; genus Podarcis; species Podarcis muralis. The sequence continues at coordinate 75,334,846 of NC_135661.1, read as the reverse complement.
CTTCTTCTTCTTCTTCTTCTGTGAGTACACACTGGAAGGTGACATTTCTACAGGTATGGTGTCAGTGTGTATCATTCTTGGGCAATATGCAGAGTTCGCAGCTTGGGCCACCAATAAAATTTCCCAGGCTGCCTTGGAGAAACCTGCTGCTGTTACCTGCGGCTGGCTGTGGGGCTCTCCAAATAGTGTTTTGCTGCAGGACCCCTCCACCTTGGGGATGGTCCTCCACGGGGTCCCCCAGAACAAAGTTTGAAAGCCACTGGCTGGAGAGGCGAGATTGAAATGTGCTCAGTAAATAAAACTGTTTCTTTCTGGAGGGACATGATGAGGGGGGTTGAATTCAGTGGTTATGGTGACAGCTCACAGAGTCAGGTTCATATTTAACCTTAAGCCACTTCCTGGAGCCTTCACACTTTGAGTGTTGATAACATCAAAGGAACTTTGCTTCTGAGTCCTGGTCTCTGCATGCAGCAGGACGAGGTGGTAGAATAGACTGCACCGCTTCAGACCTCAGAAGTGTGTGAGTGTGTGGGGGAGGGGTTACATATTTAATATATCAGTTGCAGTCCCTGCAAAGAGAAACCCAGCATGGAAGGCAAAGGGCTGGCCTTGAACGTTTCCTATTGAAGTGTTACCACTTCAGTTTTCAAAGAAAGAACTGTGTGCTAGCATTCAGAATGCTGGTGGCGCAGTGGGTTAAACCACAGAGCCTAGGGCTTGCAGATCAGAAGGTCGGCGGTTCAAATCCCCACGACGGGGTGAGCTCCTGTTGTTCGGTCCCAGCTCCTGCCCACCTAGCAGTTCAAAAGCACGCCAGTGCAAGTAGGTAAATAGGTACCGCTCTGGCAGGAAGGTAAATGACGTTTCCGTGCACTGCTCTGGTTCGCCAGAAGCAGCATAGTTATGCTGGCCACATGACCCGGAAGCTGTACGCCGGCTCCCTCAGCCAATAAAGCGAGATGAGCGCTGCAACCCCAGAGTCGGTCACGACTGGACCTAATGGACCTTTACCTTTACCTAGCATTCAGAAGCTAGCATTCAGAAGTTATTTTTCAATGGGATGGTACTCATATCAATCCAGTAGTTTCCCCCTCCTGAACTACATTTCCCACCAACCTTAACAAAAGAGTTCCCAGGATTCTTTGCAGGAAGTCATGTGCATTAACTGTGGCTTTAAGTGTATGTTGTGTATGCAGCCTCAATCAAATTCAGGTCGAAGAACAGATAACCTCAGATATTCTGCAACCTTTCAGTGGACCACCAGTGGTCCATGGGTTACATCTGAAGACCTCTGGTCTACAGTGGCTCTCCAGAATTCCAGTCTGTCTTTCCTAGGCCAACCCTGAGATGAATCTGGCTCAGTATTGTCTACAGTACACTGTTGGAAATGAGCTGTCCAGGTTTTTAGACAGGCCGTGTTCCCACCCCTGTCTGGAGATGCTGGGGATCAAACCTGGGACTTGCTTCTCTTCCACTGAGCTCAGGGGTGCCAACTTGAATAAAATACAGTGGGGGCCCAGGTAAGCCTCACCCTGCATAATCAGTCCCATGATGCAGTGCACACACACCATTTGAATGGGAATGCCCATCAGCTTTGTGGGGATCCGGCCTCTTCAAATATTTTATTGTGGGGGCTAAAGCCCCCATGGCCCCTAGGAGTTGGCTCCTATGACTGAGCTACAATTCTTCCCCTTTAATTCAGCCCATTTATATTTATTTATGAACTGTATACAGCCTGCCCTTTCTCTCTGAAGGGTTTCCTGGGCAGCAGCAGGCAATATAAAATCCAATAACTGAAACAACAGCTCTATGTGCCTTAAATGTGCCTTGAATGTATGGTGTGAATTCAACCTTATGCCAACTTTTACTCATGCCATGATCTACAGAAATAACCCATAGAAAAAGTTCAAATCAGTCCACACACCATTGCAAAACACAGCAGTGGGCAATCCTATGGCATTTTTATCCACAGTGTAAGAAGAACGAATTTTGCAAATGCCAAAATCTCGCCACTGCAGGAGCAAAGGAAGCCGTTCCTATTGGAATCTTTATCTCAGCACAACTGTTAGGGATGTCCTCTTCGCCTCTCCTGCAGCAATAGGGACTTTTGCACCCCAAGCAGACTGAAGGAGGGATGGGGCTTTGTGAACTGGGCAGAAATATTTGTTGATAATCACGAAGCAGAAAGCATATAAGGATGACACCCAAGAGGATTGCTTGTGCAGGTTAATTCTCTATCCTGGGCAGCTGTCTCCCAGCTTCATCTGGTATGCAGCTGAGACCCCACCTGCCCGTGGACTGTCTTGCCAGAGTAGAGCATGGTCTGGCTATCTCCCACTTGGACTACTGCTATGCGCTCTATGAGAGGCTACCTTTGAAGGTAACTCAGAAACTACAACTAATACAGAATATGGCAGCTAGACTGATGACTGGGAGTGGCCGCCAAGACCATATAACACCAGTCCTGAAAGACCTACATTGGCTCCCAGTATATTTCCGAGCACAATTCAAAGCGTTGGTGCTGATCTTTAAAGTCCTAAATGGCCTCAGCCCAGTATACCTGAAGGAGCGTCTCCACCCCCATCGTTCAGCCCAGACACTGAGGTCCAGCTCTGAGGGCCTTCCAGTGGTTCCCTCACTGCGAGAATTGAAGTTACAGAGAACCAGGCAGAGGACCTTCTTGGCAGTGGTGCCCTCCCTGTGGAACACCCTCCCACCAGATGTCAAGGAGATAAAGAACTACAAAGCTTTTAGAAGATATCTAAACGCAGCCCTGTATCGGGAAGTTTTTAATGTTTGACGTCTTACTTTGTTTTTATATTTTGCTGGAAGATCATAGAATCATAGAATCATAGTTGGAAGATACCACAAGGGCCATCGAGTCCAACCCCCTGCCAAGCAGGAAACACCATCAGAGCACTCCTGACATATGGTTGTCAAGCCTCTGCTTAAAGACCTCCAAAGAAGGAGACTCCACCACACTCCTTGGCAGCAAATTCCACTGTCGAACAGCTCTTACTGTCAGGAAGTTCTTCCTAATGTTTAGGTGGAATCTTCTTTCTTGTAGTTTGGATCCATTGCTCCGTGTCCGCTTCTCTGTAGCAGCAGAAAACAACCTTTCTCCCTCATCTATATGACATCCTTTTATATATTTGAACATGGCTATCATATCACCCCTTAACCTCCTCTTCTCCAGGCTAAACATGCCCAGCTCCTTTAGCCGTTCCTCATAATTTCCCTAAACCTTACTCCAGACCATACTGGCTGGGGGCACTGGTGGAAACTGTCTCTTCAAAGCATTTGAAGGGGCACCAGGTTGGGGAAGAGCCTGCCTTATTTTTTCTTAAAAGGGTTAGAGAGGAGCGGAACTTTTGCCATCCTTACCTGTTTCTCTTTGCGGAAAGAACAAATGTTGGTCAGATAGCGATGCTGAGGACTCCAGAGCAGGAAAACGTGTGTCAGGAGCTGCTGGCTTGAGGTTTTGTAGGAGGAAAGGTTGGTCCTTGTCAGCGTGGGATCAGGACAGAGCTGTGGTTGCAAAGCATGGAGCCTTATTGGTCTTCTTCTATAGTCTGTCTCAGCTCTGCTTTCCCCGTTTCTCTCCTCCCTGTGTATTTGACGCCCTCCTCCTTTCGCCACGTCATCCCCAAATTCTACTGCAGCTCTTTCTTTCTTTCTTTTTAGCACCTATCGTCCTCTGTGCCCCCCATCCTGGGGAAGTGGTGCTTGTGGGGGGAAACTAAAGTGTCTGTGGTTTATGTGGGGAGATGCTGCAATGTTCTCAGGGTGGGCCTAAGATTGATCGCTTCCTGAGGCCCCAGGCAGCACCTCTCCCCTGATTCCACAAAGAGGAGCTGACCAGGCTGGCAATTTTCTTCTTCTTCTTTTAATTCAACGTAACAGTCAGATGCAAACATCATGGAAACTGTCACAGCTCTCACATCTCTCCCCCAACAGCATCCCAAACCAACATCCCAAATCCAAAGGGGATTGTTCAGTGAACACAAGGCCGTGTGTGCATGCTAGTATCTGGAATCTCTCCCATGGGATCTTTGGGAGTCGGAGGTCAGAGTTCACCTGGATTAGAGACAAATATATGAAATGAAAGGCAATATGGAGTAAGCATATGGGTATGTAATGAATGATGCTTTGCAGGGTTAAAGAAAGAGAAAAATGTGTAAAAAGCATAAAGATAGACACAACAACTTAGAACGAGTAAAATTTTTGAGGTCTTAGAACAAAGGAAGGAAGTCAATATGTGTATATGTATGTAATGAGTAGATTAGAATGATGATATGGTTTTATTTGTAGTGTGGTTTTTTTGGGGGGTTGTTCTTTTTTCTCTTGCATTTTTTTTCTTGTTTGTACTGTTTTATTTTGGATTCAGTGCTTGTAATTTTTGTTGTAATGTTGCATTGAAAATAAAAAAATTAAAAAAAGAAAGGAAAGAAAAGAAAGGCAATTAGTCTCCACACAGCTTAAAGGTAAAGGGACCCCTGACCATTAGGTCCAGTCATGGCCGACTCTGGGATTGCAGCACTCATCTCGCTTTATTGGCCAAGGGAGCCGGTGTACAGCTTCCGGTCATGTGGCCAGCATGACTAAGCAACTTCTGGCGAACCAGAGCAGTGCACGGAAACGCCATTTACCTTCCCACCGGAGCGGTACCTATTTATCTACGTACTTGCATTTTGACATGCTTTCGAACTGCTAGGTTGGCAGGAGCAGGGACCGAGCAACGGGAGTTCACCCTGTCGCAGGGATTCGAACCACCGACCTTCTGACGGGGATTCGAACTGCCAACCTTCTGATTGGCAAGTCCTAGGCTCTGTGGTTTAACCCACAGCGCCACCCGTGTCCCTCCACACAGCTTAGGTCCAGGCTATCTCCATATGTGGGCTTGCCTGGGCTTTGCGATCTTCTGGGGGTGGCCTGTATCTTGGCCCCACCCCCTTCACAGGCCTGCTCAGTGAGGACAAAAGAGAGGGCCTGCGGAACTCCCTTCCACAGGAGGCTAGGCTGTCTGCTGCTCTGCTTTCCTTTTACCAGCAGGCAAATACTTTTTTTTTGTTCCCACAGGTTTTAGGCCACTTACTGGCCTTTGTGGTGAGGTCTTCTGATGATGGGTGTTCTACTTCATTTTTGTGTGCTTTTAAATGGTTTGAAGTGTTTTCACTTCTGTTTTTAATAGGGTTATTTATTTGTCACACAAAGACACACACATTTCTATGCATGGCACACCCAGTTACAAGAGTTGTCACTTTCCTCCTCCCTCCTAATAGGGCTGCTCTGCCTCTTAGAAAGTTAGCAGCTGACAGTTTCACTATTATTACACATCCACCATGCTGGAAAATATTTAATCTACAGTGGTACCTCGGGTTACATACGCTTCAGGTTACATATGCTTCAGGTTACAGACTCTGCTAACCCAGAAATAGTGCTTCAGGTTAAGAACTTTGCTTCAGGATGAGAAATCGTGCTCCGGCGGTGCGGCAGCAGCAGGAGGCCCCATTAGCTAAAGTGGTGCTTCAGGTTAAGAACAGTTTCAGATTAAGAACAGACCTCCGGAACGAATTAAGTACTTAACCCGAGGTACCACTGTATCACAATTTTCCATATGCTGTGCTGATGCCACCCATTTTTTCAGAACGTCAGAGAAACACCGCATTGTACTCGGGAGCACAGTCAGGGGAAAACCCGTTTAGAGCGATGAATTATAATTTTTAAAGCACTCCAAGGCTCCATCTTCACTACACATTTGAAGCAGCCCCATGTCACTTTTAAGCAGCCATGGCATTCCCCCAAAGAATCCTGGGAACTGTAGATTGTTAAAGTGCTGACAGTTGTTAGGGGACCCTAAAAGTTCCTGGTGAAATGGACAGCTCTCTTTGGTTTTACTTACCTAAAATGAGGGGGGAGGTGGAGGAGAGAGAAGGAACTGTTACAGACCAGGCATTGAAAATGCAAAATAACTTTATTACAAGATTTAGTTGGTTTTTCTTAAAAAATCAGACATTGGATTTTTTTAAAAAATAAAGTAAAATACAGGAGAAGCAGTAGGATGGATAATTTTTTTAAAATAGACAATGCGGATTTAAAATAAAATAAAAAATAGCATGGGAGGGAAATGAGAAACTTTCAAGTTGAAGAGTTTAGATTATGGTGGAATTAAGACAGAGGGATGGGCTTGGGAGGGGGCTTCTTGCAGGTGGAGCAGCCAGGCCCTGACCTTGGAGAACTGACAGCCCCATAGCTGTGTGGTCCCCGGCTGCAGGTTGCTGCATGCTCCCTTCCAAGAGGATTGTGTTGAAATGTTGTTCGCTGCCGGATTGTACGGTCAGAAAATGTGTCATCAAGCTAAAGAAACCTGTGGGGAGAAAAGAAGGACCATATTCCTTTTCTATTTTTTTTAAGTTGAACTGAATTGATTGATTGCAGTTTTGTCCCACCCTTCCTCCTAGGAGCTGAGGGTAACAGGCACTTCCCAATTACTCATCCAATTCCTTGCATTGCATAACAGTAATAATGAAAGCCTCATGGAAAGCATTTGGGTCCTCGGGTTTGGAAGTGGGAAACACACAGAGAGTTGTTAAATTATGGGGATCAAGGAAGCTCTCCTGCGTAAGCCAAACTGGAAAGAACATGAGCTCTGCAAAATGGCCTGTGTGGTTCCTGTTCATTTCAACAGGGCAGGGGTCACCAATGCGGTGCCCATGGGCACAGCGATGCCCCTGTGATCTTCCCCCGCTGTCCACGAAGCCTCCTTGGTTATGAGATGGTGAGGATGGTTAGCTTTTTCTTTCTCAAAAAGTTCATAGAGTAGAAGGAAGGAGTTGGTAGAGTGGCGCTCTTCCCAACTTCCTTCTTTCAGCTCTATGTCCTGTTCAAGGCAAGGCTCTGATTAATGACTTTGACCCTCATACCCTGGGAAACCTAAACTTTAGCTCTCTTTCTGTCCCCCAGGGGGGCGGCTGACCTGTAGGAGAAGGGAGAGAATTGACCAGAGGGGGTAGTGCCTTGGCACTCACTCAAAACTCCCAAGGAGGTCACAGGCCTAAGGAGACTGACCAACCCTGCCATAGGGCTTACATGAGAGAACGTCCTGGTGGACTGTGCCCTATGGCTCCGATCCACCTTCCACTTTGCTGTCCTAATAAGTGATGGCTTAATATAACATCCTGGCCTGTTAGCAGTACTTGAACCACAGTTTCCCAGTAAGGATGCCCTAAGAAACTGTGACTTAACAAAGCTCACCATTCATGACATAGAGGGTGAACACCAGCCAGGCGAGGCAGAAACTCCATGTGAAGTGAAGGTGGCCGACAGAACTCAAATTTTTCTGGGTCATGTTGATTGTGTATGAGGCCATTGTGACAAAGCCGAAGATGCCTAACAAGGAGTAAAAGTGAGTTAGAGATGCCACCTGAGTAGGGATGGGGGATCCATTTGATCCAGGTTTTTTCATGAACCTGTTGAATGGAGGCTTTAAGCATGCAAAATAAGCCTTGTGAATGCACAGGAAGGTAGGAAGCTGTCATATACTGAGCCAAACCATTGGACAATCTGGTTTCATAGAATAGAATCATAGAGTTGGAATAGACCACAAGGGCCATCGAGTCCAACCCCCTGCCAAGCAGGAAACACCATCAGAGCACTCCTGACATATGGTTGTCAAGCCTCTGCTTAAAGACCTCCAAAGAAGGAGACTCCACCACACTCCTTGGCAGCAAATTCCACTGCCGAACAGCTCTTACTGTCAGGAAGTTCTTCCTAATGTTTAGGTGGAATCTTCTTTCTTGTAGTTTGGATCCATTGCTCCGTGTCCGCTTCTCTGGAGCAGCAGAAAACAACCTTTCTCCCTCATCTATATGACATCCTTTTATATATATCTGAACATGGCTATCATATCACCCCTTAACCTCCTCTTCTCCAGGCTAAACATGCCCAGCTCCCTTGGCCGTTCCTCATAAGGCATCATTTCCAGGCCTTTGACCATTTTGGTTGCCCTCCTCCGGACATTTTCCAGTTTGTCAGTGTCCTTCTTGAACTGTGGTGCCCAGAACTGGACACAGTACTCCAGGTGAGGTCTGACCAGAGCAGAATACAGTGGCACTATTACTTCCCTCGATCTAGATGCTATACTCCTATACCGTCTATACCAGGGGTCAGCAAACTTTCAGCAGGGGGCCAGTCCACTGTCCCTCAGACCTTGTGGGGGGCCAGACTATACCTCATGTTGCATCTGCTTCAGGTTACTTTTTTTGGGTTGCGGACTGTCGAAACCCGGAAGTACCAGAACAGGTTACTTCTGGGTTTTGGAAGTCGTGCATGCGCAGAAGCAGTAAATTGTGCTTTGCACATGCACAAAAGCGCCGAATCGCAACCTGCGCATGCGCAGATGCACAGAAGTGGGTTGCAAACACTGTGGTTGCGAACACTGTGGGTTGTGAACGTGCATCCCGCACGGATCACGTTCGCAACCCGAGCGTCCACTGTATTTTGAAGGGGGGGGGGAATGAACAAATTCCCATGCCCCACAAATAACCCAGAGATGCATTTTAAATAAAAGGACACATTCTACTCATGTAAAAACACGCTGATTCCCAGACTGTCCACGGGCTGGGTTGAGGAGGCGATTGGGCCAGATCTGGCCCCCGGGCCTTAGTTTGCCTACCAATGGTCTCTACACTGACTGGCAGAGGCTCTCTTGGGTTCCCTCCCAGGCCTCCCTAGAGATTGAACCAGGGACCTTCTGCATGCAAAACAAATTCCTCTACCATGAAGCCACAGGCAACACAAGCTTAGTATTGTCTACACTGACTGGCAGCTGCCCTGTAAGGCTCCAGACAGAGGATTTCCCCAGCCAACCAGCAGATGCTGGGGATTGAATGCTGGTGCAGAATTAGATGGCCAAGCTGCTCAGTGGGGTGAGCATATTACACCAAATCTGGGCCGACTGAACTGGCTGCCGGTTAGTTTCTGGGCCCAATTCAAAGTGCTGGTTTTGACCTATGAAGCCTTAAACCTGAGCCCTTTTGCATGTGAGCATTTGTTGTGCCACTGAGCCCTTCCGAAACCAGGGGGAGTCCTCTTTCTTACCTGTGGTGAAGCTTGCTGCTGAGGACACCAGCATGTTGGAAGGTCCCCCACAACGCCTCAGGCATTGGCAGGAGATGAGGAGGGAGATGGCTGCCACGAAGCCAGTGACCGTGGCGAGTGCCAGGAGGATTCTCGAAACTCTCATGAGACCTGCCAGGGAGAGAAAGATTAATGCGGATTGTTCAGGCTTTGTGTCCTGTCTGAAATGCTGGAGAATGCCTGCATACAGGGGGATTAAGTCCATTGGTTTCATAAAGGGTGAAAAGGGTAAAGAACCCCTGGATGGTTATTTTTTTTAATAATTTTTTTTTGATTTTCCAAAAATAACAAAAGGGGGGGGGGGGCGCGGCAGAAAAAATAATAATAACCAAATTAAACCATAATTTTTGGTCGACTTCCCTCCACTCCCCCTCTTGGTTCCATTATAATATACTGGTTCATGCATGTCCATAAAACCTTATACAGTAGTACCTTGGGTTAAGAACTTAATTCGTTTCGGAGGTCTGTTCTTAACCTGAAACTGTTCTTAACCTGAGGTACCACTTTAGCTAATGGGGCCTCCCACTGCCGCCGCGCCACCTCCGCACAATTTCTGTTCTCATCCTGAAGCAAAGTTCTTAACCCAAGGTACTATTTCTGGGTTAGCGGAGTCTGTAACCTGAAGCGTCTGTAACCCAAGGTACTACTGTATACTTAACAGTATACCGTATTTTTCGCTTGATAAAACGCACCCGACCATAACACACATGTTTTTAGAGGAGGAAAACAAGGAAAAAAAATTCTACACGAAACAGTGAATGTATGATTTTTGTGGTTCATGCTGTGGCCACAGACGTGATCTGACGGTGAGTTTGGGGTAGCCCAATGCAAAAATCCTGAGGATCCATGTGGATCCATGCTTTGTAACCATGTTTTTGCGCCATTGCAGTCCCATGAAACAGTGGGTGGGTGGGTGTTTTTTGGTGCAGGCTGTAGCCATGGATATGCTATGTGATCTGATGGTGAACTTGGGGTGACCCAGTGCAAAAATCCTGAGGATCCATGTGGATCTGTGCTTTGTAACCACGTTTTAAGTGGGGAGGGAAGGAAAAGCACTCAAGGGACAAGGAGCACATGTGGAGCAAGCTCTGTTTCTCTCCCTCCTCCCCCCCCCCTTAGCGAGCTGAAAAACTTTGCTGGAGGGACAGAGAGCCTGCTTGCTTTAAAGGAGCCTACCGGACAGGAGCTGCTTACACAAGTGTAAGCTCTGGTAGGCTCCTTTAAAGCAAGCAGGTTCTGCTTCTCTCCCTCCTCCCCCCCCCCGCCCTTAGCGAGCTGAAAATCTTTCCTGCTATTTCCAGCAAAGCGGGATGAGAGAGATACAGAGAGCCTGCTTGCTTTAAAGGAGCCAACCGGACAGGAGCCGCTTACACTCGTGTAAGCGGCTCCCCTCCCGCTTTGCTCCTTTAAAGAAGCAGGCACTCTGTCCCTCTCTCCTCCCCATTCAGCGGCTCTTCTCCTGCTGGAAACCACGGAGGAGGGAAGCATTCACTCCGTAACACACACAGACATTTCCCCTTACTTTCTAGGAGGAAAAAAATGCGTGTAATCGAGCGAAAACTACGGTACTTAATTTTAAAACCTCCTTCATCTTATTACAAGTGAGTTTTAAAAGTTATACTTCTTAAGGAAAATTCTGGGTTGAGACAGCCCAGCTCGCTGGGGTACCAGTCCTCCGCGGGTCCATGTGGTCAGTAAAAGGAGGAAATTCCAGCCAAGCAATTTGGAGCAAAACAGCAGTAAGTAGACCTAGATCCTTTATTGTTGCGCAACAGGTTCAACAGCAGCGAGTGAACCCAGAGCATGGAGTGACATTGACTTTTAAAACTTCACACCACATCCCAGAATACAGTTCACACAGCATCATTGATATATCATCTTTACATCACTGACGTGTCACCAAAGGGGAGGGGTAGACAGGGGTTACACTAGTTTAACCTTAGCAAACATGTCCAGACAAGTTACAGGTAGGTAGCCGTGTTGGTCTGCCGTAGTCGAAACAATTTTTTTAAAAATCCTTCCAGTAGCATCTTAGAGACAAACTAAGTTTGTTATTGGTATGAGCTTTCATGTGCATGCACACTACTTCAGATACACTGAAACAGAAGTCACCAGACCTTTATATATAGTGAGAGGGTGGGGAGGGGTATTACTCAGAAGGGTGGTGGGAATGGGTGATTGGCTGATAGGTGTGGTAAACCTGTTGATGACTGTTAACGACTGCAATTGGTCTTACAGGAAAAAGCAAGGGGTGAGATGGCTAAAAATAGCTTTATCATGTATAATGAGATAAGAATCCAATGTCTCTATTCAGACCAGGTCTCTCCATGGTTTTAAGTTTGGTAATAAGTTGCAATTCAGCAGCTTCTCTTTCCAGTCTATTTCTCAAATTCTTTTGTAATAAGACAGCTATTTTGAGATCTTTGTATAAAATGTCCTGTATAGAATGTTTATTACTGGGGCATGGAACATAGGAAGCAAGAAGGACCATTGGTTTGTCTAAATTAGTTTTGTCAACACTGACCAGCAGCATCACTCTGTCCTCCATCTAGAGAAGCTAGAATAGGGTTTCCCAAACTTGGGTCTCCAGCTGCGTTTGGACTACAATTCCCATCATCCCTAGTTAGCAGGACCAGTGGTCAGGGATGATGGGAATTGTAGTCCAAAAGCAGCTGGAGACCCAAGTTTGGGAAACCCTTAACTAGAGGCATGATTCAGAGTTCACTAGGCAAAATAAAACAAAAACATTTTGGGCACATTGCATGGAGATCGTTGCCAGGCCTGGACAGAGAGAATTGGGGTTCTCCCTTCCTGATCTACATACATAATTCCAATATCCATCAATCCCTAAACAGAAGATGCATTATTAAAGATGTGGAACAGTTCAAATGCCTACTGGATCTCTTACTGGGTGTTGGGGTCGCTATTTCTCACCCTAATCTACTTTGCAGAGTTATGTGAGGATGAAAATGGGCAAAGGAGGAGAAAATTGCACATGCTGCCCCAGGCTCATTGGAAGAAAAGGTCATGGTTGAGGTGGGTGGGAGGGGAGGATTAGAAAAAAAAAATCAAGCAAATAGATGCATCATCAGTTGTGAATATCCCTACTTGCTTTAAATAACAATGCACCTGACCTCTGTTCCAGAGGGTAGGAGTGTTTCTTTCTTAAAGCTGCTCAACAGCTCAGCTCTCAGGAGGCAGCAAATGGGATGTGGTTTCCCCTTCTAAACATCACTCTTGACAGCTCTAATTCTCAGGAGGCGCTGACGGTTGTAGACACTAGTACAAATCATCATTATCAGTAACTTTCTGACAGCTTGTAACAACAGTGCCATAGCTTCTGCACCAGCTGTCTGTCCCCAGGCCAGCTTCAAAGTTTGGGAACTAGAGTTCAAAGCCCTAAATAATTTTGGACCAAGATACCTTAAGAGGGTCTTGCTCCCTATAGGCTGGCTAAATCACTGCCATGTTCAGGGGCTGAACTTTTGGAGGTGCCTTATTATGTCCCTGAGACCAAATCTCTCTATACTGTCTGGATTTTGGCATTCTGTAAAGGCACTTTTAAACAGTTTTTAAAAATTCAATCACCCAACAGTTAAAAATAATCAGCAAATCTCTGCTCCATATCAAATTGCTTCAGATCATGATATGGAGATGATAGATAAGTAGATAGATATATAGATATAGCCGAAGATAGATAGATAGATAGATAGATAGATAGATAGATAGATAGATAGATAGATAGTAATAGTTATGAATTTGTAGGGACAGTGTTAGGCTGTTTGCAGACACCCCTCCTAATCCCTGGATCAAATAAGTGTTAAAAGCTAATCAAGCCTTCTAATTCTTGGGACAGTCAGGTTAGCGTCCTGTTAAGGCGATTGCTTGGGTGATGGGCCATTAAGGGGAACAAAGGAAGCAGCTCTGTGGGCGATGGCAATTGGGTGGAGCTCCACCCTCCCTCAACTCTGAGTAGTTAGGAGGATAAAGCCAGGGCTGTGAAGAGGAAGTAGAGTGATGTGAGCTAGAAGCAAAACAGAGAGAGCGCGCGCAAACAATGTTTGTTTGAATCCAAGGCTGTAGCTATGGGAGAAGCAAGCTCTCTTGGGTTCTTAATTCTGTGAACCGTAGGCTCAGGTAGCATATATGTGCAAACAAACCATAAATCATAAAAATACCACAGTCTCTGCTGTCCTTCATTCCAAAGGAAACACAAACTCTGGGCCCTGGAATCTCGCACTGCTTAGAGATTGGGGTTGCATGCAACAATAAAAAGGACCCCTGACCATTAGGTCCTGTCGTGACTGAGTCTGGGGTTGCGGCGCTCATCTCGCTTTATTGGCTGAGGGAGCCGGCATACAGCTTCCGGGTCATGTGGCCAGCATGACTAAGCCGCTTCTGGCGAACCAGAGCAGCACACGGAAATGGCGTTTACCTTCCCACTGGAGCAGTACCTATTTATCTACTTGTACTTTGACATGCTTTTGAACTGCTAGGTTGGCAGGAGCAGGGACCGAGCATCAGGAGCTCACCCCGTCTCAGGGATTCGAAGCAAATTGTTTATCTCCTCAGGAAATAATGAAATAAACATTTCAAAACACCTTGCTTCATTTGGGCTTACACATCAGTACATGTTGGCATGGGATCTCGCTGGAGATCCAAAAACTGACTTAAACATCTCCTGAAGGGCAGATCCCCCCGGACTGGAGTTATGCAGCCGTGGGGCAAGAGGAGATGGTTGCTTGTGTTTGGGGCGGAGTGCCGGAAGGTGTAGGACTGAGATGAGCGGGCACCGGCGCACCTCCTTACCGCTGCTCCTGCTCAGTTGAGTGCAGGCCACGTTGTTGCAGACTTTGTTGGCCACGGGGTTAGGAGGCCCGTTCGTGTCCGGGACAATGATTTCCATCCAGGAGGGGCTAAGCAGGGAGATGGAGAGGAGGAGGAAACTGATGCAAGTAGAGGCGGCTGTGGTGGCTCGATAGGGCAAGCTCACTCGGAGCCACTGGCAGGCATTGGCTGGGGGCATCTTCGCTAGGGGGAAGAAACAGCCACTGAGGACCACCAAGAACTTGTGGTGACAGTGGTTCCTAGAGTCTCTGTGCAGCAGTTAAGGCTCCTGCAGATACTTCTAGCTGGTCTCAACTGCCGTGGAATCTTGACTTCCTTCATATCCTTGGGTTGAGGGGGTAGGAAGTGGCCTGGGGCAGGGTTGATTTATTTACTGTGGTGGTGATTTGTTTAAACTGTTTTTGATCTTGAATTTTAAATCTCTATTAACCTGCCCTGGCCCCTATCAGTGAAGGGCAGGTCTTAAATGCTGGCGTTATTGGTGATGATTGATGGTGGCAATGATAATGATAATTAACATTTTTTTTTGCTCTATAAAACTCACTTTTTCCCTCCTAAAAAGTAAGGGGAAATGTGTGTGCGTCTTATGGAGTGAATGCAGGCTGCACAGCTATCCCAGAAGCCAGAACAGCTGCGCAGCGATCCCTCTTGCTGTTCTGGCTTCTGAGATTCAGAATATTTTTTTTCTTGTTTTCCTCCTCCAAAGACTAGGTGCGTCTTGTGGTCTGGTGCGTCTTATAGAGCGAAAAATACGGTAATAATATAATAGGGGCAGGGGCAGTGACTGAGAAGACTAAGCTGATTCCTGTCTTTTTTGGCCCAACGGTCAATCATATCTTACGGGTTGTATCCAATGTTATTCCTGCTCAGAGTAGCCCCATTGAAATTAATGGCCAGGACTAACTAAGGTCCATTAATTTCAGAGTGGGCCTACTTTGAGTAAAATGTACTCATAGTTTTTAGTTTTATTTCATTTTTCATCATCATCATAATTACAATTTTTATGCTGTGCTTCATCCAAGGGTCACAAGGCAGTTTAGAACATAAAAAGACAATTTGTAGCATTTTACTTTGTGGTCTTTACAGAGCTTTAGTTATTTGCGATGATTGTTTTCCCCATATACCTGTTCTTGATTTTTAGATGCAATTTGAATTTTGATTCCCCAAAGGATGCTTCATTCAACTGTCAACGCATCTGTGGTGCGTGTTTTTGCAATGTTTTTGTATTTGCTGTTTGTTTTTACCTACGTTGCCTTGCTTTAATATAAGCAACATATCCACTATCCAAACAAACAAACAAACAAACAAACAAACAAACAAACAAACAAACAAACAGACTGAAGACCAGACAGTGGCACTATTCATTTATTTAAGAATTTATAAACCACACTTTCATCCCCCCCCACCCCAACAAGGCAGCATACAATTTACAAATCTTTGTTTACATCCAAGGAGGCATCTCCTCTCTCCCCCCACCCCACCCCCCACCCCACCTCCCGTACATGCACTGACAATTTCTGAACCACAAAGGATTGCTTGGGACCCATATGCCCCCAACAAACACAACACAGACAAGTGCCCCCTCCATTATTTATGAAGGGACCGCCTTGCTGATACAGACATCTTTCTTTCCCCTTCTGAATCCTCCAAATAGCTCGATGAGCTTGAGGTCCATTCTGAGGAGCTCGAAGTGATTGTGGAGCTTTCTCCATCTGAGAAACCGGATCCGTGCACCAGCAAACGTTGGTGTGCCATCAGGCTGAACAAACCTACAGAGGGGGTGGGGGTGGGGAAGGGAAGTGGCGGGAGCAGCACAAAGTGCACATTATTTCATTTAGATATTTCATTTAGAATTTATTTTCTTATTCCTTGTTTCAGGGATCTATTCAATGGCTTGCCTTGATGTGGAAGGAGACCTAAAACATATTCAAGCAAAAAAAGATGATGGCACCAGCATAAGGTGCAAAAATCACTGAGTAGGATTGACACTTGGTAATCCTGAGAATGAATCTGGCTCAAATGAATTCTTCCCCAGACTTTGACATTCTGCATTTCCAGCACAGTTCCTGGGTAGGAACTTGACAGGGTGGAATCCAGATTAAAGAAAGGAATTTCGGATTCCCCCTACCCCCGGACCTTGGGGAAAGCTGAAACGCTAATATAGTTTCAGTGGTGACCTCATACTTTTGCAACTCTAGGCTATATCATAGAATCATATGGAAAGGACACTGAGAGCCATCTTGTTCGACCCCCTGCTTTGTAGGAATATGCAGCTGTCCCATACGGGAATCAAACCCACAACCTGGCGATTACCAGCACCATGAGCCATGCAGGCTGTGTATATATATACATATGAGAACTCTAACAGCATGTCTTCCAGAGCACATTTTATGTACTTTAAGTAAACTACAGTCCCCAAAGATACTTGGCGAGTGGAGCTATCACTGTGAAAGTGATTGACGCATGTTTTGCATGCATGTTGTGGATGTGGCCAAAGTATGCTTGGCTTTAAGACCAGGGTTTCTGATGGCAGGGAGGCTTCTAAGCATGTTCTAGCTGAAGTCCCCTTAAGCCCCTTCATGCTCAATGTGCAGACAGTCTGAACTGGAACTGGTGCACACAGGGAAGGAGATCTTGTGCCGTCTAGTGTGCAGAGGTGGGAAATGCAACTCATCAAGGCATATATGAGTCCTTCAAGTCCTGACTCCAGTCTGTTTCATGGGGAGGCCGGCTCAGGATACAGTCCAAGCCACAGGCAACACAAAGAGAAGGGAGGGGAAACAGACAAAGCAAAGGGGGAGGGGGATGAAGCAGGAAGTGAATAACCTTGACTCTAAGAAATAGACATCCATATTACAAAAAGAAGTAGATGCATGAAAACCATGGCCTTAGCACCAACAGGCATAAAAATGCAAAATTAGCATTAACAGGAAGCAAAATACAGAGGAATGTGCAGATACAGGTGTCTCAAAGTCCAAAAGTGTAAAATGGCAGCGGCCCTGAATGCAATTGCATAAATTCTCAATAGGAACCATTTTTTGTCCGGCTGATGAATGATAATGTGATGTGACACCAACCATAAAAGGTAAACGATACCCGTTTGGGATAAAGACATCCATGTGCCTGACACACATTAGGATAATAGGAATGAACCGGTGCCACCCCAAAATGGCCACCTTGCTGCCAGGCCTTTTCGTCAGGCTGGAACAGGGTTTTAGAACAGCCAAGACAGCAGTTCCACGAGACACAGGAGCTGGATGCATAGCTTGTGTTGGGTACAGAAACTTGCATGGCAACTCCTTCCCAGCACTCAGGTGTTCACTCAGAGCAGCCAATTTCCTATTATTCCTCCCCAACATACCACACAACAAGCAGCCTATAACATTATCCTCTTCCCTCACCACTAGGGATGGAAGTATCAGTCAACTTTGGTTTCTTCTCAGTTTCACATTTTTTCCAATGTGACATTCAGGTATCCACATTTCTGCAGCAATTTGCAGTAAAAAATAAAATAAAAATCCTAATGCAAATCCTTCGATATTATAGGGCAAATTCATCTTAATGAACACATTTTGTATGCATTTTCTCCTAATACAATGCCTTTTTTATGTATCGTTTTCACTAATATATCCATTTTAATACACACTTTCCCCAAATATATATGCATTTATTTGATCAACTTTGTTTGGCTGAAGAACTGCGTCGCAAAATTCAGATGTGCAAATTTCAAATGACGCTTCTGTGTATCAGAAACTTCAGATCTGACAAGAGTCATCCTTAAATGCAAACTGGACAGAGTATCTTCTCCCTCCTGACTCACCGCTTAAAATGAAGGAAGGGCAGGAGGTCCAGGCCATGTAAAAAGACCACAGGTACGTGATATTGCCTGTTCTGCTGATGGAGTGTGTGGAGATACGGATGGTGTAAATGCTCAGAGCTAAGAACACCAAGGCAGCTGGTGGGGGGAAAACACAAGGAGGAATTTAGTGTGTGGTCCCCTGGAATGTTTTAAGAGAGACAGCAGAACTGCAACAATCTGGCTTCTATGTTTTAGGCCAGTTTTTGGTTTGGGCCCCCTGAACCAAACCAAACTGTGCCCTGAGGAACTTGGGCTTTGCCAGGAGTTTATCTGAGGTTCCCCAGCTAAAAGAGAGAGAGAGAAAGTGGGTGAGCTGCTTTGGGAGACAGCTTGACTACTGATGCACCCCAAGCCTAGTGCCAGTGGTCAGATGAGTTGGGCACTGGCTGAGGGTCCTCGGAGTTCAGAAAGCCCCCTCACTGGTGCATCTCATGCTCTTCATTTCCCCCACCAGGAGGCAGAAGTCCTTGCTGCTCTGCTGCAAACTAATAATAATAATAATAATAATAATAATAATAATAATAATAAAAAGGTAAAGGTACCCCTGCCCGTACGGGCCAGTCTTGACAGACTCTAGGGTTGTGCGCCCATCTCACTCAAGAGGCCGAGGGCCAGCGCTGTCCAGAGACACTTCCGGGTCACGTGGCCAGCGTGACAAAGCTGCATCTGGCGAGCCAGCACAGCACACGGAAACGCCGTTTACCTTCCCGCCAGTAAGCGGTCCCTATTTATCTACTTGCACCCGGGGGTGCTTTCGAACTGCTAGGTTGGCAGGCGCTGGGACCGAGCAACGGGAGCGCACCCCGCCGCGGGGATTCGAACCGCCGACCTTTCGATCGGCAAGCCCTAGGCGCTGAGGCTTTTACCCACAGCGCCACCCGCGTCCCTAATAATAATAATATACCACCCTTAATCGTAAGATCTCAGGGCAGTTCACAGAATAAAATACAGGATAAAAACAAGCAAATCATTAAAACAAAGCAGCAAAACAATAACCCCCACCCCATTCCTACACAAATGACTTAGCATTCCAACCTGCTGTCTGCCCACCCTCAAAACCAGGTTAGAGATGGACTGACTTAGTGTAAGCTCATTCTGTATGTGGCCTGAAATGCAACATTCTTCTACTTCTTTATATGTATATATACCTGCAATCAAAGATCCCATTGCAGCAACCAGGTAGCGGTATATTGTGAAAGGGGAGTTGTAGCGGTAAGTGAATGTCATAAATGAGGCCCCAACAATTCCACAGAAAAGGGCTAAGATCAGGAGCGTCCGGGCACCATAGACATTGGCTGCAGTGGTAGAACAGAAAACAAAGGAAGACTTATTAGAGGTGGGGGAATAGCAAGGCTCTTCCATGGTCGCCTTCTCTCTCTCTCTCTCTCTCTCTCTCTCTCTCTCTCTCTCTCTCTCTCTCACACACACACACACACACACACACACACTCCCATGTCTCTTCCCAAACCCAGTTTCCACACACAGTAAGACCAACACCCACCCCTCTCTATCCTAACAAGCAAGAGGTATTGCCACAGTTCAAGGACACATTATTGCCAGGTGAAAAACACTTGAGAGGCACAGCAGGGCCACTGAGAGGTGTGTTCTAAGGAGAGTGCTGAGGGCAAGACTGTGAGACTTAGAGGGCCACATTGGAAGGTATTGCAAGCCCCCCCTCCCATCCATTCCCAAATCCAAAGTCTGCATTTAGGAAATCCACCCCCCCCCCGTGCCATTATTTATCTTTTACAATTTAGCTGTGATATAGGCAGGGCTTTTTCCCCAGCCAGAACTCCAAGGAGCTCAGCTGCCTTATCTCTCAGTTGTGTGCCGTTGCCATTCTTAGAGAACAAAGGAGAAGTTTGTGGTGAGCTCTGGCGCCTCTTTTTCTTAAAAAATAGCACAAGGTAGGATGGGGAAAAGGTGGCTTTTTATATCCTTCCTTATAGGTGAACCTCTGAATGACCAATTCCTGAGAAAAAGAATCTGGGTTCACAGGTTTGGGAACTTGAGAAAAAGAATCTGGAATCACAGGTTTGGGAAACTTACGTGAAGCGGCAATGAGATCAGAGCACACCTGCTTGATACAGACTTTCCAAATGCCGCTGTAGTAATTCTGCATCTTGGTCTCGACTAGGATCCAGTGGTGATCCATGACAGCGCAGACAAGCAAAATGATAGTGAAGACTGTGAACCCTGTAGCCAAGACTTCGTTCCACCCCATAGCTCTGTCAGTAGGTCTGAGGGCTTCCCTCTATTTTGGCACTTGCTTTCTCTAAGCGGATCCCATTTCAAACAATCGTTTCCTGACAGGGTTTCTTAACATGGCCAGAAAGGGCAATCTACCCCTGCTTCCACTCGATTTATGAAAAGCTAACAACCTGGAATCCTCACCCTTCTCTTTAGAGTCGAATCCCACTCCTAGTTCCATCGTTTGCTTCTTTGTTACCTTGACTACCGTGGAACATCCCATAGCCATCAGTAGGGTTTCTGTTGGCCAAGCAGGCCTGACTTAACTATCCAATGGATGGGTGCATCTTCGCTGATAGGGCGCAAGGGCTTTTAGGCTATCTTCACACCATACATTTAAAGCACCATGATAGCACTTTAAAGTCATTGCTTCCTCCTTCTTCTTCTTCCTCCCAAAGAATTCTGGGAGCTGTAGTTTTTTTTAAGGGTGCTAAGAGTTCTCAGGAGACCTCTATTTTTCTCCATAGCTGTCAACTTTCCCCTTTTTAAAAGGGAAATTCCCTTATTCCGAATAGGATTCCTCGCAAGAAAAGGGAAAAGTTGACAGCTATGTTTCTCTCACAGAGCTACAGTTCTCAGAATGGTTTAACAATCAAGCTCTCTTCACAGAGAATGCTGGGAATGGTAGCTCTGTGAGGGGGGAGATTAATAATAATAATAATAATAATAATAATAATAATAATAATAATAACAACTCACTTTATATACCACCCTTTATCAAAAGATCCCATGGTAGTGTACAACATTAAGAATGTATTTTATGGAGCACAATAAAAAAGCATAATAACCGACAACATAATAATAAAATTACCATACTAGCTGCCCCCTCACCTAGCTTTAACAGGCCATAGATTATTATTTAATGACCAAAAGGCCTGGGTAAGGCTGAATGTTTTTGCCTGGCACGTAAATACATGTAATGATGATACCAGGTGAGCCTCTTGGGGGAGAGTATTCCAGCTGGAGAGCCACCACAGAAAAGGCCCGTTCTCCTGTTGCTACCATCTGAACCCCTTTGGGAGTGGGGACATAGAGAGGGGCCTTAGATAACAGATAATAGTTTGTATGGGGAAAGGTGGTTGTTTAGGTCCTGAGGTACTAAATAGGGGTCTCCTGACAACTCTTAACAAACTACCACTCCCAGTATTCTTTGGCTGTTCTTCCCTGACTGCTTCAAGTGGTATCATAATGTTTTAAATATATCACGTGAGTGTGGTTTTCGGACTCACTGAACTCCTCCAACCCAATAGACCAGCAGTATGCAAAGCGCCCTTCCACATGCCCCTTGCCTGCTCTAAATATGAATATTTATATTTAGTGCTTGTTAGCGCACGGAGAGTGACTTTCCTCATTAAGCAGTGTGTTGATCTTGCTTTCATCTCTCTCTCCCCACACCCTCACGCCCATATATTTTAGATTGTAAACTCCTCAGGGCAGAGATCTGTGTAACTCCCTGAAGTTCAGTGCTGTATCAACAGATGTACAGTGGTACCTTGGGTTAAGAACTTAATTCGTTCCGGAGGTCTGTTCTTAACCTGAAACTGTTCTTAACCTGAGGTACCACTTTAGCTAATGGGGCCTTCCACTGCTGCTGCGCCGCTGCATGATTTCTGTTCTCATCCTGAAGCAAAGTTCTTAACCCGAGGTACTATTTCTGGGTTAGCAGAGTCTGTAACCTGAAGCGTCTGTAACCTGAAGCGTCTGTAACCCGAGGTACCACTGTAATAACAGAAATGACACATTCCACATGTCTGGAATGAAGGGCTGACGCTTCTTTCCAGAGCACTGTGGCAGGTTGCCCAGGCTTGGTTAGAGATAGCCATCAGAGGGGAGCCAGAAGCAGGCAACCAGGAACTGTGGGACAAGCCAGGAATCAGTGAGCAAACCACCAAAGCCAGGAGGCAGGATCAAATGGCCTGGACTAGCCAAGGATACAAAAAGACCATGATGCTCAAGCACAGCTCAACTGCAACAGGAAGCATTTCAGACCCACTTCCTGTCGTGGAGGATCCAGTGGCCAGGCCGGGTAGACATAGCCAGTCTAGGGTCTGAAGGTGCCTCATTGGGGACCTGCCCCCTTCAGTTCAGTGCATCACCACACAGGGGGAGATCTGGCACAGACGGTGTACACATTTAAAGCACATGGCTTCTCCCAAATATTCCTGGGACTTGTAGTTTACCCCTTGCAGTGCTACATTTTCCAGCAACCTTAACACACTACCATTCCCAGGATTCTTTACAGTGGTGGGGGAATCACACGCTTTAAATGTATGGCATGGATGTGGCCACAGACTTTCCTATTGGGCCTATTGCTGTGCTGTATCTCTTTGGTTAACAATCGCGCACACTGCCCTCGGTTAAGACAGTTTTGGGACCGCAAAGTTTCAAAACCATGTCCGTGCCCTGAATGGGGGGGCAGTGCATAGATATGGGCTCATCTGTCAGTTTTGGTGTCTCACCACATAACCGCTAAGCCTTACGTGGAGACCCTGACCTTGCCATACCCACACTGGTGTGTTCCCACTGCTGCCACCATTAGGTGTCGCTGTAGCTTTGAAATCCATAGAAAAGCTGAGGTGAAGTTTGGAAATGTTGAGTAAATCAGTTCACACACATGCATCCTTAATAGGCATATTGGGGAAAAGGGAAAAGCCGAAGGCTGCCGAGAGTTGCCCAATGTCTCCAAGGCAAACAGCCAGATTGGGCCTCTTTGTTTCATGGGGAAACCTTATGGTGCAGATCAGAGGCAGGATTGTGCCTTTAGGAGACAGTGTGTGGGGATGTCCACTTGTAGATTCTGTCCTATACCTCATATCTTCTTCTTTTTTTGTCCTGTCCCCCACACTTCCCAGAGATAACTGTGGCCTGATCCACAGAAGAATTAACCAGAGGCAGATTTAGGGCAGTGTTACTGGTTCCCCCACATGAAGCACTGAGCCCAGGGGGTGCAAAAACCACCCCAGAAATTTGTAAAGGAATGTGTCAAAGAACATGCCATAATCCCCCCTCCCCCAAAAAATTCCTGTTAAATATAATTGTTTAATTAAGAATGTGTATTGCTGAAAAGGTGTAACATGGGGAAATGCCACTGGAGTATACTAAGTGATATCTGAACTCATTGATGCATTGATAATTAACTGTTATTGTTCTCTGATAGTTCTGACATGAGTGTTTAACCTTAGATCACATAAGAGGCTATTGAATTGCAAATTCTCAATCTTGGAAGGGTGGTGGCTGAGTCTGTTTCTCAGGCTCTGTGGGAGTAAGGATGTGTAAACGAGTCCCCTGAAGGGAGAGGAAATGGCTCCAGGCAAAATGGAGGCTGTAAGGAGAGAGACTTTTGGTTATAGAAGAAGAAGAGTTTGGATTTAATATCTCGCTTTATCACTACCCGAAGGAGTCTCAAAGCGGCTAACATTCTCCTTTCCCTTCCTCCCCCACAACAAACACTCTGTGAGGTGAGTGGGGCTGAGAGACTTCAGAGAAGTGTGACTGGCCCAAGGTCACCCAGCAGCTGCATGTGGAGGAGCGGGGAAGCGAACCCGGTTCACCAGATTACGAGTCTACCGCTCTTAACCACTACACCACACTGGCTCTGTTTGGAATTATCTTTTTCCCCCTAAGATGCTGAACCTGTGCTGGACTTGCACAAGATATTGTATGGAATTATTTTGATATATCATTTACTGTTTTTCTGTTCTGTTTTGAAGAAAGTTCTGCAAATAGAGTTTTGAGTAATATCTGAGGGGTCTGGACAATGTTTCGTTCCAAAAGGAGTCAGTTTTTATGCATCCAGTTGCTTCAAGCTGCACAATAATATCTGCAATAAAGCTGCCCCCCCCCCTTCAGACTGCTGAAATTTTCCCCAGGTGGCTGGGCTACAAGAGCTGCAACCACGTCAGTCTTGGGCTGCAAATCGCCCTCCACCACCTCCACCCACCTCTGGTACAAAGATTTTAGCCTTGCACACGGTGCTACATTGTCAAAGTCCGCCCCAGGAGAATGGAAAAAGTTAGGTGTTAGAACATTAAAAAACAGAGGGAGAGATGCACACACAAGTGTTTGCATTCCATGTTAGCATCTTTACCAAATCTAAATTTTATAGCAGTGGGTTTGTATGGAACAAATTTTCAAAGTAAATGCATCAAAATTAAGGGACCAAAGTTCGGGCTCATTGACACCTACCTCTGCCCCTTGCACTGCCGCTCTCCCCAGGTAAACACAGTCTTTACCACCAAATTGGAATTGTTTTCAGCAGCAAAGAGTGGGGTTTTCATGGGGAAAGTGCTGGGGCAAAAATAAACAAGCAAATAAAGTCCTTGGACTCGGACCCGGAAAGCCCAGACCTGTGCCTAGAAATACAGAACACAGGACCCTTAGTCCCCACGTGGATGTTCGTTTCAATGGTTCAGCTCTCAGTAAAAAAATAATAATAGCTGAATGGCACACTTGGGGTTTGAAGAAGTAGGCTGACCTCCTGGCCCTTTCCTGTTACAGTAAATTTCGGATCTTGTGATTTTGCTTTATGTTGGGATTCCCTGTTCACACCATTGTGGATTCAGGCAGGATGTGCAGGAAGCTCTTTGCGTATGGTTGTTCTTGCTTGGTTTTCTTTCTTGCACTCTGCATACTTAATTTTAAAAAATTAAATAAATAAAAATATTTTTAAAAAGAAAAAAGAAAAAAAAGTGCATTCTGATATAACAAGATTTTTTGGATATTCCTTCCAGGGTATTTCTTCGGCGATGGTGGGGAGAAAAAAACTCCATCAGAATCCTTAAATGTGGACATTCTTGATTGGTGCAAGTCCGATGCGCTTCCACACTCTTCTATGTGACCAAGATCAGGCGACGTTGTTTTGGCTTGAGGTTATCATGCGTGCTGTTGTTTCCCTCAAGTTCTATCAGGACGAACAGGAGTACTGTTTGAGGCAGGGTGGGAGGGTGGGATTGGGGAGAACACAAGTTGTTGGTAGACTTAATTTATTACTTTATTAATCATCAGCATTTCTAAGCAAGAGACCAAACAGGGACCCAAAAAATAAAAATCATAAAACCAAACACTACCTTAAAATGACTCCAGGAATAAGAAGCACATTGCCATGGGTTTGAAGTTCAGCAAAGAGGGCTCTGTCTCTAATGTCAGGTGGGAGGGAGTTCCACAGGTTTCGGCCCACAACACTGAATTCATCGTATGCAGCTAGTTTCAAGCTGTATATCTGAGCCATGTCAGCCATGACAGAGACTCCTCAAAGATCTTAGTGATCAGGCAGGGGTATAAGGGATTGGGAGATCCTTAACATATACTATACCCAAGATGCTAGAGGCCTTGTAAATCAGTGCAAGTGTCTTGAACCAGGCCCAGTCATCTATGCACAGCCAGTGCAAGCTTTTGAGCACTAGAGCTATGCGCTGACGGTCATCGGCCCCCATCGACGCGTGCAAGGCCAGCTCTATCATCCTGAGGCAAAAGGAGGCAATTGCCTAGTGTGGTGGGCATGGCTGGGTGTGAATTTGGCCCCAGGCTCTCCACTCACTCGCTGGCTCTCCCAGATTGTGCACGTGGCCAGGGCTGGCCCAAGGCATTTTGGTACCTGAGGCAAACCTGAGGTGCCCCCTGCCCCTAGCCAGGGAAGAAGGGGTGAGTGAAGATTCACATCAAGAACAAGGGAGAAACAAAGGTCTACATCAGGAACAAGGATAAGAGGAGACCAGCCACACCGCCTATTCATCAAGAGTGGCAGCAAATCTGGCCTCCAAGGAGTGTGCCACAGCTGTTGCTGCCACCGTATTCCTTGGTGGTTGGATCTGCTGCCCCAGCGGATCCTGTTGCTCGAAGCGGTCGCCTAAACTTGCTTCATGGATGTGCTGGCTCTGCACACGTCTCTCCAGAACCAACCCCTGTCCTCTTCCCCACTGCCCTGGCTCCTGCTTGGTCGTTCCCCTTGTTAACACTTTTGTAGCCACTAACATGTGGGTACCATTTGCCATGCCTTCAGCTTCAGGCTCCTCCTCCCCTCTGGCTCGCTCTGAGGCAAGGCTGGGGTCCTTCAGCGCAAGGCGGTTTGCGCAGGTCGGTCCAGGAGAGTGCCTGCTGCTGCTGCAGTTTTGTTGCCGTGGCTAGTGAAAATTCATGCCCATGCTTTTAAGCTGTTAAATATTTTAAAAGAATTTCTAGCCCCCTGGGATGCCAGCTCCTTCCCAATATTTTTGGGTTGGGGCCGAGTCCCTTCAACATCTAGAAAGCACAGCGGCAAAATGCAGAGCCAAGCATGGCATGGCTTCAGCAGCCGGCTCCTCCTCTTTTCTCTTCTCCCTCCCTTCTGTCTCCCTCCTCCTTTCTGCATCCCCTGTATATCAGGGCACAAAAGGAAAACTCACTGTTTGTCAGGAACAGGAAGCTGGCCAAGCAGCCTATCCCAAAGGACCAGGAGAGATACTTTGGAGAGGTCGTATGAGGGATTGGGCTGCCCAAGGTGCTGTTGGGTGAGATTGACGTGCCGTACAACACCATGGTGACCAAGGAAATGATTCCTGTGGGTACGAAAAAAGAGCACTCAGCAGAAAGTCCTGACAAAAGCCCTTCTCCTGCAG
The DNA here is from genome assembly GCF_964188315.1 of Podarcis muralis. NCBI lineage: Eukaryota > Metazoa > Chordata > Lepidosauria > Squamata > Lacertidae > Podarcis > Podarcis muralis. The sequence continues at coordinate 75,308,158 of NC_135661.1, read as the reverse complement.
GGAGTTGCCATACCCTGCAGTATGCTATTCGATGCACCAAAGATCCTCGGCCCACACATTTCACTCAAACAAAAAGGGAAACCCCAGGCCTGGAGGCCAACAGCATCCCTCCAGGCGCCCCTCCATCTGCCCCCTCCCCAGGACACCCCTTACTGACGCTGCTTCACACCCCCCTTGAATGCAATTGCCTGGCTGGAATGCATTTTTGAACTCTGACCGTGCTTCTTGCTCGCCTGGCTGGAGGATAGAGAATTGTGAGGGCGGATCTACACTCATGGTTTATAACGCTAAGGAAGCGTTAAGGAATCGGTTTCATAATGCAGATGGACACATTATGTTCTGCCTTTAACATTCATAATGCGTCATTGAAATGTGACACCAGAGAGCAGTGCCCACCACTGGCATGGGGTTCCTGGAAGACTGCCCAGAAGCATAGGAGCTGTGGTCCCTTTGCCCCCCCCCATAAAATATTGGAGGGGGACAGTCCCCCCCAAAATAAGTTGATAGTAATAATAATTATTATTATTATTATTATTATTTATTATTTATACCCCGCCCATCTGGCTGGGCCTCCCCAGCCACTCTGGGCGGCTTCCATAAAAACCACAAATACAGTAAAATATCACACGTTAAAAACTTCCCTGAACATTGCCATTCAAATGATGAGTGTATATATGTCTTGTGATTGATTTTGCGGGCAAGGCTTACCTGCCCTCCCAGCAATACTTTGGACCTCAGCGGCCTTTGAACTGAAAAAAGTTCTCTATCTCCTTGTTTCCTCTACAATAATTCTTTCCTTTCCCTCTGTCTGCTAATATCCTATTTGTATAAATTTCCTAATAGCCTAACTGCAACAACCTACTTACACTCTCACTAGCAGATCAAGTAAGGGGAGTCAAGCTGCGAACAAGCTAGACGTTTGCAACTTTTCCTCCCCTCTTTGCCTGCTGAAGAGGCTGGTGAAACTCTAAAGCCTTACTTGGGTGTTATATAAACTGGGAAATAAAACATAGAATCATGGAATTGTAGAATTGGAAGGGACTATGAGGGCCATCTAATCCAACCCTCTGCAATGAAGGAATATTTTGTCCAATGTGAGGCTGGAACCAATGGCCCAGAGACATTAGCCCTATCACATCCAAGGCTATGGGGAGTGCAGCAATTGTGAGGCACTAAAACTGGGAGGGTCATCCCAGCACTGAATGATACTCACTTACTTAACAGGGGAGCTGTAAAGATCACAATAATGCAACGTGGGCATAGTAGAACTGAAGTATTACACAAATGCTAAGGGCAAATAATCAGCCTTGCAGAGAGAGCGGTACCTGTGCATAAATTGGTGACAGCTGGCCACCTGGATAGCCTTAAACTGGTGCTGGACAGCAGTGTGCAGGCAGCTGCCACCAAGCCAAGGAATGTGCTGATTGACATCAAGATTCTGATGACAAGGAGGATGTCTGGGGAGAATCAAAGGTGAGTGATGCTGAAAGACAGATGTGAATCGGTTCTTAGCATTACAGAGCAGTAGGGAACAGGGGGGTCATTCAAATTTATTTGCATCTTAATGAGAAGCTCCCTCACGCACACTCCTCAAGCCAGCGTGGAATCTGAAACACAGCTGTCCTTTACAATCCCCACGCCTGTGAATTTTGCAGCACAGTTCTGCAACCAAAGAATGAGCACAGAAAAGCATTTTTTAAGGGAGATTGTGCAAGTACACAGGTGCCAGGGCTGGAGTCAGCCAAGCACGTCAGCAGGAAGAGGCAGAGTCAATTGTCAGTGAAGTTAACTCTTTATTCAAGGAAACGGCAGACAACCCAGCAACCCTTCCCAGCAGGTCTTGCCTCTATGGACAGTTGCCAGGGCTGAAGGGCCCTGCCTTTCCCCCTTTCTAAGGCTCCTCTTTTCCCAGATGTTTTCCAAGCTGTCTCAAACTGTGTCTGCACACCTCTGGCCACTGTTTTGCTCTCATTATTCTGCATGTTCTTGGAGACCAGGGGGGGATAGAGGCTTGCTGCAGCAGGAGACGGCAATTCCTGGGATTCTTCAGCAGCCTTGGAGTCTGAACTTTTGCTTGTCACAGTCTCTCCCTGCTCACTAAACCCTGTTGCCCCCCTCAGCATCCAGCCCCTTCTCCCAGTTCCCTCCCTCTGACCTTTCCCCAGTGTTCCACCACTAACCTCCTGGCTCTGAGCACTCCTCCTCTGGAATTTCCCTTGGGAATTTTGCTACCTGAGGCAAAGGACAAGATGGCATCCCGCTCCTGTGTGCCAATCAGGCGGGCACCTCAATCTTCCTTCAACACTGGTAATAGGAAAGTGCTCCTCACTACCCCTTAGGGCAGAGCGGTCCAACTTTTCATACCAAGTGGACCACAAGGGTACTTCAGACCTGCAGGCCACACACTGCCGTGTCAGACCTCCCACCTTGTTCCCAAAGTGGGGAAAACACTAAGCCAAGGGCATCAACTTGTGCCATGTTGCATGCGCTGCAGCAGCACCTAGGGCCCCCATTATAATGATATCTGGCAGGCAAGCAGCCTGTTAAGCAGTAAGGACTCTTCATCAGTTTATTTACAAGAAAAACACATCCAGAGCATGGCGTTCTGCCTGCTCTCATTAACCTTAGTTGCTCAGTCTGACTCACCGTCCCTCCCCCAAAAGGAAGGATGCCAAAATCCCTTTCTTCTCCTTCCCTTCTGTTGCTCTCTGATTCTTTCCAACCTCCTCATATGGGGACTGCACGACCGGCCTATCTCTTCCCCAGAAGACGCAGCCTCCGACTCTGGCTTATCTGCTGGTTGCCTGGCAACACTTGGGCCGACTTCTAGCTCTTCCTCTCTTTGGGAGCTAACAGCTAACAGAGTCTCTAAACTCTGACATACAGCTCTCATCCCCAGAGGCAGCCCCTTGCTCACTCAGCTCAATTTCTGAGGCTGACTCTTCCGCTGCGCTCGGGGGGGGGGGGGGCACATTCCTGACACCCATGAGGCCTCAGATGTGGCATTTGGTGCTTTGCAAGGCACCAGAAGTCGCATTGGACACCCCACGGTGTGGATGTTGAACACCCACAATAGTTTGTGGGTGCTCAGGCACCCAAGGCCGTTTATAGTTGGTGCCGGTAAACTAAGCTTTTGCCGGCCTGCCAAAACAGGCCTTCAGGACTGCATAGTGGACCACCCTGATTTAGGGGGTGCAGGAGCACCCATAGCCCCACCCTACATCACTTTCCCACTCCACCTCCTCCCTTGCCATTCACTGGAAGGGTCGGACCTGGCAACACGTTTCCCCAATCCTTGACATGGGTTGCCGAAATTCAAAGACCAACCCCCAGGTTCACTGCTGGGGTGGGGAAAGATGGAGGTAGGCAGGGAGGGAAGGGGGCTGCCTTACTTGAGTTCAGCCTAATTCTCTTGCATCTTCTGTTTATGCATATGTTCCAGAGGCCCAAATTGGTGACGAAATCCTTGTGGAAGATCTCAATCCAGGACGGAGAGAGGAGACTGATAAACAAACCGACCAGGCCAACGCAGCTGAATATTCTGATGAAGAACTTGTACCGGAAGGACAAATGGCTATCTTCAGAAAGGTTGACTTCTGCCGGGAGGTGGGATGGGAAGGGGTGATGGAAGTGAGATGTTTTAACCCCCGTCTAACAAGCCAGAAGCACCAGCATCCATAAAACGTGGTTCGTGAAAACATTACATTCCAAACATCCACATCAAAAACACAAGCAGGCAGCAGTATTGTAAATAGTGTGCTAACATCCAATGCCAGCATAGAATCCTGTGCTGGGATGTTAGGCACCAGGCACCTTCATTATGGAAAAGAAGAGTCTTGCATCCTCTCTGGAAAGGTCTGCTCATATGACTACGGTGATGATGTTCTATTTTTGACAGTGTGACTTGTGAACAGCTCTGGAATTTGTAAATATAAATCGAACTCAAAAAAATAATAATAAATCTGTAGGGTCACCAGCCTCATATAACCAGCATGCTTGAGCAAAGGATCCAAGCTGCATACCCGATCCTTCACAGGGCGTGTAACCCTATCAGGAAGAGCAACTTCCCATTCATCTGGTCTAGGGAACCACCCAGTAATGGTGCCTCAATCTTATCTGGATTGAGCTTCAGTTTATTGGCTCTCATCCAGTCCATTACCAAGGCAAGACGAGGGTCCAAGTACCTGCAGATGTAAAGGATAAGCAGAGCTGTGTGTCATCAGCATATTGCTGGCAACATACTCCATACCTCCAGATGACCCCACTTGGCAGTTTCATGTAGATGTTAAAGAGCATAGGGGAATAAAATCAAACCCCGAGGAAGCCCAAATTGAAGGCTCTATGGGGCTGAACAGCTCTCCCCGAGCATCACCCTCTGAAAATGACCACTCAAGTAAGACCAGAACCACCACCAAGCAGTGGCTCCCAACCCTAACTCAGACAGTTGCTCCAGAAGCCATTGAGAGGTCTGATGAGAATTAACAGGAACACATCTCCCCTGTCTCTCTCCCAAGAGACTTTATCATACAGGGCAAACAAAGCAGTTTCTGCATCTAAACCAGGCCTAAATCTCAACTGAAATAGATCTAGAAAATCAGTTTCCTCCAAGAGCTCCCAGATGTAGTCCCTGACCACCTGCTCATTTCTGTTCCATTGCTCTGGCCTCAGGTTGCTGCTGGTGAGGGGCTGAAACTGCTAACCCTCTATCTGGGCTGCTTCCTCCTGCTGTCTTCCACCAAGCTTTCATCCAAGCTTAAGGGGGCCTACAACAAGAGCCTCATTTCCCCATAGACAATTCTCCAGGGACTACATAGGAAAAGGTGGACAGGAACTGAGGCAAAAGTGGGCAAAGCAACAGGTATTGTACTTAACTCTTTATAGGAGGCTGCGCTGCAGTCACCCAAGAGTCAGTGGTTTGCATATATACAAAGGCCATTCGCCTCTCTCCAGACAAACAAGAGGCATGGTCCCAGCTGAAGAGCACATTCCAGCCAGGCAAAAGCACTCAAGGACGGGCTGTAGATTAATGGCAGGATATCTGCTATGCATACATAAGGTGCCACTTCCCAGGGTTCTTTGGGGGGGGGGGAGCCATTGCTGTTTAAAGTGTCATGGCACTGCTTTAAATGTATAACGCAGATGAAGTCATAGAGATAGGATAGACAGACAGACAGACAGACAGACAGACAGTGGCACCCTGCCCAGGGAGCACCCTCCCATCAAATGTCAAGGAGATAAAGAGCTACACAACTTTTAGAAGACATCTGAAGGCAGCCCTGTATTGGGAAGTTTTTAATGTTTAGCTTTTTAATTATGTTTTTTTAATATGCTGGAAGCTGCCCAGAGTGGCTGGGGAAACCCAGGCAGATGAGTGGGGTATAAATAATAAAATTATTATTATTTTATCATAAGATCTATTTCTTTCTACACTTCTGTATCTAACTCATATTAAATAGTAGGCACATTAAATAAATGGAGATGTCTCCGTCAAAATCTTTTGTGCTGTTCATACTTACTTTTCTTCGTAAAATGCATCTTTAAGTGGTGGGAAAGAGTCACAAACACAGCAGAGGCACTGTCAAGAGGCACAACCAAAGGAAACAGGTTCAGTTTTCAGCAGAGAGATTTTAGCACTGGATAAACAGCTGTGGCTATTTTTCTGGTTCCTCTCCACTTACCAGTCCTCTGTTTCCCATGTACATGACTTAGGCTTGCTTCTTAGATGCTTGCTTTCACCCTCTGGGGTCAGCAGTTCCTCTGGCCACAGCAACAAGCTCAGTGGGACGCACCCCTTCTTCCATAGAACATCCCCAGCTCAGCTCAGCTTTCTGGAATCTCCTAACCAGGTTCCAAATGTCTGTAACTGCCATAGAACCTTCTTCACCCACCTGGCTCTCAGAAGAACTTCTCTCCACAAGAGTAGGGGTGGGAGTCAGCGGCCCAGTTTTGACCCTCCAGGCCTCCTTATATGCCCCTGGGGACTCTTTCCCGGCCACACTCCCTCCTCAGCCCCCTCCCCACACACAGACCCAACTCTCAATATGACAGCTTTGCAGGGGAGGCTGGCCCAGTTGGGTAAATGGGCCACTGCCCTGCCAATGTCAGTGTGCCCTCAGCCAGTCCCCACCTGTCTACCTTTGTATTTGCAACCAGTTCAGGTGGGTGGAACTGCCTGTCAGCTTCTTCCCCCTCAAGCTCACTGTTGCCCTTATAGAACTTAGCAGGCAGAAGAAAGGGAGCAAAATTAGAGTGAGTTGGCTCTGGCTGTCATTGGTTCTGGCGCCAACTAATGTTGGTCTCCTTGCCTTCTGCCCTATTAGACCCCATGGGCACCAGCCGGCTCTGTGTTTTAGTGGTGGGTGGGTGATGGAGCACATTGTGAATGAGAATCAAGCTTGGCTCCCATCGATGGTGTCAAAACCGAAAACATGTGATGCCATATCTCAACCTCGCTTCATTAAGTATGGCCAGGAAATTCTCTCCATGGTGGTCTCATGTCACACCACATGTTCTGTAATGGTAGACATTACCAAGGGAAAGAGAGACTAGAGCCATAGCCTATGGCAATGATGTCCACGTGTCCTACTTTTCATCGGATGGTCCTCCATTTGAAGGTGCCGTCTATTTGAAGGACTGCCCAACCCAAGTCTGGTTTAGAGATAAACCAACAAAAGGGGGAGATGCAGGAAAGGCCTTGAAGTTTCAGACTGAGCAGGCACACAGATCACCTGGTCTTACTCACTGCAATAGGACACATTGTGACTCTACTTAATTGATAGCCATGATCTCTAAGTTTACAGCTGTACATATAAATTGGTGTGTGCCAGATTTCTGCCTCATTTGTGTCCTCATTTGTCCTGGTGATACATTTCCTCTTTTGGGGGTGATCTGTGAAGATGAGCAGGCAAACGAATCCCCTGATGCTATGGGCGACATGGTTAGGTCCTGTAATGAGTGTTGCCAGAGCAGATATAGGGACAGAGCTGGCATTATTTGTGTCCATGGTCTAAGTCAGTGTTTCCCAACCTTGGGCCTCTAGCTGTTTTTGAACTACAATTCCCATCATCCCTGACCACTGGTCTTGCTAGCTAGGGATGATGGGAGTTGTAGTCCAAAAACCACTGGAGGCCCAAGGTTGGGAAACACTGGTCTAAGTAATGTAAGCATATGATTGCTTGATAAGCTTTATTATCCCCACATTGCCAGGGTGGGTGACAGCAAACACAAAACGCGATTTTAGAATGGATAAAAATCACTGCAATTTTAAAACACACAATACCGTTCCAGGATGGAACACAACAACATAAATTCAGGTGGGTCATGAAAAACAAAATATTAATTTTTAAGAAGAAGAAGAAGAAGAGTTTGGATTTGATATCCCGCCTTTCACTCCCCTTCAGGAGTCTCAAAGCGGCTAACAATCTCCTTTCCCTTCCTCCCCCACAACAAACACTCTGTGAGGTGAGTGGGGCTGAGAGACTTCAAAGAAATGTGACTGGCCCAAGGTCACCCAGCAGCTGCATGTGGAGGAGCGGAGACGCGAACCCGGTTACCCAGATTACGTGACTACCGCTCTTAACCACTACACCACACTGGCTTAAACGGTTCATCTTAAGCATGTGCCAAAAACTGTATCCTGAAGCTGCTAGATGCCCCTCCAATAAGGGGGAATTCCACAATATAGGGGCTGTCATGGAGGATGTCCTCTTTGGGCTGCTATTCTCTGCCCTTCTGAGGGTGATGCAACCACCAACTAAGCTCCCACTGCAGAGCTTAATGCCTGAGACAGTCAGTAAGGGATGGATATGGCCAGTGTGATATAGTGGTTAAGAGTGATAGACTTGCAATCTGGGGAACTGGGTTCGCATCTCTGCTCCTCCACTGACCTTGGGCCAGTCACACTTCTTTGAAGTCTCTCAGCCTCACTCACCTCACAGAGTGTTTGTTGTGGGGGAGGAAGGGAAAGGAGAATGTTAGCCGCTTTGAGACTCCTTCGGGTAGTGATAAAGCGGGATATCAAATCCAAACTCTCTCTTAATTGCTACTTCAGATGTAACAAATGCACAAGCTGAGCAGCTCCTATGGCTCATGAGGCCTTTACAAGCACTCCCCAGACACCTGCGAGCATATATTCACAACAGGAAGGACTGGGAACCTGCCTGGTCCTTAAAACAGAAACCTGAGTTTCCTGCTGGTCTTCTCTGTATCATTCCAGTAGGTGAGCACCAGAAACTGAGTTTTTCAAGATAGTGGATTATGCATCCAGCTCCATGTTTTTACGCTTTTGCAGAATTGCAACAGCCTTGTAATCAAGTGGTTTATAAATGCATATAAACAAATAGGTGGAGGTCACTTGGCACCATGTAGCTGTATGATGGCCAATGGGCTTGTGGAATAGCATAATAATATAACATAAATATTTAAAAAAATGACTTCAGTTGCTTTCATGGAAGCTGGGGAACGCCAGGAATAAGCAGGAATGCAGTGGTGGGCTTCTTCAAATTTCAGCAGCTCCAAATGCAACACCAAAATTCAGAGTCCCCTGCCTCTCGCCTTCCATTCTAAGTCATTGTTGCGGCAGCCCCTGTGGCACCTTCTCGGCTCAGCACCCAGTGTGGCAGAACCAGTTGTGCTCCCCTAAATCCGCTTCTGCGGAATGTGTGTGACATCACTGGAAACATCACAAAAGCAGGCGTGGAAGCTTCAGGTGGTGGTCGCTAGGTGACCAGCACAGAGTGAAGGAGGTCTCAAACCAGTTTTTTATTCTCTGATGCCTAAGGTCCATAACAACTCCTGGCAGAGATGATAGTGACTAAGAAGTGTTTGACAATACATAGGATCCAAAGATCTATTGCCAGATTACCTGCTTCGTTGCCCCTGGTAAGCAGGACACAGTCGGCAAGGCTCGGACACAAACAAACGGTTCCTTTATCGTTCATGTATTCTTTCTTCTGCCTCTTGCTTCCTTTCGATCTCGCCTCCCTTCTCTTTCTCTCACCACCCTCTCATTCTTCCTATGGGGTCAGGAGTGAGGGACCTTTGGCACTCTGGATGTTGCTGAACGGCCATCACCCCTGGTCATGGGCCACACTTGCTGGGGCTGATGGGAGTTATAGTTCAGCAACTTCTGGAAAATGAAATGCTGCCCACACCTGTACTGCAGCTCTCAAGAGACACGTGTCTGAAATACAAAGTTGGAAAAGTAAGGATGCAACAGCAGCAGAGGGATATCATCGTCTTGATATCCCTTCTTTATTCAGAAGGGACTCAAGGTGACTTACAGATAAAATAGAAACAGCTGAAAGCATATATTAAAAACAGTCATTCAGTCTGTCAGTCAGTCAGTCAACAAATTATTATTATTATTATTAGCCGCCCATCTGACTGGGTTGTCCCAGCCACTCTGTTTTGCTTTGTTTTTAATTTATTTGGTTTTTCAAATTACAGTTTTACAATCACATATCCCACATACAACTTAAAAACAAGATTCCAAAGAATCTCCTGGACTTCCTTCCTCCGCTTTGGGGGTCCTGTTGTTAGTGATTTCCTCCTGCACCTTTTATAATAATCCAAATCTTTTACATCTAAAATTCACAATTAGTCTACAAGTTTTATTCCAATCCTACTAACAATTTTAATGATTTACAATGGTTTTATAAATTATAAATTTATAAATAAATTATAAATTATAAATTTCCCCCATTCTTTCTTAAAATTTTGGTCTTCCTGATTTCTGATTCTTCATTTTTGCCATTTCAGCATAATCCATCAACTTTATCTGCCAGAGTGGCCCCAGCCACTCTGGCTGCCTCCCATCAAAATAATAAATGCTCTCCATCATTGTACCAATCACCACCATGAAAGCCTTACTGTTCTCTTAGGATGTGGGCTTTCCTCTTTCCTCAGATCCTTGCCAAGATATGCTCGGCATCCTTCTACAGAAGCACCTACTGCACCTTGTGCTTTATCAACTTCATGCTGCTCGTGAATGTCATGGCAACTCCCTTATGGCTCCGACACGACTATGTGGACGGCTATTTTGTTTTTGGATTGTGGGCCATATGCAACCATCAGCTAGAGTGTGACGACGTTTTTCTCCCCGTCAATGGTGAGAGACACAAGACAGGTTTCCATTTTCTTGAGTCCCAGGACAAATGAGTTAGGAATGATCGGGGCTGTATACATTCTGTTCCTTGGTAAATTGCAGGGGATTGAGGATGTGCTGTTCACAAGAAACTGGCTATCATGCTATAATAGTACTGATGCTCTTTGAGCTGGGGGTGGGGGGAGGTTTGCTGTGTTTTTGGACCTTCCTTGGGGGTGTGGCTACACAGTCTCTCATTATTAGCTCCTGCCATTCAGAATTTACCAGTACAGTCATACCTCGGGTTACAGATGCTTCAGGTCGTGTTTTTTCAGGTTGCTGACCACCGAAACCTGGAAGTACCGGAACGGGTTTTGGCAGTCGTGCATGCGCAGAAGTGCTAAATTGCACTTTGCACATGTGCAGACGCACTGAATCGCAACCTGCGCGTGCGCAGATGCACCGCTGCGGGTTGCGGACGCTGCGGGTTGCGAACGTGCATCCTGCATGGATCACATTCACAGCCCGAGCATCCACTGTACACAACACGATATGTGAAATGAACCAGTGAGAGAGCTTCATAGCTGAGTGTTAACTTGAACCCTCACCTGTCCACTCCTAGGCTATGTTCACACCACACATTAAACATACTATGACACCAGACTTTCCAAGTGCCCCCATTTTCCAGGGACAGTCCCAGGTTTATAGTAGCCATCCCAGGTTCTGATTTGATCCCTGAATATCCCGCTTTTCCTTAGGATATCCCCATTTTCATCAGAGAAGTGTTGGAGGGTAGGGAATAGGATATCCCTATTTTCATTGGAGAAAAGTTTGGAGGGAACATCTCTCTTTCCATTGGAGAAGTGTTGGAGGGTATCTGACACCACTTTAAACAGTGATAACTTCCCCCAAAGAATTCTGGGAGCTCCAGTTTGCTAAGGGTGCTTAGAGTTTTCAGGAGAAACCCCTATTCCCCTCACCAAACTATAATTCCTGGATTTCCCTGGGCAGAGCAATTGCTCTGGGAATTGTAGTTTTGTGAGGGGAATAAGTGTCTCCTAACAACTTTTAGCACCCTTAACAAACAATGGCTCCCCAAATTATCTCCCAGAAGCCATCACTGTTTATGATACCGCTTTAAATGTGTGCTTTGCATGTGGCCTAAAGCACTGCACCACTCCAACTCTAAGTAACCTGATATGGTATAATGCAGCTTTATATATCATTAATTCTTTCCCACTCCTTTCACTTCCTCTAGAATATCTGCATGTGGTCCGTCTCCTTTTGATACTGGCCTTAATCAGTGATTTCGTTGCCCTTTTTTTGTCATGGGAGTTTCTTGCTCAGATCGTGAGAAGGGTGGTATCCGAAAGCCTGCTTTCTTCTGTGGCCCACTTCGGCGCAGGTATTGTGTAAGCCATAATAGCAATATATGATAGAACAGCACTCCTGACCCCCCCCCACCCCTGAACCAGCTAAAAATCACAGATCAGTGAGCCTTGGAAGAGTGTTGATTCAGGATTGGAGAGAAAGGACCAGCTGTGAACACTGCAAAAGGGAGCAAATGCGAAAGGGGACAGGAATCCTGTGCCATACGGTGAGGCCTCCTCCCTGAGTGATAGTCTTTCTCTAGAGCAGGTGTGAGGAGCCTTTGTCCTTCCAGATACTGCTGAACTACAACTCCTAACAGCCCCAGCAATCATGACCAATGGGCAGGGATGATGAGAACTGCAGTTTGGCAACATCTGGGTGGAGGGAGCAAAGGTTCTCCTCACCTGGCTTGGAAAGCGGGAGGCCAGTAGCCTCTAAATTCCCAGGGCTCATGAAGGCCGTTATGTCAAGCAAATTGGCTTTATAAATAACTGAACACTACTTTGATAGGGGTTGTCTCTAGTTTAAGCCCGCCCTCCCCCCCGTCTCTCTCTCTCTCTCTCTCTCTCTCTCTCTCTCTGTGTGTGTGTGTGTGTGTGTGTGAATTCAACTTGTTTTTATTATTGCTTGTTAGCCGCCCTGAGCCCGGCCTTGGCTGGGGTGGAGTATAAATAAAAATTATTATTATTATTATTATTATTATTATTATTATTATTATTATTTAAACAAGTTGGAATAAGAAGGTCAAAAGTAAAAATGCATCTTTAAAAAAGAAAATAGTCCATACAATTCATTTCCTTTCTCTGTTTAAGCCCCAGCTTTGTACACCGAATGGTGGCAGATATAAAAAATACATCTGTATGCACATGTCTGTATGTTACGTCTCCTGATCAGATATCTCTGAAGCCCTTTCACTTCCCCCCAACCTATGTGAAGACCTTGGGTTTCCTATTTCAGTCAGAAACTCATGCATGTGAGTGAACAAGGCCAGGCTGAGCTGGTCATTTCTTATGTCAAGTGCCTTCCTCCTCCTCCTCCTCCTCCTCCTCCTCTTCCCTTTATCACTGACAGGGATGCCCAGAGTAGCTGGGGCAACACAGCCAGATGGGCAGGGTATAAATAAGAAAGTTGTTGTTGTTGTATGTGTATTGCTCATGCAATCATATTCATGTCTGCTGAGAATAAAGCCTACTAAGGTCCATGAGACTTACTTTCAAGGAAGTGAGAGTAGGGCAGGGGTCAAGTATCTGTGTCCTCACACTGTTGGACTCCAGCTCCCATCAGCCCCAGCCAGCATAGCCAGTGGTTGATGGAAGTTGCAGTCCAGAAACATCTGGAGGGCCCAAGGTTGCTCAGCCATGGAGTATAGGGCTGACTAAGTGTGATTTTAAGTTGATCTTGGGTATTTGAAAGCTTTATGTTGACTATTGATGGATATGTATGTTTAAGGTGTCCATACCAGATAATTCTGAAAATAAAATTAAGGCATCCAGAAGAAGAGAGAAAGGAGAATGGGATCACCACAAAGTCTTCTTTCGTCCTCCTTCCGCCTGCAGGTTTCTTTCTGCTCTGTTCTTTAGTGGTTACATACTGCAAGCTTGCAACTGAGGTTGATTCAGATGGGACTCATGCAGCACCATACCTGGGATTCTTCGCAGGGTGCTTTGCCTGTTTCCTGTGTTTCCTCTTAGGTAAGTACAGCCCATACACAGGAGCGGCTCTCCCCTGCAGTGGGCACCCCACAGGCGGCAAAGAAATGGCAGTTACCCTGCAAGATCTCACAAGCCTGCTGCCATTGTTGTCATTGTGGGAGCTGCCGTGACGCCCAGGTAAAGGGGGCAGCAATGGGAGCAACAGAAGAAGAAGAAGAAGAAGAAGAAGAAGAAGAAGAAGAAGAAGAAGAAGAAGAAGAAGAAGAAGAAGAGTAGTAGTAGTAGTAGTAGTAGTAGTTTGGATTTGATATCCCACTTTATCACTACCCGAAGGAGTCTCAAAGTGGCTAACATTCTCCTTTCCCTTCTTCCCCCACAACAAACACTCTGTGAGGTGAGTGGGGCTGAGAGACTTCAAAGAAGTGTGACTAGTCCAAGGTCACCCAGCAGCTGCATGTGGAGGAGCGGGGAAGCGAACCCGGTTCACCTGATTACGAGTCTACCGCTCTTAACCACTACACCATACTGGCTGCACCTTCCCATTTCACGTTAGGTGGCAAAACAGGGCACTCCAACCCTGCCCAGGCACCTTACTTTTCAGAGAGCAACCCACTACTTGAAGAGTTGACTGGCACAAACCCACTTTTAAGATTAAGGGCCGTCAGAAGGGAGAGCTGCAGGAAACTTGGCGTTGCCCACCAGCAATGAGTAGCACAGCAGCCATGGCACTCCTAGGAGCTGAGGTCCCTTCAACCCACCCCCACAATAAAATACTTGAGGAATCCAGGCCCCTGCAAAGTTGGTGGCCATTGCCATTCAAACGGTGTGTCATCTTGTGATTATGTGGAGTGGGGCTTACCTGGGCACCCCCTTATTTTATTCAAGTTGGCACCCCTGGTTGCAACACCTGTTCAGCAGACTGAGTGTAGTTTGTTAAGGGTGCTGGGAGTTGTAAGGAGACCCTTGCACAGTGCTGCAATTCGCAGAGTTCTCTGGGAAGAGGGGTGGGCTGTTAAGCCACTCTGAGAATTGTAGCTCTGACACCTTTGCTTGCTAAATAAATCTAATCATATAGCTGAAAATCTAAAATTATTATTACTTGCTTAGTGGATTCTGAACAGCAGTCTTGTCGGATTAGTGATGGCTTTTTTATTTTCTACTCTCCCTGCACCCAGGAACCCTGAGTCTGCTGCAGCACAGGAGGTGGTTCTTTGGAAATAAAATAATGAAGATCTAAATAACACCAGCCGTGGGTTCAAAGTGCATTACTGTTGGATCACATGTGCAGTCTTTGGGCTGTTCCCATCATTGCAGGCATTCTTCTCCATAAGCCACATACCAGTTCCTGGAGCCTGTCTAGAAAATGGAAATTCTGTGTGGTGATGTCACTTAATAGAGTCACTGGAGATGTTGAAGGACTTCAGCAAGATGCACATAGCAGCATTAAAAATAAACTGTTTGTCAAATGGATGTTTTTCAATCTGATATGTAATGCTATGCACAGTCACTTTATTATTCAGTTTCTCGTGGCTAGTTTTATCTCTGTGTTAATTTTATTCAAAAGCCCACACCTCTCCAAATGTTCACTTCTGGCTAGGGATGAGGGAGAAAGTCAGTTCAGTTGTCAGCATGAACAATTTACTTTCCAAATCAATACATGAACTGAAACACAGCTATCCTTTGAAATTTGCGCTTCTCTGAAGTTTGTAATATGACTCCAAACCCACAACAATGGGTACAGAAGTGTGTGTGTGTAGAGGTGCAAAGTGTGCATCAAAATGCTTATGTTAGGTAGAATGGCAGAAGAACATGTATTACATAGTAGGATGCTGCTTTAAATAATGTTAATAATTTGGCAAAATTGCAACTACGAAGAAACTATGAAGCAAACACAATTTTCAGGAGGATTTCCCAGGTTTTCATGTTTCATATGGAAACATTTTTGTGTTTGTTTCTCTGTGTTGTTGTTTTTTTAAAATCACAAACTGATGTGGAAATGTGAATAAGAAATTGAGAAAAACTGGAATTGATAGATTCAGTAACCCATATTTCTGGACAACTTTGCACTATTTTTAGTCTGGTGAACATGAGGGAGAAATTTGATTCAGTTCGCAATTAGAGGCAAACTTACCTCACTTGCCTTTTGCACAATGATATGTGAGCAGGAAAACAGCCATCCTTTAAAACATGTACTTATCTGAATTTTGCAGTACAATTCTGCAGCCAAGCAATGACTACAAGGGAGGCTTTTTTTGGCATTGTGGGGGGGGGGGGGGAGAGAGAGGACAGGGAGAGAAGAGAAGAGTTTCCAGGTCCAATTCAAGTGCTCACATTGATATTTAAATTCCTAAATGAGGCCCCACATATCTGAAAGACTGCCAATAGACCTTTCTGAGTGCTAAAATCACCACATTGGCTACCTGTGCTATGAAATCAGAGGCTTCTTTCATTCTAAAGAAGAAACTTTGTGTAGGACAGCTAGTAAAAGGTAAAGGACCCCTGGACAGTTGAGTCCAATCAAAGGCAACTATGGGGTTGCGGCGCTCATCTCTCTTCCAGGCCAGGAGAGCCAGTGTTTGTCCACAGACAGCTTTCCGGGTCTTGTGGCCAGCATGACTAAACCGCTTCTAGCACAACTGAACACTGTGATGGAAACCAGAGCACATGGAAACACTGTTTACCTTCCCGCCGCAGTGGTACCTATTTATCTACTTGCACTGGTATACTTTTGAACGGCTAGGCTGGCAGGAGCTGGGACAGAGCAACAGGAGCTCACCCAGTCGCAGGGATTTGAACTACCAACCTTCCGATCAGCAAGCACAAAAGGCTCAGTGGTTTAGACCACAGCGCCACCCACTCCCCTAGGACAGCTAGTACATTGTTATTAAAACATGGCTTTCATTGTTCCCATGGGAGCTGGGGATTGTTAGGTCTAGGCAGAAAGAGGGGTGTGTGACATCATTGGAAATATCACAAAGGCAGACATGGAAACCGCCCAGAATCATGCTTGCTAGATGAGCAGCACAGAGGAAAGGAGGCAGTGTTCCTGTGATCTGATGCTGAAGGACAGAACCAACTATAGGGAGAGATGATATTGAGCAATAAGGTACATCCCAATCCACAGACCCGAGAATATGCTACCAAATCACTTTGTATCTTGCATCTGGTCAAGAAGACAGAGTAGGCAAGACTCCGGCAAGCTGCTCCTTTATTCACAACCTTTTTTTCAGCGGCAGTAATGCTTCTGAATACTAGTAGCTGGAAACTGCAGGAGAGGAGAGGGCTGTTGTTCTCAGGTCCTGTTTGAACGTTTCCCTCAGGTATCTGGTTGGCCACTGAGAGAACAGGATGCTGGTCTAGATGAGCTAGTGGCCTGATCCAAGAGGCTCTTTTTGTGTTCTTAAGTTCCATATAGTTCTTGCCCCTCTGCCTTCCAGTCATCCCCTCCCCTTCTCCTTCCTCTTTACCCTTTTCTTCTAGTGTCCTCTAGGGACAAATGTGTGGAAAATGAACTGGGAAGCACAGGCAGTTGGTCTCCTTTTCCAGGAGCTGAGCGTCCCACACTCTGGCAGGGTTTAACAATCAATCCCTCTTCCAGGGAACTCTGAAAATGGTACCTCTGCATGGGGAGGAAAGGGGTTTTCCTAACATCTCTCAACACGCTTAGCAAACCACAGCTGCTAGGATCCTTTGGAGGAATAATAATAATAATAATAATAATAATAATAATAATAATATATACCCCGCCCATCCGGCTGAGTTTCCCCAGCTACTCTGGGTGGCTTCCAACAGGATTTTAAAAAAATAAAAAATAAAAGATCAAACTTTAAAAACTTCCCTAAACAGGGCTGCCTTCAGATGTCTTCTAAAAGTCAGACAGTTGTTTATTTCCTTGACATCTGATGGGAGGGCGTTCCACAAGGCGGGCGCCACTACTGGGAAGACCCACTGCCTGGAGGAAGCTGTGTCATGATATTGCTTCAAATGTGTAGTGCAGGTAGGGCAGGTGGAACTCTGTTCAGAAGAATCCCAGAGCAGAGCCAACTAAGGCTAGTTTTGTCCCCATCGCCTTCACAAGTTATGTTCTACAAGGGTAAACACTAAAAGGCCTGGAAGCTGACGAATAGTGCTACCCTCTCAACTGGTTCCAAGTAAGAAGGCAGGCATGTGAGGATTTTCTGAGGGCAGACTGAGGTTTGTTGGGCGTTTCCCCATTCTTCCAAATGGACCATTCTCTACTGAGATGGACCAAATAGTCTCATTCCGTATAAGGGAGCTTCCTTTGTTCCTATGAGCACCTCCCAAACCACCTTGCAAGTTCAATGGCACAGAGTAGGAGCCTATGGAGTGCAGGAGATGTGCCATTCATCAGGCCAGAGGGATGATCCTTTAAGAGACTCTAGTTGTTCAAAAGGAGACAGAGCCTAGACGAGGTGGACTGGAGTGTCATCATCCCAAGCCTTATTAGAGTACATTGCTCACTAGGAGGTCTCCATGGTACTGAAACAAGCAACCTGTATTGTTTTATCACCTCCTTCCTGTTACCAGAGCAGGGCAGTTCCCCACACCTGCTCTGACATATCAACGTGATGTCTTACTATTTTAAGGATGCCTGATGATGCTGGACTCCCCCCCCCCCCCCTTTCTGCAGGTCCTCCTCAAGATCTGCCAGGCAACTTTCCGGGAAAAGACATACTTTACATTGTGCTGCATCAACCTCACCTTGCTCGTAATTGTCATAGGATCTCCCTTAATGCTATGGCACCATTATGAAGATGCTCAATATTTAATGTTGGGATGGTGGACCATATGTGATCAGTTAGGATGCGATGCCATTTTTGTCATAAATGGTAAGTGGCATGCTTGTTTAATATTGGGGATGGGTGGGGAGTTCCTGGGCCAAATGAGTAATTGTTAATTGATTACCAGGGCTATAAATGGTGCAGTATGCTAAGCTGAAATTATGCATCCTATGTTAGCAACACTATCACCAGAAAAACAACAACCAACTGAGCAAATTAATGCACCTTTTAAACTGCATACTGTAGTCTGCACATTTCTACTACTTTGCCAAATTTAGGGTCGGATCATTATAGGTAGGAGACACACTGGGATTTTTCTCTCTTCCATCCAGCACTTCAGCTAGCAACAGGGTAACATGTGCCTCCATCATGAGCAAGATCCAGTTGATCTATTTTCTTAGAGATGATTTGTGGGGGCTCTGCTACCCAGTAGGCAGAAGTCAAAGGCCATCAACCAGGGAGGACAAAGAGAGAGAACAGAAAAATGTCACATGGATAATTCTGGCTCTATAGAGACACCTTGTTACTCCTGTTCTTGATACCAGACTTGAGTATGGTTTTGATCATGAAAATACTTTGAAAGCCATGTGAGAGCCTTTGGGGGCAATGCAGGGAAGATGTAAGTATTCTAAATAAGTAAACAGATGTTGTGGGGAGAGCAACTCCCACCAGAGCAACAGCAAGCAGGCAGGGGAGGCCAGATTCATTCCTCTCCATCATGATGTCAACATTAAACACCTCCATCTTCTCTCGGAATGAGGTGGAGCTCTCATTGAGCTATTGCTGACAGGTTTATTGTTGCTTTTGATTGGTTATCTTTCACTATGCATTTTCTTGTTTGCTGCTTTGCACATTTTATATGGAAAGGCAGAACATCCAATCAGCAAAGACATTTTGCTATTAATTGGTGTCCATCCTTTAGCTGGGCTGGGATCTGACGGGGCCTTTTTTAGTTGTTGCAGGATGAGTATTTTTAGGTATTTTTTAATTTAAAAAATCTTTTGTGCATTTCAATTTGACATTCACTGCTTTTTTTTTTTTTAAAAAATGTAAGTCTCTCTGAGACAAGAAGAATGGCTTTACGGGACAGATATTAATCATGAAATAATAAAATACTCCCCAGGGACATATCATTTGGGAAAAAGGCTCAGGACCTCAGCACAAGGGTCAAAGCCAATGATCTGAAATGAGATGTTGGAGGGGTGGCCCAAGACATTTCGGAATCTACATCAGGGGCAAGGTGGGAGGTGATTCTGCTGCCTGAGGCAGTCAGCTCGCCTTGTCTCATGGGTGGGTTGGCCCTGGGTATTGGAAAGGAGTGCCTTTCAGTATTGCAATGGAGTGATACTGCCTGGAACAAATCTCCAAAAATCTAGGGAGGAGGATGCAGATGATCTTGGACACACAAAATTCTAGTTGGGGCAGAAATGGGGTGAGGAACATGTGGTCCTTCAGAGGTTGCTGGGCTATAGCTCTTATCATTCCTGGTCATTGCCCAGGCTGGCTGGGGCTGGTGGGAGTTGCAGTCCAGTGACAACCAGAGGGCCACAGGTGAGTCACCAGTGGGTCAATAGCCTGAGTTAGTCTAAGGAAGCTTAATATTTAATAATTGTTTTGTGTGTTTTTTTAAAAAATCCTTCCAGGATATATGGAGGCTACTCAGATCCTTTCAATATTAGCTGTCCTTATGAGTTTTATTGCTGTGGTTTCATCACGGGATCTCCTCTCTCGCCTTGCAACCGTGCAGATATGTGAAGCCCTGATTTCTTCTCTGGCGAACTTCAGCACAGGTACATTTGAAACCTCGGAGGCACTGCCTCTGCAACCTCAGAAACCAGAGGGTTGGGGCCAGGGAGAGATGAACACCATTTACTGTGATGTATGCCTTCAGTGCCTCATATAGCACCTTGCTCCTAACAAAACAAAAACAAAGCATACTAAATCAGAGGAAATATGCAATTCTGCACCATTGGCATAATATATAGAGGTCGGGGGAGGTCATTTGAATCCTTGATCAGGATCATCTGAGCACAGAATTTCTATTTTTAATGGGACATTAAATAAACCTTGTTGATTTAATTGAGTCAATGTACACATTGGCAGATTTTCTTGATAATAGTGATAAAATACATTCTTATAATGTTTTTATATTATTTATTTTATATTATTTATTTATTCTTATAATGTTTTATTTATTTATTTAATTTATAAATTTTATTTATTTATTTATTTTATTTGTTTGCATTTATATCCCACTTTTTTCCCCCTCCAAGGAGCTCAAGGGGGTGTACATGGTTCTCCCCAATCCTCATTTAATCCCCACAACAACCCTGTGAGGTGGGTTAGGCCGAGAGACAGTGACTGGCTCAAGGGACCCCAGTGAGCTTCATGGCTGAGTGGAGAATTGAACTCTGGTCTCCCAGGTCCCAGTCTGACACTTTAACCACTATACCACATTGGCTGTAAATGTACACAGTGTCTGATGTCCATAGTAATGATAATAGATCAAAGTACATTATGACGATTATAATTATATTGTGCTAGCTGCATACCTAGAACATCACAAACAACAAGTAAGACAGGTCTCTACTCCACGGGAGTTTAGAATTTAAAACATTTGATGAGGAAACAGCAGTGGAAGGTGGGAATGGCCTCTTGGACAGACGTGTGATGATTTTGATTACATGAACTTTGGAGTTGCATGCATATATGAAATCAGGTGTGCAGGTAAAGATGGTGCAGAGCCAACAAAGGATTTGAAAAGCACTGTGAACAGCACCCCACACAGCTCTTTACAAACTCTGACAACCAGCCAGTTGGGTGCTTGAAGAGAGACCTGCATGGTGCTTTGAAGTCCTAACAACCAGCTGGTTGTTGTGGCTTCAACCCTGCATGGTTCAATTCCAAAACCGTGCAAGTGAAAACATGCCACCTGACATCATTGTGATGTGCGATGGCCTCACCCTCCTGTCCAACTTGGCTGGGCTGCAGGGAAATAAAGGCGAGGTACCTACTGGTTGGCTTCAGTTCCTCACTCCTGCAATAAGGAACAAAGACTTGGGAGATGAGGGAGCATCTAATCCAGACTTCCTCAACCTCAGCCCTCCAGATGTTTTTGGCCTACAACTCCCATGATCCCTAGCTAGCAGGACCAGTCAACAGGGATGATGGGAATTGTAGTCTCAAAACATCTGGAGGGCTGAGGTTGAGGAAGCCTGAGCTAATCCCTGAGGTGATACAATGGGTCAGTGCATATTTCTCTTAACCAGAAGGCTGGTGGTTTGAGTGCACCCAGGACAGGATTCCCGCATTGCAGCAGGTTGGATTCGATGACCCCAGGGTTCCTCACAACTCTGCAATTCTCTGATTCTATAGAACAGGAGAAGTGGGGCAGAATGTTTGGAAAGACACAAGCCCTTTTTGTTGGGGATAATTCAGATGGACATTCCCAGGTGTCAAAAAATATTATTTATGTATGCCACCACTGCAGCCCGTGTTTTGTTAGCCCAAAAATGGAAAATGAGCGAGGTCCCAACTAAAGAAGAATGGCAACTTAAGCTGATGGATAATGCGCAACTTGCGGACCTAACATATAGAATAAGAGAACAATAAGAACATACGTTTAAAGAAGATTGGAAAATGTTTATTGAATATATGGGGGTGGGTAATTGTGTGCATTTGAAAACGTTGGCAGCATTAAGATAAATTCAATAGTGTAAATAAGTTTTGATGGATGTAATAATGGAATACTGAATGGTTTAGTTTATGTAAAATATGCAGGGATTTATGATATGTAAAATGAACCACGGAAAGAGAAGAAGGTAAGTCATTGATATTTTAAGGTTGTTTATATGAATATTCTAAAAACGTAAAATAGAAAAACTTAATAAAAATTATGTATATAAAAAAGGAAATACACAAGTCCCTGTTCCCAAGAAGCTTACAATCTAGAATGGTCAGCATGGAAAAACCACAGAGCGATTGTGCATCATTTATGTTTGGTTGCAACTGAGAATGAGGGTGCAAGGGATAAGCCAAAGGTCACACAGAGGGACCTGAAATAAGTGATATGAGAACAGGGCAGCAAGGGATAATGGGTGGAATGGTTCAATGGCGAGGGAGACCTCCGGTCAGCTGAAGATGGTGGAATGTGGGAAGAGTGGAGGAGGTGAAAAGAGAAACCAGGCCCCAAAGGGAGGAGGGACACATATCACTCCAACGCTTCTTTCTCTTTGCCTGCAGGAATCATCCTGGTGTGCTCTCTGGTGATTACAGACATGAAGCTTAGAACCGAAGTAGATACAGATGGCACTCGCCTCACACTTTTCTGTGGTTTCTTCCTAGCTTGCTTTGTCTGCATCTTGTGCTTTCTCTTGGGTGAGTATACAGGTGGGAGGGAGTGGGATGCAAGTGAAGCTGGGAGTCTAGGAGAGCTAGTCTACATCCTCACCTGACATGATCATGAAGGTAGATTTCTCGGGGTGTGCTGACCCCTGGGATTTACCCAAATGCAAGGGACTCCACATAATTTGTGGGAGTGAGAGACTGAATTTGTGCATTGTTGTTGCTGTTCTTTTTCATGTTGTTGTTATTGGAGTGCTAGTCTAGACAAGGGCACCATAATGAGACATGGCAAGGTGAAAAGGCATCTTCTGTGAAAACGCATGCAGATGTTCAGGCAGACTTCTTGAAGAAAAGTTCACAAAACTAATGTGGAAATTGCGGGGGGGGGGGGGGGCAAAGGGAACTTAAGGCTGGGAAATTTCGAAACAGAGAGTATCTGAAACTGACCAGTCCCAACTGATCAAGTCCCACTTGATACAAACAGCATGAAATACATAAAAAGAATAGAGATGAACTTACATACCAAAAGGAAGTTCTTGCTTTACCATCTACTTCCTCATTGCTATTGAAGATAGAAGGGTTTTGGTTTGCCGTGTCAGTAATTTAAAGAGTAATCAATTAGACAGAGATCAAAGTTCCAAGGGGTTGTCTGTATAGAACTCTCAGTAAGGAAAAGCTCACCTTTCTCTAGGCTCCCTGTTGAAACTGCAATATGAATGGAAGTGACTTGTAGATTCTGTTTCCCTGTTTCCACAAGGAGTTGTTCACTGAGCAGAATGTTGCCACGCTGGCCAGATAGAAGAGCAGAGATTGATGAGCATTAAAGTGGTCTTTGATTTGTTGAAGCTTTCAAAACAAACACATCACTAGCAGTTTCATTAGTATGGGATAAATAGGTTCCCATTACCTTTTTCAAAGCAAAGGTTGCTTGTTTTTCCCCAGCATTCCTAGGAAAAATGACAGGGACGCGGGTGGCGCTGTGGGTTAAACCAGTGTTTCCCAACCGGTGTTCCGCGGCACACTAGTGTGCCGCGAGACGTTGCCTGGTGTGCCGTGGGAGGGAGGCGGGCGAGTCGGGCGGCGAGAGGCGGGGCGGCGGTGGCGAGGATCCGCGTCGAGCCGGGGGCGGCTCCGCGGTGGTGGTGCCGAGGTTTCTCTCTCCATTCTCCCCTCACACACACACACAGGAAATAACACAGGATCAGCTGACAGGACCCGGCCAATGGGGCGGCGGCGGGGCAGCGCGCGCAAAAGGGAGGAGCGCGAGACAGCGGACGAGGAGGAGGCCGGCATGTCCGGGCAGCAGCAGCAACAACAGCAGCAGCAACTCCCGGCGACGGCTCCTCAAGCCCCGGGCAACCCTACTCCCTCACCAGCCTCGGCCGCCCTCCTGCTCCACCCGCCGCCGCCTCCCCCGCCGCCGCCGGCCACCTCGGCCCCGCCGCCGCCCCCTCCTCCGCCCGCTATCGCCGCCACCACCACAACAGCCGCCGCCGCCTCAGCTGGGCCCATGCCTGCCGGGAGCGGCAGCGGCAGCAGCAGCAGCAGCGCCCCGGCGCCCTTCCCTCACGGCGGCGACCCAGCCCTGAACGAGCAGGAGAAGGAGCTCGTGCGTCCCTCCCGGCGTGACGCTGCGCGCTGACGTCACGGGGCTGTAATGGTGGTGTGCCTCGAGATTTTTTTCATCAAACAAGTGTGCCTTTGCCCAAAAAAGGTTGGGAAACACTGGGTTAAACCACAGACCCTAGGACTTGCCGATCGGAAGGTCGGTGGTTCGAATCCCCGTGACGGGGTGAGCTCCCGTTGCTCAGTCCCTGCTCCTGCCAACCTAGCAGTTCAAAAGCACGTCAAAGTGCAAGTAGATAAATAGGTACCGCTCCAGCGGGAAGGTAAACAGTGTTTCCATGTGCTGCTCTTCTTCACCAGAAGTGGCTTAGTCATGCTGGCCACATGACCCGGAAGCTGTATGCCGGCTCCCTTGGCCAATAAAGCAAGATGAGTGCCGCAACCCCAGAGTTGGTCACGACTGGACCTAATGGTCAGGGGTTCCTTTACCTTTACCTTTAGGAAAGATGACACTATGCACAATAGGAACCCATAGCGACCTTTTGCTGACTCAGTGCTTTTTCTCCCCTTGGACAGTGACTCTCAGTGGCTACAGTTGGGACTTCCCCTCCACCACTTTTCAGCTGGGGGATGCTGAATATTTTTGCAGGATTGTTGAGTGTTTGCACACGGAGCTATGACTCACCATTTCAGCATGATAGTGTCCTTTAACACGGGTGGGTTGGCTGAAGTTGTTGGTGCTCACCTGAAACTACTTTGGTGACACTATCACCTGGGCATCTTTACTAGTTACAAAAATAATAATAATGCACCATGAAACAGCCAAGTTGCAGGACGATTCGTTATGATCTGCTCTTCCCCTCTTTTCCAGGCACACAGAGCCTGCTGCGGCACTTGGGCTTCACTTCAGCAGAGGAGAGGTTGTGCATGGAAATATCCCCAGAGAAGAGTACACACCACCACACAGAGCTGCAATTGTAGACCATAGTCCATATCTACAACTACAGACATTTCCCTATTGGAGCTAAACATGGGGCCCTGGAACATGATTGGATAATGGTTTAGGATGGTCTGCCTTGGCCAACATGGTGGCCTCCACATCTTCCCGGAACAGCCGATTACTTTACTCTCACTTTTTACCCACATCACTTTTACTCAGCAGCATTGAAAAATAAAATAATAAAAACAGTTGACCTCTGGATGTTTCTCAGTCAGAGGCAAGACAACAGATGATCACATAATTCTCCAACATCTCGTGGTTATTTTTTGTCTCTGTACTAATCAGTGCTACTCAGGGTTATTTATTTTTCAGTCTTGCCTGTTGCCTCATATGTAGGCAGGGATTGAGTTGCCATCTCCAGGCTGCTCCCCCAACCACGCCTGCCTCATACCACCAGTCCCATCCATGTTTGCACCTGGTTTTGCTGGATCTAGTGACATCTCATGGCCAGGACAGCCCCCAACTACCTCCCAACAGGAGGAATGTAAGAACCTGCCCATTCCAGTTATCTCAGTTTCCTCGTATTTCCAAGTTTATAGCCAGTACGGTTTAGTGGTTGGAGTGTTCGACTAAGATCTGAAAGTTCATAATCCTCACTCAGTTATGAAGCTCACTGAGTGACATTGAGCCAGTCGCTGCCTCTAAGTCCAACCTACCTCACAGGGTTGTTGCAGAGATTAAATGAGGAGGGGGAGAGCCATGTATGCCACCTCGAGCTCCTTGGAGGAAACATTGGGGATGTAAACACAATAAATAAATGAAAATTTCAGTTCTCCACACTTCTGCAGCAATTGGCACACACACACCCTGTTTTGTCATTGTTATTTTAAAAACCCTTATGTCAATCACCATTTTAGTGTGAATTTCTCCTGAGGAACAAATGAAAAGCAGCTGCTCTGGTCTCTCTCCTCAAGACTCTTTCGCTGGATGGAAGGAAGATTCCATGGCAGTTGGAAGCCAAGACTCTTGGAAGCTGGGCGGCCGTTTTGTTGTTAGGGTCATGACAAGAGAGGAGTGCAAACAAAGAGGAGCGTAGAGAGCATGGCTGGAATGGGAGATAGTTGAAGCTTTCTTTTTTCAGGCTCAATTGTGGTGAAGCCAAAATCAAGAGTGTGTTGGGGGGGGGGGAGTCTTTGTGTTTCCGCTCCCCTGCTTACTGCAGCCCTGAGCCACAGGACATTTCCAGGATAACAAGAACCCTAGAAATATTAAGTATAACAGCTTATACAGCATCTCTGCCCCACCTGGAAAGCAACACGATGGGTTATCAGAGAGGCCTTGTAAGTGCATTTGCCTGAACATATTCACCAGCCTCTTTGCGATCAAGAAACCTGCCTTGCCAGGGAGTGGAATGGGCATTTTTGGTGTAAACAGAGGCATGAGGTTGTGGGCTGTGGGCTGAAGATGCAAGATTGAAATTCTTGGGTTTAAAAAATAAAATTGCTTTCTATTTTAGAGCAGAGTTAAGAGCTTGGAAGCCGGATGTAGTCATCACCCATTATGTTGCATATTATGTCTCATACACACACTGCTTTAAAAATATAAAATAAAACACACAAAGATCCCATTGGTAAAGGGGGAAGAAAGGTTCTTTACTCACTGCTTATTCTTACTTACAATGATGGCTTGGGATTCTAAACCTGCACGAAGGAGTTTCTCATGGCTGCTTCATGCAGGAGAGAGGAAGGGCCAGAGTTTGGTGGGGAACCACAAAGTGCATTTCCCCCCTACTTGTTACACTCAACCCCTTCCTCTGTTGACTAGAGGCATGTAAGGTTGCTTATAACCAGGGCTTTTTTCAGCTGGAACTTGCCAGAACTCAGTTCCGGCACCTCTCAGGTGGGCACTATCGTCCTTATAACAAGGGAGGCATTTATGGTGATGAGTTCTAGCACCTCTTTTTCTAGAAAAACAGCACTAGTTATAACCCTGGTCGCAGAGTGGGGAGTGTGTTTTGAGGATGTGTTAGACCTAGTAAGTTTGATGCGCATGTGACCTGCCTACATTGAAAATATTTTTCAGCCTTTACTTCATGTGTGTGCAGTAGTGAGAAGGGTGAGAAATCCCTAAGGGGAAACAGTCGATTATCTAAGATCTCTGGAAGAGCAGGGCGAGAACCCTTCTAGATCCCTTTTGAAAGAAGCATGAAGAGAAAACAGGGAGTGGATTTGACATGGAAGCTGACACAACAGAAGAGGTAAGATTGCCAAGGCAGTGGGTTCCTGTTTACAGGTCACCTCAGTAAAGAAATGGCTGGAAGGGTCCTTGAATCTCACAGCACTTCTTGTGACAGCCTTTCAGATATATATATATATGAATTTATTATTGAATTTATATACTGCCCTATACCCAGAGGTCTCAGGGTATTGTTTTTAAAGATGGCTATCATATCACTTCTCAGTCTTCTCAAGGCTAAGCATGTCCAAGTCCTTCAAACGTTCCTCATTGAAGGCTTGTTTTCCAGACCCTTCATCATCCTGGTCACCCTCCTCTGCACATGTCCCTCTCCATCACATATGCGGAGTGCTTTGAAGAACCAGTGCCAGTTACTATTCTGATGTTGAGCTTTCCTCTCCCTCCCTCTGCAGTTCTTCAAGCTCCGGCCTGGTTTCTACAAAAAACTACACTATGGTGCCGGCTGTGTCAACTTCCTGGTGCTTCTAATCATCACCATATCTCCCTACTGGCTGGGGTATTCTGCAGAGGAAAACAATTTTACTATGGGGGTTTGGACTTATTGCTTTCAGAAAAAATGTGGCCTCGTTTCTGCAAGGTCAGGTAAGAGACACGACTTGTGTTCACATCGCTTAGTGTCCTTGGCCAAATGAGTTACAATCGGGGATGTTGCAGTTATACAATCTGCCTAAATTATGCAATGTGGCAATCCAGTGGGTTTCATGGCTAAGACAGGATTTGAATCCTGGTCTCCCAGATCTAGTCCTACACTCTAACCACTACACCACACTGGCACCGCGGTGCACCAGCCCTTTCTGAGCCAGGCTTCCTTCTAGAGGAGGGATCGCTGCTGACCTTTTATAATATTTGCTATAGCCCAGGTGTCAGTCAAGGAAAATGTGAGGCACCAAAGAAAGGGATATGAGTAACTTTCCAGAATTTGGCCTAACAATTGGTCTGTCTTCCTAGCCAATCAGGCTGTAGGATGTAGTTTTTCAGAAGGATTTGGCTTTTCAGAACTTTAAAGGAAGTGTGTTATCTCACAACTGAGGAATTATCAAACTGGCATTGTGGACTTGAGGTACCCACCTAGATGAGGTAACACAGGTGCTCATCATAAGATCAGCTTCCAGTTAGCGAAAACTGAGCTACTTTCTTAGGGGGAAGCTTTTTACCCACAAAAAGGTAAAGGGACCCCTGACCATTAGGTCCAGTCGTAACTGACTCTGGGGTTGCAGCGCTCATCTCGCTTTATTGACCGAGGGAGCTGGCATACAGCTTCTGGGTCATGTGGCCAGCATGACTAAGCCACTTCTGGTGAACCAGAGCAGTGCACGGAAACGCCGTTTACTTCCCGCCGGAGCAGTACCTATTTATCTACTTGAACTTTGACGTGCTTTCGAACTGCTAGGTTGGCAGGAGCAGGGACCGAACAACGGGAGCTCAGCCCGTCGTGGGGATTCGAACCTCCGACCTTCTGATCAGCAAGCCCTAGGCTCTGTGGTTTAACCGACAGCGCCACCCGCGTCCCCTTTTTACCCATAGGTCTGAGCAAAAAGAACAGTCTTTCTAGACAAAAGCCTGAACCAAATGAAAAACAAACAAATTTCCTGACTAGCCTGGCCAATGGCTGGTGTTCTTGTGGAACTGTAAATGCCCAGGTCAGGGCTATGGGGCTTTGTGGAGTTAACCCAGGTATTGCAAACCTTTGGCTTTCCAGATGTTGCTGAACAACAACTTCCACCATCGTGACGGGGAGTTGGGATACCACCAGCGGCTGGAGGACCACAAATTCCCCCATCCTGACATAGTTGTTTCCACACTCCCCGTTCTTAGCCTCACAAGGACCTGTCAAGGGGACGAGAGAGAGCACTGGCCCAAGATCACTCAATGAGTTTTCATGACTGGGTGGAGACTGCAGCCCAGGTCGTAGTCTGAAACTCTTTTCACTCAGTAGAATGACTCATTATAGTAAGACAACTTTATATGTACTTGTTATTTTCTCTTTCCTTTAGTATATCTGTTTCTTGTACGGGCCCTTTTGATAATAGCCATTGGCTGTGGTTTAACTGCCTTGATCACATCGTGGACTTCTTTTTCTCACTGTTTGAAAGAGAATACTGACAAAGCCATGATGTCGTTTGTGACTAACTTCATTGCAGGTATTATGTATATGCCATACACCTACGAAGGGTGGTAGAGTAACAGCATGCCTTTATATTACAGCTGTAGATTTTATTCATTATTGTTGCATTTGCATCCCACCTTTCCTCCAAAGAGCTCAGACCCTCCAAGTGTCCCTATTCTCCAGGGACAGTCCCAGATTTACAGAAGCCATCTCGGTTTCTGATCTGATCCCAGAATGTCTCACATTTCCTTAGGACATCCTTATTTTCATTGCAGAAATGTTGGAGGGTATGGAGTTATGCAACCCCCCAAGCCAAGTAGACAAGTAACTCTACAACCTTTAGAAGACATCTGAAGGCAGCCCTGTATAGGGAAGATTTTTTTAATATTTAACCTTTTATTATGTTTTTATATATATTGGAAGCCACCCAGAGTGGCTGGGGCAACCCATTCAGATGAGTAGGGTATAAATAATAACATTATTGTTATTATGGAATAGGTTGTCCCTATTTTCATTGGAGAAATGTTGGAGGGTAGGGGAGCTCCTAGTTCTCAACTTTTGCATTTAATTATCACGGCAACCCTGTGAGGTAGTTTGGGCTGAGAGACGGTGACCTGATCCAAGGTCACCCAGCAGCCTTCATGGCTGAGGTAGGATTTGAACCCTTGCCTCTCAGGTCCTAGTCAAGCACTCTAATGACTACACCATATTGCGGGGGGCGAGAGGGGTGTGTGCGTGCACACACGTACAGTGAGTAAGTGTTTGAGCTTTAAAGACATTTTATTTAGGCTTGGCATTAAACAAAAAGAAACCAAAAAATGCCCTGGAGAATCAGTGACAGCGCAGGGGGAGAGGAAAGGAAACCTTACAGTTGATAGAGGACGGTTGAGACCCAGTAAACAACAGGGTAGTAGATGAATAATTGTCACCCATTAAAAACTTCCCTGAGCAGGGCTGCCTTCAGATGTCTTCTAAATGTTAGGTAGTTGTTTATCACTTTGACATCTGGTGGGAGGGCGTTCCCCAGGGTGGACACCACTACCGAGAAGGCCCTCTGCCTGGTTCCTTGTAGCTTTGCTTCTTGCAATGAGGGAACCACCAGAAGTCTGCTTCTGTGCTCATTGCAAAAGAGCAGATCGCTCCAGTCTGAGCCAATTTTCGTTTTCCGGAATGGTGACTGAAGAACTATCCCAATAATACTATCTTTTATTGGGGAGGAGGGGAGGTTTCTGGGAACAGAAAGGGGAGAGGTCAGGTGCCATTTCCCATGTCCTCCCTCCTGAAACTTCCCCTATATAATGCATGGAGGGGAATTTAAAGGCTTGTGATGCTCCCAGCATCCCCCAACCTGATGCCCCTCAGATGTGTTGGACTACGGATCCTATCATTATCTCCCTGACTACTGGCCATGCTGTCTGGGGCTGATGGGAGTTGTAGTCCAATGACATCTGGAGAGCCCTGGGTTGGGGAAGGCGGGGATAAGCTGTTAGGGGATCATGAAGGACACCACAACCCTAATACTCTCTTCTTTGCCTGCAGCAATCTGCATGCTGACTGCTCTAGTGATTATATACACAAAGCTCAGAACTTCAGTAGATGATGCTGTGCTCCTGTCGCCATGCCAGGATTTCTTCCTTGGTTGCTTTGTCTTTGTTCTGTTCTTCGCCTTAGGTAAATATACCCTGGCAGGCCAGAGGGTGTGGAGTGAGATGGTGAACTCAGTAGTCTGGCCCAACAATCTAAAGCAGAGTGATGTCTAATTTAAGCTAGAATCCAGAGCTGTGTAGTCAAGCAATGCCAGGCGGACAGGAATGTCAGGGCAAAATTCTGCAAGCTCCACATGCTAATGTGCACACAAAGTTAAATTGCCCTTAAACGAGGAGGGAGGGCAGAATATTTTCAAAGCATTTGTTGTGGCTTAATTAAAGACCCACGCCAAAGGATCCCAAATAAATAAGCATTATCAGTGCAAGGGACAGGCTTTGGGATTTCTGCCTTTGGCATACACAGATAGTGTTTAGTCCACATCTGCACTGTACATTTAAAGCACTTGGGAGAAGCAGTTGTGACTTCTCCCAAAGAACCCTGGGAATTGTCGTTTGTTCAGGTTCCCAGGAGGAGACCCCCTGTTCCCCTCACAGAGCTGCAATTCCCAGAATTCCCTGGGATGAAGGATTGGTTGTTAACCCATTCTGGGGAATTGTAGACAGGGATGATGGGGAGTGGTAGCTCAGCAACAGCTGGAGGGCAAAGGTTTTGCCACACCTGCTTTAAAGGAAGTAGGCAGGTGGTCAAAGGCCTCTACTTTTTCTGTTTCTTTTCTAGCTACAGTCAACCTATGGTGGTACATGCACTTGGTCTCAGCCCAGAAAAAGGCAGCCACCCAAATAACCCCAGCAGAAGAAGCACCATGACAACTGCAGAGCATATAAAGTTCCCTTGGTCCGTCACACCAGCAGATAGCAGGGTCTTGTGATGAGATATTTGCTGGGCCATGCCCACCATAACAGGCATTCTGCTCTCTGAAACAAGCTCAACGGTCCTGGAGCCTGTTTGGACAATGCACAGTACTGATGTTTTGGAGATGGAAGGGGCTCTGGGAGATGCCTGTTTCCACAAAGTCACTTCTGAAAAGCCGTCTTCTGGAACTGCCCTGCTTGAACTTCCCCAGGGGTGCGGCCTCTTCAGCGGTATTTAACAACTAACCATTTCTGCCGAACACAGAACACATCCCTTTCCGTGTCTAGGACAATTGTCCATGTCTCTCCACATTTTGGGGTATATTATTTGCAAAATTCACAATAAATAAATCAGATTTTTAAATATTTTTTTTAAAACCCTCTCTTGTCAAATGAATGGTGAGGGACTGGGGATCATCTGCTTGACCTGAAGAAGATCTTGGACACTCTGAAGAGCTGGTGGTGGTTTGGACAATACTTTTTTTTTTTTTTTAAGGAATCCTTGCCTCCAATAGTATCTTTAATAGTATCTTATCTTCATTGGTCATCTCACAGGCACTGATCAAGCACAGGCATTCTACTCTCTGGGGCAAATGTTGGGTCTTGGAGTCCAAACGGACAATAGACATTCATAATCTAAGCAGTCATGTCACCTCACCAGGCTGTGCAACTGAAGATGTCTGTGCCCTTAATGGAAAAAAGATTACACTTGGCCGTTTTAATTTGGATAGGATTGCAACCCAATGCTCTGATGCCACAAAGCAGATTGAGCTCGAAGGGTAGGTAGGAGAGAGGAAAGATCTCCTCCTTGTCAATTCCACCGTTCATGGTACCAGGAGAATATATTAACAGCTTATGGTGAGAGGAGGGGCTCACGCCTCCTGGGTTTTCTTTTTTACTATTGGTGGAATTCATGATCAAAATAAACTCTTCTGACACATAGAATCTGTATTCTGTATCTGTTTTGTATATGCAGAATGTGTGGAATGATGAGAAAGGGTATTTGGCAGGAAGTGTGAGAACTGACATAGTATTTTGTTCAAACCTACTTCCTTATAGGGACACAGGTGATGCTGTGGCCTAAACCACTGAGCCTAGGGGTTGCCGATCAGAAGGTCAGCGTTCAAATCCCTGCGACGTGGTGAGCTCCCATTGCTTGGTCCCTGTTCCTGCCAACCTAGCAGTTCGAAAGCACATCAAAGTGCAAGTAGATAAATAGGTACTGCTCTGGTGGGAAGGTAAACAGTGTTTCCATGCACTGCTCTGGTTTTGCTAGAAGTGGTTTAGTCATGCTGGCCACATGACCCGGAAACACTGTCTGTGGAGAAACGTTGGCTCCCTTGGCCAGTAAAGTGAGATGAATGGCGCAACCCCAGAGTCGTTGGCAACACTTCCTTCTACTGCTAAATTTACATGGTAGCATGAACACACACAAACCCAAATGCAAGTGCCTCTGTCCTAATCAGGCAGATCTGTCTTCCATTCTCAGCATGTACTCTCATTATTTACCCCTTGTCGATGCTAACTAGGGCTGCAGTGCTCATCAGAATCATATGAAGCCTAAACCAATGTCTGTGCCAGAGGGGTGCAATTGAGGCCTGGCTGTCACAAATAGGAATTGAACTACGTTCTCTCTTTCATACATTTCGGAAACTAAAGACTTTATGATCAGTTAGACAAGGACAAAGTAAAATAAAGCCAATGATTAATATTTCCATTCTCAACATGTACTCTCATTATTAACCCCTGTTGATGCTGACTAGGGCTGCAGTGCACATCAGAGTCATATGAAGACCAAATGTGTGTGTGTGTGTGTGTGTGTGTGTGTGCGCGCGCGCTGATATTGGCATTCAAAGAAGAAGAAGAAAGGTTCCATCTTACTTTTCTGGCAACATAAAAGAGGGAGGGAGAGACAGAAAGAGGTGGGCTTGCTTTTGCCATGGAATTTTTGCCATGGAACTTCAAATATCAACACACTGATTTTCATTCCCATGGCAGTCAATGATCTCATCACTCAGACAATTTTTGTCTTTGTAAGTGAAGCAGGCTGGGCACTGCAGACCATCCGGGGTAAGAGCGTTGTGATCTGGAAGTGCCAAAATCAAACTTACACTTAGCATATATTGTTGTTTTATCTGTCTTTCTATTTGCATGTTATATGGTTGTCATGCTTCCGAGGGCATGTTGGTTTTGTAGGGGCAGCTGCAAGCATTCTTAAATGAGAAGAATGTTCTAAACTCATTCGAACATGGGTTCACATGTGGTTATGGGACAGATGCATCCTTGGTCACCAGAATGTAGGACATTTACCAGAAGTGAGGCAGGAGGAGTGTGACTCTGCCATATTTCCACTGTTAGTTGGAGTACCATTAAGTGGCTGAATTTTGGGAAATAGTCTTTCAGTAAATTAATTCAGTTGCTACGCAGGATCTCTTGCCAGTACCTTCTCTAGCACTGAGAACAGTCAGGGGCACTCACTGTACTCTAAAAACATGCTTGTTTAGACAAGCCTACTCAGATGCTTAGAAAGTTGTTGCCATTTTAATGTTTTAGTATTTTAACACTTGCATATTCTGATTTTCCCCCTGATATTTATCTGCTTGTAACTGCTTCTTCTTCTTTTACAATCAAGTCATGTATAAATCTTAGGAAATAATGTATAAATAAAAGAGCGTTGCTGGGTAGCTGGGATGCAGAAAGGGGAAAACTGAGCAGATAAAGGGTTTGTTTGGTTTTTCTTAGCTTGACCTTAGAAAAAAACATTACTACAATTTTGGGGGGAATAAATAAAGAAGCTCCGTTTGACCACCCTAGTATTTGCGTAGTTTTCTTTTTCTCTGCTTTTTCAAACTTATAATTAGCACTTCCCTACATAAGTGTAACATAGAGGAATAGTGAATTGTCATATGTTAAGATATAGCAGGATGTGCTATTGTCAAGTTCTCTCTTATTTAAAAAGGTAAAGGTACCCCTGCCCGTACGGGCCAGTTTTGACAGACTCTAGGGTTGTGCGCCCATCTCACTCAAGAGGCCGGGGGCCAGCGCTGTCTGGAGACACTTCCGGGTCACGTGGCCAGCGTGACATCGCTGCTCTGGCGAGCCAGAGCCACACACGGAAACGCCGTTTACCTTCCCGCTAGTAAGCGGTCCCTATTTATCTACTTGCACCAGGGAGTGCTTTCGAACTGCTAGGTTGGCAGGCGCTGGGACCGAACAACGGGAGCGCACCCCGCCGCGGGGATTCGAACTGCTGACCTTTCGATCGGCAAGCCCTAGGCGCTGAGGCTTTTACCCACAGCGCCACCCGCGTCCCTTCTCTCTTATTTAGGTTTGTATAATTGAATATTTCTTACCAGAATAGCAGCTGTGTGGGTCTGTTGAATTGAAAGCAATGAAGCACCTTGTGATATCTTACGGACTAGCAGCTGAAGAAAGAAAGACCAAGCCAAAAATGCTGGTAAATATTGACTCAAGATGGTTTAGCTGAAAGACCTTCTAAATGTGCAAATCAAGCTATTATAAAGTGCATTTAGCCTCAGTGGTATTGCTACAATTAAGCTCCTGAATTTTGAATGTTGTTGTTATTAAATACATATATACAGTTTGTAATCAGATAATATATTTTTCAGAAACACAGAGTAATTTTGGCAGATAGTACATGTCTTCCATATCTAACGTGGCATGAGGCCCACATGAGCCTCAAGGCGATAGCTAGGAACAACCGCTTCAAATGGAGATGTGAGTTTCTCAGAAACCTCACATTTAACATGAGAATTCAAAGTTCATTCATGTTCTGCATTCCCAATGCTTTCCTTACTGTCAGAACGGCCATTCAGTGTGTCAGGGCAAGTATAAGGAAAGAAACAACTGGTGCATTCTTTGACATTTTATGGCCATTTACTTCATATCCTAGCTAAAAGCATCTAAGCAATGTGTTACCAGTAGAATGAGAACAAATCTGGATGCCATCACCTTCTTGATTCTTTAGTTCAAGATGACCACACTCTGGATGGATGCTTCCATACAACGCTGATGAAATAACGTAGGATAATTTTGTAGCAAATCTAAAAGAACAAATGATAGAAAAATATGAATACTTATGTGGTAGCTGGAGAGATTGCAGAAAAGGTGGCATACTTCAATTGTGTGCAGCTGTTTAATGATTGTTATACGTTTATGAAAATCAATAAAATATACACTTAAAAAATGGTCCAGGTACCAGAGAATAAGGAAAGTTTCCAGACGATAGAGAAATAGAATACATTTAGATGAGGTTGTTATGTGTAAAGAACAAGCTTAGTTCAATTGAAGACAACGTGGCTGAAGGCAAGCATATCAGATGACCCAAAGTATCTCCACTCTTTCCCAACAATGTGATGCAATTGGAACAAGGAGGAATGAAACTACCGAACCTGATTTCCTCAGCTCTTGGTAATCCCTTTCGAATCATTGCACAATATTCACTGAATATCACTTTGTCCCTGGGACCTGTCAATAACCCTGGACAATGTCTAGCTTTGCCACCTCAGCAGTGCTTTTTTCTAGGGCCTGGAAGATGATAAAAATATATATGCTCTTTTGAACCAAGTTAGACACCACATAAAACAAAAGCAAAGACAAAGGCAATGGCTCATGTTAAATATACCCTGTTTTCCAATAAAAACCCATCATCCTTAAAATGAGAATATCAATAAAATGAAAGACTTTCAGTAGCCCTGCTGCATGAAAACAATAATGTCTCGAAGGAGCACATTGTATGTTTCTATATCCATCGCATTAGGAGAATGGAAATGAGGCAAGACAAAAAAAAGGGGGGGGGGATTTCAGTAGGGCATCTTTATAAATGATAATTTAAGAACCATGAATCGCATAGGGGAAAACAAATCATATGTGAAAAATGTACTCTAAGATTTTTAATCCTGATGTGACTGCACAAGCCTGCCTTGAGAGGAGTAATGTAGTCCTTAAGTTGGCCTTATATCCACCTCCTGGAGGAACTGCAAACCAAAATAAATTTAATAAAGAAACTACAGGCAGTTGAAGATTTTATACAGCACTGCTAGGGAAGCATTTCCCCAGACCCCCAGGCTTGTAAGACAGCCACAAACTGTGGCTTCCAACAATGGAAGTAGAAGAACCAACTCCCTCCTTCCTGGGAGAGATTGGCTGTAAACCCAACAAAGGCACCTTGGTCCCACTGTCCAGCGTTCACCCGAAATATGCATGTGATATCTAAAGTGTGGGTTTTGAAGCAGCTGTAACCCATTAGCAACCACTTTGCTCAAGCAACCAGTTTGCCTTTGAACACATCCCTGGCAGATTCTACCCACTGTGTATAGAATACCTCAACTATCTCTAAATTCCAAACTGTGGCATTGAAACACACATATCGATTGATCTTCTAATTTCATTTTCAATAATCCTTTTTAATGCTGGCCATTCTACACAATCAAATGCCTTAAAAATATGCTACTATAGCAGCTTGCCTGGAATGCTCTGGTCCATGGGGTCATGAAGAGTCGGACACAACTAAACGACTAAATAACAACAAAGCAGCTTTCTATTTATTTCATCTTTTATATCTATTTTTTCAACTATTAAACTAGACATCTGTCTTCCTGCTACAAAGCCACATTGATTTTTATTTATATATTTATACATAAAATTATTCATCCTTTTTGCCATTATTGTGGTCAATATTTTAGCATATTGATTCATTAGGGAAATCTGCCAATACGATCCTGGGTCCTTCAACTCTTTTCCTGGTTTTGGAATTAAGATAATTATTGATTGTTCCCATGATGGAGGGGTCCTCTCACCCTCTGTTACTGAATTATATAATGCTTTTAATTTAGGAACTAATATATTTTTTAATACTTTAACATTCCATTCCCAATCCATCTGCTCTTGGGGTTTCTCTCCTTTTAGTTTCCCTATAACTTCCTCTATTTCTTTTCCTGAAGTTGGTTGTTTCATAACCTATCCCTATTTTTAGCTTTTTCTTCCAGTGTCTCTCAATAAATTCTTTTCCGTAGAATTGTTACCTGCTGAATATAACTCTTGGTAAAACTCCTGAAATACTCTCGACTTATCTTTCATCAAATTGTGAATATTACCTCTTTTATCTTTTATTAGGCTAATTAAATTCTTTACTTTTTTTGACTACACAGCTCTAGCCAGCAATTTGGAATTTTTATTACAATGTTCAAAAAATTCTCTTTTCAGGAATATCAAATCTCTCTGCGCTTTCCCCATATCTTTATCTCCTTGCTTTTTGCCTGTAATTGTGCATAACATCTTTTATATTAATTTTATCATTGATATATTGATTTTCCCTCTGTTTGATCTCTTATTTAGGTTTGTATTAGTTTGTATATAGTGCTAATTGTGAAATACTGGAAAAGTGAGTTAATACCAACAAAAGATGAGTGGCAATTAAATTTGTGCGAGTACTTCGAACTAGCCAAAATGACAGAACTAGTAAGAAACCACTCAGATGAAAAGGTAAAAAAAAAGGGATTGCTTCAAAAACTACCTGATAAAATATGGTTCCAAAAATAATACTTGGTTGTGCTTAGATTAATTTCACAGATATACAGGAAAAACTGAGATTAATAAATGAATTCAGAACACTTACTACCTAAGGAAAGTATTGAAACCGCAAAGAGATAGAGGGAAGTCAACTAACATAGAAGGGATTTTAAATAGTTTTCCGGAACAGAAAGGTGACTGCAAAGAAAGAAAAGGAGTACAAATGTAATTTCTTTCTGGGAACTTGGCGTATAGATAAATCAAATCACTGTTTGTATCCTTTGAATAATTTGGTATACTTGTTTATCCCCACCCCCAAATGTAATGTTTAATGTATGCTATCGTATTTTTTTAAAAAAGAAAAATGCAATAAAATAAATAAAATAAAATAAGCAGCCTTATAAATCTTAAACTTTAAATAGATCAAAATATCAACATTCAGACAAGAACTTGACAACCTAGCTTTTCACCAAAAGCCAGTAATACAAATTTGGTCAAATTAAATTCTTAATGGATCATGTTTCCTGCATTAAACAGACATATCTGCAACCCAGGCAAAGAAAATTGGGAGCTAGATGCCTCCTTATACAGGAGATTAGGGTACAGACCTCTTTTCAAATGATTCTCAAATATCATTTTGATATCACTTTGAGAAATATTTGGAATTTATGAACCCTGACTACTTAGAAAAGACCCATTAAAATGAATGGGCCTGACTTAGTCCATTCATTTCAACCAGTCTATTCTGAGTAGAACTTAGTTGGAGACAACCCTCTGTTCATGGAAGGAGGGAAAATTCCATGACAGTTGAAAAGCAAGACTCTCAGAAGCTGGGTGGCCATTCTGGTTTTTTTTGTTTGGGTTGCAACAGAGAGGAGCAACAACAAAGAAGAGGGTATGGTGCATGCCTGGAATGTTGGGTGGCCAAAGCTTTCATGTTTCAAGTTGAATTATGGTGAGTCCAAAAGCAAGAGTGATGGCCCTTGTGCCTCCCTTTCTCCACTTACTGAGGCCCTAAGCCACAAGGAAATTAGACATATCCAGAAGAAGAATATCAATAATAGAAATAATAGAATAGAAATGTAAATAGTATTCTTCTCTACCCCACACAGTAGGGCCCAAGACAACTCGCAATATGATTTGCCAAAATGACTGTAAACAATACTGAAAACATTTTTAAGAACCTCCCCCAAATATTCCTCCAAGGGAGGGATATTCAAGGGAAGGTAAAATACTCAGTTGAAAGAAGGGATGACTGAGAACCTTAGATATGCTTTTAAAAAGGCAACAGATGATCAGGCACAAATAATCAGCAGGGGAAAATTGAGTTTTCCATGGAGGGCTCTGCTAAACCTATGATGGACCTGGGGTAGCTCAGTTGGTAGAGCGTGAGACTCTCAATCTCAAGGTGATGGGTTCGAGCCCCATGTTGGGCAAAAGACTCCTGTATTGCAGAGGGATGAATTAGATGACACTCAGTGTCCCTTTCCGCTCTGCAATTCTGTGATTCTATGCTTGCCAACTTAAGGTACAATGGTATGAGTTCCACATTGCAGGGGAAGTCTGGTCCCTGTTTTGATATAGCATTATATATATATAGCCAAGGCGATGTTGTTTGGGGACTTGAGGACCAAGGCCAGTCTTTAGCCCCAAGTCTAAACTTGAGGTTCCATTTTGTGTCCCTGGATGCATAATGGTTGGGAAGACAATACTATGCTAAAGCTTGACTAAAGGTTGCTGGGAAATGCATGGCCCCTATGGAAAACAGAAGCTTCAGGTCTATTTCATTGGTCAGACCTGCCTTGTGGCACGTCTGCCTTCTCATTCTTAATCCTGCTGCAGTTACAACTGACCTGGTTGTTGCTGTTGTGCAAGTTTGGGGAGGAAAGGGCAGAGGATTGTAAGGTTCTGTACCCCAAACTTCTCCTTTGGTTACCCCATGGCCATCACATTTGAAAATTATGAAACAGAGGAGGACTCTTGGGAGACTCAGAACAGATAAAATAAAGTCCTTAGACATGCAGCATATAATTCATTGCACTCACTTCCACGGGAGGCAGTGATAGCCACCCACTTAGATGGCCTTAAAAGAAGATTGGACAAATTCATGGACATGAAGGCTAGGAGTGGCTTCTAGCCATCGTGGCTATGCTTTGCCTTCACAGTTGGAGGCAGCAATGTTTCTGGGTACCAGTTGTTGAAAACTGCGGGAAGGGAGAATTGTCTTGGACTCTGGTCCTGCTGGAGAGTTTCCCACATGCATCTGGTTGGCCCCTGTGGCCCCAGAGAGTGGGTACCACCATAGAAAAGGACTTCTTTCTAGTTGAGTTTCTTCAGGTTGTAGCCAAGGCATGCCCTGTAACCGGAGGCCACATAGCTGGAGGCCATGATGATGCTGGGGTAGAACAGACCACCAAGCTGGCAAATGATCCCCTCCAGCATATCCCTCATACCTAGATTCCAAGTATCATTCTTAGGGCTTCTGAATGTTGGCCTTTCCTCTTTCTGCAGATCCTTGCCAAAGTCCGGCCAATGCCTTTTGTCAGAAAAACATACAGCGTCATGTGCTGCGTCAATATCGTCTTGCTCATCATCTGCATAGCATCTCCCAACTGGCTGGTCCATCACTGTGTGAAATCCAATGTTCATTTGGGGTTGTGGCTTTTTTGCTTTGAGAAGGACTGTAAACCACACCCGTACAGCATCGGTTAGGAGGCACAACTGGTTTACTGTTCTTTCTTGGGTTAAGGGTCATGGGCCAAACGGACTTCTGGGTAGGAGTTTTATTTCCATGCAGTGGAGGCTAGGACGAGTTGACTTGAATGACGGTCTTACCCCTTAGGTACCCACTCAGTAGCTTTTGTCTGCAGAAGTAGCATTTTTTTCAGACCTCAGCTATACATTCAAAGCAATATAAGACCACTTTAAACAATCATGGCTTCCCACACATAATTTTGGCAACTATAGTGCGTTAAGTATGCTGAGAGTTGCTAAGAGTCTCCACAATTTCCAGAGTTTCCTGGGATAGAAGTTGACTGTTAAACCCCTTTGAGAATTGTAGCTCTGGGGCAGAGGGAGATAGAGGTCTTCCAATAACTCTCAGCTCCCTTAACAAACTGCAGTCCCCATGATTCTTTGGAGGAAGACATAGCTGTTTAAAATGGTATGATATTGCTTTAAATGTACAGGGTAGATGGAGTTATAGTGTGGCAGCATCTATGCTCTGGAACTTAATATTAGGCCAACACCTTGGTTGTAGCCAACCCAGAGTAGGGTCACTGAAATTAATGACCATAGCTAACTTAGGTCCATTACTTTTAATGGGTCTACTATGAGTAAAAGTTAGTGAAGAACCGGCCCGTTGTTTTCAACACTTGCTAAAAACTTTTTTGTTTAGACAAGCCTAAAGGAACATGCAATTTTTGTTTGTTTTGCACATTTGTTTGTAAAACTGTTGGTTTCATCTAAATTTTGGTGATGTTGTTATGTCTTCTTGCTTTTTAAACTCTGTTGATTTTAGGGGTTGTTTTCTTATGTTTTATATTATTTAACGTAAACTTCTTCTTCATATGATTAAATACATAAATTATACAGCAGCCTTGCACTGTAGTTCACTGTTACTATTAGACGTCAGAGATGAAGCTGTGGCTGGTTTGGATTCCAAGCCAACCCCCCCCCCCCACCTCTTAGATTTCAGCAGTCTCCTTGGTTTGCCCCCCAGCCTTCCTACCAAAGCAAACAGAGTTCTAATTTGTTATAAGAATGAAT
Organism: Podarcis muralis; assembly: GCF_964188315.1. Taxonomy (NCBI): domain Eukaryota; kingdom Metazoa; phylum Chordata; class Lepidosauria; order Squamata; family Lacertidae; genus Podarcis; species Podarcis muralis. The sequence goes on along the minus strand of NC_135661.1, from coordinate 75,266,278 downwards.
GTACAATGCATACACAAATGTCCCTTTCCCCCATTATTAAACAATGCAGAGCCAGAAATCCTTGTTGGTTTGTTCAAAATCTCTGAGTTCTGCTCTGATAGATTTTATCTGCTTTCTGCTCACTGCTGATATTGAACCTTTACTGGCCATTTTCCTCTTTAAGAGAGGGCCAACAATGGGAAGACGCTATCGCCCTCATGCCCTGCTTCTGGGCTGCCTGGAATCATCCACTCTGTACTGCAATCTCAGTGGTTTGGAGGACTTGGATATGCAGTTGCCAACACAGCTCACATGAACACCTTGTATTTAACTGTCCTGCCTGCTCAATAATTACCCCGGTCAGTAGCTACCACTAAGCAGTATCAGGTCCCTTGGATTATCAGTAAACGGAGGGCAACAAACACTTAAGGAGCAGAAGCAAACTTTATTAACTACTATAATACTAAGTGTAGAAACAGCAACAGGTGCTAGTATACAAAGCAAAGATAACTAAAGGACATAAAAGAATACTTAAAGGTAAGCTGTGAAGCTAGCTCAGCCACCCATCATTCCTGCTGTGAGAGACCCCAGTTACAATGGCACCCCTGGCACAGGCCAGTCTGATGTGCCAGGGCAGAGCCCCCGGAAACCCCGTGGCTAAAGTCTCATTGAATTGCTGGAGCTGTAATCTTGGCAAAGGGCCTGTACATAGGCTGTAGGGGCTCTGTGCCAAGATTACATCATTTCTGATACAGGTGTTCATGATCACAATAATAATTTATTATTTATACCCCACCCATCTGGCTGAGTTTCCACTGGCAGCTCCCAACAGAATAAAACTTTAAATATTAAAAACTTCCCTAATCTGGGCTGCCTTCAGATGTCTTCTAAAAGTCAGATAGTTGTTTATTTCCTTGACATCCGAAGGGAGGGTGTTCCACTGGGCGGGCGCCACCACCAAGAAGGCCCTCTGCCTGGTTCCCTGTAACCTCACATCTCACAGTGAGGGAACCGCCAGAAGGCCCTCGGCCGTGGGCCTCAATGATGGGGGTGGAGACGCTCTTTCAGGTATACTGGGCCGAGGCCGTTTAGGGCTTTAAAGGTCAGCACCAACACTTTGAATTGTGCTCAGAAACGTACTGGGATCCAATGTAGGTCTTTCAGGACTGGTGTTATATGTTCTCGGCAGCCACTCCCAGTCACCAGTCTAGCTGCCGCGTTCTGGATTAGTTGCAGTTTCCAGGTCACCTTCAAAGGTAGCCCCATGTAGAGCGCATTGCAGTAGTCCAAGTGGGAGATAACCAGAGCATGCACCACTCTGGCAAGACAGTCTGCGGGCAGGGAGGGTCTCACACAGAGTTGAGACAAAGTTCATCTTTGAAGTGAACTCTTTCACTCCCTTCTTTTTCATGCTCCTTTTCTCTGTGGCTGGCCAGGCCAATACATTATGCTGGCTATACATCTATCAAAGCATGTACCTAAGAATAACAGTTAAATTGACACAGGAGCACCACCTGCACCACCTGTTCCCTGGCACTACATTAACTAAACATGCAGTTGCCACCCTGGTTGCATGTGGACCTCCCATTCATATATACACTGACTAGGAATGCACTGCAAATCTGTTCTTAGAAGCACTGGCATAATGCCACGAATGCACTTGCAATGGGACTGTTTTTCTTTCTTTTTTTCTAGAGAGTCTGGAGGCTGTCCGAGGCCTTATGATAATAGCCCTCATTTTTACCTGCTTTGCCTTACTGTGCGGACAGAACCTTTTAAGCCGCATCACAAAGAAGGAGATTCCCGACTGTATGATTTCATCCATTGCTAACTACTGCGCAGGTATCGTGTCAGGGCACTTCATTATCTAGCATAACAGTGAGTTTAGTTTAGTGCTTCTCCACATGGAGCAGAAACAGTGCCAGCCATGGGCAAGAGTGGAGTATGCTCGGAGGAACTCTGAGTTCTCTGGGAAGAGGGCTTGACTGTTTGCATGCTCTGGGCATTGTAGCTCTGTGAAAGGAATAGGGAGTTTCCTAGCAACTCTCTGCACTACAGTTCCCAGGGTCCTTTGGGGGAAGCCATGACTGTTGAAAATGGCATGATGCAGCAGCGGGTTGCCAAACTTTTTTGGACCAGAGGGCAATATTGAGAGTGCCGAGGGTTCCAGTCACAAAATGGCTGCCATGGAGGGGACATGGTGTAAGACAAAATGGCTGCTGTGGGCAGCATGGCATAACGTTAGAGTACAGCCACTGCTGTTTCATTGTTCCTGCCCCTGGTTAACCCCATACTAACTATAGAAAGTTGTGAAGATACAGCTCTAAATGGGACAAGAACTCTGTTTTCCTTAATGCCAATACTGTATCTACTTATCTGGAAGAAAGCCCCATTAAACACAAAGAGACTTACTTCAGAAATAGGCATGTGTGACTGGACATTATTAATGAGTGACTGGACATCAGCTCCTTCATAGCAGGAAACATGCCCAAGTCTCTTTCCCAAGTTTTCATATTTAATTTTTTGGAATTTGGGGGGGGGGGCAGCACTCTTTAACATCCACACACAATTATTGTTGAGTGGTATTTGAAGATAATAACCTTTAGCAAGTTGCAAGGGACAAAGAAAGGGCAAAATGCAGAGATCCTAAGGACTACTTGAAAATAAGACAAAAGTAGGAACACTAATGAGAAGGGGAGGAAACAGAAGCTCTTTAGGACTCCAGGGATTCCTGTTGCCTGGTGTCCAAACAACCTACTTGTCAATCACAGCTCTGACTTCATTCATTGGCTAAAAACACTGATTGCTTAGAAGGCTGCCTGCACATTTTGCTTTGTAACTTTCTTTCTAGGAGAGCTAGAGATGTACTCATTTTTTTTAATGAAAGCTCAGAGTCTGGGGCATTTGTCTGGGAGCAGTAGTGAAAACCTTCCTGGGCACTGTGACACCTATGGGCCTGGTGGCCACTGCGACACAGCTTTAAATGTATAGTGCTGGTGGAACCTTAGATTCATTTTCCAGTAAGGATTGTGTGTTGGAGGGGATTCATTTAGTTCGCATTCTAATACAATGTTCTCAAATCAGTATACAAACCAAAACATACCTCTCTTTTGAATTTTGCCCTTCTCTGAATTTTGCAATTTTGAATAGTGGTTGGCTTCCAACCAAGGAACGATTACAAAAATGTGCATATTACTGAAAACAGCCTAAAGAAACACATTCAACTTGTGGGGTTGGTGAGGGGTAAATTGCTTGCAAAAATGCTTATACTAGGCAAAACTGTGTAAGAAAGTGCACCTATTTTTGAAAATATGCACAAAAACACATACAAATTTCCACTTCAGATAAACGAATTGCAATGGGTTAAACCAAACTATAATTGAAAGGTCCATCCAAACCGAGTCACCAGTCTCATAGGGCTTAGTACATGCCATGTGGGGGGGTTGGAGGAAGAGTGGAAGATTCCTTTGTCTCAGGCAGCAAAATGTCTTGGGACATCCCTGTCTAATAAGAGTTTCTTGCTTGCTTGCAGGACTCTGCACTGTCAGTTCTCTAATGATTGTGTTGTTTGAGGTCCGTGTTGCCATAGATGCAGATGTTATACACCTGGCACCAGACTGGGCTTTCTGCATAGCTTGTGTCTCCTTCTCTCTCAGCTTAGTGTTGGGTGAGTACATCCTATTCTGAGTCAGATAACAATCTTGGTAAAGTGGGGTCAGCTTTGTTTTCTCTCATATATATGAATGAATATATATATGAGAAAATGAGCTTCAATTTCATATAAAAGCTTCATTTTCTCACACTTCCAGGATTAGTCTTCTCATTTCCCAATTTCTTTTCCAGGTACACAAAACCTGCTATGGGACAGGAAGTTCCACAAAAAAGTAAAACCATCCCAAGAGGAAGAGCCATCAACACCCAGTGACCCTTGAGTGTAGCCCACGGCTATGACACCTGTCACAGGTTTTCCCCAGTCAGGTGGGGCCTTGAAACCTGACTGGCCAATGGGCGTTCTGTTTGGTGATGTCACTTAACCAAGAGCCGTTTGGAATAAGCCTGGATTGCAGAAAAGATGCCCACTTTCATCTCTGCGACATCACTTTTGAGAAGCCATCTTACCCAAGTGCCCTGCTGGAACCCTTAAAATGATCTCATCCATTACTAAGATACCTTTTATTCAGCAATTGTTTCTGCCTCGGATTGAATATCCCTCTTGCTTTCCAAGACTGCCCCATTTCCCCACTTGCTTCTAATTGTTGCTGCTGTAGTTTTTATTACAATATATGTATACATTGTGAGGCCTGGCCATGTCTCAGTCAGATGTGGTGCTATGGATGAACACTTAATTATTAAATGTCTTATAGCAACTTTCGCTTCTCATATTATTACTGGAAATTCATGAATCTCTTGAAATCAGGGCCAGTCCTACCATTAGGAAGAGTGAAGAGGCTCCCTCAGGCCTCATATGCTAAGGAAAAGGGAACAACTGTGAGGGGGTAGAGGACAGAGCCAGTTGTGCTTATGTAGGGATAGGGGAGAAAAATGATTTTGTTTGTATTTTTATCAGAAACTATCTAATTCACACTTCTCATACCAATATGCAAAGCGAAATACAATTATCCTTCAATATTTACACATCTCTGAATTTTGCAGTGTGGTTCTCTGTAACTAAACATTTGGTATAGAAAAGCATATATTAGGGGAAAGTGAGCGCGGAATTACTCATACCTATTACTGAAGATAGCATACAAAAAATCATTGTGGTAAAGGAAATGGTTTGCAAAATTGAGAAGATTAGTTAAAAGTGTCATACAAAGAGACATATATTGCGATAAATTTGCCCTGAAATGTTGACAAATGTTTGTGAGTGGTGTTGTTGTTGTTGTTACAAATTGCTGTGGAAATGTGAACTGAATTTAAGATGGCAAAAATGAGAAGCTGAGGGGAACCAAAATTCATAGATTCTCGCCCCCCTTAGTGCCGTGTGGTCTTCTCTGTGTGCCCCCCGCACAACAGAGTGCTGCTGTTGAGGATGGTAAGGATGGGCTTTGGAGTCCAGCAACATTCAGAGGGCACCAGATCCCCCATCCCTGCAATGAATAGCATCTTCACCCATAGCATTCTTTTGTAATAGCAGCTCCACCACCAAGGAATGAGCTATTTGCTTTGCCCTGCTATCAGAATAATAGAATTGTAGAGTCAACCGAGTCCAACTCCCCTGCGATGCGAGATCTGTAACTTGTTGCTTTGGCCTCCGTTTGATCAAGGAGGTGGAGAGGGCTATCAATCTTCCATACAAACCAATGATTTAATAGCAGGACAAGGCACTGGAGCAGGAAGAAAAGAAAGGAAGAAAAAAATTGTCTAAATACACATCAAATGGGATGAATGAAGAGGAGACCTGGGAAAGGGTCGTTTCTTCTTCAGTGCTGCTGAAACGCAGTACGCTGCACGTGGGTTGTTCAAAGACTCTGATCTCACTAAGTCCAGTGGGTATGTAATTCAAGGTGTGCTGGAAGGATGATATCCAATGCAAACAGTGAATCTTGTGGCCCGGTTGTGCACATCTCCATTTAAAAATGCACATGGTCAATGTAGATTCCAAGGATCCAGTGCCACTTCAAAAATGGGGGAAGCATACAATGCTGTCTTCCTTTTAGATTTTTGGCCTTTGGTGTCTGATTACCCTTTGGGAGCCACCTGTGAGGAATAAGCTGTTGGTTTCCAGAGGGAGAGCTGGTACAACACCATGCTGAATATCCCTGGGAGAGAGAGAAAGAGAGAGGTACAGAAATGAGTGGGCAATGGCATGGTTTGTCAGCATGGTACCTGTGGACACACATGGACTCTCAGGAAGGGGGGAGGAGAAATATGGTTCAGTACATACAGTGGTATCTTGGTTCTCAAACGTAATCTGTTCCGGAAGTCCGTTCCAAAACCAAAGCGTTCCAAAACCAAGGCACACTTTCTCATAGAAAGTAATGCAAAATGGATCAATCCGTTCCAGACTCTTAAAAAACAAAAAGCCGCAAAAACAAAAAAGCAAAATAAATAGCAAAAACAGGCAGACTTCAGTGTTAACACCCAAAACGGAAGTGTGGCACTCAAAACAAAAGTGTGGCACTCAAATCGGAAGCGTAACACTCAAAATGGAGCACGTTCTGCTTCTGAAAAAAGTTTGCAAAACGGAACACTTACTTCCGGGTTTGCAGTGTTTGGGTTTCAAGTTGTTTGAGTACCAAGTCATTTGAGAACCAAGGTACCACTGTATTTAAAGTAAAAAATCTATCAAATTCACACTTTCTATAGCAGTATGCTAACCCAAACACCACCACCCTCCAAAATTCATACTTATCCAAATTTTGAAATGCAGTTCTGCCACTGAAAAAATATTTGCTTATCCGTAAGCATCTCCACGTTTCTTTCAGCAGGGGGAGGGGCAGGGGGTGGGACCCTGCAGGCACCAGAAAAAGCCTCAGGGCTTGAGGTGTAGAAGGCCTATCAACTTCCGTTCTCTCGGTTTCTTGTTTTCCAATCATAAATTTAGTTATCCACATTTTGCAGCAGTTTGAAATTTTCGAAAACGAAGAGAATTTCTCCTCCTGAAACCCCACTTTGCGTTTTAGTACAGTTTTCTTGCAAGGTAACACATTGTTCTATGCAGGTTTAACTGGGCCATTTCCCCTAATATAAGGCATTTGCGTAAGTTGCTTTTACCATCTAGTCCAGCATCCTGTTCTCACAGTGGCCGACCAGATGCCTTTGGGAATCCTGTAAGCAGGACCTGAGCTCAAAAGTTCTTCCCCCGCATTTGTGATTCCCAGCAACCAGCATTCAGAGGCATACAGTGGTGACACAACATAGCTATTGTGACCAACCGCCACTGATAGACCTTTCCTCCATCAAAGCCATCTAGGTTTCTGGCCATCCCTATGTCTTGTCAGAGCAAATTCCGTAGTCAATGAGAGAGGGGGAGCCTCCCTTGTTTCTGACTTTTCAGCATGACAAGCCCCTTCCAAGATGCTGAAACTCTGAGTCAAAACATGAGAACTGGTTACTTTGAATGTCTCCTTTCAGATACCTGAAAGACCACCTCCATCCCTCCAGATCTTCTCAGATGCTAAGATTGGCAGAGTTAACCCTCTTGGCAGTTCCTCAGATGTGCACGGGTGTGTGCGTGGTCTTGGAAAGGGCCTTCTCTGTGACAGCCTCTAGCCTGTGGCATTCCCTCCCCATGGAGGTGTGTCTGGCCACCTTCATTATACAGGTTTCACTGAACACCGAACACACCCCTTTACCCTGGCTTTTGACACTTGTTGTTGTTTAGTCGTTTAGTCGTGTCCGACTCTTCGTGACCCCATGGACCAGAGGATGCCAGGCACTCCTGTCTTCCACTGTGTTCAGCCTTCTTTATGGTCCAGCTCTCACTTCCATACATCACTACTGGGAAAACCATAGCTTTAACTATATGGACCTTATTTTTACGACCCACCTGCTTTCTCCGATTGTAAATTTTTGTTGTTTTTAAAACTGTTTTCAATACTGTGTTTTAATGGTTGTAACCCAACCTGAGATCTTATGGAGAAAGTTGGAACCTCTATCTCTATATGAATTGTGGCCAGTTCTTCTTAGAGCAGACCCACTGGAATAAATTAACATGGCTAATGTAAGACCATTAATTTCAATGGGTCTACTCTAAAGTGTAATTGGCTATAGGCCATTATAGCCAAGGACTATAATAGCCATTATAACCATTATAGCCTTTGCATTTACCTGTCCCCAAGCAAAGGGCGCAGACAACACAGCTTAGGAAATAAGCCCATTTAGCAGAAGGGTCCTGCAGTTGAGGCTCTGTTGTCTCGCGGACGGAGTTATCAAATACCACCACAGCGACCAGCACACAGATCCCTACAAGAAACAGTGGATTAGGGTCCATTCAAATATTATATTTGGTTAGTCCTGCAAATGCAACAGTGCTCGTGGTGAATGGATGGTATTCACACACTATTCTCCCTGGTGTGCTGTGGTTCTTTTTTAGCTATCCAATTTATACCCCTCCCTTCCTTCTAACGGAGCCCAGGACGGCAGGTTAGCATTTATGTATTCATTTATTGCATCTTTATCCCACCTTTTTCCTCCAAGGATCTCAAGGTGGAATACATGGTTCTCCCTCTCCTCAAATACTCTTCACAACAACCCCATGTGGTAGGTTCGACTGAGAGGCAGGGAATAATAATAATAATAATAATAATAATAATAATAATAATAATAATTTGGTGAGGGCCCCAAAAAAGCCTCAGCCCCTAGGAGCTAGCAGTTATGGAATTTAGCAGTTTGCTTTTGCCTTCTCCCTCCCATTCCCCATTTCCTCATGCGTTGTGTCTTTTTAGATCAAGAGTCTGAGGGAACCGGCCATCTTAGAACTGGTGTTTGTAAGCCACCCTTGAGAATTCTTTTGGCTGAAAGACAGGCATAAATGCTATAAACAGACAAATAAATGTCCTGTTTTCAGAAGGCAGTTCTCGAGTACTTGTGCTCCCCCTGCTCCCCGCCAGTTTCCTTGCTTTTGTCCCCAAAAGCAGCTACATCCCGTTGTTGTTGTTGTTTAGTTGTTGAGTCGTGTCCGACTCTTCGTGACCCCATGGACCAGAGCACGCCAGGCACTCCTGTCTTCAGCTACATCCCAGTTGGACACAAATGATTCCTCTCGAAATTGGTACCTGAGGTCAAGCTGAAGACAGCCGCCATAGGGCCATCCATGAAAAAGTCCTCAGTGCAGTTCATCCAGTACTTCGATTCCACAGAGCACAGTATGGCCAGAAAGGAAAAAAAGAGAGCCACGAGCATAAAGCTCCGGACGACGTCCAGTTTCACTAAAGTGGAATAAGAGACTTGTAAAAATAGCTGAGGGTGGTCCCAGGCAGCTCTTCCCCACCCAAACAACAGCACCCAGGAAACATGGAGAAAGTCTCTCCTTTCTGCAACCCAAATTCTGTGACTGGGAATAAAAGGACATGAAATGTATGGATGCCTCCAGATCATCAGTGTTTTTGCAGGAGGGACTCAAGAGCGTGCCACAATGGTAGGTTGCGACAATTAAAATATAGGGCCACATTCACGCCATACTTTTAAAGTACATCAAAAACACTTTAAACAGTCATGGCTTCTCTCTCCGCCCCCTTAGATTTCTGGGAGCTGTAGCTGGAAGGGTGTTGGAAGTTATTTGGAGACCCCTTATCCCCCTCACAGAGCTGCACTCATTCAGCTGCTATGGTTGCAGAGATAAATGAATAGTGGAATAATAATGGCAACAGCGATTTGCAATGACATATTAAAGCACTTTCTGCAATAAATGCACCTTCGTGATTGTATAATAATTGCAAATGTCGATCATATCAGTTAGTCAGAATAAACATGGGCAGGATCCAGTCCGGGGTGTATAGGGAATGATCTTAATTCAGCTCATGTGCTTCGAACATGAATAGACTGGCCAGCCCATTCTGTTGAATGGCAGAATTTCCTTCAGAAATGTTTGATTCTGCATTTTTTTTACTGATGTTTAATATGCTGTAAACCACTTTGAGATTTTTCTGAAAAATATAAAGCGGTATAATAATAATAATAATAATAATAATAATAATAATAATAATAATAATAATATCCTAAAAAATCTTTACAAAAAACCCCAAGCAACTATAAAACCCATAGAGTCAGCCTAAGAGCCTTCTGGGTTTTCCTTTTCCATTTTTGTTTGTTTGTTTGTTCTTTAAAACAAATAACAAAAAGATTTTTAGCTGTATTTATGAGGGAAGCCATCTTTTTTTTCTGTCACAAGTCACTAGTAGCAGCACCCATAGTATGTGTGCATGTGGAAAGAGGAATTCAAAGCCTGAGGGAAACAGCAGCGGCAATGTCTGTTGAACCCAACCTCACCCAGCCCAACCCAGGCATACTGTACATTCTCTGATGGCCAAGAAACTGCAGCCATCTTCTGTGCAGGTGGTCCATAAACCAGTGTATGAGGCTTCCAGGATATCTGTTTCGTGCACTGCCCACCCAGAGGATGCTTGAGCAACCAAGAGAAGCACAAAACTGATGCAGGAGAGGATGCAGCTAATTCCCCTGTAGAGAAGCATGGTGGGGTTCCTTCTCCTGATCTTTGGCGCTGGCAGCAGCCTGAAGAGGCAGGGAGGCTAGTGGTGGTGCTAGCGAGGCCACCCCAGGAGGCTCCGAGGAGATCACTGAGATCCAGTTTCCGCCAGACAAAGTGCTCCTCAAACAGTTTCTACTGGATTCCTCTGTTCCGTTCCTTCAACTGAAATGGAACCTTTGAAGTGGGTGGGAGAGAACCTTCCTCTGGGAGTAGCTAGAAGTTCAGAATTGGACGAATCTGTCCATTTCAGTTCGCCTTGGCTTCTTGTTTCCTCTGAGCTTAAGTTCAGCTCTCCACAATTCAATGGATCAGTTTGTGACTCATTTACTGGACTATAGTTCTCTTGGAAATTCAACCAGGCCCCTTCGTGTGAAAGGCTCAGGATATACAGCCCCCCCTTTTTTTCAAACACATTTCCCTGAACATAATGCATTTTTTGGTATGTTGTTTTCACACTTTCCCCTAAGGTATCATTTTAAAAAAATATTATTATTATTGGATTGAAGAACTGCATTGCAGCAGTTGGAAAAGTGAGAATTTTGAAGCAGGTTGCATTTCTGGTTACATGTTGTTGTTGTTGTTGTTGTTGTTGTTGTCCGACTCTTCTTAACCCCATGGACCAGAGCACACCAGGCACTCCTGTCTTGCACTGCCTCCCGCAGTTTGGTCAAACTCATGCTGGTAGCTTTGAGAACACTGTCCAACCATCTCATCCTCTGTCATCCCCTTCTCCTTGTGCCCTCCATCTTTCCCAGCATCAGGGTCTTTCCAGGGAGTCTTCTCTTCTCATGAGGTGGCCAAAGTATTGGAGCTTCAGCTTCAGGATCTGTCCTTCCAGTGAGAGCTCAGGGCTGATTTCCTTAAGAACGGATAGGTTTGATCTTCTTGCAGTCCATGGGACTCTCAAGAGTCTCCTCCAGCACCATAATTCAAAAGCATCAATTCTTCAGCGATCAGCCTTCTTTATGGTCCAGCTCTCACTTCCATACATCACTACTTGGAGCAGGAACCAGCAAGCCACTCCAGTATCCTTGCCAAGAAAACTCAACGGACAAAGACAACATATTGTTGTAGGGTTTGTTAATTATGGGTTTCCACAATAAAATGTGAACCAACTGAATCCGCCCATCCATATTTGTTTGTTGCATTTATACCTCATCTTTTCCTTCAAGCTTAAGGTCGTACACATGGTTCTCCCCCTCCTCAACTAATCCCCACAAAAATCATGCAAGGTAGGTAAAGGGACCCCTGACCATTAGGTCCAGTCGGGGCCGACTCTGGGGTTGCGGCACTCATCTCGCTTTATTGGCCGAGGGAGCTGGCATACAGCTTCCGGGTCATGTGGCCAGCATGACTAAGCTGCTTTTGGCGGTTAAACTAAAAGGCAGGGACTGGCCCAAGGTGACCCAGAGAGCTTCCTGGCCAAGTGGGGATTTGAACCCTGCTTTCCCAGGTCCTAATTCAACAATTATTGAAAGGGCGAAGGCACCACAGCTGTTAGGAGTTGGCTCCTATGGGTAGATAGACTGCATGGGAACTGGCAAAGTGGTTGCACTAGTGACGTGGTGTTTGCATGTTAATTATGAATTTCAAAATAACACACCATTAAAAATTGAAACTGCACATACATAAACCATACAATAAACCACATGCATGAGAATTATATTTATAAAATATAATGCAATCTAAACATTAGAAATATGTGTCCATATGAGTTCTGCCAAGAGAAATATATTGACTGATTTTAACAAAGAGGAGAAGAGTTCAGGTGGGAGAGGGGTATTTCACTGAAGAGGAAAAATATCTCCCCAAGTAATGTTCTTTCCAGGATTACTGAGCAGCACTGAGACACAAAGGGATTACTCAGCAGTGTCCAAAGTGTTGTAGGCAAAAAGAAGTTTTTTTGATGGATTGCCCTGTCAAAATGAGTCCAGGCAGAGGAGATCTCAAAGGAGATGAAGATTGTGACCTGCCCTGCTTGAGGTCACTCCACAGCCTCACACGTCCATGGAGCAAATAGGTCTGGGGGTTTAGAGTCCACTTTGTTCGGAGAGCGATGGAGCTCGCAGGCCTTGGCTTCTAGGCTGTCTCATCCGGCTTTTGTGTATCTTCAACACGGCCTGAGCTTGCAACCTCCCAGAGTGAAAACTTGTGGACCAAACCATTGTAAACAGCTGGAAGAGAAAGCAGCAAAAAGAAATTGGAAATTTTTTCTTTTGCTTTCTTATATTACAAAAAGAACAAAAAGCCAGCATTACTACAAAACCCAACCTCCTATGTGGTGGTCGAATTACATCAGAACTTATTTCTCCTTAAGTTGCCGTATTCCAGTTAACGTGGCAGCTCCCATTACCACATGCAAACATAGCAACCGAAATATTTTATAACGTGGAGGAGGTCTCACATTCTCCTCTTTTGCGCTGTGCATAATAATGTCTTTCCGTTAGAAATTGTGAGGGACACTCAGGGCACTTCCAAATGAACTGTGTATTGAGCATAAGGAAGTAAGAAAAAGGTGTGCTGGGTCAGTCTAGAGGCCCATGTAGCCCACCATCCTGGTCTGAGAGTGGCCAACCAAAGGCCTAGGAGAAACCATCAAGCACAAGAGCACACTCCACACTTGATATTCCCAGCAACTGGAGGTAGGACATTCATCCAGATTTGTTTTCAGGGAGATCAGGTGATGTTGGCTACTGAGTTAGCATTTATGCTGATTTGTTTGTGGGGAGCTGAGATGACGTTTATGCTGCATTTCTCCCATCAGTTTTCTTATCACCAAAAGTCTGATCTTCGGGAGAAGCCGGTTTGTTGCAAAAGATGTCCAGCCCCCCACTGATACTTACCTGCCAAGAAGGAAAAAGCAGAGGTGAAACAGCTTAAGTAAAAAGCAATTTTCCCAGAAGGATGTGCGGAGTCTGATTTCCGATCAACTTGGACCCCAAATACCACCACAGCAGTTAGCGAACAGATTGCTACAAAACACAGAGGAGATACTTAGAATTTTGATAAGTGATGGAGAAATCTGTTGTTTGACTCCAGCTCCCATAATCCTTGACTGTGGGCCATGCTGGCTGGAGCTGGTGGGGGCTGAAGTCCAACAAAATCTGGAGGGCCACAGGTTCCCCACCTCTGGCCTGCTTGTGATATTATTAGAGACCTGAAAGAGGGGGAATTCTTAGACTCTAATGCATGGTTCCTAAGTATAATTTTGAGGCAGAGTGTGCATGAAAGTGCTTATATTAACGGGAGGGGCAGAAGATACCCAAATGTATTATGTTTGGGGGAATTTTTTTTTGCAAATATGTTTGCTCATGAATTTTCATGATTAAAAAATAGCAACAAAAGCTGATATGGAAATGGGGTGAACTGAAAGATTGGAAAAACGTGAATCTGACAGACAGGACCTTCCTACTGATGGCCCCTTGGCTCAAACACAGCCTCTTGGGGGGCTAATTTCACCTTTTCTCCACCAGCCTTTAGAAAGATTATCAAAACTGTTCTGTTTAGATGTGCTTTATATTATACATTACCCTCAAAGTTTTAGAATTCTGCTTTTTCAAAAAAGTAAGGCTGCAATTCAACCCTTTGCTGCAACTGGGGTGAGGTGGAGCTTGGATGGGACATAGGTCTCCCCACCTCTGCCAGCCCAACACAGCTCTGCTGGCCTCTGTCCATGGAGTGATGCTGCCATCACACCTCTGGCACTGAGCTTCCAGATCTACACAATAAAATGGTGGCTGGGTGGAAGTTCCAGTGGAGGGAATCTAACCTGTGGCAGCCTGGCAAAAGCCCTCAGTGAGATTATGCTGTGTTCTGGTTTGATAACAGGACCAATGTGGGGCGGGGTGTGTGGATTTCTGGATCGCAGACAGCTCCAAGCGAGCAACTTAATCCAACAAACCCAACAAAGGCACAAAGCTACACCCGCAGCAACTGCAAGCTGGCTTCCTCGTTGGAAGAAAAGGTACAGCACCCTGAGGTCCACCTATCCACATTTCAAGCTACTGGCCAAGATGTGGAATTTCTCAACAGAGCAGAGTCAACTGTCCTGGAACAGTGGCACAGGCAAGCTGCCCCAGGGAGGAGGAAGATTGCTTGTTGCAGGTGATGAAGCCCTGGAGGAAAATGGCACATGGAAGCAGGACTGCCAGGAGCCATGCTGTGTCACTGGAGCTGCGAAATTGGTTCCATGCCGTCACGTTGGACACCAAAGGAGCAAGGACAGCAGTTGCAGACCTCTGAATACACCAAGGTGGTTGTGGAAGCCATAGTGTACCAAACTATTCCTGCCACTCCCCAGAGGAGGAAGAGATGTTTCACTGCTCTTCCCTAAAAACAGCTGCATCACCAGCTAGACTGGTGACTGGGAGTGGCCACCGAGACAACATAACACCGGTCCTGAAAGATCTACATTGGCTCCCAGTACGTTTCTGAGCACAATTCAAAGTGTTGGTGCTGACCTTTAAAGCCCTAAATGGCCTCAGCCCAGCACTGGCAGAGGAACAGGGGGGGAGCGCACGATCCCGGTGGGGTGCTATCACGGCTGCCCTCCCACACAGGGTGCCCTGCTCCTCCACAGGTGGCGTGCCATGCCCCTAGGACATGTGCCAGCCACGCCCCCGCCTGCTCTCCGCCCTGCCGCCTGCTGGAGCTTGAAGCTCCGCTGCTGCAGCCCAGTACACCTGAAGGAGCGTCTCCACCCCGTATAATTTAGCCCGGACACCGAAGTCCAGCTCTGAGGCCCTCTGGTGGTTCCCTCACTGCAAGGTTACAGGGAACCAGGCAGAGCGCCTTCTTGGTAGTGGCGCCCACCCTGTGGAATTCCCTCCAACCAGATGTCAAGGAAATAAACAACTATCTGACTTTTAGAAGGCATCTGAAGGCAGCCCTATTTAGGGAAGTGTTATGTACTGAAGTTCTCACCCTGAGCCAGCAGGGGGATACTGTAGATAGTTATGCAAATAAGGGATCGAAAGTGACGTTCAGTGATTGGATAGTTTCAGAAAGTTGTTACAGTAACGTTGTACTGGAGCTCTATATAAGCAGGCTGACTGAACCCTTCAGTTCAGTTCTGTCCTGGCCTGTGAATAAACAAGAGCTGTTTGAAGAATCGCTGTGTTGTCTGATATGTTCACCCACAACTTAACAGGAAGTTTTAAATGTCTGGTGTTTTAGCGTGTTTTTAATATTCTGTTGGGAGCCGCCCAGAGTGGCTGGGGAAACCCAGCCAGATATTTATACCCTGCCCATCTGGCTGGGTTTCCCCAGCCACTCTGGGCGGCTCCCAGCAGAATATTAAAAACACAATAATAACTTTAATAAATTATTATTAAATCAAAATTATTATGTGATACAATTTTGGCCACATCCACACCTTGCATTTGAAGCCCTGTCATACCACTTTAAACAGACATAGCTTCTCCCAAAGAATTCTGGGAGTTCTCATTGGACTCCTATTTGCCTCGCAGAGCTACAGTTCATAGAGTGGTTTAACCATCAATCCCTCTTACCAGGGAACTCTGGGAATTGCAGCTCCTTGAGGGGAACAGGGAGGCTCCTTGCAACTCACGGTGCCTGTCACAAATTACAGCTTTGTCATGTGTATATTTATGCACTTTCCATGATACCTGCAATGAAGCTGAAGATGGAAATAAGCAGAGGTCTGCTAAGAAAGGGAGAGGAGCAGCGAACAATCCACTCCCATGGCATTGATAATGCCAAAGCTACGAAGGACATAATGAGAGCAAGTATCATGAAGATCCGAGTGATATTCAGGGATACTATAAGGAGAGAGAGATAAAAAGGAGAGATATTGTGAAAACGGAGGCCAATTCTCAGCCTTTTCTCCCCCCTTGCAAGAGCCTGGTCACAGCCACATCAGTTTGTGTTGTTTAGTCGTTTAGTCGTGTCCGACTCTTCGTGACCCCATGGACCAGAGCACGCCAGGCACCTCTGTCCTCCACTACTTCCCGCAGTTTGGTCAGACTCATGCTGGTAACCTCGAAAACGCTATCCAACCATCTCGTCCTCTGTCGCCCCCTTCTCCTTGTGCCCTCCATCTTTCCCAGCATCAGTGTCTTCTCCAGGGAGTCTTCTCTTCACATCAGTTTGTACTCATGGGGAAATTGGTCAGATCTGTCATTTGGCCTTTACATTCACTTGTTCCTTTGGTGCTACTTCAAACAGAACAAATTCAGCGACTTCACATGGAATATACAATTGATTTTCAGTCACAAGGTATGGGTTACATCCCAATGCTGGCCCTACTAAGGGCAGACCCATTGAAACGGATTCATCTTTGTAAGAACCCAACTGCACTATACATTTAAACTACCGTGACACCATTTTTAACTGTCATGTCTTCCCACAGAGAATCCTGGGAAGTGTAGTTCATTTAGGATGGTGAAAGTTGTTAGGAGACCCCGATTCTCCCACAGAGCTATAAATGGCAGCGTGCTTTAACCAATGGTCCCTCTTCCCAGGGAAGACTCAGAAGTTACCGTGCCCATTGTATAATGTGCAATAGAATAACTTGTGTACCTTTCTTATTTGGAGACGCATATGATCAAATGTATGCACTCCTATTTCAAGTTCTAACTGGTTTGCCAGCTACAGACCCTTCTGGACAGAAATGACTGGATGGTCACTGCATTCCTTTCCTGGTAAATTCCAGATTGGACTACTGCAATGCACTCTATGTGGGGCTCCCCTTGAAGATGGCTCAGAGGCTGCAACTTGTGCCAAATGTTATCTGGGATGACTGCGAGGACCCATATTACACCTATCCTGAAGCATCTGCACTGGCAGCCCATTTACTTCTGAGCCCAATTCAAGGTGCTTACATCAATGTAGGGGCAGCCAATATCTTGCCCTCCAGATGTTGTTAGAATCCAGGTCCTATTCATCTCTGACTGTTCGCCTGGTATGCTGTTTGGGGCTGATGGGAAATCGAGTTCAATGACATGGCTGCTCCAACATTAATGCAGAAAGGGTAAACAACTTGGGACCCAGATTGCATTTGAGTTTTAAAAGTAGGAACCAGCTGCTCAGGGCCAGAGTATTTGTACATGCATTGGCAAAGTCCCATGAAATCCAAGAGTTGTGCCCCCATCATCCTTTGGGACATTGCAAGGGATGCTGGGAGGACAGACCACATGCTGCCACTAATTAGAGTAGCAAAACATTTGAGGACCTCTAGAGCAAGTGTGGGGAACCATCATACCTCCAGATGTTGCTGAACTCCCACCATCTCTAGTCATTGGCCATGCTTGTTCCCCACACCTGATCAAGACCTTTATTTTGCAAAGGAAAATGCTGCCCCCATTCTCTCTCATACTTTCAAATGCACGCTCAAATGACGCAGGTCCTGGTTTGCATCCTTCTTGGATATCCCACCCCTGGCTGCAATTTGTCACTGAACATGGATAACGTCTTTTTGCATGCCTGGATGGAGGTCAGAGAGGGATGTGCAGGTGTCTGTGGAAGCTAGGCTCTTGTACAAAGATAACATGGTGCCCCACCCACTTTTGCCTCTGGCCACTCCCACATGTGCCCCCCCCAAAAAAGGTTGAGCTGACAACAGTTCCCTAACCCTGCCATATACCATACCATCACGAGTTCCTGTGGGTTGGCATCCATATTTGTCTGAGCAGAGGAGCCAGAGTCCTATAACAAAATGGTCCACATCTGCAATATACGAAGTCCAGGTGGGAGATGCATGGGCGATGACGAGTTGCAGAAAATTAATCATGGAAAAGAGAATGCTGGTGCTCCTGTAGAAAGGACCCGAGGCCACGAATGGCATCTCCACAATTTCCTTCCAAGGTCTGGAACAGGAGGGACACCCTCCACCCCACCATGGGGATAGCAGCACCCAGTTCTTGCCAAGGGTGGCAGTTTTATACACCTCCCTCCACTCTGGCCTCCAACTGCCATGGAACTTCCATTCTGCTTCTGGAACAGAGCAGTTTGGAATGGTTCTCAAGAAGTTATGACTGAACCACCTTTGAGATGCCAGGTCATTGGTAAGGAATATGGGGAACTGACTTAGGCATGTTTGACCCAATGCTCTACAATGTCTACATGGCCTGGAACCCAGCAGATGTCTTGGACTACAATTCCCATCAGCCCCAGCCAGCTTGGAAGTTGTAGTCTGGAACACCTAGAACAGGGGGTGGAGATTCTGTGAATCCCCCACGTCAGGTGGAAGGACACCGAGTTATACTTGGTCAATTGGCTGTTTACTGTTCCCTTAAGTCAGCCTTTCTCAACCTGTGGGTCCCCAGATGTTGTTGAACTACGACTCCCATCACCCCTAGCTAGCAAGGCCAGAGCTCAGGGATGATGGGAATTGTAGTCCAACAACATCTGGGGACCCACAGGTTGAGAACAGCTGCATTAAGTGGAGCTGAGGCAGTCTCAACACAGATGCACACTCTTCCCTTCCCTTGTCCTAAGAGAAACCCTCCTGTAGGCTTATCTAAAGAAGCCCTGCCAGGGCGTTCCATTGAATGCTGTCAATGAATCAGCTGAATCACCAGTACTTGTGTGGAGCTGGAATTCAATCACCAAAGGTTCAATGGGCAATAAGGACACAGGTCTGGTCTGTGCATAATGCTAAGCCATCCTTCACCAACTTGGCCCCTTTCACTAACAGGGCTCTTTGCTCAACCCTTAGGTGTGGGAGAACCTTTGGTTCTCCAGGTGTTTCTGAACTACAACTCCCATCATCCCTGGCCATTAGGCATGCTTACTGGGGCTGGTGGGAACTGTAGTTTAGGTTTCCGCTTAGGTCAAGGAAAGAGAGGAGAGTGTGTCTCTGGGAAGATTGGTTGGGCTCCACTTAAGGGAACCGTGAAGAGCTCATTCACCATGACTGATTACAACTCAGTGTCCTTCCAGCTGCAGCGGTGGAGGGAGAACTTGAGAGAAGAAGAGGGTGACAGTTACATAGCTTACCCTCAAAGCTCATCAAGACCCAGGCTAGGTGCACACTGTTACTTATCTGCAAACCGAAGATCAAAGGGGAAAGATAACAAGAGGCGTACATTCTGTGCTGTGCTTACAAAGTACCCTGGTGCTGTTAACAAAGTACCCTTAAAATACAGTTTTTTCTGTGAATAGCAGCTACCTGCCTCTTGCTTTTTTGGGGGGGGGCACTCAGGGGAATGAGGGGCTAAATCAGCCCTCACCTATTGTTGGACTCCAACTCCCATCAGCCCTGCAAGAATGGCCATCGGTCAGAGATGATAGGAGCTGTGGTCTCGCCATATCTGGAAGGCTCCAGATACTGCTTCCCTCCACTAAACAGCTGAAGAGGAACTGTGAGGAAAAACTGTTTTAATTGGGGTTGATTTGGATGGGGAATTATTTAAGTACCATGGGTGGCGCTGTGGGTTAAACCACAGAGCCTAGGACTTGCCGATCAGAAGGTCGGCGGTTCAAATCCCCGCGACAGGGTGAGTTCCTGTTGCTCGGTCCCTGCTCCTGCCAACCTAAATAGGTACCGCTCCGGCGGGAAGGTAAATGGTGTTTCCGTGCACTGCTCTGGTTCGCCAGAAGCGGCTTAGTCATGCTGGCCACATGACCCGGAAGCTGTAATCCAGCTCCCTTGGCCAATAAAGCAAGATGAGCACCGCAACCCCAGAGTCGGCCACGACTGGACCTAATGGTCAGGGGTCCCTTTACCTTTTACCTCCACAACTGATTTGGTTTTCTTGTTGGTACTGTACTTGGGTTTTTTTTGGGGGGGGGGCGGATTTTATATCGGATTTTTTTTTTGTATATATTGTATTATGCTTTATTATGTGATTCACTCACCTTGTAAATATTATTTTCCCATACTTCTGTGAATTTCAAGAATCCTCCAGGCATGCTTCCAACTTCCTCATATTCCTCAGCGGCCCCATTTTGGCTACAAATGTACAGCCCTTTTCACCCAAGTTTGATATTAGAAGGATATTGAACCTGCAATGCAGGTTCAATCTACCTGCCTAAAGGTACTCCTGACCATTAGGTCCAGTTGCGGACAACTCTGGGGTTGTGGCACTCCTCGCGCTCTATAGGCCAAGAGAGCTGGCGTTTGTCCGCAGACAGCTTCCGGGTCATGTGGCATGACTTAGCCGCTTCTGGTGAACCATAGCAGTGCACGGAAATGCCATTTACCTTCCCGCCGCAGTGGTACCTATTTATCTACTTGTTCTTTGATGTGCTTTCGAACTGCTAGGTGGGCAGGAGCAGGGACTGAGCAACGGGAGCTCACCCCGTCGCGGGGATTCGAACTGCCGACCTTCCGATCTGCTAGCCCTAGGCTCTGTGGTTTAGACCACAACGCCACCCGCGTCCCCATCTATCTGCCTAGTTATTTATAAATATAAATATACCCTACACACACACACACACACACACACACACACACACCATCACACAGACAAAATGGAGAGGATCCCAATGGCATAACATGAAAGTGTTCTGGTCAGTAAAGGGATATTTAATAGCAATAGATGGGGTGGGAGGTACACGTCTATCCATTGAAGTACAGTCAGCAGAAACATATTGAGTGAATGGATGTTTAACATAGGGGACAAGAGTCCAGGTAACAAAAGGAATATTTCATTGATCAAGAAAAGTGCTCCTGAAGTAAAATGTTCTCCAGTGTTGCTGAGTAGCACAAAGCAAGGAAGGGAGATCTTCAGTAGTTCCCAAAGTGTTCAGAAAATCAAAGAGTCCTCCCAACTGGATGGCAGAGGGCATCTCAAAGAAGCTGGTGCAGATGGTGAACTGCCCTGCAAGGATGAGGCTCCTCCACTGAGCATGCGCACACGATGAGATGAATTTGGACATTAAGAACCTGGTTCGTTCAGAGCAGAGAAGGCCGCACAGCCTTATGTCTTTCTGGAAGCAGCACAGGTGTTTCGATATCCGGGCCAACGTGAGTGGTTGACGTTCCTGTCCCCCACACTGAGAACTTGTAGCACAAGAAGTTGTAAATACCTGGGAGAGAAGTGGTGGAAAGAGGCTTAAAATTGTGAGGAGCACTCCGCAGGTGTTTAGCACCAGCAGACAGTGGCTGCCTCCATTGTGAGATGAAGGGGCACCTCTCTGGCAGCCAACTAGCCATGATGGCATTGCGCTGCCTCCACTGTCGGAGGCAGCCATGCATCTGAATAGCCATGCAGGAAACCACAGGAGGGGAAAGGGCTCTTATGCTCAAATCCTGTTTGCGGGTTTCCTGCAGAGCTCTGGTTGGCCCCTGTGGGAACAGGATGCTGAACTAGATGAAATGAAATGAAATACTTTATTGTCACTTGTACAACTTGTATACAGTGAGATTACACGATCACCCCCCACTCAGCTCTCTTAGTCTTAATTCCCCTTACTGACGCACGCGCATCAAACCCGAAAGTCAGTTGCCCTGTTGTTATCTTTTCATTCAGCAGCCTAACAGCCCACGGATAGAAGCTGTTCTTTACCCTGTTGGTGCGACTAATCATGCTTCTATATCTTCTGCCCGAGGGCAGGAGATCAAGAAAGTGCCAGCCAGGGTGTGAATCATCCCTGAGAATTTTCCTCTCTCTTTTGAGGCAACGTTCTTCCTCAATGTCATCCAGTGGATTTACGGGACAGCCCATAATATCTTGTGCTGTATTCGCCACCCTCTGTAGGCACTTCCTATCAGTTGAGGTCAAACCAGCGTAGCACACTGTGATGCAGTATGAAAGAACACTTTCTATTATGGACCAGTCGAAGGAGATCATCAAATGTTGATTGACATCGTTCTTTTGCAATACTCTGAGGAGATGGAGTCCCTGTTGGGCTTTCTTAACCACCTGGGTTGTATTGATTTTCCAAGTAAGGTCTTCACTGAGATAAACTCCTAGGAATTTAAAGGAAGAGACTCTCTCCACACAGCCCTCCCTGATGTACAGCAGGGCTAGTTTTCCATTGGCCTCACCCAGCAGGTTCTTATGTTAACTTGAGGTGCCTGGAGAGCGGCAGACCTCAGACAGATGGGAACCTCAGCATAGCTGCATATTACATATTAAGCCTGGGGCAGGCAAACCTTTTCAGATAGAAGGCCACAGTCCTTTCTGAGCAACATGCCAGTGGTGGGCTGGACCAGAGGCAAAAGAGGCAGAGCAACTACAGTCAAACCTCGGTTTTTCAATGTCTCGTCTGTTTTGGAAGCCGAATGCTGAAAACCGTGAAGTGAATGCTTCTGTTTTCGAATGCACCTCGGAAGTCGAATGGCTTTCTCAATTTCCCCCATTGAACTTCGTGGCAGCCCTTTGATCCTTGGTTTTCAAATGTTTCGGAAGTCGAACTTCCAGACTTCCGGAATGGATTATGTTCGCAAAGTGAGGTTCTACTGTACAGTGGTACCTCAGGTTAAGAACTTAATTTGTTTTGGAGGTCCGCTGTTAACCTGAAACTGTTCTTAACCTGAGGTACCACTTTAGCTAATGGGGCCTCCCGCTGCCGCCGCCCTGCCGCTGCCGTGTGATTTCTGTTCTCATCATAGTTGTCAACTTTCAGATTTGAAAATAAGGGATCAGCAGCCTCACCTGTCCCAGGGACAGTCTACAGGATATCTAACAATCCGGGACAGCAGCAGGAAGCAGCGGGAAACGGCACTGGAATAAGGGAATTTCCCACAAAAAAGGGAATGTTGACAGCTATGGTTCTCATCCTGAAGCAAAGTTCTTAACCCGAGGTACTATTTCTGGGTTAGCAGAGTCTGTAACTTGAAGCATCTGTAACCTGAAGCGTCTGTAACCTGAGGTACCACTGTAATGTAAATTTTACCTTTGTAAAGGAGGCAGGTTCCACACACACTCAAATACCCCTCTCTGTCCTGCACTGAGGCAAGCAAGAGGCATTCTCAAGGCCAATTCAAAGACACCTTCCAACCAGGCAAAAACCCTTGGAAGGAGAAGCAGGGGCTGTGAAGGGTGTAGCCTTGGGAGAGGGGATGTGTCTGAGGCGGAGGAGATGTAGCCCAGTGCCAATGAGAGATGCCTGGGGCCCACATTTGGCCCCTGAACCTGACATTCCCCATTCCTCTCTTTCTTTCATCCTCTGACGAAAAAGAGGTGTGTATTGCCAGCCTAGTGAAGGGCATCTTTCTCTAAATACACATTTGACCTCACCCGCGGTTTCCTATAGGTGTTATATGATCTCTCAAGCACGCACACAAATATGGCAGTACAGTGGTACCTCGGGTTAAGAACTTAATTCATTCCGGAGGTCCGTTCTTAACCTGAAACTGTTCTTAACCTGAGGTATCACTTTAGCTAATGGGGCCTCCTGCTGCCACTGCGCCGCCACTGCGCAATTTCTGTTCTCATCCTGAAGCAAAGTTCTTAACCCGAGGTACTATTTCTGGGTTAGCAGAGCCTGTAACCTGAAGTATCTGTAACCTGAAGCATCTGTAACCAGAGGTACCACTGTACTGTCATGAGCTCTGTGGTGGTGTCTTGGAGCGAGTGGTCAGATCAGGAGGAGGGTTGGGAGGAGCTTGGATGTGAGAACCATACAACCCTGAGAAAGGTCCCAGCGGGGTTTGGAAGGCAATGCCTGTGAAACAGTTTCAGTGGCAGAGGAGAAGGTCTGCAGGCAGGGAAGCAAGGATGTGGCTCCTGGAGAAGGGCTGCCTCACCCGCGGTTGCCCATAAATCACCCCTGAGTTTGAAAGAAGGAGGGGGTGGGAGCACTGGGCGGAAAGCCCTTGTGCGAGCTCTGGAGCGCCTGGACGCCGCTTTCAAGAGCGAAACTAGCTGCATTGCTTAAGATAAAAAAAATTGGAGAAGTAAATGCACATGTTTCGAGTGAGGTCAGGAGTGTATTATCTGCTAAATAAATCTACTACTGAGAAGATAGAGTGATGGAACAGAATGAACAGAGGACTGCATCAAGGAATCACAGCCATGTCAGTATGTTGAACGGAACGGAAAGGGTGGGGGGAAACTTTCTTCTTTTTCAATATGATTTACCTAACAACCCCCCCCCCTTAGAAGAACCGTCACAATGACTGATAGCAAGTGAGACTGAAAAATAAACTGTGCGGAAATAAAAAATACTAATAAAAGGTTTTACTCTGTGAAAGATCTGGAAAGAAGGGAGGCTTTCTTGTGGCGTAGTTACAAAAGCGATTCGCCATTAAGAGGCAGACCTTGTTGCAAGATTTGCAGTCTTGGGGGGGGGGGGTGTGAGCCACTGTTCTGTTATCAGGTTTGGATCGTAAATTTGAAAGGGCAATAACCCTTCTGGAAAGACTGGTTTATGGTGCAACTGGTCTGGGAAAATTAAGGAGCGGGCGCCTAGACTGTATTTCATCGGAACTGACTAAAATGGCGACTGCTGCTTGAACAGGACTTTTGGATTCTTGGATCTATGTGAGATGAATTACGGGAGAGCATTACAAAGTTCACACAGAAATATAAACAAGGCTGTTTCTTTCAACTCCCTTGTGGAGACAACTCGAAGGTTATTAAGAAGAAAAAGGATAACGACAAGGAGATGAGAAGATGGGACTGTGAACATCAAAGCAGCAGAAATATAAGATGATTGGACTCCTACCGAACTCGAAGCATGGGTACCCCCCACAAAAAAATTAAAATTTGGTTTAATACTTGGACTTTGTGATATGTATTGATATAATTTGGAATAATTAATATGATATGATTGGTTTGGTAAATGGAAATTTAATAAAAATTATTTGCAAAAAAAGAGAGAAAGGTTCCAGCGGGGTTTGGAAGGCAATGCCTGTGAAACAGTTTCGGTGGAAGAGGAGAAGGTCTGCAGGCAGGGAAGCAAGGATGTGGCTCCAGGAGAAGGGCCAAGTCGGTTGTGAGGGAAAGATTGCACCCCTGTGTTATATCAGGCACTCTTTTTTGGGGCTCCTCCTGCTACAGAGCCACCCCGGACACCATGCTAGCACTGAGCCTTTCTCCTCCTCAGAGGTGCCTGGTGACAAATTGGAGACTGTGTGGTACTCCCTCCATTGCATAGACCTTGGAGATGCCGGTACCAATGTAAACAGACTGCCCGATCCATTAAAAAAGTGTGTGTTGGATTGTCCCGTCTCTGAACTCATAGAATCATAGTTCATAGGCCACCTTGTAAGTAAATGGGCTGAGCTCTTGAGAGCAGGTAGGCAACTGGGGACTCAGCTACATTAGTAAAGAAACAATGATTTGAATGCACTATAAACATAATTTATACACGTTTTTCCATATATTTTTTAAACGATCTAATTTCTGACTTATTTATTGTGGGGGTTTTTCCTGTGTAGCCTAGCAGCCTACAGAGCCAATCTGGCTCCCTTTCCTTTCTTTGGCCCACCAGAGAGTGACATACCAACACAGGAGATTTCACAATATTAATTTTAGCCTTTCAGGAATAATGTTCATCCCTTCACACTCACCTGTCAAGAAACACAGGATGCAGATGGCACAGCTTAAGTAGAAAGCCCATTTCTTAGCAGGAGGCACAGCTGTTGATAACTGGTTGACTTTGATGTGAAACACCACCACAGCAACCAGCACAAAGATTCCTGTGGAATTGATTGATTGATTGATTGATTGATTGATTGATTGACTGAGGTATTCCTGTCTCGTTAAATATCAAGGCACCTTTAAAACATAAAGCACCATATATACGTAGAGATTGTCGGGATCTCCGCTCAACCAAGCTGATAAAGCTCATTTTCTTCCCCCGAGCCGTTCGGAATCGCCTCCTGATGAATAACGACCTGAGCCTTTGATAAGGCCTCAGGCACATTCTTCATCCAGCAGAGTTTCCAGCACAGGTTGCAAGCAAAGCACAAAGCACTTGCAGTTGAAGCTGCAACATGCTAGAGAATGTGTTCAGAAAGGACTCGTAATGGTGTCCTACATACCAGGTAACGAAATTCCTGCTGATTTATTGTCCAAGGTTGTTCCAAGGGATCAACACTGTACCTATGTACAGAAATTGGGTTTGTACTGAGATTGTACTGACACGCTGCTCAGTGGCGTTCACAGAAACTAACAGAGATAATCATTAAGGGGATGGGCTAAACAAAAATCAAATTGCTGTAAAGGCTTTGCTGGCACAAAAACGTATTCAAGAGACACCTGAAAATCAAAAATGAGGATGCTTGCCAGATCTCTGCTAGAAGAGCGTTCCACAGCATGAGACTAGCGACACTAAATGACCGCCATCTAGGTGAAGCCACTTGGACCTCCATAACATGGGAGACAGCCTTGACTGAGTTGGGAAATAAGGTCTCAAACCGTCTTTAAGGTATCCTGGAGCCCAGCTTTAAGCACAAGAACCAGGAAACTGACCCCATAGTATACCAGTGATGTCTTAGCCAAAGTGTCAAATGCTACTGGCCAATAGCCATCTGCCCCCATCAGCAGTCCAGCCACTGCACTTTCCAGTTATAGCCATAGCTGGCATGCCAGATGAAGCGGGCAAAAGACAGTCTTAGCCACAGGGGTCACTTGGGCCTCTAATGGCAGGTATGTAAACAGGAGAGTACCCTCCAGCTCTGTACCTGCTTCCTTAGAGGGATGGAAACCATGTCAGAACAGGCGATGGGCCCATCTTGCAGACTCAGGAATCACCCACCCACCTGTAGGGTCTATTGGCCCTCATCCAGTTCACCGCTGCAATACGGCACCAGTGCAGGGCTTGCACAACCTCTGCTGATTCAGAAATTGTGGAGAAATAGAGATGTGCGCTCCAAAATGCCAGATAACTGCTCCCAACAGCTTCATATACTGCAGACAAAATGGTGGCCTGCAGGACACACCTCTCAACTGTCTCGTTTTGAGCAGGACATCCTGGAATTACAGAAGCCACCCCAGCTTCTGATTGGATCCTGGAATATCCTCCTTTTTTGTCTGGCATCGGGACAGAGCGACAGACCAAAAGATCTGGGGTGGGGGAAGGTTCGTGCTCTCGCACGAATCATTGGCTTGCACCAGGGCACCACACCAAAACTAATTCCATGCAAAAAGCGATAGGACGCAAACAACGGCCACCTAAAATTTATTCAGTTCACAATGGTACCTGCAAGGAAGTTGAAGATGGAAGTAATCAGGGATTTGGGAGGAAAGCAGTAGTTGCAGTGGATGACGTGGTCCCATTCCACTGTCCATAGCATAGCTGAGACAGATGCAAGTGTTGCTAGCACCATGAAGCATCGGATGAGGTCCAGGTGCACTAAAAGAAGAAGGGGGAAGTTTGTGAAAGTTATTCTTCTCTTCCATCATCCAAAGTTGGGGAGGAGTGGAGGTTTGGGTAACTGGATAGGTGGGGCAACAAAGATTTTATTCTATGGCTCTCTAGTTGTGAGGTGTGGTCGGCAATGGGTCTGAATCAATTCATAACGACACAGATTAAACAAATATATTTCCCAGGGTTTCTGCCCCCCTCCCCCAAGAAAAACCCTGTGGGAGCGTGTCATTATACAAAGCAGTTCCCTTTCCTACGAAATTTAGACCTGCAGCAGTCAAAACGAGGTGTGGTATTTGAAATAATGTGGTATAAAGGGAGGGCCTATGTATCTCCCATGAAAAAACATGTAGGACTTAGGAGCATATCTCTCCACAGAGGTGGGGGGGGCAAGGGGGCTGGCAAAGGATGAACCATAATCCACAGATTGCCAGCTTTAAGAGAGAGGGAGGATTTCTAACATTTGTAGTGCCTGAGATTTAAGACAGGATATTCTCAGAGTGGTTTAACAATCAGTCACTCTTCTCAGGAAACTCCGGGAACTGCAAGTCTGGGAGGGGAAGAGGGAGTCTCCTAACAGCACTCAGCACCCATAATAACAAATCACAGCTCCCAGAATTATTCGGAGGAAGCCATGACTTTTGAAAATGGCACCACAGTGCTTCAAATGTACAGTGAATACGGCGTTGTGTCATGTCTGTGTTGTTTTCCGATAAGCAGCTAGGACCTTTGGGCAAGCTTTTTGCTGCTTTGGGTGAGACAGAGTCCTGGGCATCGTGGTAAGCGATGCAGCAGCAAACAAGCATGAAGCTAAAACCCAGGCAACAGTAGAAGATGGAGACATTAGTTGCACAGGCACGAACCAACAGGTGGCACTAGGCAGAGAAGTTAGAGGATGCAAGCCGGAAAATACAGCTAGTTATGTTTTATCTCTTCCAATACAGTGGCTTGGCTCTCTGTCAATCCTACATGATGTCAGAGAGGGGACTATGTCCCCTATAGTGTTCAAACACCCCCAAAAAGCAAGGAATCCAATCTAGATAGCCCAGTTCCTTCAGCCACAGCGTTTGGGTACATTCAGATGTGGGGAATACTGTGTTAGTTTTCCTGATTATAACCCTAGCAGCACCATTTTCTAACATTCTTTTCACATTGCAGTACTGTGGCATTAAGGAGCCATGACGTTTTGACCAATATACCTGCAGGTCATGCTAAATTTCTCTTGCACCAGTGGACGTGGTTTGACCCAGCAATGAATGTTACTGCACCCCACTCTTAACAGTCAACCCTTTTTCCCAGGGAACTCTTGGACTAGTAACTTCCGTACACAGCAGCCAGTTGAAGAGGCAAAATGTTTTGCTCTGGGCCTCCAGACTAGAGGTGAAGAACTGATAGTTGTTGGGACCTTCAGCTACCACCAGCCCCAGCCAGCATGGCCAATGGTCAAGGATGATGGGAGCTATAGTCCAACAAAACCTGGAATGCTGTCAGTTCTTCATCCCTGCTGTGGATAATTTGGCTACTTTGCAACAGAGTTCTTTCTTTTCTTTCTTCTTTCTAAAGGGTGCTTCAAATCACAATAAATTCAAATTCTACATTCATATGTCAAACAAAACCACAATACTGATTTTCGTTTCGCCCCATCTATCATACCATCATGAGGTCTCAGGGGTTTGCATCCAAATTTTTCTGAGCAGATGGTCCAGAGGCCAGCATGATACTCGTCTACTTGAGAGTCAGTCATCATCCAGCCATGAGATGCATGGACGATGAAGAGCAGAACAATGTGGATGAGGGAAAGTGAAAAACCTATGGCCCTGTGAAGAGACATTGGGCCTACGTTTGGACAGGCTTTGCTTGTATTTGCCTTTAACCCAATCCTTGCCTTGCCCTAGAATTACACAGGAGGTGGGGGCAGGTAAAGTACAGTGCAAGAAGGGTCCTGGGATAATGTTTATTTCCCGTTACTTCTATCATTCTATGACTCCAACTGCCATGGAACTTCCATGCTCTTGGGAGAACAGAACCTGGGCAGGTTCATATGAGCATATCTGCAATGCTTCACTCAAGTTAAGGCCAAAGAGAGGTTGGGGGGTGGAAACAAGGAACGGGCCTTTTCTGTGGTGGCTCTTCGATTGTGGAATGCTCTCCCCAAGGGAGGCTCGCCTGGTGCCATCATTACATGTCTTTAGACACCAGGCAAAAACATTCCTCTTTACCCAGGCCCATGGCTATTAAATAATCTATGTCCTGTAGAAGTGTGGGTATTACTATAATTTCACCATTATGCTGTCTGTCAATATGCTTTTTACTGTGTTTTTATCACTGAGGTCTTGTAATGTGTTTTGAATGTTGTATACCACCCTGAGATCTTTTGATAAAGGGTGGTATATAAATTGGAAAAAGAAGGAGGAGGTAGGAACTGTAACTACTAGCCTGGGTGTAAGGGGATATTATATAGGTAAAGGTAAAGGGACCCCTGACCATTAGGTGCAGTCATGGCTGTCTCTGGGGTTGCGGCACTCATCTTGCTTTATTGGCCAAGGGAGCCAGTGTACAGCTTCGGGGTCATGTGGCCAGCATGACTAAGCCGCTTCTGGTGAACCAGAGCAGCGCACGGAAATGCCGTTTACCTTCCCGCCGGAGCGGTGCCTATTTATCTACTTGCACTTTGACGTGCTTTCGAACTGCTAGGTTGGCAGGAGCAAGGACCGAGCAATGGGAGCTCACCCCATTGTGGGGATTCGAACCGCCGACCTTCTGATCAGCAAGTCCTAGGCTCTGTGGTTTAACCCACAGCGCCACCCGCGTCCTGTAGTTCATTTCATGCAGTGATAGAGAAACTTTTCCCTCCACCAGCAGACCAAAACTGTTTCTGACCTACCCATCCTGGGTTTAATTTAACAGTTGGGTGGATGACAAATTCCATCACCTGACGGCACAATGACCCTCTTCCAGCACACCTTCGCAGAGGGTTGCTCCAAGATTAGGAAGGTGGTGGCATTGAAACCCTTGCTGAAACAGAGCTTCCCCCCTCCATTTTAGAAGGAGTTCCCATGCAAACTCTTTTCTGATTCTGGAGCAAGGCAGACTCCTACTTGTGGGAAGGCTCAGGGTGGCAGGAGATGATATAGTGTTTATTAATATCCTTCCTAACTTGGGCCAGCAAGTTCCTTTACTTAGCAGAGTGCACTGCCCCTTTACACAGCAGAAAACTAGTTGCAAACTCGCTTGTGTCTCTTAAGACAATACACAATTCAATCTGGCTTGTCTGGATTGAAATTGAAGGAAGGTGAAGACAGGTGACACCACCTAGGCCTGAAGTCACCCCCCCCCCCCAAAAGCAGGCTCAAAGCTTCTCAAAGCTTTTCAAAATCATTTTCTCAGCAGCTAAGCATCTGCTCATTTGCTCTGCTGTTGCAAGGCAAAACCGTTACTTTTATCAGCACGAGAAGGCTTCAAAAGGCTAATGAATAGACTCTGTCATTGCCAAGAATACTCAGGCCTGAGAAACGAATCTTATCTCATTCTAGTTGCAAGACATCTGAACAAGCTGAACGCAAGGATTCTCACCCCCCCCCCCTTTCCTGGGAAGAGTCCAATAGTCCCAAGACAGCTTTCTGTTCATGCTCAGAGGAACTCATGGGGCAGGACTCCTGAGGGAGGAGAAAGGGGGAGGGAACTAGAAAAGGGTATATATGCTTGTGCACAGGACTGTGAACTTCTTGCATGCTTTTTGTGCCTTATCACACTTGCTCCTTCTACCAGTTCATGGATGGTAGAAATAAAAACTTTTTCTCCGAAACTATTCCTTGAGTGTCTGTTGACTCCCACTTCCCTTTCCCAGGCACAATATTTTCCCCACCCGAGGGCAAAGCTCCATAAGGCTACAAAATGTCTTCTCATATTTTCCTGGTAAGACCCCTTGAATCCATCCTAAAAGAATAAAGACACCACAGTCTTATTCATAAGCAATAAAAATAAAGTTTACTCACAATCAAGCAAAGCACAGTGTGATCCCTGAAGGCAGGCTTTAGGCTTAAAGTTACAAATGTATAAAAACAGGTTTACCCCATAAGGGAGATGACCTGGGGGGCTGCTTGGCTGGCAGCCAGCAGTTCAATCCAGGAAGTTTGCAGGACGAAAGGAAGATGGAAAAGAGAGAGAGAGAGAGAGGCAGCATGCCTTGTCCTTTCACCAGGTCTGGAAAGGTCACGCCCACCGATTAGTCATATGCAAAGAAGGATGCTCCAGGCCAGGAAGAACAGGAAGTTTCAACTGGCTGTACCAAACATTCCCTTGCATGTCCACTCTAGGAAAACAAGGAATGTTGTATTTGACTGCTCCCAGTGGAAAACATTCCACACCACTGCCCATGCGCTGATGGCTGGGGGGGAGTGCACCTTGTTCCAGCAAATGAGCAAGAGGCCCCACTTTAAGCTCCTTATTGCTCCTTTCAAGCCATGTTGTAGCACCCTGCTTGTGGTTAACGCTTAGCTGGAATGAAATATTCAATGCAGCAATAGAGAAATTAAAATAATAATTTATTTGTCAGACAAATAAATGATAGGCACAGTGGTATATGGTTACCAAAGCTCTGCCTGCCCTCCAGCCCTGATGGCCAGCACTTATATTTCCTCAACCCAGCCCCCTTGCTCCTCCTTTGGCTGCCTCTGTCCAATCAGCCTGGTTGAAATTCCTATTGGCTGTTTGCTAGAACCAATCATAAAAGATACACCCATTTCCTATTATCTTTTATGGGAGACAAAGAGCTATATTTCCTTCTATCCATAAATGGCAGACAAGTAGCCATATATCTTACATTTGCCTCAACAAGGCACCTTAATTACCAGGTCACCTTTTGCCCCTTTTGCCCTGTTGCCCCTACATTCCAAAACAAATGGCTAAAACAGATGGCTTGTGGTATTAAGTTCTATCTAAACAGAGATCTTACTATTTACCAACTCTTAATTAGTGTTTTTGCAGCTTGATTGTATTCTGTAATATGTAGGGTCAGTGTAACCTTTGCTCCCAGCCTGTATTTCCCTTTTACAACCTTGAGAAACCTGTCTCCTGCTACTACTATAAATCAGGGGGGCCCTTGTCCAGGAGGATAAACAACTGCCAAAGTCCTTATCCAGCTGGTTTTCTGCCTGGCATGAAACATTTGCAAATCTTTAAGCTCATTTTAAAATACAGGCCTTGATCAAATGCCTCAATGTGGGTACCTGCCCCCATACACATAATCACATCGGATGACAAATTCTGCCACCTGATGCTTTGCAGCCACATTGGGGAGCTTGGACCCTAAGGCCAGCATCAGCAAGGGCTCCCCGAAGTCTCCATAATGTTATATGTGCATTAATACATGTGTTTAAGAGAGATGCAAAGGAGCTGAAACCTGCTGCAAAGTCTACAAAATTTGGATCTATGAACAGAATGACAGAGAATTCCTATGCATAGTTAATTCAGGGAAGAAGAAGAAGAATGCAAGGAGTAAGTAACTTTAAACTTCCAAATCTTCGGTGGTGGTGTGGGGGCGAGAATAAATTGCAAATAATTCTGGATGCATTCCACATCCATGCTGAGAAAGGTCAGCCTTTAGCCCCTTCCGTTTCCAAGGAATAGCTGCCGTTTGGCATCCCTTGCGGTACAACATTGTCCTCAAGCTCTTCTTCTATTTCTTGGTACACTTGATAAAACAGGATTCCTATAGCTGTGGGAGAGAGAGAAATGTTCGTCAGAATGTCAGGGGGGAGAGGAAATAATTTCCTCCAGCTCCAAAGTTCAGGCAGTAAGCATTTATCCTTATGCCACCGAAATAGCCCTAGGGATGTAAGAAGGCGCCATTTTCCTTCCACCCAGTATTCATCGCATGCAGTACACTTTCTTCTCTGTTGCAGTTCATTCCCACCAGAAACTATTTTATTCAGTGTGCCCAGTGTGTGGCGAAATACGGTAACTTACATAATATACATATTTGACAATGCCATCATTGGGGGACTGAAATCTGCAATAGCAGCAAATGCAAAATGTATTCCAGGGACGGATTTCCGTTCCAGACATAGGGTGAGTAAGAGAAGCTCACAAGGTCTGGTTCTGTTTCCGTTTTTGTCACAATTCTCTAACCACCCTGAACAACCCCTGCATGCAAGAGAGAGGTGTCACTTGACTAGGCGGAACCCCCAAATCTGCAAAAGCCCAAGAGGTAACGGCGTCCAGGGAATGCCTATCTTTTCCTTGCAACCAACAAGAAGATCCTCTCAAGAGATGCTACCGCCTCCAGAAGGAAGCCATGGCCTCCATACCCCTTGCAAGAGATGCAAGTCCATGTCCCATCCCCCAATAGCTCTATCTTTTTTTAACTTACCGGCAATGAAGAAAAGCAGAAAGCAAGACCAAGCCATGAAGAAGGACCACCCACGGTTATTCACAGGAACTTGTGGAGTGTATTTCCCAGTATATACAGACATTCCTATCAACGTAGCGACCACTAGGAAGGAGTAAATAGAGGAGTATTCATAATACCCCTTAGTTTACACAGTTGCCCTGCCCCACTCCGTCCCTGTTGGGAAATGCTGACCATTGCCCCATGTGGCGAGCTGCATCACTGCAGTTTCTCAGTACAGCAGCTGCTGGGCTGACACCTTCCAAGATGGCTACCGATTCCTCCTGGGAAGGAAAGAGTATAAGGAGGCTAAGGGACTCTGCATGAGTGACCAAGTTCTACCTGAGATCTGGTCTTGCACTTGGGGCTTGGTTTCTAATCTGACGCCTCCTGAATCCTGCCTTGTCCTCTGGTCCTCATTGCTTTTTTGGTTCCTCCTGACTCACTACAGACTGCTGCCCTGTTGTCCTGTCCAGTCAACCAGTGATGCAGATATAGGGGAAGTTGGACATTCCAACTGTCATTTGTGGATAAACCAGAAAGGCTTGTTACTAGAAACTTGGGGAACGGCCGCACAGGTACACATGGTCAGAGGTGGCACACTTCAGAGGTTTGCTTTTAAAGCAGGCAAGTGCCCAAATGACCTGTCCCAAGAGGAACCTCAACCTGCCCTGGTTTTGCACAAGTCATGGTCCTGGGTGAACCTTCCAGTTGAAAGCAGGAAGTCCAGTGACTCACACCAAGACACAAAAAGACATCTCCCACTGGAAGTGATGGAGTCCAAGCTGAAGCTCAGAAAAGGCAACTCATGAGATTGAAGCATTGAGATCCTCCTAGAAGTGGCACTGTACACTTTGGGCAGGAGGGGGATGGCGTTGTTCTGAGAGTTGTTCTGGGTTGCCAACAGCAGCCACATTGGGGTGTGTGCACAATGGTGGGGCTGCTGCCCCCCACCTTGCCGTCTTCTTACCCTGCTCTTCCCCATCCCCATCCCCACAATGGGAGCTGCTTGAAGGGAGTCAAGGCCAAAGCAACCAACTATGCAGAAGCGCCGCAAATAATCTTATATGGTGGATGAGTACTTTGGACCCACAGGAGCCTATAATCATTTTCCCCCCAATTTTTTTAATGGCACAGGATGGTTGGTATTCAACTAACATTTACTCAGAGCAGAACCATAGAAATTACTGGACCTATTTAAAGAAATATTACAGTACGATGAATTCGCAAGCAGGATTTAAACTATGAGCATCAGAAGGATTTAGAGAATATTGTATGATTGTTATAAGAGAGGGAAGACAGGGTGCAGCAAGGGGGAGTAATAAAAAAAACACCATGGGAAATAGGGTGGGAAGTCAACCAAGCAAAAGAAAAAAATATTTTGCATTGGAATGTATATGTGAAATTTTTGAAAATTTATTAAATGTAATTAGAAATACAACTAAAAGCTGAAATTAATGGACCTAGGTTAGTCTTTTATTTATTTATTTATTTGAATTTATACACTGCTTTGGTGTTGTAGTTGTTGTTTTAAAAAAGTGGTTTACAACTCGGAGTTAATTTCAATGGGTCTACTCTTGAGTAAAGGTTTGCTGAATACAACCCACAACGATTCTCACATAATACACCCAAGTTGCTCCACTATCAATCTGGACATTACTGTTTGTGCCAATCTTCAGAGTGTAATTAGTGCTTTGAAAAAGAAGAAAAAGAAGAGCAATAATAACCAGGTATCACAGACTAGGAGATTATGCATTAGGGTTTTGTTTTGGGATTTTTGCAAGCATTATCAGATTAGGAAAATTTGTTGGAGCCATCCTCCACCCCCAACATGGCAGAAGTATACAACTTGCAATGCTAACATTAAGTATGTAAGACAAGCCTGCTGGATCAGGCCGATGACAAATCCAATTCAGCATCCTGTTCTCATCATGGCCAACTAGATGACAAAACCCACAAATAGGATGTGAGATCAAACAGGCACTTCCATGGTTGCCAGCAACTGGTGTTTAGAAGCAGGTCATCTCCAACAGTGGAGGTACAGTTCAGGCCCACCTAGAAACTTCCTGAGCATGACGGGTCAGGAAAGTCAACCCCGAACTGGGCAGAAGGGGACATTCAGTGACTGAAATACCTGGCACAGCACCATGTTTGTTCATTAACTTGTTCACCCTCTTGCTTTTCTTGCAGATGGAGAACCACATGAAAACAACAACCAGAATGGCTCCATCGGTTGCCCCAAGCACAAGGAATCCTATGACAGTGACATTGTACACTGCAAAAGAGAAACAACAGTAATCATTGTCATCATGTGGCACCAATGCTCTGGAATTTCTTAGGAGGGGGAGTTTGTTTTTGTCCTTCCCTTTTGCAAGGTTAATTTATGAGTCTAGTATGCTACAGCATCATGTACATTTAAAGCACTTTAACCGTTGTGGCTTCCCCCTACCCCAAAGAATCCTGGGAACTGTAGTTTGTTACAAGTGCTTTAAATGTCTGGTGTGGGTGTGACTACCTTTCATCTCCAGAGTCAATTGCTTCCAGGCATTACCTCTCCCTCCCCTTTTACCGAGGACTGAGCATGTCCTGAAATTAGCCACAGGATTACATTTATCTCACATGAGAAAGGGAGATTCTGCGTTAGCTCAAACCCAGGAAGAAGAAACAGGAGGAGAAGGCTAGAAATTGCTCGTGTGCATTTGAGACGAGCTTTATATGCAGGAATTATTAGCAAAGGGCGCTCTGTTTGACATGGAGATGAGATATATAGTGGTACCTCTGGACACAAACATCTCCGGTTGTGTATCCTTCAGGATGCGAATGTGGCAAACCCAGAAGTATTTTTCTGAGTTTCTCCACATGCACAGAAGCACTCTATGCACCATGCACAGAAGCAGCACCTCTGGGGGGGCACTAGGGGGCGCATCGGAAGATGGCTGACAATAACATCTCTCCAACCCACACGAGGTAATTTGGAGGCTATGATGGGAGTAATTAGCCTCCCTACCCCCCCAGGATGGTGGGGGGGGACTGCCTTGCCTGCTGTGCCCTATACCACCCCCGAATTTGTGGGGATGGGGGCACTAGGCACAAAGCCCTCCTGTGGGATTTCGGTGCTCCTGGACGCCGTCCCTGATCCGCGCCACTAGCTGCAAGAACTTCAAAAGAAACAATTTGGATGAAGGAATGCACATATTTCAAGGAAGGAGGGGGAGTAAAGACTGCTAACAGAAGAGATCTCTGATAAAACAAGACAACATTAAATCATGAGAAGATACGCCAAGACTCGGTATGGCAAATGACTGATGGGGGAGGGGGAAAAAACTTTCCTTTCTTTCCTTATATGATTAAACAAGAATCCCGTTATGTGATTAAACAAGAAATGTCGTTTTAAGGACTTAAGCTGTGGATTTAAAGCTGTGTGGAGATACACTTTCAAACCAAAGCATGTTTTAAGAAGAGCGTGGAATGTATAAGAGCTTTGGAATGACGCAGTTAAAAATGCCGTCGACATATTGGGAAGTTCTGTCGGAGGTCTTGAGTCTGGGAGGAGAAAGAGAGAAATAGAGCTGTTTTTATATTGTGGGTGAAACTCCTCAGAGGGACTTAAAAGCGACAGTTTTGCGAGATTAATGATGGAAAGAGCGATGTTATCTATGAAGGCGATGATATATGGAAACCATCTCGATTTGAGGATTGGAAGAACGGAAAAATTCACACAGGATTATTATTGCTGTTTATCGGCTTAAGGAGACTATCAAAAGAGATCATAAAGAAAAAAAAGAAAATATATGAACAAGATGTGATGTGGAAACAGCAAGATAAGACTGGATAGAATTATGAACTCTGTTTGGACTGATTTGGACTGATTTGGACATTAACGCAGTAGCAAGAAGATGATCAGAATCCCCCTTCGGATCTTGAAATATGGGTCCCCCCAACAAAATTTAAAATTCGGCTTTGTAATTCGGAATTTATGTGATGTGATTTAATTTGATTTGATTGGCCGGTTAATAAAAATTATATATATAAAAAAAACCAGAAGCAGCACCTCTGGTTGCGGATTCCTCAGGATCCGACCAGAGCTCCAGAACGGATTCCATGCACAACTGGAGCTACCACTGTAAATAATAACAATAATAATTTATTTGTACCCCGCCCATCTGGCTGGGTTTCCCCAGCCACTTTGGGCAGCTTCCAACAAAGATTAAAAATACATTAAAATGTCACACATTAAAAACTTCCCTGAACAGGGATATAAGATAAGATCTAGATCTAGCTGCTGTTAAAAAACAGAGGAGCAGCGACTGGCAAGAAGAAGAAGAAAAGTTGGCAAACCCATACCCTCCAAGTGTCCCCATTTTCCAAAGATAGTAATCCGATTTACAGAAGCCAACCTAGTTTCTAATTTGATCCCGGAATGTCCTGCTTTACTTTGGACGTCCCTATTTTAATTGGATAAATGTTGGAGGTTATGGAGTTATGCAACCCCCCCCCCCAAGCCAAGAAGATAAGTAACTATACAACCTATAGAAGACTTCTGAAGGCAGCCCTGTATAGGGAAGATTTTTTAAAAAATATTTAATGTTTTATTATGTTTTTATGTATGTTGAAAGCCACCCAGAGTGGCTGGGGCAACCCAGTCTGGTGGGTGGGGTCTCTATTTTCATCAGAGAAATGTTGGAGTGCATGCTGCCCTAGATGGGGGCATTTCATCCAAGATGTTTGGAGTGATCGTCACCAACCAGCCACTTACCCCAATCTCGCTCCAGGGATGTGCAGGTTGATAGGAAACACTGCTTTAAGAGGTCTTCATAAGCAGGTCCGAAAATGGAAGGCCAAACAACCCAGGGCCCAGTAAACATAGCAGTAAGTAGCATCGCCGTGCTGAGTGTTAGCAGACCCAGGCAGCCAAATCTGAGAAAAGGGACTTGCCACATTGCCGGCGGTCTTCTTAAGGTGGATCTTTAGGCGGAAGAACTGCAGAACTAGTCAAAGCTCTTCGGTGCTATCGCATAGGAACACCGTAGGCAAGAGGGAGGAAAAGGAACAGGAAGCAGCAAAGATATTAAGCACAGAGAATATCCCTGGCGTGTGTGATGCAAGCTATCATTAGCTGCGTACAAAGTGCAAAGTTTTTCAAAGTCAGACATACGTACAGTCGGCCCATATGGTGCAAAGGGAAGTCATTGGAACGGTATGAATTGGGACTTTCCGTCCTGTTCCCTCTTCCTTTCCTTAAACCACTGTGTGTTGGTAGCAGGGCAGACATCATCATCATCATCATCATCATAGATTATTAAACATGGTTAACCGCCAGTCCATGAGACAAATTAGACCCGGCAGGAGTGCTAAACACGACCCACAAGGCTGTTTTCTACAAGCCGCCCCCAGCTGCCCCACATCTGTCAGGTCTGGGGCATATAAAAACATGGCTATAA
The DNA here is from genome assembly GCF_964188315.1 of Podarcis muralis. Taxonomy (NCBI): domain Eukaryota; kingdom Metazoa; phylum Chordata; class Lepidosauria; order Squamata; family Lacertidae; genus Podarcis; species Podarcis muralis. The sequence continues at coordinate 75,227,094 of NC_135661.1, read as the reverse complement.
AGGAACAGCACTGACAGAGATCCCCACTGGGATTAGCTGTGCTTGGGAACCCCATAGTACAGCTGGGGGGGGGGGAGGCTTGCAGTCAGCTTCAACCACCTGATCGATGCTAAGAGTGAGCCCCTTCGCAGTTTCCACCTGGTATCGTGATATTGGGCACTAGATAGGCAGGTGATCTGGCTCCCACCTGTCAAAGCAGCCAGCCAGGGATGGGAAGCTCGGGATCCAGCCAGAAAGGTTCCCCCGCCCCTCATCAGATCTTTATAGCAGAAGGCATCTTGCCAACAAAACGGGCTCCAAGCCGTTTGGCAGCAGGGTTCACAGCCCTTGGATTGCCTAATGTACGGCTCTTGCTTTCTGGCAGGTGTTATGACCTATTTCATGGTTACGCCACCCAGTCAGCTTGATACATCACACAAGGGAGAGAGAAGCTGGGAAGCCATTGGCCCCACCTGCACACACCTGTCGCTGCAGCCTCTCACGTGTTGGGGGTTGAAAGTCTCCAGCAAAGAGCTGAGCCTTGTTGATAAGACTCTCCATGTGGAAGGTCGAGAACTGAGTGCTGCTGGGTGTGACACATTTTCTCAGGCTGGCATTAGCAGCTGTCAATATCTTGTTGACCTTTCACTCATTTATGAAATGGTGTTCCAAGCTGACAAGTACCATTGTTCCCTTAGGCCCTTATCTTTTCATTAGACAAATGATGCATACCCTTCAACTGTCCCAATTTCTCCGGGACACTCCCAGAATTACAGAAGCCATCCCAGCTTCTGATTCGATCAAGGAATGTCATGATTTTTCCCTCTAACACAGCCACCGCTGAGCACTTGTCCTGAGCTTCTCAATGGCTGCTGTCGCCGGCCTCCTCCAGAACCCTCCTCTTGAATCCACTAGTGCTCATTCCTGGAATATCTAAAGTTATAATAAATATTCTGTCTGAGCATGTGCAGAGTGTGTTCTTCTTACCGCTGACGGGTCATTCTCTGGGATCAGAAGGAAGGGCTTGTCGCACTGTGTTAGGGTCTAGCCTCTGCCCTTCCTAAGCTTGGAGCAAATCCACTGTGAAGGGTAGTAGGAGATGGGTGATTGGCTCAATGGGTATGGTAAATTCAGCAACTTCTCTTTCAAGTCTGTTTCTGAAATTCTTTTGTAGTAAGACAGCTGCTTTGAGATCTTGTACTGAATGTCCTGGAAGACTGAAGTGTTCTCCCACTGGTTTCTCTGTCTTGTATTTCCTGATGTCAGGTTTATGTCCATTTATCCTTTGGCGTAGGGTTTGGCCTGTTTGTCCAATATAGAGAGCTGAAGGGCACTGCTGGCATTTGATGGCATACACAAAGTTGCTGAATTACAAGTTATTACCAAACTGAAAACTATGGAGAGACCTGGTCTGAATAGAGACATTAGATTCTTGTCTCATTATACATGCTAAAGCTATTTTTGGCCATCTGCATACTATCTCTTTTTTTCCTGTAGGACTAATTGCAGTCATTAACAGTCGTCAACAGGTTTACCATACCCATTGAGTCAATCACCCATCTCCTACTACCCTTCTGAGAAATACCCCACCCCACCCTCCCACTATATACAAGGGTCTGCTGACTTCTGTTTCAGTGTATCTGAAGAAGTGTGCATGCGCACGAAAGCTTATACCCAGAACAAACTTAGCTGGTCTATAAGGTGCTACTGGACAATTTTTATTTTATTTTATTTATTTCCAAATCCTGTTAGCTGTGTTTCTTTCGGTGGTAGGGGCAGGATTGCTGCATGTCCTACGTCACAGAATACAGTTGCTCTGTTTGAAGATATCCTCTGTTTTGAAGGCTGACCAGTTCAAGATGGCTTTAAATTTAAAGAACACTATTATTGTTATTGTATGGATTTGATTTATTGGCTTCAAATTTTTTTTAAAGAACACCATGAAAGGAAAGTGAGGAGGAGGGCTTGAAGCTGCCCACTCACAGTGAGCACTTTCAACAGTAAATTGAGCAAGTTTACACAGCTCATCTGGTCGTTGCCCTCCTCACTGTGGTGAGATATATTGTGGCTATTTCTCCACTTGCATCTATAGAACACCAGTGCAGTTGTCCCATATTACTTCTGGAACAGTATCAACGTGGTGCAGAGATTGCAATCGTACCACCACTTGCGGTGGGGCTGCCCAACCATCAGGCGTCAGTGGCTCCAACCCCCAAGGCAGGTCGCCAGGAACAGATAAGACAATGAAAAGTTCTTATCAATTGCTTTTTATTCAATATTCACAGAGAGAGGATTGGGAATGCTGCCTCTTGGAATAATGGTGTTGCCCTGGGTAAATCTCCCCTCCCCTTCTCTCCCACTTCCTCATTTGTCATCCTTTCTACGGGTGGCACTGAGGGCCCTCTGTCTTTGAGCTCTTTGCTCTCCTACTTTTAAGGCTCGCTGGGTTCTGGGAGATGGTGGGTCTGGAATGCTTTCTAGTGATAACATGTCAACCAACTGCTCCGGCTCTGTCTCCTCCTCCTCTCCCATTATTTACCAACTTCCCCCCTCATCTTCCTCTGAGCTGTGATCTCCCTCAAACCCCTGTTGTAATTCTGAACGGTCTTCTTCTTCTCTGGAAGGGTCAGGCTGGGGAGGTGGTCTCCACCATTCCTCCTCTGTCCAGTCCCTGACATCAAAATACAATTTTTTTTGAGGGGGGGTTAATATACTCAGAATTTTCTCATATTTCATGGGAAGAAATTGATTTACCCCATAGTTGTGTTCATTGTCAATTTCTGAAGGTCCAATAAGTCCATTAAAAGAAGAAAACTCCTGAAATTTTGCTTGTTGCAGCAAGGCTATCCATTACCAAAACGTGTTGAAATCTACAGGATTTGGGAGTAGACCTGTGGTATAGAAATGTATGGAAGCTGGCTATAGCTTAGAAAATTACCGATAATGTAATAGTGCTGAAAGGAGAACGGGAAAATGAATCCTTTTATTCCATCCGGTGGCCACTTATTTTATATACGAACCAAAAGGGTCTACATGGAAGATATTTCATCAGCCTCATTACTACAAATCTTGTTGTCATGACCGTTGGTAATTGCTGATACTTCAGTTGGAGGAGCTGACTTCTGGAAGATGGAGGTATCCACACAACCCTGACCGAACAACAAGGGAGAAACCCGAAGGAAAGCTAAAAGAGGAACAAATATTATAAAGACATGAAAACTGGTCACTGGCAAGATTATGTTATGCTTAGTTATCTAGCTACATTTTGTTGCACATTTATGAAAACCAATTAAAATTACTTTAAAAATGAAAGCATTTATTATTATTTATTAGATTTCTTACACTCCTTTTTACCATACCTTCCACCTCCCTTGCCATATGTTCACACATGCAATTTTTATACAAATCTGGGCCATATTTTATTCCTTTTTTGGAAATGCAGACTCTCTCTCTTCCCTCCCCCAACATAAACAGCTATCGGGGGCTATTGAATCTGGGACATTTTGCATACACAGTGGGTGTTTCGCCGCTGATCTCTCTTCCGTTCTTCTAACAGAAAAGAAATTGGCAGCCTCATCCACAGCATATTTACTCCAAAGTAAGCCCAATTGACATCAAGTGATATGCTTACCACCATAATCTGTTTCTATCTTTCCCTGTGCTGCCTTTCCCATGACTCCACATAACAAGCAAATAAGAGAACCAAGTTTGTTTATAGCTGAAGTAGTTGTTGTAGTGCCACCCAGAGGATTTGGACCACAACTCCCATCAGACCCAGGCATCATGCCAGACCATCAGGGATGATGGGAGTTGAAGTCCGCAACCTATGGAGGCCTCCATGTTGATTCCCCCAGGATATAGCGATTGAGCATCCCAGGAAACAATAGCAGATGCAATGATGGGGGGGGGGGGGGAGAGGAACTCTTGTTATCAGAATGGAAGCAAACCTCAGTCTCCTGGATATTTCTGCTAGTCGCACTCACCAGCAACAAGGTAGAGGGAGAAGCTACACCAGGCCAAGATGAAGGACCACCCACGGTATTCCAGAGGTGTACTCCGAGTGTATTTCCCTGTGTACACACTCATTCCAATCAACGTAGTAACCACTAGGAACGAGCAAACGGAAGCATGTCAATGGTGACTCTTTCCAGAGCCAGCAGTCAGATGCACTGTTATCTACCACACCCCCACTACCTCACCCTGTTGAGCCAATCTCACCTGAAAAGCTGGGTAGAAATATTTTTTAAAAAGATATTTATTAAGATTTTACAGAATGAAAAAAGAAAAAAGAAAAATACAAAATAAAAATAGTTAAAAAACAATTCCATCTTTCCATCACTTATTTTTCATTTGTTTGTTTCCCAGACCTCCTCACACCTCCCTTTTTTGTATTCCAATTCAATTTATTAGTTCAGCAAATCCTTTCCCTCTTTGTTTATCCTAGTCTTTAATCTTAAAATATTATACCACTAAATTTTTACCTGTTAATAATCCATTTTTTCATATTCCTTATAGCGTTATAGCTAAAAACCACTTAACTTTTTATCCAGCATCATTCTAACATTCATTAATTTTACAATATTTCTGTAGATAGTCTTTAAATTTCTTCCAATCTTCTTCCACCGACTTTAGCAGACTCCTAAAAACTTTTCTGCTTAAGGAAGCCTACCCAGGCATGTCGATGTGCATTTTGATCTGTGGTTCTAGCTTAGAAGGTATTCTTATGGCTGTTGATGTTATTCACTTGGGTCTTTTGATCAATTTGGAAAGGAGCCCGAGAGCCATTTAGTCCAAACTCCTGCAATGCAGGAATCTCAACTAAAGCCAACCAAGCTCTGCTTAAAATCCTCCAGGGAATAAGAGTCCACAACTTCCCAAGGGAGTCTGTTCCACTGTTGAACACCTGTTACTGTCCCCCCAAAAATTTTAATTAGTGAAACTAGAAGATACTTGACTTCCCAAATGCAAAACATAGCCAATCTTGAAATACCAAAACAATGAAGGGCTTTCACTTTGGCCCATTGTCAGGCTCTCCCTTCAGCAATTCAGGAAGGCCACTATAGGAAGATACCTTATGAGGAGAGGAAATGTCCATGTGGCTCTGGGCAGCAGGAAACAACGGAGCATGCCCTTCTTCATGGCCAGTATTATATAGACATTTGAACTAGGTTTATCCAACCCATCTTATATAAATTCCCTGGGCGTTCAGAACAACACAACATCTCCCTATTACTACAGGACAAGACCCTAGAAGTCACATTGTGCTGGTCCTGGGGGCTACCAAGAGGCGAGGTCCGAGTCCAGTCCGAAGTCAATGGTGTGGTATGGAGGCTGTCCATCAAAGCTGCAGCTGGGTCCAAGGCAGGGAGTCAGGTGGGGTCAGGAACTCTGGCAGAAGAGCAGGACAGGGTGCAGGCAGGAACAGACTAGTGACCACGTTGCTCCCGCAACCTGGGACAGGGGCTGACTGCCTTTTATCTGCCCCGAGGCATAGGGCGGCCCCGGTCCTCAGGTGACTCGCCTCTCCTGGCCTGGAGGCGAGCACTCCTCCAGCGGGAACATAGTTCCCTCTGCCTGTTTACCCTGAGCCTCTGTAGCTCAGGAGAGGCTGGAGGGTTACCAGACCCAGAGGCAACCTCCTCTTCCCCTGACGGGGCTGAGAGTGGGGCACCTGCAGGCAATGGGCCCTCCATCACCTCAGGGGCCAGAGCAGACTCAGCTGGTGCCTGCACCTGAGGATCCAGCACAGGTGAGGACCCTTCAGGCTCAGGCCCCAGCCCCGGCTCAGCTGGTTCTGGAGGCGGGGAATCCTGTGCAGGCTGGGATTCCTCAGATTCCGTGTCTGAGTCCGAATCCCAGGCCATCACACACATATTTAGTCACCAGATTTTGTGCTGCCATGATAGATAAACTTTATTCGCATTAGCCAACAGCCATAACAACATAAAACAAGCAATATATACAATTAAAAAGACAACAATCGGTAAAATGGCGATCAAATGACCATGATTATCGTGCACCCTGGATAAACCTAGCAACCTTTGCTGTTGTCTGATCATTTTGATCTGATGAAAGAAAGAACAATGTGGCCACAGATGGGCAGCCTGGGATGGTAAGTAAGAGTGGGGTGATGATCTCATTCCTCAGATCTTTATAAAGGGGACAGGACAGGAGAACATGAGCCACTCTTTCCAGATTGCCATGATAGATATCTGACGAAGAATGGTCTATGCTACAACTCAGTCCTAATCTGAAGGCCCATATTGTTAGACCCGCACTTCTGAAGTCCACCCCATATAGCTGTGTTGACTGATCTTTTAATTTTTCTTATCAGTTTTTACTCAATCATTATCTATGCTTAATTAAGTATTCTATGTATATGTTTAAATCTATGTATGGTTCTTGCTCCCATTTATTTAATAATTATTTGCTTAGATTCATACTGTTATGCTATTTATTTAGATGTTTTGCTTATGCTGGTCTATGACCGTAATAAAGTAAATTCATTCATTCACTCTTACTGTCAGAAAGTTCTTCTTGGTGTTCAGCTAGAATCTCCTTTCTTGTAACTTGAAGCCATTGGTTTGGGTCCTGCCCTCCAGTGCAGGGCAAAACAGGAACAATTTTATGGATCTGGTTTGAGCTTAGTGGCTCTTAAGTATCATATTCTTGATACTTAAAGACCCGTGGCTATATTAAAAGAAACGGAGTAGTTGGAGAGGGGGGTGTTCTGTATCTGCAATACCTGACAGGAAAGTTGAGTTGAAGGTAGCTCTTCGTATCTGCTCCTTCTTTCCACACACCCACAAGAGTGGAGAAAGAAGGTTGCACAAGAATCCAGAAAATGTTCCCATGTTCAGGAATCCTAAAACAAACACTTTGTACGCTGCAAAAGAGAAGCAACAGTGAATTAGTAATACTGGAAAATCAGATATGCTTGCCTTCTACCATTACCCCCTGTGTAGAGAAATCTCTGTATATGGATATGTATTTGGTATTGTTATAACTTTTGTTGTTGTTTATTTGTTTAGTCGTGTCCAACTCTTCAGGACTCAATGGACCAGAGCACGCCAGGCACTTCTGTCTTCCACTGTCTCCCGCAGTTTGGTCAGACTCATGTTTGTAGCTTCGAGAACACTGTCCAACCATCTCGTCCTCTGTCGTCCCCTTCTCCTTGTGCCCTCCATCTTTCCCAACATCAGGGTCTTTCCCAGGGAGTCTTCTCTTCTCATGATGTGGTCAAAGTATTGGAGCCTCAGCTTCAGGATCTGTCCTTCCAGTGAGCACTCGGGGCTGATTTCCTTCAGAATGGATAGGTTTGATCTTCTTGTAGTCCATGGGACCCTCAAGAGTCTCCTCCAGCACCATAATTCAAAATAATAATTTATTATTTATACCCCACAGATCTGGCTGGGTTTCCCCACGGGATGGGAACCCTTGGCTCTCCAGATGTTGATGGGCCACAACTCATCATCCCTGATCGTTGGCCATGCTGGCTGGAGTCCACAACATCTGGAGGGCCAGAGGCTTGCCACATCTGAGTTAACAAGCAATGTCTTTTTCACAGGCTAGAGATAAGCATTATGGACTCTGGATGCATATAGATTAAGCTGCTGTCAAAAGCACAGGAACAGTATCTGGTACAGGGATGGAGGTGGCAGCGTGGCAGGTGGGTGAGGTGGCTGCCACCTCTTGGCTTCTGCACCCAAGGTGGGCACCTTGCCTTGCCTCATCAGTGAGCCAGCCCTGATCTGGTAACAACACCCCACCCACATCCGTCGAGAGTTTAGCATACTGGCCACCAGAGAAAGACTCACCCCAATCTCGATTCAGGCTCATACATTGCTCTTCTATACAGAAGTTCCAGAGCCCTTCGTAGTAATAGCCGAATAGAGTGGGCTGAATAATCCAGTTAGTGGTACACACAGAAGCAATAAGCATTGTGGAGCCAAGCAAGCAGCAGGCCAGACTGCCAAGCAGGAGAAGGATCTGCCACATTGCTGGAGGTCTCTGGAAGCTGAGCTGGGCTCTGGAGCAAAGCTCTTCGATGCAAATGCATCATTACAGATGGACCACACCCCTTGCGAACAAGCAGCCATTACCTTGGTGCAAAGTGGAAGTTTTTCATTAACCAGACTAAGGAGAAATGGCAAAGTGGGTATGCAATGTGAAATTCTGCATGATGTCAGAATCAGGCCTTTAGTGAGTGGTCCCATACCCTTTGGAATCAGAGAGACACCTTCTCTATTGCCCTTTCAGCAAACTTCTCTTTCAGCAAGCTTTCCAAATGGAGACATTTATTTCTGTTTGTTTCTTTCTGGGTGTTGATTGATGTACGTGCCACTGTTGTTTTAAACTATTTTTATATACATATTTAACATATTTATATACATATTTACATATTTAACTGTTTTATGTAGGCTTTATTATACTGTAAATCACTTATGGGTGCCCGATAGGAAGTGATTCGAAAATGGAACGAATAAGCATGAGTGTTATTCCCATCTGTGGGGGAAGGGATTGGATAACAGCGTCACAAAATTCAGAGACACGTGAATTTCAGAGGACAGTGACATATATTTATTATTTATCTGTTAGAACAGATGTACCCCTCAAAAAGGCTCGCAGAGTGGCTTACATACAATCAATTAAAACAAGATAGTTACAGTCTAAGCTGCAGCCTCCCGCTAAAAAACGCCACACAAGGAAAACGGAATAGGGAGGGAAGAGGAAAACGTCAAACCCAGACACCAATTTCTAAACAGCTGCTCTTATAATCCCCAGCTGGCACAGTTCAGGGGTAAGGAGGTACCTGATGCAGCTGGTCTTTCAGCAAAGCCGATAGAAGGAGCTCTGCTTCCTGCTTCTTCCACTGGGACAGCCTGATGGAGCTGGATGGAAGGTGCGAATCAGGGATGCTCGCATGAAAGTGTGAACCAAACCATATTACTGTCCCGTCCCTACATGTCACTGAAAACTAAAGCCCCAACACTCTTCCCCAAAGGGTTTTGTTTCTGACATAGTGTTGTGCATGTCTTCCCTGACTGCATTTCTGCACATCCTGAAGCTGTTGCAGTGCAAAAGGCTTTCTCCAGAGAAAGACCCAGTCTCCATTGTACATTTAAAGCAGTGTCATAACACTTTACACAGTCAGGGCTTCCTCCAGATAATTCTGGGATCTCTACTTTGCTAAGGGTTCTGAGAGTAGTTAGGAGACCTATATGATTCCACTGACAGAGCTACAATTTGCAAGTCCACTGGGAAGAGGGAAACTTGGAGCTAAAATCCACCGCCCCTTTTCTCTTTTGTTGTTCATGTTGTTATTCCATTAAAAGGTACCTTAAGTAGTTTCTGTATAAAAATGGGATATATCGACTTGATCTTATTGTGAACCTTCCCCACCCTATGGCCTGTGCAAAGGGTGGGCATATTAGATCAGATAAACAAACAAACAAGCAAACACATTATATTTTTAATGCTTACACTACAAGCCATCATCAGGCTCTGCTGCAAAATGTGGTGTATAGAAAGACCTTAAATGAAATAATTCAGTTTATTTTTAACAGTGTTTTAATTAACGCAAACATGTGTGCTAGTAGCGCAGCTGTCCTGGAAGGCACAAATAATTGAAAGGGACTCAATGTGTGTACACCATACTCTCCAAAATATAATGGTAGAGGATTCCCAGTGGCTTTATTCCACCTTGGAAACAGCACCGAGTAACTCCCGTTGCTTAGTCCCTGCTCCTGCCAACCTAGCAGTTCGAAAGCACGTCAAAGTGCAAGTAGATAAATAGGTACCTCTCCAGCTGGAAGGTAAACGGCGTTTCCGTGCGCTGCTCTGGTTCGCCAGAAGCGGCTTAGTCATGCTGGCCACATGACCCAGGAGCTGTACGCCGGCTCCCTCGGCCAATAAAGCGAGATGAGCGCCGCAACTCCAGGGTCGGCCACGACTGGACCAAAGTTATCGCAGTTGTAGGAAAGCAGAGCCACGTAGAGCGCATTGCAGTAGCCCCACGTAGAGCGCATTGCAGTAGTCCAAGCGGGAGATAACTAGAGCATGCACCACTCTGGCGAGACAGTCTGCAGGCAGGGAGGGTCTCAGCCTGCGTACCAGATGGAGCTGGTAGACAGCTGCCCTGGATACAGAATACACCTGGCACCATCTTGGCTGCACGAGTTGCCAGAAGGAGGTGTACAATATGCCATCCAATGTCTTAGGGACTCTGGATTTGTATAGGGTTTACTCCTTAGCCTTTCCTTCTTCCATAAGGTAGCAGAGGTTTAGGATCAGAGCTTTCTTTCTCCTAAATGGGCTACCTTCCCATGTTGACCACCCCCATCTGAATCTAACTTCCCTCTACAGTATGTGCAGAAGCCACCTTCTTGAGTGTTCGACCCACATTGGTTTCAACGGGTACATCCCAGAGCTATGGCTTTTAAAGAAAATAATACATTGCCCTCTAGTGTCCAGAATTAAAATAAAACCACAGAGAAGAAAAAATATTTAAGCCCTAGCCTAGTGTACATGGGCGATTCCCCCATTTCCCATTAAAAACTTATCCCAAATGTGCACAATTTAATTGAAGTCTTTTCACATGCTCTTTCCAAAAATCTGCAGAAAGCGAGAGAGAATTGACCTATATAACTGAGCATCAAGCATAACTGTGAGGCCATGGAAGGCTATCACATTAATCCATTATACCATAGTATTTTGTATCATATCACTCAAGGTAATCTCAATTAGCATTTCTTTCCATAAATTTAACCACTCTTTTCCTTACCATTTTGTTGATGTGGTCTAATACATTGTTCTCACTATTTTACTGTGTTGTTCTTTAGGATCCGTTGCTTAGCCAGTCCAATGCCAAGCTGCAGGAAAATCCTCAATTGCTTCAAGACTTTGAATAATCTGTAGCATTTCATTTTTGTACAGCCTTGACCAATACTAGCAGACTGCGAGATGTGTGTGTGTGTGTGTGTGTGCATATATATGTGAATGAAAGTTCTCTCACTGGCCATGGTCATCTGACAGGGGAAGTCCTTGTTTATATCTAATGTAAAGACTGATATCTCCTCAATACACTGCTGCCGTTTCCAATTTCAAGGATTTCCTGTTTGTCAAAGTTCCCGTTCTCGGTTCCTGGAAAATCAAGATATGATGCCCTTCACATTTTAAGTGTTCAATAACTCTGTTGTTTGTTTTTCATTTACGCAAAAGAATTTTGTTGTCTTTTTGGGGGATGGCATTTCAGGCTACTTGTTTGCAACAGTTTGGGCTTATTTTTTCCAAAAACTCTAGTTGGATTAAGGGGTGGTCATGAGTCCTATTTTACATAGGACCTCTCTCAATTTGAAGATATTCTCAAATTCTGTATCACTTGTGGACAGAATCTGTGGACACCCTCAGACACACATCAAGGTTTCCCTGCCCTCCATTTTTTTAAGTTGTTGGGTTTTTTTTATAAAAATATCGAGTTGCTTTTTTATTTATTTTTTTACTTTTAGAGGGTGGTGGTTTTTTTTGCAGGATTGCCTGCTTTTGGGGGCTGTTCTCTGCTTTTTCTGCTCTGTGTTTCATTTGTTTTTGCTTGCATGTAGATGTTTCACCTGTTGTTTTGGGAGAGGGATTCTGAGCACTGCCAGTTTCGTGCCTGTGAGATGGGCATTTTGTCATGATGGCAACAGCCACTTAAGAGTTCCAGATGCGCTCCTGAGCCCAGAAAGGCAGGGGACTCTTTGCACTGTTTGAAGGGCTGTACAGCCTTAACTTCAGTTCTCAGGTATAATACCCTAAGGAGGTGAGATGTATCTATTTAAACTGTAGTCGCCATTTCTAAATTAGCACCCATGCATATAAGCTGCCTTATACAGAGTCAGACTACTGACCCATCTACCCCAGTATTGTGTGCACTGACTGGCAGTGACTGCAGAATATCTGGCAGAGGACCCTCCCAGTCTTATCTGGAGATTCCAGAAATTGAAACCAGGATAGCACTACATTGGCTATTCTTTATTCTTGATATATGTCCAATTTTTAGTACCTTCTTCTTCTTCCTCCTCCTCCTCTTCTTCTTTGTCATCCAGTAATTCTGATTTAAGAGGAAAGCCCCACCTGCTGAGGGATTAATCGTTGAAAGTATTTGTTTAGGGAACTTATCCGAACCCAAGGTATACATGCGTCAGAATAAAATAAAGCTTCTGAATCAAAGAGAAAGTCAACAGTAATGGTGTTATGTAAGTCTGGGAAACTCGGTCAGCGGAAATACATGTTTGGGCTAATTCTGGTATTTTATGCTGAAACAGTCCGGAGATGCAGTCATTAGTTCTACAAAAGTTTTAAGCCCATTTCACAGACTTCAGTTATAGTACATATCCATGATGCTTTGATGATACAAAAAAGTGTGAATGCAACTGTTGCGTGTTCAGACCCAGAGACCTCCCCACTAAATAAAGTCACACTTGACTCAAATTTTAGTTTTGGTTTTTGGCAGAATTTAGGCCACAGCTTTATTGATTACAGGTGAGTGTAGCGGCAGGCTCCGCAACAAGGAACGCTCAGAGGCTGAAACCTTGTGGGGCAAGCCCCGCTAGCAAGAGGGAAGGGGAAGGAAGGGGAACTTAAAATGGGGAAAACAATAAAGAACAAAATAAATAAAAGAAAGCTAAAGAAAGAAAGATAACGGAAAGATATCACCAAGACAATCCATCGAGGGTAAGTCTCTCTTTCTCGGTTGCACAAAGGACATGCCATTTAGCTGTTCCGAATGCACAAGCCAAAAGAGGAAGCTCTGGGTCACGTGCATGGGTATATATAGGTACCTCGATCCATTTAGACTGCGCCCCATTGGTCAGATTGAACCCAACATCGAGGGACCTACCAATTGGGTGTTGCGGCTATCCAATCTTACCCACCCACAACACAGGAGTTTGGTCTCCAGGTCTCACCGCAACACGTGCCCTCTTTTAGGGAGGTCACGATTTATAAGAATTCTAAGGTCTCAAATACAGAATAAATATTCATAAATGCTCACATATCTAAATGTGTCTGAAATAGTACAGGAGAGCAATCCTGAAGCCATTTTGACTCTCCCAATGACCTCAAATATTCCTCTGCAGTAAGGGAGGCAATTGGGGAAAACCTTCCCATTGTCTTTTTGCTTACAAATCCTGTTTTGAGGGCATATTTGTGTATGAATAGGGTGAGACTGTGACCTGGATTCAGGTAGTAAACTATTAACCATCACAAAAGAATGGCCAGACTGCCCAGGCAGTGCCGGATTTACGTATAAGCTAAACAAGCTATAGCTTAGGGCTTCACTCTCTTGCCCCCCCCCCCAAAAAAAAAAAACTAAAGAAAAAACAACCTGGCTGTACATTTCCAAAATATAAGATAAAAAACAAATAAAATAAAACCTACATACAGTTAGTAAAGGTAAAGGTACCCCTGCCCGTACGGGCCAGTCTTGACAGACTCTAGGGTTGTGCGCTCATCTCACTCTACAGGCCGGGAGCCAGCGCTGTCCGGAGACACTTCCAGGTCACGTGGCCAGCGTGACAAGCTGCATCTGGCGAGCCAGCGCAGCACACGGAACGCCGTTTACCTTCCCGCTGGTAAGCGGCCCCTATTTATCTACTTGCACCTGGGGGTGCTTTCGAACTGCTAGGTTGGCAGGCGCTGGACCGAACGACGGGAGCGCACCCCGCCGCGGGGATTCAAACTGCCGACCATGTGATCGGCAAGTCCTAGGCGCTGAGGTTTTACCCACAGCTACATACAGTTAGAGCTTAATAATTATTTCACTGTTAATATACTTCTTAATTGTATTTCAGTTCAACAATTACTTTGATAAAATACAGATTTTGTTATGTGCAAATGGCTTTAGATACCTATTATGTCCCTAAATTACCATATAGTATGTATTCAACACAAAAAACAGTGACAATTTGTTGTTGACAAAGGAGAGCTGGACATATAAAGGGCCCCATTACCTTCAGTAGCTTAGGGCCTCATCAAACCTAAATCTGGTCCTGTGCCCAGGTAATGCAATCAGGGACCATTATCAGGTATTCTGGCAGACAGGATTTCTGCTGTAGACTGCCTCCTATAATGTATGCATGGTGATTTTGGGGTGGCCTTTAGCTAAGGGGGTTGGGCAATGTCAAAAGTCAAAGGCACACTTTTGTTCAGGGACTCTCCCTCCTTGGAAGGAGGGGAAAGGAACTCTGTTGCCACAGAAAAATAAATATCTGCCTTGGTTCCCACTGGCTCCTGCCTCCATCCATTCTTCTTTGACTGATCATGGACTTAGGGGACTCAGAGTCCCATGAGGAGTTGAGCAGCAAAAGCCAAACCCCAATTTTTACATCAAGTAGAGAAAGAAGGCAGATAATGAAGACAAACATATATGGCAGCTTTGTGCAGAACTGATAGACATTTATGGAATGTTGGAGAAATAAACCACCCTCATCAGCCAATATGAGATATGCTTTGTTCTAAGGTTTGCAAGGGAATCTGATAGCATGATAATTTTTTATTGTCTTTGCTTCTGATTCCAGTGTTGCACATCTGGTGTTTTATTTATTTATTTCTTGTGTAATGATATCTATATACTGCTTGGTTGTAACAAAAAAAACCTCTAAGCAGTTTACAATGAAGGATAAAACATTAAAATGATCAATTAAAAAGCCAGTTAGCACAAGTATTTTAAAGAAAACGTTCAAAAGAGGATTAAAAATCAACAGTAGCGAAAAAGAGATAAAATATATGCAACTGCTAAATGTACTGTACATCTAGCAAATATTTGACATAAATGTGTGAGTCATCTGCAATATAAAGGGTGAAACTTTTTACAACATAGAGATAAGTAAGTACAAAAACCTACCAACATGCGAAGTTCAGCCTGCTGTGAGAGTCACACAGGGCATCAATAAAACGGCTGCTGACATTGATGAGGAAGTTACAGATGGGTAGCCGTGTTGGTCTGCCATAGTCAAAACAAAAAAAATTCCTTCCAGTAGCACCTTAAAGACCAACTAAGTTAGTTCTTGGTATGAGCTTTCGTGTGCATGCACACTTCTTCAGATACACTGTAGCACCTTAAAGACCAACTAAGTTAGTTCTTGGTATGAGCTTTCGTGTGCATGCACACTTCTTCAGATACACAGTGTGTATATCTGAAGAAGTGTGCATGCACACGAAAGCTCATACCAAGAACTAACTTAGTTGGTCTTTAAGGTGCTACTGGAAGGAATTTTTTTTGTTTTGATTGATGAGGAAGTTACATTGAAATGAAGGTGATTTAAGCACCATGTTACTTCACTCTGACCCTTTATTATTATTTTTACTTTGACTTATAAAAGCCCACTTAGCTAGGCTTCTTGATTAAGCCACATTGCACTCTACGACCTACCGTATTTTTCGCTCTATAGGACGCACTTTTTCCCCTTCAAAAATGAAGGGGAAATGTGTGTGCGTCCTATGGAGCGAAGACGCCATAGCCCTGCGACCCTCTCCTGGCTGGAGAGGTAATGCGGGGCTATGGCAGGAGCCTCCATAGGCGCGCGTCACCTCTCCAGCTGGGAGACCGCACGCGGGGCTAAAGCAGCCCCCCGCGACCCTCTCCCGGCTGGAGAAGTGACGCGCGCCGATGGCAGGAGCCTCCATAGGCGCGCGTCACCTCTCCAGCTGGGAGAGCACGCGCGGGGCTAAAGCAGCCCCCCGCGACCCTCTCCCGGCTGGAGAAGTGACGCGCGCCTATGGCAGGAGCCTCCATAGGCGCGCGTCACCTCTCCAGCTGGGAGAGCGCGCGCGGGGCTAAACCAGCCCCCCGCGACCCTCTCCCGGCTGGATAGGTGACGCGCGCCTATGGCAGGAGCCTCCATAGGCGCGCGTCACCTCTCCAGCTGGGAGAGCGCGGGGGGGGGGCTAAAGCAGCCCCCCGCGACCCTCTCCCGGCTGGAGAAGTGACGCGCGCCTATGGCAGGAGCCTCCATAGGCGCGCGTCACCTCTCCAGCTGGGAGAGCGTGCGCGGGGCTAAACCAGCTCCCCGCGACCCTTTCCCGGCTGGAGAAGTGACGCGCGCCTATGGCAGGAGCCTCCATAGGCGCGCGTCACTTCTCCAGCTGGGAGAGCGCGCGCGGGGCTAAAGCAGCCCCCCGCGACCCTCTCCCGGCTGGAGAGGTGACGCGCGCCTATGGTAGCAGCCTCTCTGCTGCGCCTTTCCACTGCTCCCTGACCTGCTCTTTGGGGCTGGTGGTGGGCTTCCCCCCGCCAGCCCCAAAGAGCAGGTCGAAAGGAACCTGAAGCCTGGAGAGCGAGAGGGGTCGGTGCGCACCGACCCCTCTCGCTCTCCAGGCTTCCAAGGTAGCCGCCTGAACGCACCTTAAACGGCACCTTGTTTTAGAGGAGGAAAACAAGAGGGGGGAAATTCTCCCACTCTCTGCGCAGCGCCTCCTGCCGCTTCACTGAAGGGGCGCTGGGCAGAGAGCGGAAGAATTTTTTTCCCTTGTTCTCCCCCCTCTAAAACAAGGTGCGTCCTATTGTCCGGTGCGTCCTATGGTGCGAAAAATACAGGGCAAGCCTGGATGAGACTCTTTTCGCAGAGTTAGCAACTGCGTGGATGCTTTTTGAAAAGTGCGAGGGAGAAGGAATCTGGAACAGGACTAGGGATGTCAGAGAATTCACTCAGAGATGGAAACAGCAGCAAATGTTGATGCAATCTGACTGCTCGCCGGAGATCAGGAATGGAAATTTTGCGAGAGAAGACAAGCAATACTCGCTATCATCGTTTTCTGGGTTTGCAGTGGTTACTTAAGTAATTACATTGTTTTGTGCGTTGTTTTAGATGTTCTTTTCCATTGAAATTGATTACATAACTAATTACATTAATCCATTATGATTCTACGATTAACTACGTCAGTTCTGGCGACAGAAGATAGCAAGCTGGACAGCGGAGGTATTCTCTGAAGCCAAACTGTAGAAACAGCCCTGGTGGCAACAAACACAGAGCAGGAGGGGAAATGCTTTGTGGCTGAGTTGGGATTCGAACCCTGGTCACCTAGCTCCTGGTCCGACACTCTAACCACTATGCCACACTGGCTCTCCCTTTGCTCCCCTATTTATATATTTTATGAAATCAAACCAGACTGGATAAAAAGCGTCTTTTATCGTCCTTGCCATTTCACATGAAGAAGGTGTCAGTGGCTGCTAGTCACGATGGCCATGCACTATGATGGCTGCAGGAGCGTAGAAAAAACAGTACTGAATACTGCTAGAGATGGAAACAGAAGAACGTTTTGATGAGAAACCTTCGGCGTTGCCTCAAAATGTATTTGGGGTATTGCTGAGGCTGTAAAGAGAGATTTGCATTTTGGTTCCCTGGAAGAGAATCTGGAAAATCAAGTCCCACCTTCACATACTGCCTGCATCTGTAATATGCTTGAGAAATAAAGATACCATTTGGATTGTCAGAATTCTATATATGCATAGGTTTCATTTTACTGCGGATTAGAACAAACAGGTCAGACACTTTGAAGTACGGATATACTTTCTGATTCTGATGTTATGAACTGTACAGGGAGGGAAAAATGGTTGTAAAGGCAGGCTTAATTTAATGGCACAACCTGGACTGCTGTGCCTACATTAAGTAGGTTTCATCTCATTTCCGGACTGCCCTGGGTGATATTCAGTGCACCGCCCGCCCATGACTCCCAAGCCTACCCTGAGCCTTCGGTGTAAGGGGAGGAGCTGTGCCTCCTTCATTTTGACAACTTGGGAGAGGCTTGGGTGTCGCTGGCAGGCGGCGCACCAAAAGTC
Source organism: Podarcis muralis (assembly GCF_964188315.1). Classification (NCBI taxonomy): domain Eukaryota; kingdom Metazoa; phylum Chordata; class Lepidosauria; order Squamata; family Lacertidae; genus Podarcis; species Podarcis muralis. Next base: position 75,209,297 of record NC_135661.1, on the reverse strand, counting down.
CGCCATGGGCGGCTTGCTCTGCCCCTATGGGAGGCTTACTCCGCCCCCGGCTGCAGGGCACATGTACCACTCTGGGCATCCGAGTGGCTATCCCACGCCTGGGAGGGCACTCTCCATGCCACGCCCCCCTCGGGAGCGTGCCCACCCTGGTCAGCGCAGGCATACCCACCACTGCATGGCTATGCCCCTGAATAGCAGTTGCAAGTGGAAACAGTGCTATTTCCTGCTTGCTTTTAAAGCCTCCAAGAGGCAATCCTGTTACAAAAGGGCGTGAGTTTTTTATTGCCTCCCTGTTCATCCCACGACCTATGAGGCTCACCAACTGTTTTACAAGGGCTCCTCTTGTAACTGTCGCAGAAGCGTGATCTGCAAACATTAGCAGCAGCTGCTGCTGCTGCTTATCTCCACACTGTATAAAGCCAGAGCCACTGTTTGCAGTTCAGCTGAAGTCACAGGAGAAAGCCAAGCTTCCCGCCTCCCTGTTTTCCACTTTTGCAGATCACAATATCGTTCATCCAAAGCATGTGTAGGTAGCAATGGAGGGAGAGATTCAGTTCAGTTCACCTTTAGTTCAATGTCTTTATAAACAGCTTGGACGAAGGAATTGAGGGGATGCTCATCAAATTTGGAGATGGCACCAAACCAGAAGGGGTAGCCAATGACAGAATTTGGATTCAAGATGACCTTAACAGATTGGAGAACTGGGCTAAAAATTAGTAAATGATATTCAACAGGGGCAAATGTAAGGTTCGGTACTTAGGCAGGAAGAACTAGCTGCACAAATCTAAGATGGGAGACACCTGACTTACCAGTAGTACATGTGAAAAGGATCTAGGAGTCTTAGTAGATGACAAACTTAAATGAGCCAAGAGTGTGAGGCAGCAGCAGCAGAAAAAGAAAAAAGAGGGGGAACGCTCTTCAAAGTAGCATCAACTGAAGTATAGTGCCCAGAATATGTGCAGAGCTGGGCAACCAAGATGATCAAGGGTCTGGAAACCAAACCTTATGAGGAGCACTTGAAGGGGCTGGGTATGTTTATCCTAGAAAAAATAAGACTGAGAGAAGATATGATTTTGTTGTTGTCGTGTCCGACTCTTCATGACCCCATGGACCAGAGCATGCCAGGCACTCCTGTCTTCCACTGCCTCCCGCAGTTTGGTCAGACTCATGTTGGTAGCTTCGAGAACACTGTCCAACCATCTCGTCCTCTGTCGTCCCCTTCTCCTTGTGCCCTCAATCTTTCCCAACATCAGGGTCTTTTCCAGGGAGTCTTCTCTTCTCATGTGGTGGCCAAAGTATTGGAGCCTTGGCTTCAGGATCTGTCCTTCCAGTGAGCACTCGGGGCTGATTTCCTTAAGAATGGATAGGTTGGATCTTCTTGCAGTCCATGGGACTCTCAAGAGTCTCCTCCAGCACCATAATTCAAAAGCATCAATTCTTCGGCGATCAGCTTTCTTTATGGTCCAGTTCTCACTTCCATACATCACTACTGGGAAAACCATAGCTTTAACTATACAGACCTTTGTCGGCAAGGTGATGTCTCTGCTTTTTAAGATGCTGACTAGGTTTGTCATTGCTTTTCTCCCAAGAAGCAGGTGTCTTTTAATTTTGTGACTGCTGTCACCATCTGCAGTGATCATGGAGCTCAAGAAAGTAAAATCTATCACTGCCTCCATTTCTTCCCCTTCTATTTGCCAGGAGGTGATGGCCCCAGTGGCCATGATCTTCATTTTTTTGATGTTGAGACTCCTTAGGGTAGTGATAAAGCAGGATATCAAATCCAAACTCTTCTTCTCCAGATGTTTTTGGCCTACAACTCCCTAGCTAACAGGACCAGTGGTCAGGGATGATGGGAATTATAGTCCCAAAGCATCTGGAGGGCCAAATTTGCCTATGCCTGGTGTAAAGAGTTTATGGCTGATGTGTGGTGCTTCTTCAGGAGACATGCTGATGCAAAAATGACTTCTTGCAAGCAGAACTGTTGCATTTTTCATTCCTATCTGTATCTATATCAGCAGTTATATCAACAATGGATTGTTGCTTTTTTCCACAATAGGGGATTGAAGGACCATGAACCGCCCCACAAAGTTCTGGAAACCTTAGCCATGAAGTACAGCTCGAGGTACTTTCTGTCAGTATTTTCTTTTTTTAAATTTTTTTTTATTAAGTTTCCATTTACCAAATTAAACATATCATACCAATTAGTCCAAATTATATCAATACACATCATAGAGTCCAAATATTTTCCAAATAAACTTTTTTGTGGGGGGTACCCATGCTTCGTGATTGTCAGGAGTCCAATCATCCATATTTCTGCTGCTTTCATGTTTACAATGATGTTTTCTGTCCCATCTTCTCAACTCTTTGTCGTTACTCATTTTCCTTTTCAGTCACCTCCGAGTTCTCTCCACAAGTGGATTGAAAGAAACAGTCTTATTTATATCTCTGTGTGGGCTTTGTAATGCTCTCGCGTAGATCTCTCACAGAAATCCAACAGTCCAGGCTTTCGTTCGAGCAAACATTCGCCATCTTGTCGCTACGATGAAATACAGTCTGAATGTCCGCTCTTTAACTTTCCAGACCTGCTGCATCATAATTGGTCTCTCCAGGAGGATAACAGCCCTTTCAAATTTACGATCCCAGCCTGATAACAGATCCACGGCTCTTCCTCCCTAAGACCATCTATCTTGCAGCAAAGGTCTGCCTGTCCATATCGGGTCACATTTCTTGCTGCGTCACAAAGAGAGCCCCCTTCTTTCCAAATCTTTCACAAAGCAAAACCTTTAATTCATGTTCCCCACACACAGTTCATTTTTAATCCCACCTGCAAATTGGTCGTTGAGACGGTTCTTTAAGGGGGAGGGTTGTTAGGTAATCACATGAAAAAATAAAAAGTCTTCCCCCCCCTTTCCGTTCCGTTCCACCTACCAACAAGTCAGCGATTCTCTGATGTTATCTCTGTTCCTTCCTTCCTTCCGTCCCGATCTTCTTCATCTCAGTGGTAAAAATTTTAGCAGATAAAAACACTCCTGACCTCTCTTGAAGCATGTGCGTTTACTTCTCCAATTTTTTTCTTTTTAAGCAACGCAACCAGGCTCGCTCCTGAAAGCAGCTGGCAGGGAGCTCCGAGCCTGCACGAGGGCTTTCCGCCCAGTGCCTCTCACCCCCTCCTTCATCCGAACTCGGGGGTGATTTATGGCAACCGCGGGCGAGGGCAGCATCTTCCCCTTTCCCTGGAAAGATGAGGGAGACTGATTTACTCCCCATAATCAGCCGCTAATTACCTCGTGCAAGCTGGATAGATGGTATTGGCAGCCATCTTCCAAGGCGCCTCTAGCGGCCCCTTCTCTCAGTATTTTCATCCCTCCCATTGCAAGGATTACCAGATCATGTTTGTTTTTACTTTCTGTCTGCGAGAAAGGAGGCGGAAGCTACTCTTCCAGACTTCCGTCCCTAGTACTATGTGCTTTTTCTTTGATCTGTTTCGATTCTAGAGACAGAATGGCAGTATGAGAGCTGTTTCTCTCGTACATGTTTGTTGTGTTCTTTTCTTTCTTTAATCAGTAGAAATAAATTAGGCATCCCACAAATCCTACACAGCTTTGCTTCCATTACTCTGCTGCTTTTGAGGTGTTCACATCAGCAAATGTGAGTCCACGGCACCAGGGCCTATTCCTCGGAAATGCTATGTTGCTGTTCCTGTGTTCCTGTGATTGGAAGGTCAGTGAAGGGGCTCCCGTCACCCAGCCCATGCAGGCGCTGAAGACGTGGGCTGAACATGGGTGCACAGAAACTTTCCAATACCATACGGATGGAGAATATCTTACCTGATAGCTCTTTTATTCCAATATTGGCACATGAATCAGAAACGCAAAGTATCCACAGCCCCGTCCTTACATGCTGATGTCCTAACCAAGTAGATGAGCCCATGGAAATGAGTTGTAGCAGAAAGCTGGCGAAAGAGGAAACTGCCAGGCTAATTTCCATGCATGACTGTAAGCTCTGTGACTGGGCAGTGCAATTGTGAGGACGAATCCAGTGGAAGGAGACATTTGTGTTATTCTAGATTGGTCACTGCCTGGGGTTTTTTTTGGGGGGGGGCTGCCTTTCTGAAGTGCCCCCAGCCCAGCCAGTGGCGAAGCTGCACATCTGGTGAGAGGCCTACAGCAGACTGTGCTGTCATAAACAGAAGGCTTCATCAGGCTGTCCACACTGCGATTGGCCCAGGCAGGTACAAAACCTTTGATCCCCTAGATGTTGCTGAACTATAACTCCCATCAGCCCCAGCAATTATGGCCAGTGGCCATGGGAGATGTGATTCAGAACTCAGCCTAAATGAATTTATTATTGCATTCAATATACTTTGGGTTTTCTGGATGGTTTGTAAGTAAACATCAGCATTTTGGAATCTTTTTTTTAAACAACAACAACAACGCCACACACACACACACACACACACACACACACACACATTCAATATTCATATATTTCGGCTTCTCCAAAAGTACTGCAAGGGGAGAAACTGCGCCTCCCCTGCTCTCTTAAGTGGTATCTTAGGAAGATGGGATAATATCTGGTGATTCTGAAATAACCTCAAATGATCATTGACCATGTAAGCTTCAGCATAAGGATCCTTACTCTGGTATGCATCTTTACAGAGTAAGCAAATCTGCTAGTTAAAATGCTCTTTAAGCATTTACTTTAATATTCATGAAATCATGTAATGTTCTCCTGAATTTAACTTCCTTTTTGGTTATATTCTTCTTGGTTTTTTCCCCATGGGTCACTGAAAGTAACTGGGGTTAGTTCTCCCTTTCCCCATTTTTCTAATAATAATAATAATATTCTCCCTCTTGAAAATAGGGTATAATTTCATGTTGTTCTTTGCTCCTGGTCTTATTAGGTGTCACCAGGAAATGCAGCTGGTGGGAAGGTAGGAAGAGAGCCCTTCCCTTCCCCTTCCCCTTCCCCTTCCCCTTCCCACCAGCCACACTTCCCACAACTGGTGGAATATTTCGGAGAGAGCCTGTGAGTAGCATGGGGACTCTTTTTTTTTTTAATAAATATTTTATTAAGTTTTCTTTCAGATATTCAGAAGTTTACAGAATAAAAAGTAGAAAGTAAAAGTAAGAAAAAGAAAGTATACATAAATTCCAACTTTCCAAAATACTTTGACAATTCCAATTGGACTTCCCCACATCTTCCGAATTCTGCGTTCCTTGCAATTGTAACATCAGCAATTTGTTACCTTATTTCATGTCTTACTGTATCTTTCAAATACTATGTTTCCACATTTAAAATGCTGTATCTCAGTTATTTGTACCCTATAAATAAACATAGTATGGTTACTTCATGTTATCTGCCTCATCTTTCTTATAGCTTAATTTCCAATTCACCTATTCAAGTTGCTGAAGCAAAAATTTCCAAATTGTACACATTCTTAACATTCATACAACTTATAATGTTTTTGCAAATAGTCCTTAAATTTTTTCCAGTCCTCCTCCATTATTTCTTCTCCCAAATCACAGATTCTGCCAGTCATTTCAGCCAGTTCCATGTAGTCCATCAACTGCGTCTGCCATTCTTCCAGCGTGGGTAAATCTGGTGTCTTCCAATGCTTTGCGATGAGAATTCTTGCTGCTGTAGTAGCATACATAAACAAAGTTCTATCCTTCTTTAACACTTTCTGGTCCACCATGCCCAGGAGGAAGGCCTCTGGTTTCTTGGGAAATGTATACCTAAATACCTTTTTTAGCTCATTGTGTATCATTTCCCAGAAGGCCTTCACTTTTGGGCAGGTCCACCAGAGGTGAAAGAATGTCCCTTCAGCCTCCTTACATTTCCAGCATTTATTGTCAGACAAATGGTATATCTTAGCAAGCTTGACTGGGGTCATGTACCACCGGTATATCATTTTCATAATGTTTTCCTTCAAGGCATTACATGCCGTGAATTTCATTCCGGTGTTCCATAACCTTTCCCAGTCCTCAAACATAATGTTATGCCCAATGTCCTGCGCCCACTTTATCATGGCAGATTTTACTGTCTCATCCTGTGTATTCCATTTAAGCAGCAAGTTGTACATTCTAGAAAGTATCTTAGTCTTTGGTTCTAACAGTTCCGTCTCTAATTTCGATTTTTCCACCTGGAAACCAACTTTTTTATCTATTTTAAACACCTCTTGAATTTGAGCATAGTGTAACCAGTCTCGCACCTTATTTTTTAGTTTCTCCTGGCTCTGCAGCCTCCAATTGTCTCCAATTTTTTCAATTATTTCCCAATATTTCGGCCAGTAGGCCTCCATGTTAGGTCTTTTTCGAGCCTTGGCCTCCATCGGTGATAGCCACCTCGGGGTCTTGCCCTCTAGCAAGTCCTTGTATTTCATCCAGACCATGAATAATGCTTTTCTGACAATATGGTTTTTAAACAATTTGTGAGCTTTAACCTTGTCGTACCACAAATATGCATGCCAACCAAAGGCATTGTCAAACCCTTCCAGATCTAGGACATCAGTGTTCTCCAACAAAAACCAGTCCTTCAACCAGCAGAAGGCTGCAGATTCATAATACAACCTCAAGTCTGGCAGGGCAAGCCCCCCTCTTTCTTTCGAGTCAGTTAGTATTTTAAACTTTATTCGGGGCTTTTTGCCCTGCCAGACAAATTTGGAAATATCCTTCTGCCACTTTCCAAAACATTCCACTCTGTCCACAATCTGTAGGGCTTGGAACAAAAATAACATTTTCGGCAATACATTCATTTTTATAGCTGCAATTCGACCCAACAAGGAAAGTTTCAGTCTTGACCAAATTTCCAAATCTTTTTTGATTTCTACCCAACATTTTTCATAATTGTCTTTGAATAAATTCAGATTTTTAGAGGACAAATGGACCCCCAGGTATTTCACTTTTTTAACCACATTTAGTCCTGTCTCTTTCTGAAACCCATCTGTTTCTGTAGATGTCAAATTTTTAGCCAAAACCTTAGTTTTTTGCTTGTTCAACTTAAATCCCGCCACCCGACCAAATTCCTGAATCAGTTCTAACACTCTTTTTGTACTAGATTCTGGCTCCTGTAATGTTAAAACCAGGTCATCTGCAAATGCTTTCAGTTTATATTGTTTCACTCCGACCTGTATTCCTTGTACCGTCCGGTCCTCCCTAATCATGTTCAAAAGCACCTCCAGGACTGAAATAAAAAAAAGAGGGGATAAGGGGCACCCCTGTCGTGTCCCTTTTTCAATTTTAAACTCCTCTGTCACCACATTGTTCACTATCAATTTAGCTTTCTGCTCTGAGTAGATTGCTTCTATTCCATTTTCAAACCCCCGTCCCACTCCCATCCCTTCCAAATTTTTCTTCATAAACATCCAAGAAATGTTGTCAAAGGCCTTCTCCGCATCAATAAAGATTAACACTGCTCTCGTATTGATATTTGTTTGTAAAAGTTCCAAAATATCAATAATGTTCCTAGTGTTATCAAACAAATGCCTGCCAGGGAGAAAGCCAGCCTGGTCCTTATGAATTACTTCATTCAAAACTTTTTAAAGTCTACTTGCCAGGATATCTGCAAAGATTTTGTAATCCACATTTAGGAGTGAGATGGGACGGTAATTTTTAAGTTGAGTCTTTTCAGTTTCCACTTTAGGAATCAATGTGATGAAAGCTTCTTTCCACGACTCCGGGGCCTTCTTCCCCTCCATAATCTGGTTACAAACCTCCATCAAAGGTTGTATCAGATAGTCTTTCAAGGTCTTATAATATTTGGAGGTAAGCCCATCAGGACCTGGAGATTTGCCTAGTTGCATATTCTGAATGGCACCTTCAATTTCCTGTTGAGTTATTTTGCAATTCAGGCTTGTTCTCTTTTCCTGGGTTATTTTTGATAATCCATTGGTTTTTAAGAATTGATCTATTTCAAACTCTCTCTGTGGCCCCTGTGCATAAAGTTCTTTAAAGTATCTCTGGAAACACTTTCTAATTTCTTCTGGTTTCTGGACGATTCTCCCTTCAATCTCTAGATTTGTAACTGTATTCAATTTTTGTCTCTTTTTCAACTGCCAAGCAAGCAGTTTTCCACATTTATTTGCTGATTCAAACGATCTTTGCTTCATTTGTTTAATTTTCCATTCCACCTCTTGATTAATCAGTTTCGAATATTGTGCTTGATGGAATTTAATTTCTCTCAGCACCTCCTTCGACTTTGGTTTGGTTCTCAATTTTTTCTCTCCTTCCCTTATTTTCTCCAAGATCTTCTCCTTTTTTTCATTCCAGAGTCTTTTCTTGATCGTATTTTGTTGTATCAGAAACCCTCTCATAACTGCTTTGCTTGCGTCCCAGATTGTTCTTTTTTCTACTGTAGTATTCAAGTTTATTTCAAAATAGTCTCTTAAAGTTTTTTGGGCCTTCTTCACAATCTCCTGATCTCTTAGTAAGGTGTCATTCATTTTCCATCTGAAGGAACCGGTTGGTGTAAGTCTCAATTCCACTTTCAAGGCATTATGGTCGGAGCAGGTTTTTGGGCAGATTTCCACTTTCCTGGTTTTAGGTGCCAGACCTCTAGTTGTCCATATTTGGTCGATTCGTGTCCATGACAAATGAGCCTCAGAAAAGAAAGTTCCTTCTTTACCTAAGGGGTTTTTTGTCCTCCATATGTCAATCAAGTCCATATTGTCAGTTAGTTCAAAAAAAGTTTTAGGCAGTCTTCCATCAGTCGTTAAGTTTTGATTTTGTGACTTGTCCATGTTTGTAGATACCACCCCATTCATATCTCCCATCATAATGATGTTGGAATAGTCCAGATAGTCCAGCATAATCTCATGCAGCTTCTTAAAAAATTCTGATTTCCCATCATTGGGTGCATATATTCCTAATATCAGGAATTTTTCTCCCTGTGTCTGAATTTCAATCGCCAAAATTCTTCCTTGATCATCTTTAAATAGGAATTTCGGTGACAGGCTCTCCTTTGCATAAATCACCACTCCTCTTTTCTTAACTTTGTCCGATGAAATAAATTCTTGGCCTAATCTTTTATTGACTAACACCTTCCTGTGGAGCCTAGTCACATGAGTTTCTTGTAAACAAATAATGTCCAAATGTTCTTTTTTCAAAATGTGAAATATTTTCCTTCTTTTTTCCGGGGAATTTCCACCATTTATATTCCAACTAAGTAGCTGCAGAGACATCCTGGACTAATTTGTTATTCTTATAGTGGGGTCTCTTCCTTTTCTTCTGATCCCGAGGGTGCAGGCGTTGGTCCAGCTCCAGGCGGTGTTGATCCAGATAGTGGTGGTGGCCAAGATGCTGCTGCTCCTTTTTGGAGGTCTTCACCGTATTCGTGCAGGAACTTTTGCTGGTCTTCTGTTGATTTGATTTTAACCTTCTTTCCTTTATGGGTAAAGGATAATCCTTGTGGGAACTCCCACCTATAGGGAATTTCGTTGTGTCTCAGCAATTTTGCTAGTTCTGTATAGGTGGCTCTTAGGTCCAATAACTGTTTCGGTATGTCTCTGTAAATTTCAGCCTTTTTATCTTGTATTTCAAGTGATTTTTTGAAGTGTAGGCCCAATATCTTGTCTCTCTCTTCTCTTGATCTCAGAATTATCAGGCAGTCTCTGGATCTGTCTTTCCGTACCACTCTTCCCAGTCTGAATGCCGATACAATTTTAAAATCCTTTTCTTCTTCTATGCCCCAGAACTTGGAAAATTCTGTTGTCAAATAGCCGATCAAATCTCCTTGTTCAAGTTCTGGAATAGCTCTCAGTCTGAGATTATTTTCCCGATTTTTCAATTCCACCATTGACAGGTAGGCTTGTTGTTCACTAACCTGTTTATGCAGGGGTTTGACTTCGCCCTTAATCTCCTCGACCTTCTTATTTGCTAAGTCAGCTTTTTGAATAGCTTCCACAGCTAATTTATGATTTTCAGTCGTGGCTCCTTGCAAGTTTTCTATTGCTTGAGTGTGCTGGGAAACCTGGTCAGTCAATTTGCCGATCGAGGATATAGATTGGTCAATTTTTGTTGATTGATCATCCACCTTTTGATTTAAGATTGACAATTGCTCCAAAATTTGTTTCAAGACTGCTTCAGATCCTCCTACTGCCATATCCTCTGCTGCGGATTGTTCAGCTTCCACCTCCTGTGCTACCAGCACAGCTGGGACAGATGATCTATGTGCTTGGGTCAACGTTGTTTGGACAAGTTGTGTGGTTTGTTTTGCTTTAGCCGCCTTTGCTGCTTTAGCTGCTCTTGTTTTCCCTGTGTCACTCATTCCACACCAGCCTCTGTTCAAGGTCAAATTGTCTATTGTTCCATGGGAAAGACAAGTCCAAAGTATGAACAATCCAATACCGAGAAGTCAAAATAAAATGTATTTCCCAAGCCCTTGTAAGTCCAAGCTCCTCTAGGGGGAGTGCCACAAAAGTTTAACAGAAAGAAGGAGTCTTTTCCGCCATTAAAGTTCCTGCAATTTCAAACAAAGCTCCTATAATTCCAATACAAAAGGAAGGACCTCCAGAGCTCTTCTTTAAATTAAACAAAGTCTCCAGAAAGGTGCCTGCAACAGTATCCAATCGGTAGTGCTCCACAGAAACAGTTTAAAGTCATGTATCAGTTCCCGCAGTTTGACAAGTCTCTTACGTCTGGCAGCTCACCGATTTGGTTCCTTTGATCTTTAAAACCCACAGTCAGGGGGATAACTCCAACTTAAAAATCCCACTAATTTAGAAAAAATCCTCTTTTTCTTTTAAAAGCCAGTTAGGTAAATGCACGATAGTTCCAACTTTTTACAATTTCTTTTAAAGCGCTTCCCGCTTCTCAGTGTCTTTGCTTTGATCTTGTAAGCAAAACCGGAAGACTCACTTCCTGTTTCTCGTCTCCCGTTTTCTGCCGAATTTAACAATTTGGTCTCAAATCTTAATGCCCCTTACTCACGGGTATGTTGCTTGTAGCCAGATGTTTCAGAAAGAAAGGTCGGCGCTCATCAGTAACAGCCGCACGGCTTCGCTTCCGCAGAAAGAGCGATGAACTCACAGCACCGCTCCCCCTTCTACGTTCTGGAGCCCCTTACGGGGTTCCTTCTTCGTTTCTGGGGGGGCTTTAGGTGCCCGCCGAGTACCACGGCCATGGGCTCGCTCTGCCCGTGGTTTTTCTTGATGGGTCGTCGCTGTGCCGCAGCGTACGACCCTTTTCTGCGGAGCCCCTCTTCAGAAACTGAAGAGGACCGCCATTACCATTTCGCGCCGCCTCCGGAAGTCAGCATGGGGACTCTTTTTAAAACTTAAATTTAAAAAAGCAAAGGGAACAAATGAGAACCTTTGGCCACCTTGTAAGGCTAAGTAACGTACAGTAACTAGTAACCCCCTTTGTTGGTCTCGTCCACTCAGTCTGCTGGATCCTACACTCCTAAGTCACCTACCCAAATTGACTCCTGCACCAGCCATCACCATGAGAGCCATAACTAACAGTGGGAGACTGACCAGCACAGTTATTTTCTCCTCTTCCCTTAGGCCACTGTTCCTTCCTTGGGACCTCTGTGGACTTGGCCATCCCCTTTTCAACCCCGCTGTGGTATGGTTGTCTAGCCTTGTTCCCTGTGGGTGGCATGCTGGTGATGTAGACCCCTTCAGCCAGCAGGATTGTACCTTCTGCTCACTGGCTTGACTGCATGTATGTGTTGTGCATGTGCCCAAGAACAGGCATAGCCAAAGAACAATGTGGGGCTCTTTCAAAGGCCTCTTTTGAACAGTGTTACACATCACCTTGCCAACAAAGGTCCGTATAGTTAAAGCTATAGTTTTCCCAGTAGTGATGTATGGAAGTGAGAGCTGGACCATAAATAAGGCTGATTGCCGAAGAATTGATGCTTTTGAATTATGGTGCTGGAGGAGACTCTTGAGAGTCCCATGGACTGCAAGAAGATCAAATGCATCCATTCTTAAGGAAATCAGCCCTGAGTGCTCACTGGAAGGACAGATCCTGAAGCAGAGGCTCCAATACTTTGGCCACCTCATGAGAAGAGAAGACTCCCTGGAAAAGACCCTGATGTTGGGAGAGATGGAGGGCACAAGGAGAAGGGGACGACAGTGGACGAGATGGTTGAACAGTGTTCTCGAAGCTACCAGCATGAGTTTGAGGCAGTGGAAGACAGGAGTGCCTGGCGTGCTCTGGTCCATGGGGTCACGAAGAGTCAGACACGACTAAACGACTAAACAACAACTACAACAACACCACTTTGCAGTTGTTACTTGCCTCTCATTCTTCCAACCCAAGATCTCAACCCTTATAGCCTCAGTAGTGGTGGAGCTTCAAGCTCTGGCGGGGAGTGGGCAGAGAGCAGGGGGGGCATGGCTGGCGTGCATCCCGTGGGCATGGTGCGCCACCTGCTCCCCTGTTCCTCTGCCAGAGAGCCTCGGTTAGCTCCAGGAGGCCCAACCTCGGGTGAACCAGGGCTGCCTTAACCTGACTTAGTTGAAACCCAGTTCTGTCCGAATTAGCCCAATTCTTTTTGAGATTTGTAGTTTACGCAAGTCCAGTGCACAACCGTATTAGGTATTTCTTCCAAATCTGATTAAAATGACTGCAGTCTACTATCTGGATTCAAATTGGAATGCAATGGTATCCAAATATAGACCAAAATCTCTTTCTTGGTCTCAGGAACATCCACACAAAATTGGGCCCTGATATCTTGAGAGGTGCCCAAGTCAGGGCAGTTTGAAACACTTTGGTCAAAAATAACATCTAACAGTATCCAAACATAAACCAAAACCCATTCTTCCATCTTAGGAACTGCCATATGAAATTGGGCGATGATATCTCCAGAGGTAAGTTTAGGGAAGTTTTTAATGTTTAATGCTGTATTGTGTTTTTAATATTTGGTTGGGAGCCGCCCAGAGTGCCTGGGGAAACCCAGCCAGATGGGTGGGGTATAAATAATAAATTATTATTATAAATTATATAACCAGTGCAGTTGGGAGCATTTCAGCGTGCCATCTTGAATTAAAAATGGCAGGTGGCAGTTTCCAAACATTGACCAAAAACAGCGCCTCATTCCTGGAAATCACTGTGGCACATCTGGCAACATCTTCTTCGGTTTGGACCATTGTGCTCTACTATCGGGATTGAAAATGGTGCCCAGCGGTATCCTGACAGACAAAAACTGGCTTCTGCTTTTTGGTGACAATATCATTAGAAGCGTTCAAACTCACAGAGGACAAAGGGACAAACCACTTTCCAAAATATATACCAATAATATTATAATTGGGGGGGGGCAAATAATGCATCAATTCTGCCACTAAGGGGAAAATACAGCCGCTTCTTCCAGGTCCAGCTCGCCCCCAGTGCAGGCTATCTTTGCACCACACCTTATCAATGTAGCTTCAGACGTCATGGGAAATGGCAGAACAGTCACATCGTCTTGCTCAGTCTAACATCGCAGTATCCAATACCAAAGCAGAACCACCTGTCAGGAGAGAAAAGGGGTTATTTGAGGCAATAGGTGGAGCAGAATGATACACCATCTGAGACATGTGGATCTGTGACCCCAGCAATCTTTCTCTGGCTCGCAGGTAGGATCATGCTCTGATCCTCCACACTCTACCATTCTGACAGGCCAAAATGCAACCCAATAGTGCTAGTCCAATCTAGTGCTAGTCCAACTTAAAGATGTTGGCATCTCCAAGTAGAATATCTTTGGATAGGACTATTCTCTTCTGCATAGTTGGTGCATTTTGATCCTTCTACAAGCTGCTAGTCCTGGATATACCGTAGAAGGTATAAGAGGTTTTTTCCTTCAAAAATCATGTTGAAAATTGGGGGTAGTCTTATACATGGGTAGTGCATTGTGGGATTGGTTGCTGCCACGAGTCAGAGAATGTTACTGGTGGCTGTGTCAAGGGCTGGTATTGATTGGCTGTCATTGCGGCAATTGGTCGGCCTTTTGCTGCTTTTTTCAGCGAGGGGACAGAGGATAGGTGGCTTTTGCAATGCCGGCAGCAGCGGATAGCCTTGGTGCATTTCTATGGATGGAGTTGTGCAATTAAAAATAAATCTAACTGAAGCTTTTGTGTGGCCATTCGAGCATGCCAAGTATACGCAAGGCACTGAGGCAAACGGCTGATTAATTAGCCGGCCTCCTGTGCTGAAAACTACTCCCTTCTGGTGGGTAGGGAGCATTTGCAAAGACCTGCACTCAAGATTGGGGCAGACCCGGGGCCTGATCTCCCTGGGAAACGCACGGGGGGGGGGAGGGCTTTTCTTTCCCCTGTTTTTAATGACAACCCCCTAATTAGCGCATTTCCCCCAGCCCTGTGGAGGAGAAGGGGAGCGGGAAGCACGTTTGGATGTGCAGGTAGAAGTCTCCCACATGCAGTGTTTGCACAGGGTTTGCGAGCAGGTTGCCTTGCAATAGCTTTTACAGTCCTGGTGAGTCTGAGGCTGGACCGAGACAGGAGGGGGAAAAGGAGGGCGCAGCAACAGCGGCACAGCGAGAGGATCAAAGCGTGGGCTGCAAAGACCCCTCTGCAACCACTGCGGGTAAAGCTCAACAACTTTGGGGAATCTCCCCACCACCATTTTTGAAATTTTTAGTCCCCCAAAATAGTCTTATACAAGGGGGCGTCTTATAGACAGAAAAGTACGGTAACTGGAAGTGTCTAGGGATGGGTGAGGCCCTTCTTCATGTGCCTTCTTCACAAGGCGTCCCGAGCATGGCAACAAGAGAACGGGCCTTTTCTGTGGTGGCTCTTTGATTGCGGAATGCTCTCTCCAGAGAGGCTCGCCTGGCGCCCTCATTACATGTCTTTAGGCGCCAGGCAAAAACATTCCTCTTTACTTAGGCCTATGGCTATTAAATAATCTATGGCCCATGAAAGTGTCAGGGAGAGGCCTGTTAATATGATGGCGGGGCCGGAGGAGGGAAGCAGGGCCTTGAAGGCGGCGAAGCAGGAGGAAGCACACGTTGCTGCCCCTTCTTTGTTCTGGAGGTGCCTCTTTCTCCCCCCGCCGGTTGTGGGTGGGGGCTGGGCCAAGCCAGGGGGAGCAGCAAGCAGCCTTCGAGGCGTGGGGCTGACTCAGTGCTACCCGCACGATGCCAGCCGAAGGGTGCGCGGCACTGGCAGTGGGGCGAGCGCTGCTCCGCCACTGCTGCACCTCACGCTCACCAAGTTGCAGCTCCTCCAGCCGTACTCTGTGACCTGCTCCTGCCCACTTGCTCATGCCCCTACCTCAGCATCGGCGCCTCAGCACAGAAGAAGGGACTCAGCTGCGGACAAGCGCTTCTGGGAAGCACCTCCTTCAAGCCAACAGGAGGGCCAGGGTCCCCTGGGTGCAGCCGCGTGGCCACAGCCCAGCTACCGCCATCGGCGCACACCCCTTCCCAGCCCAGTGACGCCTTCACACAAGATGCCTCTAATTATTTCATCACAGGTAGACAGTTAAGAGCTTCAGCGGCTTCAGGGGCGGGCACCTGGCGCCCCCCAGAATTCGACGCTAGGGTACCCCGCACCCCTTGCACCTCTGGGTAAAAACGGCCCTGGCCCTTGTGGTTCCTTCCAGCTCCACGATTCTGTTATGTACTGAGTTGAATATGATAAAATGCAGCAGTCTGATTGGTCCTAGAACAATAGGATCCAGAATGCAGCAGTCTGATTGGTCTGCAGGAGCCACCCAATCCAACTTCCAGGTGGAAGTGAATCCTCAACCTGATTGGCCTTCAGGAGAATCCCAGAATTAGCCAACCACGTGGGGCCCATTGTGTAAATAATGTATATAAAGCAGACATTTCGGGGGAACTTCCATTCTTCACTACTATGAGCTGAATAAAGAGCATGAAATCCACACTCGACTCCGAGTATATTTCAGATTCTGTGAATACATTTCAGTATGTCCCATGCCACGCATACTCACCAGTTACAAGGCACAGAGGAATCGAGGCCCAGGCCAAGTACAGGGACCACCCCGAATTATCAGTTGGTCGCATATGGCTGGTGAAGACGCATACCGAAACCAGAACAAATAAGCCTAGGAGCAAATAAAACTCCTTAGAGCCTCATATCCCAGGCTCACCTTTCCCCCAGTGTCGATCTGATTCCTCTGAGAAACACGTATAGTTGATGTGTAAGGCAGAGCAACTGGTTCAATCCTGGGCTCATCCAAGCTGGAAATGTTTCCTGCCTGAATCCCTGGAGAACTGCTACCTGTCAGTGTAGACAGTACTCATACCCTCCAACAGTCCTCAGATGAAAATAGGGACATTTCTCACTCACCCAACTGACCGTCCTCAACCTCCCCAATTTTTGTTTCCCCACCCACACTACACCACCAGGACACAACCCTGTCAGGCTTCGAGGAAGCGGCTTCCTCCCTCCGTTTGGCCATGGATAAGCAGAACAAAGTGAAAATAGTCTCTTATCAGTTAAAGAGAATTTAATGTTCACAGTGAAAGAACAAAGTCTCTATTCTTGGAAGAAAGGTGCTCCCAATTAAAGTTTCCACCCACTTCCCCCCAAGCCACCCCCATCACTTCCTCATCTGGCAACCTGATCTCACAACCATTTGGTTTTCTGTGTAGCTACCTTATCTGCTCCCCTTGACCTTGGACTGAGCACTTGGACACTTTCCAGCGAAAGGGAGTCTGTTAATTCTCTCTCTCCCTGTTCTTCTCCTCCTAGCTGTTCCCCACTGAGTTCTGCCCAGCTGTTGTCTTCCAAACTAGTTCCCTCTGCAAACCACTGCTCCAAATCTATAATGCTCCACTGCTCCTGGGCATCTGCATCCTGAACACCATTCCTCATCAGAGTAGCTCTCCTCAGCCTGGTCTCTGACACACCCTCTGCTGTCCTGAGAAAACTCCTTAATCCCAAGTTTACTGTATTCTTTGGCACATACCAGTACATAACTTTTAGAAAGGGGCAAGATTAGATGTGGATGCACGAGGCATTTATAAAAACAAATTCTAGGCTCTTTGCGTTCCACTCTTCCCCCTCTTTCTTCCTGCCCAGGGCAGCCCTGCCCTCTGCCTGCACCTCAGAGCTGGTGCATTAGCTGGGCCTCAGTGGCAGCAGCCTCTCCTCCACTTTGCCCTCTCTCCAACAGCTGCTAAGAGCCGTCAAAGGGAGGAGGTCGGCAATCTCCATGGAGAGGAATGGGGTGCTCCCTTTCAGCCACCACTGCTGCTCAGGGCAAGCACCAGCTCTTCCTTCTCCCCAAGCTCAGTGGCAACAGGACTAGGGGAGGAAATAAGGACATTCCAGGATCAAATCAGAAGTCGGGATAGCTTTCATCATTCTGGCACCGTCCCTGGGAAATAGGGACACTTGGAGGGTGTGAGTACTGGGCTGATTCAATATAAAGCTTCCTATTTTGAGCTCAGTAATAGTAACCCCCTATGCTTGTTTGACAGCCAGTATGGCATAGTTGAGGGACGCGGGTGGCGCTGTGGGTTAAACCACAGAGCCTAGGACTTGCCGATCAGAAGGTCGGCGGTTCGAATCCCCACGACGGGGTGAGCTCCCGTTGCTCAGTCCCTGCTCCTGCCAACCTAGCAGTTTGAAAGCATGTCAAAGTGCAAGTAGATAAATAGGTACCGCTCCGGCGGGAAGGTAAACGGCATTTCCGTGCGCTTCTCTGGTTCGCCTGAAGCGGCTTAGTCATGCTGGCCACATGACCCTGGAAGCTGTACGCCAGCTCCCTTGGCCAATAAAGCAAGATGAGCGCCGCAACTCCAGAGTCGGCCACGACTGGACCTAATGGTCAGGGGTCCCTTTACCTTTACCTAATAAATAATAAGAACAGCTCTATGCTTGCTTGACAGCCAGTATGGCATAGTTGTTGGAATGTTAGACTAGGACCCGGGAAACCAGGTTTCAGATTCCCCTCCACCATGAAGCTCACTGGGTGACCTTGATCTAGTCAAAGTCTCTCAGCCTGCAGGGTTGTTGTGAGGGTGATCCAAATTGGAGAAAGAAGTGGGATATCGTAAATAAATTTCTTGTTCTTCTTTTTCCAGTCCCAATCCCGGAGGCTGCCAAACCTGTTGCAACCCTGTGGTAGCCTTATCGTCCATGAATTTGCAGGATTCCCCTTTCAAGCCACCTTAGGGGTTGTAATCCTGTGCACATCTTTAAGGCCATCTAAGATTTATTTTTGCTGGATTTCAGGTGGTACCAGCCCTAATCAGAGGGGACGCCTTGTATTCAATGGACTTAAGTTTGCCATGTGTATTGATTTCAGCTTTCCATTTCAGCTCAAGCCTTCTTGGCATAGGATCTGGGGAGTGGGGCGTTATTTTGTTTTATTTCTCCAAGTCAAGGGTTGGCTTTGAGTTAGTTACCAAACTCGAAGGAACACAGGAAGCTGCCTTATGCTGAGTCCGAACCATTGGCCTATCTCACCCAGTACTGCCTACAGTGGCATGCAGCAGCTCTGGGGGATTGAGGCCAGGGGTCTCCTCTGGCCCCACATGGAGATGCTGAGGACCGAAGCTGACACCTTCTCCATGCAGAACAGATGCTCTAGCCCTGAGCTACAGCTTGGCTGACTGTGGAAGCAAATGCTTATGACACCCCCACCATACCTGCGATGGTGCTGAATATTGTTGAGATCCTTGGTTTGGAGATGCAGCCAAAGGGGCACTGGAAGAGGATGGAAGTAATGCTAAGCAAAGAGAAGCTTCCAGCTAACAACGCCAGCAACATCAAGGTTCGGGTAGCCTGCATGTATGCTAGACGGAGGAAAGAGAGAACAGGGGTTAAATGTATCAATGGGACTAGACGATAGTGCAGCCGACTTCCCATGCAATATTTCCCTCCAGGGACAGAGAGGTCAGTTTTTATCAGCTCCCTCAATGTTATCCCACTAGAGCGCACAAGATAAATTATGGTCCCTCCTGATTTCAACTGCCCAGGGGCCTTCACTGGGTTTCATCTGGCACTGTGTGTGTGTCTGTGTAGCATTATCCCTAGCCACTCTGAACTATCAGCAGACTGAAGGACCAAACTGCAGGAAACGTTCAAAATGAAGAGGACTGAGGAAAGAAGCTTTAGGAACTGTCACCACCCAGCTCCCACAGAAGTATCTGAAGGACCATCTTGCTCTGAGGGGAAGGAAAAGAAGCAGCTTTTTGCAAGCAAACAAGTTGTCTTAGTCACTCTATTGTAACATTAATATTTTGTAAAGTGATGCTTCTTGTAATAAACTTATGAAAAGCGCTTTGTAAGGCCCGTCTGAAGAGCAGCACATACATAGCGTAAGTCAGGGCTTTTTTTTCAGCCAGAACTCAGTTCCAGCACCTCTCAGGTGGGCACCATTGACATCATAAGAGACCAAGGCAGGCATTCGTGGGGAGCTGTGGCATCTCCTCTTCTAGAAAAATAGCACTGGGGTAATAAATAATAGGACGTGGGTGGCGCTGTGGGTTAAACCACAGAGCCTAGGACTTGCCGATCAGAAGGTCGGCGGTTTGAATCCCCGCGACGGGGTGAGCTCCCGTTGCTTGGTCCCTGCTCCTGCCAACCTAGCAGTTCGAAAGCACGTCAAAGTGCAAGTAGATAAATAGGTACCGCTCTGGCGGGAAGGTAAACGGCATTTCTGTGCACTATTCTGGTTTGCCAGAAGCGGCTTAGTCATGCTGACCACATGACCCGGAAGCTGCACGCCGGCTCTCTTGGCCAATAAAGCGAGATGAGCGCCGCAACCCCAGAGTCGGTCATGACTGGACCTAATGGTCAGGGGTCCCTTTACCTTTACCTAATAAATAATAAGAACAGCTCTAAGCCACTTCAGGGTACCACATCTCCAGTACTCATAGCCCAAGGCAAAGACGAACTTACGTGGAACTTGTACCCCAAACAACACACACTGTGTTCCATGGCAACCTTTCCACAGCCCCATGTGCTCATTGACGTTCGATAGCCAGTGCTCTGTGGACAGAGCAGCGATATGAAGCACAAAGCAGAGGGCAGCAAAAATCTCTGTGATAACCTCCAGGCTGCACATTGATGGAAACGCTGGGTTTGCGACTGCAAAGCGGATTCAGGATGATGAGCCCAGGGAAGGGAGGTTTTCACGTTACTTCAGGCGTGCTGCTGACTGAGCATGGGTGTGCGCTGCCCTGCTGAAGTGCCGCTTGCCCAGCCAATGGCCAACTGCCACTGCTCCGAAGTCGCACGTGCGACGTGATGCATTCTGAATATTGTGCTGTCACAAACAGATTATGTCATCAGGCAGTGTGCTCTGTGCTAGGCCCAGGCGCTAGACCTTCCGCTTTCCAGATGTCGTTGAACTACAGCCAGGGGCGCCAACATCGAGGGGGTCCAGCATTGTGTGACATCATACACACAACATCATGCACCAGGTGGAGGGTGCCAGGGGTCTGTTGCCTCGGGTATGCAGTGGGGGGACGACACTCAGGCTCCCCCCCTTGCAGAAATCCCCACTGCGCCCTGACAGTGGCGGGGCTACAAAGCAAGGAAAGTAAAGATCACCCTACATGCATCCTGCTCCTCTCTGGTGTGCCACCAATTACCCGCCAGTGGCAGGGGATGGGGAGCGCAGAGGGTGCAGGCAAGAGGCTGATTTGTTTGGAGCCCCCTTAATTCTGGGAGGGCCTCACCCCCTGCCCTCAAATATTGAAGGGGCTTCAGCCCTCTATAGTTGGTGCCCCTGACTATAGTACAGCCTCAGTGAGAGATCTTGGGAGTTGTAATTCAGAACTCAGCCTAAATGTATTTATTATTATGGTCTCTTGTTGTTTAAAAAATACATCCAATGTTCATATACAGTCATACCTTGGAAGTCGAATGAAATCTGTTCCAGAAGTCCGTTAGACTTCCAAAACGTTTGAAAACCAAAGCGCGACTTCTGATAGGCTGCAGGAAACTCCTGCAGCCAATCAGAAGATGCAGAAGCCCCATCGGACATTCAGCTTCCAAAAATAGTTGGCAAACCGGAACAGTCACTTCTGGGTTTACGGCATTAACTTTGGGAGCCAAAACGTTTGGGAACTAAGCTGTTTGACAACCAAGATACGACTCTACTCTGGGTTCTCTGGATGGTTTGCAAGGGAAGTACATCAAGTCAGCTCGTATGATTAAAATAACAATAAGAATAAGAATAAGAATCATGAAATTGAATAGTTGGAAGGGATCCCGATGGTCATTTAGTCCGAACCCCTGCAATGTAGGATTCTAACTTAAAGCATCCATGACGTATGGCCATCCCACCTCTGCTTAAAAACCTCCAAGGAAGGAGAGTCCGCAACCTCCCGGAAGAGACCCTTCCACTGTCAAACAACTCTTACTGTCAGAAAGTTCTTCCTGATGTTCAGTCAGGATCTCCTTTCATGTAACCATTGGTTCAAGTCCTACCCTCCAGAGCTGGAGAAAACAAGCTTGCACCATCTTCCATGTGACAGCCTTTGAGATATTAGAAGATGGCTATCATATATCCTCTCAGTCTCCTCTTTTCCAGGGCGCCACACAACATTTCTCCCATCAGAGAAATGACTGTGACAGCAGGGACCCATTTTCAATTTAGTTATATACTAAGTATTTGTAAAAAGGCAGTCCTTAAATTTTCATGGTATCTGTGCAAGAGAGGAAGATGGGGAGATAAGCAGAACAGCTAGGCCACACACCCACTGCCATCAAGCTCAGTATTGTCTACTACCAGTAGTCTTCCAGAATTTGTGGCATGGGTCTTTCCCATCCCTTCCCATCCCTACCTGGAGATACCTGGGGCTGAACCTGAGTCCTCCTGCATGCAGAGTTGTTGTTCTGCCTCTGAGCTACAGCCCTTACCTGAATACAGTGGTACCTCGGGTTAAGAACTTAATTCGTTCTGGAGGTCTGTTCTTAACCTGAAACTGTTCTTAACCTGAAGCACCACTTTAGCTAATGGGGCCTCCCGCTGCCGCCGCTCCGCCGGAGCAGGATTTCTGTTCTCATCCTGAAGCAAAGTTCTTAACCCGAGGTACTATTTCTGGGTTAGCGGAGTCTGTAACCTGAAGCGTCTGTAACCTGAACCCAAGGTACCACTGTATGTTGAGTAACAAGTGAGAAATAAGCTCCATGCATGTGTGATAAGCTCCATGCATGTGTGATTCTGAATTATGGTGCTGGAGAAGACTCTTGAGAGTCCCATGGACTGCAAGAAGATCAAACGCATCCATTCTTAAGGAAATCAGCCCTGAGTGCTCACTGGAAGGACAGATCGTGAAGCTGAGGCTCCAATACTTTGGCCACCTCATGAGAAGAGAAGACTCCCTGGAGAAGACCCTGATGCTGGGAAAGATGGAGGGCACAAGGAGAAGGGGGCGACAGAGGACAAGATGGTTGGATAGTGTTTTCGAGGTTACCAGCATGAGTTTGACCAAACTGCGGGAGGTAGTGGAGGACAGAGGTGCCTGGCGTGCTCTGGTCCATGGGGTCACGAAGAGTCGGATACGACTAAATGACTAAACAACAACAACAACATGTGTGATTCTAGCAGTGTAGAAACCTCTGCCTTTTGCATGGGTGGAATGTGGTCTGTTCTATGAAAGTAAGAGTGGCACGGCCCCCCAAAAAGGTTGCCAAAGAAGAGATTGTGGCCATGGGACTGAAGAAGCCCCACCCCACCCCCACTCCATCTTGGTCTACAGCAGTGTTTCCCAATTCTCTTTGTATCAGGTTGGTTTTTGTTGTAACATCTAATCGATTGTCTAGTCCAGTGTTTACCAAACTTGGGTCTCCAGCTGTTGTTGGATTACAATTCCCACCATCCCTGACCACTGGACCTGCTACTTAGGGATGATGGGAGTTGTAGTTCAACAACAGCTGGAGACCAAAGTTTCGGAAACCCTGGTCTAGAGACGGATCACAATCCTGTCTCTCCACTTATCTATAATTCAGATACTGTAAGCTTCATGGTGCCAACCCTTGTTAAATGAACAGAAGAATCTGCCAAACACAGGTTTCCTGCCCCCATCTGAGAGCAACTCATGAAACTCTGGGGATGTGGGTGGCCCTGAGGGTTAAACCACAGAGCCTAAGACTTGCCGATCAGAAGGTCGGTGGTGAGCTCCCGTTGCTCGGTCCCTGCTCCTGCCAACCTAGCAGTTTGAAAGCACGTCAAAGTGCAAGTAGATGAATAGGTACCGCTCCGGCGGGAAGGTACACGGCATTTCCGTGCGCTGCTCTGGTTTGCCAGAAGCAGCATAGTCATGCTGGCCACATGACCCAGAAGCTGTACGCTGGCACCCTCGGCCAATAAAGCGAGATGAGCGCCACAACCCCAGAGTCGGTCACGACTGGACCTAATGGTCAGGGGTCCCTTTGCCTTTACCTTGAAACTCTGAGAGTATTTGGATGTTGTTTTTATTTCATTTATTTTTAAAACCATTTTGCACACAGCAGTCACTGAGAGAAAAAATAAGCATTTTTTAAAAACTCTATTTATACAAAATTGGTAGCGTCAATATGCATGGTGGATATTTGTTTTTTCAAATACTTCCATGTGAGGTAAATTTAGAAAGCTTACTCAAGCTGCCTCCAGACAGTGTACCCTAAATTTGGGGTTGCACATAAATAATGTGGGTTAAAGCCATCTATTCCCCTTGGACAACAAATCCATATTTTTTTTAAAAAATATAGGGGTCAGGGTTATAGCCAATGTTAACCTACTAACGTAGGCTCATTAATTTCGATGAATCTACTCTGAATGGAATTCAGTGGGGTATAACCCAGACTTTGTGTGATTGGGGAGGAGTGCCGGGAAATGCATTGACAAGTGAGAAATGAGTGAATTATTACTGGGAACACATGTAAACACCTGACAAACAAATCAGGGCAAAGGCAGGATGAATGCTTATTGTAATATGACTCCCCAAGAAAAGATCAGGATGGATGTTGAATGATCTAACTTCCGCATAAGTTTTCTGCAAGTATATTGGGAGGAATAAATAGGCTGTGTGTGGGAACCTTCTGTTAATGACCGCTCCCCGCTTAAAACGGGGGGCGCCCTTTGCGTGGACGCGTGCAGCCCCTAGATCTGGAGCGGCTCCAACAGCATAGGCTTGGCCTTGCCTTCCCTCAGGTGGGATACCTGGAGGTCTCCGCCTACCTCAGTCATTTGCCCAATCCCACCTGGGGGAAGCGTTGCCAAGGAGACCAGGCCAGGTAGGGGAGGGATTACCTGCCCACACAATAGAGGGAGGATCTTACCGGGAATCCTCACTTGGCTCCAGAGCTTCTCCCACCCTACCCACCCTCAGTTAATGTCTTATTTTGCAGGTTAACTTTTCTTCACAGGTTTTGCAGGTTAACTTTTCTTCACAGGTATGCGGGCGCTGCTACGTTAAGGTCGCTGTTAAAGGGCCGGAAAGGAATTTCCCTGCATTGGCAGGTTTCGCCTTTCCCGTAGCAAAACGTCACAACTTTGGCGGTATCAGGCCTTGGGCGGAATCCATTTGTCCATCTTCCAATTTGCGGTGGTGATACCAGGGTTCCCCGTTAAAGGGGTTTTCTGAAGGGAGGCTTTGACCGTACGCCGAAAGGTCATCATTGCTCTCCCCTGCGGCGGCGGCGTTACGGGGGCGGCTATCTCTGCTTGAACATATGTTCTCCAGAGCTGGCCCATCCCCCCCACACACACACACACTGGATAACCCTGAAGCTCCCTAGGTCCCCGGCTGGGGGACTGGGGAGGGAGAACGGCCAATGCCTGAGCCAAGGTCTACCCACATTTGAAATTTAATAAAGTTGTGGCCAATTTAATCCCATAGCACGTTGTCTTGAGTCGTTATTCCACATGACGGGGGGACCGCGCGGGATCTGGGGACTCCGCCTGTCCACGCAAAGAGAAAGTCACATCCACGAACAACTGCTTTTCTCCCAAAACTTGCATGGGGGAGAGAAAGAGCCACATATCAAGGGATGGAGAAGAGAGAGGTTCCATTGCTTCCCATGACTTTGCAGGGAAGTCTGCTGGGAGCAAAATTAGACTTCTTGATTCTAAATCCAAACCCTTTTATATATGGAATCTTATTTCTATATTGTATATTGACATGTTATTGTAAAATTTTAATTTAAAAAACCAAATAAATAAATTTACATGATAATAATAATAATAATAATAATAATAATAATAATAATAATAATAATAATGTTCATCACCATTATTAACTGGTAATAGCAGCATACATTTTTTTTTAATATAATTTTTATTAGATTTTCACATTTTTTACGAACAAAGATACATCAGAAACAAAATAAACACAGAAACCTTTTTTCCTTAACCTTGTTCCCTGGACTCCCCCCCACCCCCCTTCATACATCCCTATTTCCATAATTGGCTCAGCAAGTTCAAATTCCTCCTCCTTGAATTAACATATATATATTTTTTAATGTGACTCCTCCTAATTAGCCCCGTTTCTCTTAACCCCATCTCTTATAAACATTTAGATTCTTTCCTAAGGTCGGCCCAATTTCCCTTCCACAGATTCCCCAATTTTATATTAAGTATAGGCCTTATTAACACAACCCACAGTTCATAAACATTCCTACCATTCTGCTTCCCCCTCCCCCCGCCCCAGTTCTGGTCCCTTTCCAAATAAAAGTCAGCAATAGTTTTTAGCCTGGGTTTCTGATATCCGAGGCCTTTAAGTCCCTTTCCGTTCCTCTCCGTCGGTTTTGTTGGAAATCTCTTTTATTGGTCATCAGATCTCGAGTCAGTCCAATCTCCATCACTCCAATTTTTCTTCCCACCAGGATACTTGGTAACAACTGCTGCCACAAACCAACCAGTCTTTCATATTCCAAGGGGGAGCCCCAATCATATTTCTTGTTTCCTGATAGTTCCTGTATTCCAAGTATTTCAGGGGCCCCCTCCTTCATCTTTAACATCTTTTGCAGAGTTGTAATCCATGTATTCCCGAAATCTTTTTCCTTGTATTCCTCCATTGTAGACTTTTGATTAGTATTTTCCATCTGTGGTTTGTCCTCTGTTTGCTCTCTTTCCTCCAATTCTTGAAATGTCCCTTCTGTTCCAGCTGCAGATTCCTTTCCTGTTAGGTCTTTCATGCATTCAGCAGAGTTGCTTATTCCAGAGGTCAAGGTCGTAAGTTTGTTCATAGTCGAACTCTGCTCCTGCAATATTCCCACGAGAAAGAACATCCTGTCTATCTCTGCCAGTAATTTTCCCTCTGCAGCCATTGTAATGACTCAAGAGTCCCCCTAGAGGGATTCTAGTTACTTTGTATACTTTTCCACCAGTCCAAATCTTTTTTGTTTCTTTCTTTCGAATTTCCAATACTTTGTTTCAATTTATAACACTTTTATTCCAGGGAGATATCATGCACTTTTAATTTGATCTGTCCCTTTGACAGCTCTTTTGACAGCTGTCAAACTCCTTTTTCCTCTCCAGCAGGCTCAAACTCGGGACTCCCCCTGGTCAGGGGGGGGGATTTCACGAAAACATTCCCCAACTTCCAATCTCCTCTCCAGTACAACACTTCTTTTGTTAAATCGCGGAAGTTAGATTCTTTTGTAAAAAAAAGGGATACCTCTCCGCCTTAGTTCTCCAGTCCTTGCTTAAAATTGTCTGTAATTAGAGGGGGTGCGGACTCCCTTTTAGCACCCCCCCCGATCGTCTCAAATTCAAAAAAACAATTTCTTAAAGCCGAATTCCGTTTTACTCACGGGTTCTTCTTTTTCAGTCCAAATTTCAGGGTAGGAAGTCAGCGCTCTCCGGTCATGGCTCGCAGCTTCGCTCCACCGAGGTGTCGATCGACTCTCAGCACCACGCCACCCTCCGTACCCTTTTCGTGGGTCGGGGGGCGCTTAAGGTGCCCACCGAGTCCTCCCGTCCACAGGCTTCAGCGCCTGCGGTTTCTGAGGGTCCCCGCGTCGCCGGCGCGGCAAGACCCGTCCTCGGTGGAGCCGATTCCCTCCGGAGCTCGGAGGGAATCCGCCATTTCCAGATCGCGCCAACCCGGAAGTGAATAGCAGCATACATTAAGCTAATACAATACTTTAATCATCTTTCCCCCACCAATTGGAGATGTTCTGTTCTACAGCATTCAGTAAATAACTCCCAGTTTCTTAACCACCTTGCTGGACTTATAACAATGCTACTTTGTCATTAAAGTTGCCATACATCCGGAATTTCCCAGACATAATGGGTATTCGGTCCATGTCGGAAGTGTGGATCTTGGCGAATTTTATTGAAGATGAAATCCTTAGAGATTTTGCAATGGAAGCTTAACAACTTTGGGCAAAACTAAAAAAACCCTCAACAACCTTGACAAAAAGTCAACAACTTTTGTGTCCGGATTTTCACTTTTTGAAATATGGCAGCCCTACATTATAGTCAATTCCTCCCAACTCCAACTTGCCCCAGTGCAGGCTGTGTCTGTGTGCCCCAGGTGTCATCTGAAGTGGACGCACAGCCTTTTCTTCATGCTGCTGTTGACACAGCCCTATCCAAGGGGAAAGCCAGCCCACCTGTCAGGAGAGAAAAGGGACTGGTTAGGGCAACAGGGGGAGCAGAATAAAACACCACCCAAGATATCTGGACTGCTGACCTCGCTTCCTCATCCGTGAGGTCACAAACTTGCCGTTCTAGAGGGCAAAAATATATTCTCTTCCACAGAACTATAAGGTGCATTTTGAATCTTCTACAGGGAACACACACCAGCTTTCATCTGTGTTCAAATGGACCCACTGTAGAGCAGCCCCAGACTTAAATAATGCACTGACAATGCTGCACAAAGGCAAACTTTTAAATAAAGATGTGCATTTTCAGCATTTCTGATCTGACACATACTCACCAGTAATAAGGAAGAGAGGAAAGGAGGCCCAACCCAAACCAAAAGACCATCCATAAGACCATTCAGAACTCCTCTGTGGTGTCAAACACCCTGTGAAGGTGGCCATGGCAATCAGGACGCAACCAGCTAGGAAGAAAATATACATCAGGTTATCAAGTTACTTGTAAATTAAATCCTTGATGCTGAGCTGGAAGCTGCAGCTAGTGCAAAATGGAGAGGATCAACTACTCACTGGGGTAGAATATGACCAACATATATACTACAGCTGAAAGAAATGCACTGGCTGCCAATCAAACCCTGTGCAAGGTTCAAAATTAGTACAAAGTCCTATATAGCTATAGACCAGTGAGCCCTAAAACATCATCTCACCCCCTACATCCCAAGCTAACTACTGTGCTCTGCAAGAGATGGCATCCTACAGGTCCCAGGCTATGAGGAGGTCCGCTCCACATGATGTCAAAATCGGGTATTTGATGTAGTGGCACCTACACTTTGGCACTCCCTCTCATTATATATCAGACAGGCCCCTCCATTATTGTCTCTCTGGTGCATGCTAAAGATGTTCCGCATTCAACAAACCTGCTACAGTCTTTATCCCAGCTAGTATCTGTCCTGGATTTGAATTGATTGTGCATTATGTGATGCTGTTCTAAACAGTTTTTCATATTTATGGTTGTTATTTTTCACACCGTTTCCATATCATATTGTTTAACTTTTTTATATACGTATCAGTTACATATAATAAAAAAGTAAGTGTGGCATCACTCTGCAGTTCACTCGAACACAGACAGGTAGCGATGTAAAATATGGTGGTGAGTGAGTGGCGCAGGTGAGATGTAGAGGGATAATGTTATGGCTTGGTCTCTCCCACAAACGTGAGATGACTCTGGCTGTTAATTATTTCAGATTTATTGCTAAAATAACAAACTAGGACGGAGCTCCTCTACTCATCGTCCTCCCCAGGAGATGGAGTTGCCCGGAATGAGGTCCTCCTCCTTCCCCAACACGGAAGCCCTCACCTTCTTTTCTGGTATCTTTCACGTGTCTCAGCCACTTTTGTGATCCGACGAGATTTGGGAGAGAATACTTCCTGCATTCCAAGATCTGACTCACTATTTGAGCTCTCACTCAGCAGCCTTTCACTCTGGCCCTGTCCTTCTTCTCCCCTATGTTCAGAGCTCAAATTACAGCTGCGCTCCCCCTCCTCTCTGCCTTCCACTTTTAACTGTTCTCTCTCTATGCCTGCCTCTGCTTCTCTTGTCAGCACTGGGGCTTCACTGACAGATAGCCAGTACAAGTAGTAGCCACTGTCCTGCTCTGCTGGCTCCTCTGCCTGCCAACTTAGTGGTTCATGCTCTCAGGATCCAGAGGCACAGATCTGCCAGCACTGCTACTGGCTACCTCCCAGTGTTGCTCCTCCTGCCAGGCAAATTCTTCATCCTGCTTGGTTGTGGCAGCATGAGGTGAAAGGGGGGAGGTTTTAGAAGCAAGCTATACTCAAGGACCAACCTCTCCTGGTATGCCCCACGGAGGACCTTAAGGTCCACAAATAACAATACTTTGCAGGTCCCGAGCCGCAAGGAAGTTAGATTGGTCTCAACTAGGGCCAGGGCCTTTTCAGTACTGGCCCTGACTTGGTGGAACGCTCTGTCACAAGAGACCAGGGCCCTGTGGGATTTGACATCTTTCCGCAGGGCCTGCAAGACAGAGCTGTTCCGCCTGGCCTTTGGTTTGGACTCAGTCTGACCCTTATGTTTCCCTTTCCTTGTGGTTTTGATTTATGGGTTAATACTAAAATGAGGCTGCATTTTAAATTGTATTCTAACCTATATTTTAACCCATATTTTAATTAACTTTTTTTTCTTTTTCTATTACGTTTTATTGTAATTTTATTGGTGTTAGCTGCCCTGAGCCCGGTTCTGGCTGGGCATAAATAAACATTTGTTGTTATTATTATTAAGAAGGGGAATGTGGTTTTCATTCAATGGAAGCCACTGCTCCCCACAGTGTGGCTTTTGAAGGCACCCCACATGGCTGCTTTCTAACTCCAGCATAGCAGGTGGAAATCAGCCTCCCCGGAAGGGCTATGAAAGCCCTTTGTATTCCCCCCCCCCCCATCTTTTGTAACTCTGAAACTGGAGGTGGAGAGGGGGAAGGGCATTTTTCACCCTTATTCATATCCATCAATTTCTGTGGGTCTATTCTGAGTATAACTTAGTTCTGCCAATAGTGTTTTGTGAAATGAATATGTTTCATTTGAGCTCGTCTTGTTGGCACGGAATCTGTTTAAACACAGTCTACAGCTCTGATTTCTGGGGTTTCAGTGGTTTGGGCTTAGTGTGGACATAGATGCTCAGAACCCCCATGATACCTGCAATGAGGCTGGCTATAGCTGAGCTCTTAGTCTTGGAGATGGAGCCAAGTTGGAAGGGAAAGAAAGTGCAACAAAGACCAATGCAAGAGATGGCTCCAGCGATCATCCCGAAGAACAAGAAGGCTCGGGTAGCATGGTACGAATCTTTCAGGAAGGAAGGAAGAGAAAGAAAAAAGGTTAAATGCATCTGTGGGATTTGGCAATAGCCTGCAGATGTCCCATGTAATATTTCCCCCCATGGATGGATCAATCAGTTTTTATCTGACACATATCAGTTTTGCATGCACTCTGTCCTGCTTCAGAATTAATCTGTATACAGTGGTACCTCTGGATACGAACGGGATCCATTCCGGAGCCCCGTTCGCATCCTGAAGTAAACGTAAGACGCGTCTGCATATGCACGGGTCGCATTCTACCCCACATTTCTAGATTCCTTTTTATTTCCTTCCGGATCTTTTCATAATTATCCTTAAAGATACAGTGGTACCTCGGGTTACAAACACCTCGGTTGCAAACACTTTGGGTTACAGACTCCGCTAACCCGGAAGTAGTACCTCGGGTTAAGAACTTTACCTCAGGATGAGGACTGAAATTGCACGGCAGCAGCCCAGCGGTAGCGGGAGGCCCCATTAGCTAAAGTGGTACCTCAGGTTAAGAACGGTTTCAGGTTAAGAACGGACCTCCAGAACGAATTAAGTTTGTAACCAGAGGTACCACTGTATTTATATTCTTGGTTGTGAGCCAAATTCCTAAATATTTAACCTTTTTATGAATCTCTTTTTCTATACTCTGATAAATACTTTGTTATCCTTTTCTGATAGGTTTTTTACTAACAGCTTTGTCTTATTTTTATTTAATTTGAAGCCTGCCACCTGCCCAAATTCCTGCATTTTTTCTAGGACTTTCGGAAGAGAATTCTTGGGGTCTTCCACTGTAATTACAAGGTCATAAGCATATGCTTTCAATTTATATGTCTTTTTCGCTACCATAATTCATCTGATATTTTCATCTGCCCTGATAGTTCTCGTCAGGACTTCTAGGACCAAAATGAATAATAACGGTGTTAAAGGATATCCCTGTCTTGTTCCCTTCTGTATCTTACATTCATCTGTTATCACCTGATTTACAATTAAATTTGCTTTTTGATCCGAATATATTGCTTGAATCCCTCTCCCAAAATTTTCTCCAAAGCCCATTTCTTCAAGAATTTTTTTCATGAATTCCCAAGAGACAAGAGTCAAAGGCTTTTTCAGCATCTATAAACATCAATGCTGCTGTTTTTCATTTCTTGCTCCCAGGTATTCTATTATATCTAGAATATTTCTTATATTATCCTTCATTTGTCTCCCTGGAAGAAAACCTGCCTGATCATGATGTATGTATTCTTTCAAAATTATTTTCATCCTGTTAGCCAATATGTTGGCAAACAGTTTATAATCATTGTTTAATAACGAAATTGGTTTATAACACTGGGAAACAAAAATTTTGTTGCATTGGCACCTGCAGTTGTTCTAACCTAATTTCGACGTGCTGATTTCATATCTGAAGATGGTTTTGTTCTGTAAGCTCTAATTTTTTTGCAATTCATGTTTTTCACTTTTCACCATAATCTTTGTTTTTCACAATGTTTTTCAATATTTTATTAAATACATAGCCAAAGTAGTATAAATGTAAGTGACTTACATAGTATTGAACATGACATGAATATCTATGTACAGTTGGAGGTATGCAAAAAAAAATGTATTCCCTTGGGATACACAGTATTTGTTGTTTAGTTGTTTAGTCATGTCCAACTCTTCGTGACCCCATGGACCAGAGCACGCCAGGCACTCCTGCCTTCCAATGCCTCAAACTCATGCTGGTAGCTTCGAGAACACTGTTCAACCATCTCGTCCTCTGTCGTCCCCTTCTCCTTGTGCCCTCCATCTTTCCCAACATCAGGGTCTTTTCCAGGGAGTCTTCTCTTCTCATGAGGTGGCCAAAGTATTGGAGCCTCAGCTTCACGATCTGTCCTTCCAGTGAGCACTCAGGGCTGATTTCCTTAAGAATGGATGCGTTTGATCTTCTTGCAGTCCATGGGACTCTCAAGAGTCTCCTCCAGCACCATAATTCAAAAGCATCAATTCTTCGGCGATCAGCCTT
Source organism: Podarcis muralis (assembly GCF_964188315.1). NCBI lineage: Eukaryota > Metazoa > Chordata > Lepidosauria > Squamata > Lacertidae > Podarcis > Podarcis muralis. The sequence goes on along the minus strand of NC_135661.1, from coordinate 75,176,983 downwards.
CTTTATGGTCCAGCTCTCACTTCCATACATCACTACTGGGAAAACCATGGCTTTAACTATGCAGACCTTTGTTGGCAAGGTGACGTCTCTACTTCTCAAGATGCTGTCTAGGCCTGTCATTGCCCTTCTCCCAAGAAGCAGGCGTCTTTTAATTTCGTGGCTGCTGTCACCATCTGCAGTGATCATGGAGCCCAAGAAAGTAAAATCTCTCACTGCCTCCATTTCTTCCCCATTTGCCAGGAGGTGATGGGACCAGTGGCCATGATCTTCGTTTTTTTGATGGTGAGCTTCAGACCATATTTTGCGCTCTCCTCTTTCACCCTCATTAAAAGGTTCTTTAATTCCTCCTCACTTTCTGCCATCAAGGTTGTGTCATCTGCATATCTGAGGTTGTTGATATTTCTTCCGGCAATCTTAATTCCAGCTTGGGATTCATCCAGCCCAGCCTTTCGCATGATGCATTCTGCATATAAATTAAATAAGCAGGGAGACAAAATACAGCCTTGTCGTACTCCTTTTCCAATTTTGAACCAATCAGTTGTTCCATATCCAGTTCTAACTGTAGCTTCTTGTCCCACATAGAGATTTCTCAGGAGACAGATGAGGTGATCAGGCACTCCCATTTCTTTAAGAACTTGCCATAGTTTGCTGTGGTTGACACAATCAAAGGCTTTTGCATAGTCAATGAAGCAGAAGTAGATGTCTTTCTGGAACTCTCTAGCTTTCTCCATAATCCAGCGCATGTTTGCAATTTGGTCTCTGGTTCCTCTGCCTCTTCTAAATCCAGCTTGCACTTCTGGGAGTTCTCGATCCACATACTGCTTGAGCCTTCCTTGCAGAATTTTAAGCATAACCTTGCTAGCGTGTGAAATGAGTGCAATTGTGCGGTAGTTGGAGCATTCTTTGGCACTGCCCTTCTTTGGGATTGGAATGTAGACTGATCTTCTCCAGTCTTCTGGCCACTGCTGAGTTTTCCAGGGGACTGGGGAACAATTTTTCTTTTCTTTTGCATGAGATTTTTCAACTGTTTTTATACGTTCTTTCAATGCTGATTTCAAATCTGAAATTGATTTTCGCGTATGTGCTATAGTTATCTTTCAATTTCTGACTTTTGCCGATATGTCATATTTACACTGGGGATAAGTGGACACTGACACATTGATCTACTCTAAACCACATGGTAATTATTGTTTTGCAAACTTATTTTTTTTATTTTTATAGTTTTGTAACATAAATATTTGTATTTTTCAGATTGGACCGTGGCTTCTTCAAGTAGACAAAAATGTGTATAGCATGTATTCCTGAGTATCCTTAGAAGCTTATCATTTTGAAGGAAATAAAAATAGATATAAAACTAAGAAATGTAATGAAGTACTTGGGAATAAATATAACAAGAAATTTAGAAAATTTAGAACAAGAGAACCTTAACAAATTAAAGAAGGAAATTAAGGAAAAGCTGGAGGAATATAAGAAGATTAGGCTTTCATGGTTTGGAAGACTACTGATAATTAAAATGAAAATTTTTCTAGAGTAAATTTTTTATTTAGAATGTTACCAATTAAGATAACGGAGACAGGGATAAAGTGTTGGCAAAGTATGATTAATAAATTTTGTAATGGGGTTAAAAACCTAGAATTAATAAAAGAAGATGGTATAATTAAGATATATCATAGATGGTATAACAGAACAAGGAGAGAGAGAATGGTTAGAGAGTGGTATACAGGAAATGAGGAAGAAGTTAGTGAATATATTTTTTATCAAACCAAATAGACAATGGTGGCAGCATATTGAAAATCCCTTATTAGGAAATATCATTGAGACATGGGCGAAATAAAAGGAAAATTGACACTAGCAAATTCCCCACTAACCACGGTGATGATGACAGAAGACTTCCCAGTAAATTGAAAAAAGTAAATTGAAAAAGAAGCCAAAGAGAAGAAAATACGTAAAATAAAGGATTGAGTGGAGAAAATGAGAAGCAAAGAAAAAATAAGAGAAGCTCTAAAAGGAAGTAAAATAACTTGGTTTAACTGTATACAACTGGAGCAATGGACAAAGAAATGGTCAAGGGGAAACAAGAACTGCAGAGAATATAAAAAATTCAGAAAAAATAAAATAAAAAGGAGAGATAAAGAAAAAAATACAGTTATAAAAAGGGAAATCAGTGAAATTTATAAAATATTAATAGAAATGGAGGATCAAGGAGATCAATTAAAAGAGGTGTGGGGAAAGAAAACAACAGGGCAGTTACATAGTGACAGCTGGGGGAATTATGGGAGAAACATATGTGGAAAATGCTGTCTATAAGAATAAAAGAAAATAATTATAAATTAATTAGGCGATGGCATTTGACACCAGTCAGATTAAATCAAATAAACAAGAAATATTCAGTGTTATGTTGGATGGGACGCCAGGAAACCAGAAATTATGTTCACTTGCGGGGGTGCAAATATGTACAATTTTTTATTTTATTTTTTACAAAAGGTGTTTAAGGTGATAACAGAAATCACTGGGTTAAAGCTGACCAAAAGTCCAGAGGTAGCATTATTATCAATTTACGATGGGGTGGAAGGTTCACAGGCTATAAAGGACTTGCTCACTAATTTATTGACTGCTACACGAGTTATGATAGCTTGGAAGTGGAAGGGGCAAGCAGAAAATAAAATGGTAGAATAGTATAAAGAGGTGTGGGATATAGCTATTAACAATAAATTAACATGTGCCATTAGGGACGTGGGTGGAGCTGTGGGTTAAACCACAGAGCCTAGGACTTGCTGATCAGAAGGTCAGGGGTTCGAATCCCCATGACGGGGTGAGCTCCCGTTGCTCAGTCCCAGCTGCTGCCAACCTAGCAGTTTGAAAGCATGTCAAAGTGCAAGTAGATAAATAGGTACCACTCTGGTGGGAAGGTAAACGGCGTTTCCATGCGCTACTCTGGTTCACCAGAAGCGGGTTAGTCATGCTGGCCACATGACCCGGAAGCTGTACGCTGGCTTCCTTGGCCAGTAAAGTGAGATGAGCGCCGCAACCCCAGAGTCGGCCACGACTGGACCTAATGGTCAGGTTTCCCTTTACCTTTACTAACACGTGCCATTAATGTAAGAGGGGGAATATGCAGGAGAAATGATTTTGGGGAGAAATGGAGGGTGTTTGTGGAGTTCGTACTGTTGAAACAAAGGAGTCGGACCACCACAAGAGGTGCTGAAATTTCGGGAGGTTGGATAATTACAATGGAATGGTCTGGGTGGTGGGATGCACATGTTGATTCTTATCTAAATAAGAAGGAGAAGAAGCTTATCATAGGTTTGCCAACTTGAAGACTAGTTGTGGTAGGGAAACATCTCTTCAGAGAAACTTGCCCAACGCCACCAATCTTCTCCTGCAATGCACAGCTTCGCAGAACTGAAGAAAAACACACGCAACTCACACCGAGTGACATTGGGGCACAGCAAACCTGCCAAGAGCACAGTGCAAATGGAGTGGGCACTCCAAAGCACTCCCAGGATCCTTTGCAGCATGCTAGGTTGTATATGGTAGGGGATCCTTGGCAGACAAAAATGGCTTCCAGACAGCATATATTAAAAATTAAATGCAAGGGTTTTTTTTGTGGAAAGTGTCAGGAAAAAGCAGCAATGCAAAAGCAAGCTGCAGGTGTCTGGAATGCAAAACACAATGTTGATGTCTGGGACTGTACTATTGGAAAAAGGGGGCAGTCTATTCAGTGTACTGAGCACCGGATGTTAGCTCAGAGTGTCATCTGACCTGTACTGGAAGTACATGGGTGGAGTCTGTGTGGTCTTCTGCTGGAGGCTGGAGGGTACAGACATGTTTCTCTGTACTGCTGGAATGACAGAAATAAAGAGATGTAAATAGATTTCTGTCTGTCTCTTTTCCCCTCCCTGAGGGAAGCAGGGAGGAGGGTGTGTCCCTCTCACGTTGAGTGGGATCGCCGATTTGTGACCTTGCCTGTAACCTGCCGGGAGACGCAGCCGGGAAGGTCATCAAGGATCTCGAGCCGAATGCCTGGTGTGAGGCCAGTTACCTCTGACTGCGGCTGAGAATCCTGACAGAAAGTGGGGACTCATCTACACTGGTCAATTATAACGTTAAAAATGTGTTCTAAAAATGTGACATGAGAGGGCACCGTATATCAGTGATCCGTCGTCAATGGTAAATAGCATTGGGAGCTATATTTTTATAGTGTTTTTATAGCATTTTTCATATCTGTGTAGGTCCAGCCTCAGTGTTATGAACTACCATCACCTTTTAATTTTTTTGCTGCCCCCACCCACAGCAGCCATTTTGTGCTGGCACCCAGGACACCTTTATCAAGATATGAGTCCCAGCACCTAATATTTTACCCCCCCCAAAAAAGGACAGGGTAAATGTGTTATCTCTAGTCAAACTGGACATTCAGGGGGTTGAAGGATCAACTGCCCCCCCCCCCCACACTGCTGCATGCCTTAGAAAGGAAAATCCGTTCAGTCTGCTTTAGAATTCCATACCTTAAGTAGTCTAAGCACAAGACAGAGAAGATCTCACCTGGTTCTAGATCCATCGAATATGTAAAACAAATATAGCTTGAAGCAGAAGGACGACAAAATTTCCAGAGGCCACGGTTCAAATTGCCAATTAGCACCCAGTGGTCTGAGCCCAGGGCAATGAGAGTGAGAAGAAGGCTGATGAAAGCACTAACCACAGCACTGATCTGCAGTATAAGCATTGTGAGAACAGTCAGATCTGTGACTGAGGCTAGATGGACCTTTGACTTGACCCAGAAGGGCAACAGTAGAGGAGGAGGAGCAGGAGGAGGAGCAATCAGGCAAGATTGAATCCAGAGAGTGGGCATGGGTCTCTAGTCTGGCCCTCTGTAGCTGCCTAGTGACGCCAACTCTGGTTAACAAGTTGGTGACTCATTAACCTATATGATTTCTCCTAATGGGCCTTCTTTGCCTTTTGATGCTGCTTGCCTGCCATAGATCAGTAACCAAAGAAATACATTTGTGAATCAAATGCTTCTCATGAGTTGTTGATGCACTTTTATAACTTTGCATGCAGATGAAAATACATGAGCAGCGATAGGGGCTTTTGTCGGTTATGCCTCACTCCCATAATCATTCACAAATATTTTAAGAAAAGAATTCTATGCCTAGTCTGGTCTGGGGAGTTGCAATGTCAAGCGCGCGCGTACACACACACACACACACACACACACACACACACACCTGCTCTCCTTCCCTCTTTCTTCCTTCATTGCATACCCCTATTGCCTCAAACTACAATCGCCTAGCCTAACCTACCCATGCCCCCCTTTTTGGCTGATGGAATCAGCTAGGGATGATGGGATTTGTAGTCCAACAACAGCTGGAGACCAAAGTTTAGCAAACCCTGTTCTAGAGATGGATCACAATCCTGTCTCTGCACTTATCTATAATTCAGAGACTAAGCTTCATGGTGCCAATCCTGTGTTAAATGAAGAGAGGAATCTGCCAAATGTAGGTTTCCCACCCTCATTTGAGAGCAACTCATGAAACTCAGAGAATATTTGGATGTTGTTTTTATTTCATTTATTTTTAAAATCATTTTGCACACAGCAGTCACTGAGGAAAAAAATAAGCATTTTTTAAAAAACTCTATTTATACAAAATTGGTAGCGCCAATATGTGTGGTGGATATTTGTTTTTCCAAATTTAGAAAGCTTACTCAAGGTGCCTCCAGACTGTGTACCCTAAATTTGGGGTTGCACATAAATAATGTGGGTTAAAGCCATCTATTACCCTGGGACAACAAATCCATTTTTTAAAAAAATATATAAAGGAATCAGGGTTATAGCCAATGTTAATCTACTAACATAGGCCCATTAATTTCGATGAATCTACTCTGAATGGAATTCAGTGGGGTACACCCCAGACTTTGTGTGATTGGGGAGGAGTGCCGGGAAATGCATTGACAAGTGAGAAATGAGTGAATTAATACTGGGAACACATATAAAAACTTGACAAACAATTCAGGGCAAAGGCAGGATGAATGCTTGTTGTAATATGACTCCCCAAGAAAGATCAGGATGGATGCTGAATGGTCTAACCTCCACATAAGTTTTCTGCAAGTATATTGGGAGGAATAAATAGGCTGTGTGTGGGAACCTTCTCTTAAAAAGAAAGTCACATCCAAGAAGACTGATTCAAATGCCAGAAGAACTGCTTTTCTCCCAAAACTTGCATGGGGGAGAGAAAGAGCCACATATCAAGGGATGGAGAAGAGAGAGGTTCCATTGCTTCCTATGACTTTGCAGGGAAGTCTGCTGGGAGCAAAATTAGACCTCTTGATTCTAAATCCAAACCCACACTTCCACCCTTATAACCAAGCTGTCTTTTAGGCCTCAGAACCTGTGTGCTTATATATATATATTCTTCCCCCGCCAATTGGAGAAGTGCTGTTCTACAGCATTCAGTAAATAACTTCCAGTTTCTTAACCACCTTGCTGGACCTATAAAAATGTCAGTTTTGTCATTAAAGTAGGGTTGCCATACATCCGGAATTTCCCAGACATAGCAGGTATTCGGTTCATGTCAGAAGTGTAGATCTCGGCAAATTTCATTAAAGAAAGCTCAAAAACCCTTAGAGATTTTGCAAAGAAAGATCAACAACTTTGGCCAAAAAAACCAAATCAAAACCTCAACCACCTTGACAAAATCTCAACAACTTTTGAGTTCTGATTTTCACTTTTTGAAATATGGCAACCCTACAATATATTCAATTCCCCCCACCTCCAACTCGCTCCAGTGCAGGCTGTGTCTGTGTGCCCCAGGTGTCATCTGAAGTGTACGCACAGCCTTTTCTTCATGCTCCTGTTGACACAGCCCTATCCAAGGGGAAAGCCAGCCCACCTGTCAGGAGAGAAAAGGGGCTGGTTAGGGCAACAGGGGAACAGAATAAAACACCACCCAAGATGTCTGGGGCTCTGACCCCAGCGTTACCTCTCTTGCTCATCCTTCAAGACCTGCTGTTCTCATGGACCAAAATATATTCCCTTCCACAGAACCACACCGATTGCGCATTTTGAGACTTCTCCAAGCGACTAGTTGTGGGCAGAACTGGAAGTGTCTAGGAGTGGATGGATAAGCCTATCTCCCATCCGTGTCATTAATGCATAAACCTGTTTTCACATCACAATGTAAATTATCTATTTTAAAATAAAACGTAACAAGAACTAACGTGTATCCACAACATACATATATAAACACAACATATGCATTACTAAAATACATATTTTGATGTATATGTGCTGATTTTTAAAACAAGAGGCTTCTATCGATGTCCTCCATGGGCACATGGAATCCCAAAACTATTGGGGTAGTTTTGAATTTGATCGTAGGAAGCAGCCATGCAGATACATGCCTTGCCGGATGCGTGTGTGTGTGTGTAGAGATAGATGATAGATTAGATAGATAGATAGATAGATAGATAGATAGATAGATAGATAGATGATAGATGCCATATATATCAATCCTGTGTGCCAACAGTTCTCGGGGTCCCGGCCAGATACTTTTTCAGAACCTTCTGAGAAGCTTCTGAAGCTTGAACATGAAAAACATGCATGTTATCCTGAGCTACAGCTTCTCCACCGATCTACAACACTTAGGCAACATAACTGTATAGAACATCACCATTCCATTACAGGCACTTTGGGATCCCATGTGTTACCTTGGCCTCAATCACTTTGGCTTCAGCTCAGCTAAGGGGCAGAAACTGCACCGGTTGTGTCTCCAAATTACCTTTGACTAGGGTTGGGTATTGGGGCTGTGATGCTGTTGGTTCTTCTGGACATCTCAGTGGCATTTCATAGAAGTCCGCTTACCCTTCGGTCACACTGTGGGTAGGCAATGCCTCCTGGATCCCTCATCCGACAGGGGCCCTGGTGCTGGGGACTGCCTGGCTGGCGAGGGCGGCTTCAAGCTCACCTCATCAGCTGGCATTTTGGATTCAAGCCTGCCTGCAAATTGGCCAATGGCAGGCAGGCTTGGAGACAGGGCCTTCCCAGGGAGTGGGCTTGATGAGGCAGGTAGGCCCTAGTCCCAGCAACTAGTTTTTTGTCGGATCCCACAGCCAGTCAGCCCTTTTTCATACTGTTTTCAGACCTAGCTGTGGCATTGGTGGTCACCATATTCGGTGCAGGAATTTGTCCATTAAGGAAACCAACCTGTTGGTTTTTTCCTACCTCATAGCAATTGTCACAACTTTGGCGGTCAAGGCATTGGATGCTCCTTAGTCTTGCCCGGGCAGGGGAAAGGCTGTAGTCTTGGTCTACCCCTCCCCAAATGTAGGGTATCCCATTAAAGGGGTCCTGGAGGAGTTGCTTCTGGCTGTATGCACAGGCGTGGGCTTGGACCTCAGCACTCCTCAAGGTGGTGACCCCCATGGGAGTCCCCCTATTTGACGTAAGCCCCTGCTGCTGCGTTGACCCTTGGTGTCACTTCTGGCAGGCGGGTTGGAAGTAAATGGTTGACCGATGCCTATGCCAAACCTCTTGCCTCTGATGTCAATAAAGTTGTGGTCTGAATTGATCCCATTCAAGCTGTGCCATGTCCTTCATAGTGTTATCCAGAGAGTTGGGGAGAATGCAATGCCTGGTCGTGCAAGTCAGGCATTATGGAGTCCTTCTGGCATAGTGGGGAAGAGAGGGTGCTGATTTGCAATAGGTCCTTTCATTGCTGTTAAGGGAGACGCAGGATGTGGTCCTATGAGATAAGTGTTCTACCCCATGGAGACTGATTTTGGAGCCCCACAGATATGTACCTTATCCTTCACGCTATTTAACACCTACGTATATACTAACCCCATAGGTAGCACACAAAAAAATCAATTTTCTCAATCCACAATCGTTTGTGCTCATCCTCAACATGCTGCTTTCAATCTAAAGTAATTCTAGATCCTGGCATCCCACCCACAAGGGTGGGTGTGGTGTTATAAAACCTTTCACCTAATTAGGGTATCCATATTTTTGCTTCCCTGCCCATGCCTCAGATAATTGAAGAAGGAAGCGCTCTTGGTATATACCAACTCATTGGGCAGGTATGGATGCGCGCACACACACCTGCTTCCATCTGTGTTCAAATGGACACACTGTGGAGCAGCCCCAGACTTAAATAATGCAGCTGACAAGGCTACGCGAAGGCAAACTTTTTAATAAAGACGTGCTTTTTCAGCACTTCCCATTTGACACATACTCACCAGTTATAAGGAAGAGAGGAAAGGAGGCCCAACCCAAGCCAAAAGACCATCCATAAGAGGCATTTCCTCCTGTCTGCCCTGTGTAGGTGGCCATGGCAATCAGGACGCAACCAGCTAGGAAGGATATCAAGTTACTTGTAAGTTAAATCCTTGATGCTGAGCTGGAAGCTGCTCTATACAGCTCTTTTCCATCTCCAATATTGCAGTAGGAAAAGAGCCATTTCTGGGGAGGCTTTGAAGAACCTTTGTGATCCTCTTCTTCTCCTTTGCACCATAATATTGGAGGTGCAAAGAGGAAGGGGGAAGCTTATAAAGGGTTTTCTGAACTGGCTCTTCTCCTTTGCACCTCTGACATTGGTGGAAATGGAAACGGAAAGAAGTCTTTAGGGAGATAACTAAGCCCTTTTCTAGTAAAGGTAAAGGACCCCGACAGTTAAGTCTAGTCACGGACGACTCTGGGGTTGCGGTGCTCATCTTGCTTTACAGGCCGAGGGAGCCGGCGTTTGTCCGCAGACAGTTTTTCCAGGTCATGTGGCCAGCAGGACTAAGCTGCTTCTGGCGTAACGGAGCACTGAAACCAGAGCAGCACAAGGAATCATCATTTACCTTCCTGCCGCAGCAGTACCTTTTAATCTACTTCCACTTTTTGGCATGCTTTTAAACTTCTAGGATGGCAGGAGCTGGGACTGAATAATGGGAGCTCATCCCGTTGTGGGGGTTCGAACAGCCGACCTTCTGATCAGCAAGCCCAAGAGGCTCAGTGATTTAGACCACAGCCCTTTTCTAGGCTCCTACTTTCAACTTCTGATGTTGCAGGTGTTGCAAAAAGAAGCATCAGAAGTCCACCCTCCTGAGATGCCTACAGCAGATTCATACCTTCCAGATGAACTGGGTATGCAGTAGTGGCTCCACCACACTCTAAATACCTGGGATGGAGAGTGAGGGTTTGAATTGTACCTTTCATCATGTCAATACATTTCAGTGGGTCTACTCTGAATATGACTTAGTTGGAGTCCACCAATAGGATTCCGTGTGGACTTTTCCTTTCAGCTCAAGTTTTCTTGGCGTAGGATCTGTGGGATTTGTTCAGGCACAGTCTGCAGCTCTGAGTTTGGGGGCTGGAGGGGACTGTGGAATCAGATGCATATGACCCCAAGGATACCTGCAAGAAGGCTGGCTATGGCTGAGGTCCTGGCCCGGGAGAGGAAGCCACACTGGAAATCAAAAAATGTTCCACACAGAATAATGCAAGAGACGGCTCCAGTGATCACCCCGAAGAACATGAACACTCGGGTGGCATGGATAAAACCTGGAAGGGAGGAAGAGAAAGGAAGAAGGGGGTTAAATGCCCAGAACAGCCAGGGATACCAACAGTAGGCAGTGCCAGAGGCCATGTCAGGCAGAGCCAACCCCTGGCAGGTGGGGGTTGGCAGTGCCCCATTTGCTCTAATGGATCAGGCTTCTAAAATAATAATAATAATAATAATAATAATAATAATAATAATAATAATAATAATAATTTATTATTTATACCCCGCCCATCTGGCTGAGTTTCCCCAGCCATTCTGGGCAGTTTAAAAACAATACAGCATTAAATATTAAAAACTTCCCTAAACAGGGCTGCCTTCAGATGTCTTTTAAAAATAAGATACCTTCTTATTTCCTTCACATCTGAAGGGAGGGCATTCCACAGGGCGGGTGCCACTACTGAGAAGGCCCTCTATCTGGTTCCCTGTAACCTCACTTCTCACAATGAGGGAACCGCCAGAAGGCCCTCGGCGCTGGATCTCAGTGTCCGGGCTGAACGATGGGGGTGGAGATGCTCCTTCAGGTATACGGGACCGAGGCCGTTTAGGGCTTTACAGGTCAGCGCCAACACTTTGAATTGTGCTCAGAAACGTACTGGGAACCAATGCAAATCTCTCAGGACCAGTGTTATGTGGTCCCGGCGGCCACTCCCAGTCACCAGTCTAGCTGCCGCATTCTGGATTAATTGCAGTTTCCAGGTCACCTTCAAAGGTAGCCCCACATAGAGTGCATTGCAGTAGTCCAAGCAGGAGATAACTAGAGCATGCACCACTCTGGCGAGACAATCAATGGGCAGCTAGGGTCTCAGCCTGCATACCAGATGGAGCTGGTAGACAGCTGCCCTGGACACAGAATTGACCTGCGCCTCCATGGACAGCTGTGAGTCCAAAATGACTGCGTACCTGGTCCTTCAGGAGCACAGTTACCCCATTCAGGGCCAGGGAGTCCCCCACACTCACCCGCCCCCTGTCCCTCCAAAACAGTACTTCTGTCTTGTCAGGATTCAACCCAAATCTGTTGGCCGCCATCCATCCTCCAACCGCCTCCAGGCACTCACACAGGACCTTCACTGCCTTCACTAATTCTGATTTAAAAGAGAGGTAGAGCTGGGTGTCATCTGCATACTGATGAACACCCAGCCCAAACCCCCTATTACTCAGCACCATGATTATTTTATTTATTTAGGAATATCTCTACCCCACCTACTAACCAAAGTTCTTGAGGCAGGTTACAATAAGTTCAAAACACAATTTTAAAATGGCAGCAGTGCGATCATCAAAACAGCTCAGAGTCTCCCCTAACCACTGTCCTCCAGCGTTCCAAGAAATGCCAGCCTGCAGCTGCATCGTCAATATGTCCTCACTGGGTGGCTGCTGTCGTCTCTCACAGCCCCAGCCCTCCTGGCAGATGCAGGAGTTGCTGGTTCATGTACTTGACATTTCAAGCACTGCAGGAGTTCATTTGACAGATCCATGTGCTTCCTTCTGTGCAAGGAAGAAATTTTTGACTTGAAGGAGCAGTGCAGTGTCTTTTGACTGAATCCTGGGCAACCCCTTGGGCAGCATTCGCCACAGATTTCATACTGTAAGTCAGGGAAGGAAAACACTTCCTGGCAGAGAAACAGCTGTGTTCCAAAGGAGATGTGGGAACTCGCATACTCACGCCCTCGCCAGCTCCTTGTTTACACTCCAAACATGGCCAGAAGCTCATTGTGACTGCGCCAAGTCTCCCCATAACCCTCCCCATTGCAGTGAAGGCGTCCTGTCATTGGTGATGTTTCAGGCGTGATGCTGCAATGCTGGTGTACTTGCAAAGCGTGTTCTCCTTCATGGAGAGCACGTGTTGCGGTGGGGTCTGCTGGGCCACCCCTCTGTTACCAGGCAGGGTCTCTAAAGATGGCCTGGGGCAGTGATTGGTTCACTGGGTTGCTGGGGTAAAAGTTATGTTGCAATTTTGGTGGGAGGGGTAAAATGTTTAAGTACTCTGCACGCAGCCTGGAGCTTTCTCTTTGCTGTGTGCAACGGATCACCCGCCCACCCGCCCTTGAGTAAGGGGTTGTTGCATTGACCTTGCTATGCCTGTCATGGGGTCGTCTGCCGTTGGGGCAGGGGCCTGGTAGGAATTTTGTCCATCTGGCTGATTGGCTGGGCCATTTGGTTTTTGCCTACTGCGTAGCAAATCGTCACAACTTGTAAGGTTGTGGTTAGGCATTGGTTATAAATTGGTGGAGGAGGGGTTAGGATAGGCTGGGCCTGCCCCTCCATGGTTGCTGCGGAAAGGGAATTCCATTAAAGGAATCCTGGGGCTTGCCATCTTTTCGTCCAATCCCTGGAATGGGACTAGGGCCGGCAAGCCTTCGCGGGGCATGCGGATGAGAATTGAGGGTCTGTGACTCAGCTCCATTTCTCCCCGACTTGCTTTCCCCCGCACTGTCTTTCGGTGGTGCCCGGAAGTCAGTTCTGTCCCCAGGTGGGGGGACAGATAGTCTTAACCAATGCCTAAACAACCACTCACGGTTTTGTATTTAAATAAAGTTGTGGCCAAAATTATGCCAAAAACCTTAAACAAAAATTAAGTGTGCGTTGTGAGTTATTTGGGGGGTGGCTTGGGGACCTCGACACGCAAGTGGCAGCTACCGCAAGCAGGAAGCTACGGAAGAAGCAGCATTTTCCGTTTTGCCTCAAGTGCCAAAACCTCTCAGTCCAGCCTTACATAAATTATACCATAGTAAAGGCAGCGATGGGACTCACTGCTGCAGATTACTGTCACCTATTTCTTTGCTTCCCACAGCAGCCATTTTGTGCTGGCTTCCAGGGCATATTTATCAGAATATGATTCCCAGTGCCTAAGACAGAGTAAATATGTTATCCCTAGTCACACTGGACTTTCAGGGAGTTGAAGAATGATCAACTGCCCCACATACTGCTGCATGCCTTAGAAATGAAGATCAGTTAAATCATCTTTGGAATACCGCACCTTAAGTACTCCTAGCACAAGACAGAGAAGATCTTACCTGCCGCAAACATCCCGATAGGTTTGCATTTAGGAATACACACATTCCATAGGCCACTGTTCAAGAAGCCAATTTGCTGCCAGTAGTCTGAGCCCAGGGCGATGAGGAGGAAGAGAAGGCTGATGAAAGCACAAATCACAGCGCTGATCTGCAGTATATGCATTGTGAGAACGGTCAGATCTGAGACTGAGGAGCACAATAGGGATGGTGAACCTGGGGAAAGGAGACATCCACATTATTCCACATCAGTTGCAGTTTGTGTTCAGGTGTGCTTTAAAGATGCACATGTGCTCAGAGGCCTGCAGCAGAATGTACTGTCCTGGACAGAAGAGGTTTTCAGGCTGCACAGACTATGACAGGCATTTAGAATTTATATGTTCTGGGTTCTGAGGGCAGTTTGCAAAACCTGGGACCTCCTTCTCCACCCTGTTCTCATAAAGGGTATATATTATACATAATGTGTATTGCTTAGTGCAATAAAATTTATGTATAATATGTAAAGTACACATCCTTCTTGCCCACTTTCCAGAAACAGCTACAAGCTGCTCAAGGGAGGAAGCAGGCAGTGGCAGACACAGAGAGGCAACGGGGTGCTCCCTCACCGCTACCGCCATCGCTCGGGACAAGCGCCAGCTCATTCTTCTTCCTGAGCTCAGTGGTGGCAGCACTGGCAGGGAAAATAGGGACATTGTGGTCTCAAATCAGTAGCCAGGCAAGGCAAGAAGCCACGAATTAAATATAAATTATTAACAGATATAAAGGAAAGAGGGGGCTTCGCCTTGCTGGATCTGAAACTCTATTATGAAGCCTCATGTTTATGTTGACTAAAAGAATGGTTGACATTGAAAAATACAGATATATTGGACATAGAAGGATGGGACAACAGATACGGGTGGCATGTTGGATGGCACGCATATCTAGGTTACGATAAAGTACATAGGGTTTTTTTAAACCATATACCGTATTTTTCACTCTATAAGACGCACTTTTCCCCCTCCAAAAATTAAGGGGAAATGTGTATGCGTCTTATGGAGCGCATACAGGCTCCATGGCTTCAGCGAAAGCAATGCGAAGCCTTCGGAGCGCAGCAGGAGCACTCCCGCTGCACTCCGGAGGCTTCTGGCGGCTATCCCTCAAGCCAGGAGAGCAAGAAGGGTCGTGCGCACCGACCCCTCTTGCTCTCCTGGCTTCGCTTCACTGGAGAGGCGCTGTGCAGCTTTCCCTCTCTGCACAGCGAAGCGGGAGGAGAAATGTAAGGTGCATCGTTTCTCCTACCGCTACGCTGAAGGGGCGCTGTGCAGAGAGGGAGAGAATTTTTTTTTCTTGTTCTCCTCCTCTAAAACTAGATGCGGCTTATGGTCGGGTGCGTCCTATAGAGCAAAAACTACGGTAATTCAAAAATCTCTATACACAGTATGGGTCAGATATAAAGAGTTTGTATATATAAATACACCATGGTGGCTTTCACCGATGGAGGCCTTTATGGTAAAGAGGAAAAATATGGAACCAAATTGGGCAACATATAGAAAAACTCTAAAAGAAGAACAAAGCCAATTAAAACAAAAACAAAATTTGAAACAATCAGACATTATTGTACAGATTGGTAACAATATCATCAATTAAATGATGTGTTTAAATTAGATAAGAAAAGGATTTGAAAAACAAATATCAAAATTAGAAAAGGAATTATTACAGAACAAAAAGAAAATATTATCAAAAACATATAGATTATTGCTGGATTGGGAGGTAGAGGAGGAGGAGATCAAAAAAGTGATGATCAAATGGGCAAAAGATTTTGGATATCCTATCCAGATGGAGGTTTGGGAAAGATTGTGGTAAAAAGACTTAAAATTCACGACCTGCTATACAATAAAGGAAAATTTCATGAAAATGCTGTATAGGTGGTACATGACCCCCAGCAAATTGGCTAAAATAAATAAATCAAAATCAAATGTTTGCTGGATGTGTAATCAGGGGGAAGGAACAATGTACTACATGTGCTGGAGTTGTGATAAAATCAAAATATTTTGGAATACTGTCTATGATGAATTTTTTAAAATGTTTAGACAAACATTGGGGGGGGGTGGATCCCTGAAGCCTTTCTCCTAGGCATTATGCAAATCAATATCCCAAAGGATAAGAAAAAGGTGTTCTTGCATGCTGCAGCCGCAGCAAGAATGTCAATTGCAAAGAAATGGAAAGGGGAGACTACACCAACAAAGGGAGAATAGCAAAATAAACTGTGTGAATATTTGGAATTGGCAAAAATTAAAGCGGCAATAGGGTATCAACCCTACCAAAAAGTTTAAAAGGTATGGGAATGTGTAAATGGCTATTTGGGAAAACATTGTTTCCAACACAACACAATTTCACCACTGAAACTATATTAGCGTTTCAGCTTTCCCCAAGGTCCGGGGGTAGGGGGAATCCAAAATTCTTGTCTTTAATCTGGATTCCACCCTGCCAACTTCCTATCCAGGAACTGTGCTGGTAATGCAGAATTTCAAAGTCTGGGGCAGAATTCACTTCAGCCAGATTCATTCTCAGGATTACCAAACTGTCAATCCTACTCAGGGATTTTTGCACCTTATGCGGGTGTCGTCATGTTTTTTTTTGCTTGAATAGGTTTTAGGTCTCCTTCCAGATCAAGATAAAGCATTTAGTAGATCGCTGAAACAAGGGGTCAAGGAAAAAGAAAATGAAGTACCTAAATGAAATAATGTACCGCTTAACCACTTTGTGCTGTTACCGCCAGGGGCGAAAGAAGGCTAACCGACACCCAGGGTGGGCAAACAACCAGCTGTGCACGCATTGCGCCACTACATACAGCGCATGTGTGTTGTTGCTATGTAGGGCACATGTGTAGCGCCACTATGTACAGCACATGTGTGCAACACCGTGCATGCGTTGTTGTAGTGGTTTGCTGCCAGCGCCTCCTGAATGCCTCATGGGTGGTGGTGGGATCCTCTGCTTGCGCCTGCAACTGTGAATGGAGGATCCTCCACATTTGGCGCAATGGTTGCTCGCACTGCTAAGCCCAGGGGAGGCAGGGCGAGCACCCCACCGGGTACCTTCTTGTCACCCTCCCCCCAGACATGGCACCTGCCCCCCTTGTGACGCCACTGGCTACCACCACCTCCCTTCCCCACCCCCACCCCCTCTGTAGGTTTGTTCAGCCTGATGGCACACCAACGTTTGCTGGTGCACGGATCCAGAGGTTGGGCATGGGTCTCTAGGTGTGGCCCTCTGTTACTGCCTATTGACGCCAACTCTGGTTGACAAGCTGGTGAATGATTTCTCCAAATGGGTCTCCTTTGCCTTTTGATGCTGTTTGCCTTCCATAGAGCAATAATAGAGGTCCAATCTGCATACAAATCCAGGACTGCTTCACTTTAAAAAGTGGATCAAACAAATGTATCAGCAAAGTAGGCATCATCGAAATTAGAACAAACAAGTTTATATGTAGTCCAGTGCAAAAAAATAAATAAATAGTTTTTAGTCCCTCTCATTTGTTCCCTGTATCAAAATTCACCAACCATCAGCTACTGAAAAATTTCCCTTTCCCTCCCGCATAAATCTAGAGATGTTTAATCCCACCTGGCTCAGAATGCCTTCCTCTTTTCTTCAGATGAAGTCTTCACTCTGGAACAAGGGCCAGGCATGCTCTGACTCCACCACCCATGGGAGTGCCCTTTTCCCCTCTGCAGAGGCGGGGGAAACTATTCGGAAGGTCCGCCCCCAGAGGCTGATGGATCCAGCGGGATTCCAAACGATTTTGGGAGGTTTTCTGGCTGATATGACTGGCGCCCCTGTCGAAGCTCTGTGTGACCTCTGGAACACCTGAATGGCTTGGGCTATTGATATGATCGCTCTGAAAGCCCTCTCCCACTTTGTGGAGCCGGAAACTGATTTACATCACAATTTTATTTCTTATTTATTTAAGTCGTTCCTACACCGCTTAATCATTTACCTTTTCAAGCAGTGGGCATTTTTAAAAAACCAACTTACGGGATACAGGAACATCAAACAATAAAGATGTATCATAAAACCAGCCACTACCTTAAAATGCACAATGAAACAGTACTCCAGAGGTTAGGACGAGGAAACAAGCTGGGAAATGGCTTGAACGCAAGTGGAGGAAAGATCCATATGAATGCAACCAAACACTGGTAAGAGGTCCTCTATGCTGAAGCTTCATCTGTTGATTTCTGAACACAGAGGCAGCATCCATGACTACTCCAGATCTTAAGATGAGGAAACAAGCTGGGATACAGTTTGAACACAAGTGGAGGAAAGACCCAAACACTGGCAAGGGCTCATTATCGAGCCGACCTAGAGGCAGCGAAGGCAGCAAAGAAGGCACACTTTGCTGCCTCCATTGCATCCTCATTATGTCGTCAGGCAGAGCTTTTCTGGGGTGTACGGGGCCTTTTACATCCTGGCCCAAAGGAGGTGATAGAACCAGCGGTAGCTCTTTGTGACTTGTTTGTGAAGCATTTTGAGAATAAAATCACTTGCATCCACCCAAATCTTGGCTCTGCTGTTATAGCAGATGAATCTCATTGTGAGTGGCATCTACATCTGCAGACATGTCCAGAGCGAAAACTACACTTGCTGGTTTCTGCAGATCAAACCATAGCTAAAGACACAGGAAGAAGCCAGGGCATTAATTCCTATCTCCCCCTGGCCAGCTGGCACTACTATAATTAGATCTAACTGCTAGGAGCAGGGTAAGGAGTGGAGGCAGTGGACCGGATGTCTGGCCCATCAGCTTGAGGTTCCCAAACCTGCTCAGATGCTTTCCTCATTGTAGCTTCTTTATTTTAGAGTCATCGAATTGTAGAGTCATCTAGCCGCAAGGGTCATCTAGTCCAACCCCCTGCAATGTTTGGCCCAAATGGGGCTTGAACCCAAGACCTTGAGATTAAGAATCTCATGCTCTACCGACTCTTCCGCTGAGTCAACATCAATACTCATTGGCTTGGGGGGGGGGGAGAGATTTTCATTAAGCATGTGTGGTGGATATTTGTTTTTCCCAAATACTTCCATATGATGTAAATTTAGAAAGCTTACTCAAGGTGCCTCCGGACTGTGCACCCTAAATTTGAGGTTGCATATAAATAATGTGGGTTAAAGCCTTCTATTACCCTGGGACAACAAATCCATTTTTAAAAAATATATATAAAGGAATCAGAGTTATAGCCAATGTTAATCTACTAACATAGGCTCATTAATTTCGATGAATCTACTCTGAATGGAATTCAGTGGGGTACAACCCAGACTTTGTGTGATTGGGGAGGACTGCTGGGAAATGCATTGACAAGTGAGAAATGAGTGAATTATTACTGGGAACACATATAAAAACTTGACAAACAATTCAGGGCAAAGGCAGGATGAATGCTTGTTGTAATATGACTCCCCAAGAAAGATCAGGATGGATGCTGAATGGTCTAACCTCCACATAAGTTTTCTGCAAGTATATTGGGAGGAATAAATAGGCTGTGTGTGGGAACCTTCTCTTAAAAAGAAAGTCACATCCAAGAAGACTGATTCAAATGCCAGAAGAACTGCTTTTCTCCCAAAATTTGCATGGGGGAGAGAAAGAGCCACATAGCAAGGGATGGAGAAGAGAGAGGTTCCATTGACTTTGCAGGGAAGTCTGCTGGGAGCAAAATTAGACCTCTTGATTCTAAATCCAAACCCACGCTTCCACCCTTATAACCAGGCTATACGAAACATAGAGGCATATCATTTAATTCATAGACCTTCTTTTCAGCTCGATGAATAGAAGATGCCTGGCTTACTCATTCCTTATCTTTAACCCAGCTACTGAAGGAATAATAATATTATTCATCATTATGGCAGATCAAGTTGATGGACAAAATGGCAAAAATGACTGGAAGGATCAGAAATCAGGAAGACCAAAATTGTAATAAGGAATGGGGGAAATTTATAATCTATATTAAAAACCATTGTAAACAGCTAAAACAGTTGTAGTTTAATGCTGAATTTTGGACACAAGGAAGATGCAAAACATTTGGATTTTTATAGAATACGCAGGAGGAAGGACTAACAATAGGACCCACAAATGGGTGGAGGGAACTCCAGGAGATTCTGTGGAATTTTATTTCTATATTGTATATTTATATGTTATTGTAAAATTTTAATTTGAAGAAACCAAATAAATAAATTTACAAAATAATTATAATAATGTTCATCATCATTCTTATCTGGTAATAGCAGCATACATTAAGATAATATGGTACCTTAATCATCCTTCCCCCACCAATTGGGAGTTTCTTAACCACCTTGCCAGACTTATAACTATATCAGTTTTGCCATTAAAGTTGCCATGCATCCGGAATTTCCCAGACATAGCGGCTATTCGGTTCATGTCAGAAGTGTAGATCTCAGCAAATTTCAGTAAAGATAGCTCAAATTTCAGTAAAGATAGCTCAAAAACCCTTAGGGGTTTTGCAAAGAAAGATCAACAACTTTGGCCAAAAAGACAAAACAGAAGTTCAACAACTTTTGTGTCCGGATTTTCACTTTTTGAAATAGGACAGCCCTACATTATATTCAGTTCCCCCCAGCTCCAACTCGCCCCAGTGCAGGCTGTGTCTGTGTGCCCCAGGTGTCATCTGAAGTGGACGCACAGCCTTTTCTTCATGCTGCTGTTGCCACAGCCCTATCCAAGGCGAAAGCCAGCCCACCTGTCAGGAGAGAAAAGGGACTGGTTAAGGCAACAGGGGGAGCAGAATAAAACACCACCCAAGATATCTGGACTGCTGACCTCGCTTCCTCATCCGTGAGGTCACAAACTTGCCGTTCTAGAGGGCAAAAATATATTCTCTTCCACTGAACCACATGGTGCATTTTGAATCTTCTACAGGGAACACACACCTGCATTCATCTGTGTTCAAATGGACACACTGTAGAGCAACCCCAAACTGTTCTGAGCTAAATAACGCAGCAGACTACTCTACACAAAGGTAAACCTTTAAATAAAGTTGTACATTTCCAGCATTCGACAAATACTCACCAGTTATAAGGAAGAGAGGAAAGGAGGCCCAACCCAAGCCAAAACCCCATCCATAAGGGGCAATTCCTCCTGTCTGCCCTGTGTAGATGGCCATGCCAATCATGACACAAAGAGCTAGGAAGAAAAAATATGTCAGGATATCAAGTTACTTGTTAGTTAAATCCTTGATGCTGAGCTGGAAGCTACAGTTAGTGCAAAATGGAGAGGATCAACTACTCATTTAAGTGGAATATGACCAACATATATACTGTGGCTGAAAGAAATGCACTGGCTGCCAATCAGCCCCTGTGCAAGGTACAAAATTAGTGTACAAAGCCCTATGCAGTTGTTTGGCTATCCTTTTACAGTATGTGTAACATATAATAAAAAGGTAAATGTGCCATCACTCTGCAGTTCACTTGAACAGAGACAGGTGGCGATCAAATATAGAGTGTGATGAGAGGTGGTAGATGGGTGGTCTAAGTGAAATTTAGAGGGACAGCTGGAACAGGTGGCAGGCACTGCCCCGCTCTGCTGGCTCCTCTGCCAACCACCTGAGTGGCTCATACTCCCAGGATCCAGAGGCACAGATCTACTAGCAGTCCAACTGGCCATCTCCCAATGTTGTTATTCCTGCCAGGGAAATTCCTCAGCCCACATGGCTGTGGCAGCATGAAATGAAAGGGGGAAGGTTTTAGAAGCATGCCATACTCAAGAAGGGGTGTGTGGTTTTCATTCAATGGAAGCCACTGCTCCCCACAGTGTGGCTTTTGAAGCAAATCCACACAGCTGCTTTCTAACTCCAACATAGCAAGTGGAAAGCAGCTGCCCTGGCAGGGCTATGAAAGCCCTTACACCCCCCTCCCTATCTTTTGTAACTCTGAAACTGGAGGTGGGGAGTGGGGAGGGCATTGCTATGCACCATATCCATTGATTTCAGTGGGTCTATTCTGAGTATAACTTAGTTCTGCCAATAGTGTTTTGTGAAATCGCGTTCTCCTCCCAGAGAGCATGTGTTGCAGTGAAGTCACCACAACTGACTCTGTTTCTGGGCTGGCTATGTTTGGATTGCCACAGCTACCCAACTGGTCCCTCGGAAGCATGGGACCTGTTCCGGCCAATGGGGTTGCAGAAATTGCTTCCAAGGGATAGATATATACCGCTGCACATTGCGTTTTGAGATTCTTCTGTTTCGTTTCGTCCACCGGACCACCCGCCCACCCTCCCTATACAGTGGTACCTCGGGTTAAGTACTTAATTCATTCCGGAGGTCTGTACTTAACCTGAAACTGTTCTTAACCTGAAGCACCACTTTAGCTAATGGGGCCTCCTGCTGCCACCGCGCCGCCACCACACGATTTCTGTTCTCATCCTGAAGCAAAGTTCTTAACCCAGGGTACTATTTCTGGGTTAGCTGATTTCTGGGGTTTCAGGGGCTTGGGCTTAGTGTGGACGCAGATGTTCAGAACCCCCATGATACCTGCAATGAGGCTGGCTATAGCTGCACTCTTGGTCTTGGAGATGGAGCGAAGTTGGAAGGAAAAGAAGTTGCCACAAAGGCAAATGCAAGAGATGACTCCAGCGATCACCGCGAAGAACATGAAGGTTCGGGTAGCATCGATGAAAGCTTTCAGGAAAGAAGGAAGAGAAAGAAAAGCATCTGTGGGATTTGACAATAGCCCTGCAGACATCCCATGTAATACTTTCCACCAGGGATGGGTAGATCCGTTTTTATCTGACACATATCAGTTTTGCATGCTCTCTGTCCTGTTTCAGATTTAATCTGTATTTTTTAATAGAAAAGTCCAAATATATATTCGCATTTAAAGGAATCTCCAACAACAAAAAAGTAATTAAAAACATTGAGGGCATGATTTCCTGGTGGTGCTTCTACTCCTAGCTGCTTGTTCAGTCCTGAAAGGGGGGATGTCACCAGTGGTGGCTGATGCATATGAGTACTGGTAGGGCAGATGGCAGGACGACCAAAAGTAAGTGGAGCAAGAGGGAATGTCAGACACAGCCAACCAGTGGTAGGTGGGCGTTGTCTGAAAGCAGACAGACGTTGGTGGACCAATACTCTATTTCCCCTAATGGGCCGGCCTCCTATTATTCAGCACCATGGTTACAGGCTTGTTGCATAACCCACTGCACTCCACAGGGGTTCATTCTTTCCCCCATGCTGGTTTATATCTCTATTAAGCTGCTGAGAGACGCCATCAGGAGAGGCAACTTGTTTAGTCTGTATTCTTCTAAGTATCCTTTGAAGCTTATCATAGGTTTGCCAACTTGAAGACTGGTTGTGGCGAAGAAGCATCTCTTCTGTGCAACTTGCCCAAAGCCACCCATCTTCTACTGCAATGTACAGCTTCACAGAACTAAAGAAGGACACACCCAACTCACACCGAGTGACAGCAGGGCACAGTAAACCTGCCAAGAGCACAGTGCAAATGGAGTGTGCATGTGCTAGTCTCATGGGTTACCCGAGAGGCATGGTCCAAGTCCGGTCCATGTTCAAAGGTGCAACGTGGAGGCAGTCTGTAGTAGCTGAAGCTGGGTGCAGGGCAGGGAGTCAAGTGAAGTCAGGAACAGGCATACAAGCAGGGAACCAGGGTGGGTCAGGAGCTCAGGCAGGAAAGCAGGACAGGATTCAGGCAGGAACTAGCAACCAACAATGTTGCTCCGGCAACTTGGGGCTGGGGCTGGCTGGCTTTTATCTGCAGCTCAAGAGAGGCTGGAGGGTTACCGGACCCAGAGGCAACCTCAGCTCCCTCTGACAGGGCTGAGAGTGGAGCACATGCAGGCAATGGGTCCTCCATCACCTCAGGAGCCAGAGCAGACTCAGCTGATGCCTGCACCTGAGGATCCAGCACAGGTGAGGACCCTTCAGGCTCAGGCCCCAGCCCTGGCTCAGCTGGTTCTGGAGGCGGGGAATCCTGTGCAGTCTGGGATCCCTCAGGTTCAGCATCCGAGTCCGAATGCCAGACCATCACAGTGCAATCCAAAGCACTCCCAGGATCTTTTGCAACATGCAAGGTTGTGTGTAAGGTACGGGCTTCTTGGCAGACAAAAAAAATGGTTTCCTGACAACATATATTTAAAATCAGAGGCAAGGGTTTTTTTGTGGAAACTGGAGACTCATCTACACTGGTCTATTATAACGTTAAAAATGTATTCTTAAAATGTGACACGAGAGGGCACCGTAGAGCAGTGATCCATCGTCAATGGTAAACAGCATTGGGAGCTATATTTATTATAGTGTTTTTATAGCATTTTTCATATCTGTGTAGATCCAGCCTCAGTGGTAAGAACTACCATCTCCTTTTAATTTTTTTGCTGCCCACCCACAGCAGCCATTTTGTGCTGGCACCCAGGGTTGAGGAAGGATCAACTGGGCCCCCCACTGCTGCATACCTTAGAAATGAACATCAGTTCAATCAGCTTTGGAATACCGCACCTTAAGTACTCCTAGCACAAGACAGAGAAGATCTTACCTGGTACTCCTTTAATAAAAAATGGAAGGCAAGTATTGAACAAAAACTCAGTACTGCAATATGCCCAGAGACCACTGTTCTCCTTGGCACTTTGTATCCAGTAGTCTGAGCCCAGGGCGATGAGGAGGAGGAGAAGGCTGATGAAAGCACAAATCACAGCGCTGATCTGCAGTATAAGCATTGTGAGAACGGTCAGATTGGAGGCTGAGGAGCACAATAGGGATGATGAACCTGGGGAAAGGAGACATCCACATTATTCCACATCAGTTGCAGTTTGTGTTCAGGTGTGCTTTAAAGATGCACATGTGCTCAGAGGCCTGCAGCAGAATGTGCTGTCCTGGACAGAAGAGGTTTTCAGGCTGTGCAGACTATGACAGGCATTTAGAATTTATATATTCTGGGTTCTGAGGGCAGTTTGCAAATTTAAAAAAAATGGGACCTCCTTCCCCACCCTGTTCCCCACCCTGCAGCGGCAGAGACAGAGAGGCAACAGGGTGCTCCCTCACCGCTGCCACCATCGCTCGGGACAAGCCCCAGCTCATTCTCCTTCCTGAGCTCAGTGGTGGCAGCACTGGCAGGGGAAATAGGGACATTGTGGGATCAAATCAGTAGCCAGGCAAGGCAAGAAGCCACAAATTAAATATAAATTATTAACAGATATAAAGGAAAGAGGGGGCTTCGCCTTGCCGGATCTGAAACTCTATTATGAAGCCTCATGTTTATGTTGACTAAAAGAATGGATGACATTGAAAAATACAGATATATTGGACAAAGAAGGATGGGACAACAGATACGGATGGCATGTTGGATGGCACACATATCTAGGTTACGATAAAGCAAAAGTACATAGGGGCATTTTAAACCATGTAATTCAAAAATCTCTATGCACAGTATGGGCCAGATATAAAGACTTTGTATATATAAAGACACCTTGGTGGCTTTCACCAATGGAGGCCTTTACAGTAAAGAGAAAAAAATATGAAACCAAATTGGGCAACATATAGAGAAATTCTAAAAGAAGAACAAATCCAATTAAAACTGGGGCGGGGGAATTGAAGTAATTAGACATTATTGCATGGACTGGTTACAATATCATCAATTAAATGATGTGTTTAAATTAGATAAGAAAATTGGATTTGAATAACAAATATCAAAATTAGAAAAGGAATTACAGAAGAAAAGGAAAATATTATCAAAAACATATAGATTATTGCTGGATTGGGAGGTAGAGGATGGGGAGATCAAAGAAGTGATGATCAATGGGCAAAAGATTTTGGATATCCTATCCAGATGGAGGATTGGGAAAGATTGTGGCAAAAAGACTTTAAATTCACAGCCTGCTATACAATAAAGGAAAATTTCATGAAAATGCTGTGTAGGTGGGACATGACCCACAGCAAATAGGCTAAAATATATAAATCAAAATCAAATGTTTGCTGGATGTGTAATCAGGGGGAAGGAACAATGTACCACATGTGGTGGGGTTGTGATAAAATCAAAATATTTTGGAATACTGTCTATGACGAATTTTAAAAAATATTTAGACAAACATTTTTTTGGGGGGGGGACCCTGAAGCCTTTCTCCTAGGCATTATGCTGATCAATATCCCAAAGGATAAGAAAAAGGTGTTCTTGTATGCTACAACCGCAGCAAGAATGTTTATTTCCAAAGGAATGGAAAAGGGAGACTACACCAACAATGGGAGAATAGCAAAATAAACTGTGTGAATATTTGGAATTGGCAAGAATGACAGCGGCAATAAGGTATCAACCAAAAACTTTTAAAAGAATGGGAATGTGTAAATTGCTATTTGGGAAAGCATTGTTCTCAGATCAAACCCTTGATATGTGTTGAATAAATTTCACAAAGTCACAATTTAGATAGATAAGTTATATATTTTGTAACATAAAGATAATAAAGTTAAACAACACAATAGAAAAGAAAAACAAGATAGAAGATGCTGTAATGAGGTGGCAGGAAGTCACTGGGGAAGAAAATATCTTGTTTATAAATATCTATAGTATGTGTTAAAAATAAGAATTCGACTATGTATATGACTAACAATGGAAAAATCTAATAAAAAGCATTTTAAAAAACAAACAAATCAGTAGCCATGTTTCCAGGATTCATGATTCCAGGATTGTCCCTGGACAATCGGGGCACTTGGAAGGTATGGTGGTGCTGGAAAAGAGCCTGGAAAGCCTTTGCCCATCAGTGTAGACCAGGGGTAGTGAACTTTTTTATACCTACCACCCACTAATGCATCTTTCTTGATGGTAAAATTTTCTTGCCGCCCACCAGTGCTCGATGGAAGGATTCAGCTTGTGCCATAGAACCCCGTACCACCCACCTAGAATCCTGAAACGCCCACTAGTGGCACCGGTCGAACGCCACATGGGTGGTGGATCCTTGACTTGCATCTGCAGTTGTGAACGGAAGATTCTCCACATGCGGCGGCAGCACGATGGCTGCTTGCACCGCCAAACTCGGGGGGTGGCGGGGCAAGCTCCCCACCGGGTGCCTTCTTGTCACCCCCCCCCCAGACATGGCACCCAAGGTGCTCCATCCCCCCGCCCCCATGCGACGCCACTGGCTACCACCACCTCCCTTCTGCACCCCCACCCCCTCTGTAGGTTTGTTCTGCCTGATGGCACCCCAACGTTTGCTGGTGCACGGATCCAGAGGTTGGGAATGGGTCTCTAGGTGTGGCCCTCTGTTACTGCCTAGTAACTCCAGCTCTGGTTGACAAGCTGGTGACTAATTAACCTATACGATTTCTCCAAATGGGTCTCCTTCGCTTTTTGATGCTGGTTGCCTGCCATAGAGCAATAACCGAAGAAATACATTTGTGAGTTTTTGAAGCATTTTTATAACTTTGCATGCAGCTGAATGAGCAGTGATAGGGGCTGTTGGCGGTTTCGTATGCCTCGTTCCCATAATCATTGACAGATATTTTAAGAAAAGAATTATATGCCTGGTCTGGTCTGGGGAGTTGCAGTCTGGTCTGGGGAGTTGCAATCTCTCTCTCTCTCTCTCTCTCTCTCACACACACACACACACACACACACTGCTCTCCTTCCCACTTCCCTCCTTCATTGCACACCCCTATTGCCTCAAACTACAATTGCCTAGCCTAACCTAGCCATGCCCCACTTTGTTGGCTGATGTAATCAAAACAGAAGAGCAAGCAAGGGGAAGAGGGAAAACATGAAGGGAACCAAATAAATTGTTATCTGTTCATTCAGGAGTATTTCTGCCCATGGTGCTTGGCTCATGGCGAATAACAAAAGTGACCAACATTCACTCAATTTTCCAGTTCTTCCTGAAACAAAGGCACACATCTAGTCTGACCTAAATATTTCCTCCACTACAATCTTTTGTCTGCATAGTCACCATCTATCTTCCCCCATTTTTTTCTGCATAACATAGGAAGCTGTCTTATACGTCTCACCATTGCTTCATCTAACACAGTATTGCCTTACTCTGACTGGCCGCAACTCCCAAGGGCTCAGCCTTTCCCCTGGGATCTGCTACCTCTTCCTTCTTTAACTAGAGATGTCAGAGACTGAACTTCCAACCTTCTGCATAAACAAGTTCTTTACCTCTATTTTTTCAGTCCCCTCTTTTTGCCTGCACAGATTAGTGGCAGGCTCTAGCTTATATGGCCGCCTCCTCCTGTGTTCTGAAACTTTGTCTTTGTCTCCAGACATTAGTGTGCAATTGTGTCCTCAATGCTGATGCTTCATCTGTTGATTTCTGAACACAGAGGCAGCATTCATGAGTAGTAGGCACTGACGGTTACAACCTTCATAGACTTGTGTCTGGTTCCTCTCTAAAAGCTTTATATACTCTGCCCATGACGGCATCTTACTTAGTGAAATATGCCTTAGGTCTGATCCAGATGGCAATTTCTATGAAGTCACCAACACTTTTTCTTATCCCATTCATAGAAGGCACAGGTCTGACCCTTTCCCCCTTTCTCTGCTCCTTTTCCAGGGAAAACTTGCTCTTTTGCTTTAAATCTGAGCAAACGGCAAAACGGCAATCCAAAGAAAGCCCAAAGTGCTGTTTGCTCTGATTGAAGGCTAAAGAGTTGTTTTTCCCAGGGGAAAGCAGGAGGACAAGAGGAGGGGGCATAAACCCTCAGTTCTGCTGGATTGAACCCCTTGGTATTTAAGCTCTCTATCAACCTATCTATCTGGGACTGGTGGCTTTGCCTATTTCCAATGCATGGCAGCTTCATGGGCACTTAAGAGATCCATTCTGTCCCATTTTCTGTAGATAACAAAAAGCAGCAACATTTCACATCTAAGTTGTATGCCCTTTCCCCTAAAGTACACATTTTGTACTCATCCACCCCACCCAACCAAATATACATTCTGTATGCTCAGAAATGCATGTCTGCGATAAAATGCACATTTTTGTACTGGAACCGAGCCACAAAATTCAAAGACATGTCTAATCCAATGGATAGCTGTGCTCCAATCCGCATACAAATCCAGGACTGCTTCACTTTAAAAAGTGGATCGGACAAGTGTATCAGCAAAGTTGGCATCGTCAAAATTAGAAAAAAAAAGTTTATATGTAGTCCAGTGGAAAAATAAAATAAATTGCTTTTAGTCCCTCTCATTTGTTCCCTGAATCAAAATTCACCAACCTTCAGCTACTGAAAAATTTCGCTTTCCCTCCTGCTTAAATATAGAGATGTTTAATCCCACCTGGCTCAGAATGCCTTCCTCTTTTCTTCAGGTGAAGTCTTCACTCTGGAACAAGGGCCAGGCATGCTCTGATTCCACCACCCATGGGAGTGCCCTTTTCCCCTCTGCAGAGGCGGGGGAACCTATTCGGAAGGTCCGCCCCCAGAGGCTGATGGATCCAGTGGGATTCCAAATGGTTCTGGGAGGTTTTCTGGCTGATATGACTGGCGCCCCTGTCGAAGCTCTGGCTGACCTCTGGAACACCTGAATGGCTTGGGCTATTGACACGATCGCTCTGAGTGCCCTCTCCCACTTTGTGAAGCCCGTTTGTCCCCCTGGTATACTCCAGAGCTTAGGACGAGGAAACAAGCTGGGAAATGGCTTGAACGCAAGTGGAGGAAAGATCCATATGAATGCAACCAAACACTGGGAAGGGCTCATTATTGAGCCTACCTAGAGGCAGTGAAGGCAGCAAAGAAGGCATACTTTGCTGCCTCCATTGCATCCTCATTATGTCGTCAGGCAGAGCTTTTCTGGGGTGTACGGGGCCTTTTACATCCTGGCCCAAAGGAGGTGATAGAACCAAAGGTAGCTCTTTGTGACTTGTTTGCGAAGCATTTTGAGGATAAAATCCCTTCCATCCACCCAAATCTTGGCTCTGCTGTTATAGCAGATGAATCTCATTATGAGTGGCATCTACATCTGCAGACATGTCCAGAGCGAAATCTACACTTGCTGGTTTCTGCAAATCAAACCACAGCTAAAGACACAGGAGGAAGCCAGGGCATTAATTATTATCTCCCCCTGGCCAGCTGGCACTACTATGATTAGACCTAACTGCTAGGAGAAGGGTAAGGAGTGGAGGCAGTGGACCAGATGTCTGGCCCATCTGCTTGAGGTTCCCAAACCTGCTCAGATGCTTTCCTCATTGTAGCTTCTTTATTTTAGAGTCATAGAATTGTAGGGTCATCTAGCCGCAAGGGTCATCTAGTCCAACCCCTGCAATCTTTGGCCCAAATGGGGCTTGAACCCAAGACCTTGAGATTAAGATTCTCATGCTCTACCAACTGTTCAGCTGAGCCAAGATTAAGCCCCATTGGATTTTCTTTCTTTTAAAAAAGGTTTTCATTAAAGCTTGCGGGGGGGAATAGAAAAAGCAATATACAACAGTTTCCATCAAATATGAAGCATCTTTTTTAAACATAAGAATGAAAAGAAAGAAAAGAAAGAAGAAACAAGAAAAGAAAGGGGGTGGGAAGACTTTTGGTGCTCAGTCTATCAGCTTTACAGGCTTACGCAAAACCCTTGCTCCACAATAACGCTCAACTCTTCTACTTTCCGTACTTTTTAGTCGTCAAACCCAGATATCACAAGTTCATTTTCCTTTTTGTGCAAAAAGTCCACAAGGGTTTTCCAATCATGAGATTATTCCCCATTGCTGAGGAACAAGTAAGCCACCCCAACCTCTGCCACCACCCATTGCTAAATATTGTTGTTACTGTTTATCAGAATAATTAGGCTCTGCTAACTGTATCCTTTTAAGAAATGGAAAACAGCACACTTGAACATGACAAATGAGTGAGTCATCGAGGCTTGGTCCATAGCTGTAATGGAAAAAAACTGACAAAAGAAGGTAGAAAGAATGAAAAAATATATATGCTAGTGACTCATTCCATGAACACTGGAAAAGAAACCCAGCCAGATGGGCGGGGTAGAAAAAATAATTAAAAATTAAATTAAATTAAATTAAATTAAAATTTATTTCATATTCATACCAGAAAGGACGTAACTACAGCCCACTCTCAACACTCAGAACATTACAGAGGGATCTCCTGGGATAAATGTTATACCATGTTTATTGCCGTATGAACCTGTACGAAACTGATTTACATAATAATTTTATTTCTTATTTAAGACATTTCTACACCGCTTAATCATCTACCTTTTCAACAACTTACGGGATACAGGTATATCAAACAATAAAAGATGTATCATAAAACCAGCCACTATCTTAAAATGCCTAACAAAACAATAAAGTTTTAGTCATGCACCTGAAGTTCAAGGAAGTGCCTGCATATGTAATCTTGGCTGGGGGGAGAGCTTCACTTCCTTGGGCCCACTACAATGAATGTGCCGCTTATAGAAGCTGTGCTTCCCATGTGTTATGGAGACACACCGTTTTACAAATCTGCACTCTAATGAAACAAAACAGGGAGTGAGAGGCACTTTTATAGGGGTCCTGTGCCTTTGCTCCCATTTCATTCACAAGTATTTTTAGATCTTTCAGATTGATGGACATTTTGGCTGGGTGGGGGGGGGGGGGTGGAGAACACACATTCCTGATTATGGGGACTTGCACCCAACTGCTCTCGTCCCTCCCTTCCCTCCTTCTCTCATTGGACATCTGCATTGTCTTCAGCTGCAACTATCCTACACCCAACTTTGGTTTGCCTAGGAATTGCAACCTAACCTGATCGTGTCCCCCTCTGCTGGCATATGGAATCAAAACAGAAAGGCAGGATAATAGGAGAGGAATATAATTTTTTAAACCCTGTAAACAGTGCCAGATTTACGTATAAGCTGAACAAGCTATAGCTTAAGGTTCCACACTCTTGGAGCCCCCCAAAAAAATTTAAAGGAAAAAAACCTGGATGTACATTTCCAAAATATATGATAAAAAACAAATAAAACCTACATACAGCAACAGTGTTTTGTGTTGTGTAGGCTCCTGTGAAGTAAGTAATGGGCCCTGCCTGCTAGCCTGCTCCCTAAAATATCACTGGTTTTCTCATTTCTATATACAGGGTGCCTACATTCTGCATGGACTGTTATGTGCAAATGGCTTTAGATACCTGTTAGGTCCATAAATTACCATATAGCATATATTCATAATAAAAAACAGTCACAATGTGTTGTTGACATAGGACGCTGGACATAAAAAAGGCCCCATTACCTTCAGCTGCTAAGGGCCTCATCAAACCTAAATCTGGCCCTGCCTGTAAAAGTACCTGCTGTTCTCTCTTTCAGGAATTGTTTCTCTTGATGATGTTCAGCTCCTGTCATAGGATAAAGGAAGTTGCCTTAAACCAAATCAGACCATAGGTCCACGTTGCTCTGCATTTTCTACTCTGAGTGCCTGATCTGCCTCTTTAAACACCATCAGCCTGCATCAAAGATTTGTATAACAGCACTATAATACCTGCAGTTTTATTTTCAATTCTTTTCATAATGGTCCCTAACATAGAATTTGCATTTTTCACAGCTGCCGCATACTAGGCTGACATCTTCATTGAGCTAGCCACTACCAACCCAAGGTCTCATTCCCGGTGCATCCCTGCCACTTCAGTGAACCTCATGAGCATATGTGTGAAATTAAGGTTTTCTTCCCCCGACATGCATCACTTTACATAAGTATATATTGAATGGTATTTGCCATTTTATCGCCTTTTCACTCAGTTTTGAGGAGTCCCTAAATGGATGTTCATTTTATTGAAGGGGAGGGGGAGATTTTGCACACAGCAGTCACTGAGAGAAAAATAAAGCATTTCATTTTATTTTATTTTAGAATCTCTTTTTGTAAGATTGGTAATGTCAACATGGTTCAGGGTCGCATATTTCTTTTTCCGAATAGTTTCACTGGAGGTAAATTTAACAGTGCTCAGTTGGGATGCCTCCAGATTGTCCCTGTTTCGTGGGAAGGAGTCAAGTACAGGCTGTGAATTCAAGTTTGTGCAAATGAAGTGGATGAAAGGGCTTGGTAGCCCTGACACTACAAAATCACTTTAAAAACAGAAACAGAGAGTTCTTTTGGTTTTTCCCCAAATAATATTTATTATTTTCAGTAGATAAACATAGTAAAGAAATGAAAGATTAACAATAATAAAAAGAAACAAAAAAGAAAAGAAAAAGAGAAAAAAGATAAAAGATACATACAACATATTACCACTTAATTAATTAAAATTAAGTACCATCCATCTTCATAAACTTAGTATTTGACTTCCTCGAATCTCTTCCATCCGAATTTCTTAGTAATTATATGTAGCAGTTTCCAACATCAGTGTTTCAAAAGACCATATCACAGTCCTATTCATGTTACATAGCTTTCCTTATCGTACATTTTCTTATTTATAAATTTAATTCCATTTTAATCCTAGGCCTAATTGTTTCTTTCACCGGGAGAATCCGCGACCAGAAAGAAGAGGAACATCAAGAAGACTGGAAGAAATTTAAAGACTATTTGGATAAATATTGTAATATGAAAGTTATGTAACCACTTGACAGAAACAGAGAGTTCTAGTCGATGCTACTCCTTTAGTGTAGATCCACTGAAATTAATGGCTGTGACCAACCTAGGTCATGGGTCTACTCTGATTAGAAATTTGTTGGCTACAACCCTTAGGTTGACGAGGGGGGAATGTACTGACAAGGGATGTGTTTGTGTGTGTGGAGAAGTGATTAACGGGAAGACATATAAACATCCAACAGTGATGAAGGCAGGATGAATGCTGATTGTTGCATGACTGTCCCACAAGCAAATCAGAATGGAGGCTCAATAAAGACCAGACACAGTCTAACCTTTGCCTAACCCGTTTTTTGCAAACACATCTGGATGAAGGCTCAACAAGTAGGTTGACTAGGGGAACATTCTGTTAAAGAAAAAGTCACATTCAGGTCTAATTAAAATGCCCCGAAGGAGCTTGGCAAGAAGAACCATTTTTCTCAGAGAACTTTCATGTTTGAGAGACAGACAGAGGAAGGCCTATCAAGAGATGGAGAAGAGGGAGGTTCTATTGCTTCTAATGACTTTGCAGGGCTAGAACCTGACCTGATTCTGAATCGAAAGCCGTGTTTCTGTCGTCATATGCAGGCTGCCTTTTAGGCATGGGAATCTTTGGGTCCATTTTAAATATATTATTCATCATTAAAACCACAAGATATAGGAGAAAAACAGGTGAATCACAAAGGTCATGTGCTCATACAAAATGTGAAGGCAATACCGCAAAGCATATGATTTACTGCATAGCCATAGGCTATTCCTTTCTTCTGGATGCATAGAAGATGTCTGGTCTATTCATTCCTTATCTTTAACCCAGCCATTGACTACTATTCATCACTATTCTTCATTAATAATAGTTGCATATGCTAAGCAAACAATATCCTGTATATACTCTTTAATCTCTTTTTAAAAAAAACGAATGTCACCATTTGGGGAAGGAATGATTTCCTTCTAAACCAAAGTTAGCCTGTCTTTTGCTCTTCTAAGTCAGAAAGGCCGGTGGTATGGGATGCTGGGAGTTGTGTCTTCTCTTGGTAGCTCTGTTCCACAGTACTGAGTTAATAGATTCCAATTTGTGGTGAAGGGACTACGTTGCTGTTTCTTAACCCTATTGCTATTATATAACGCATCAGTTTCGTCATGAAAGTATAGTTATTTCCTCCAGGTCCAGCTTGCCTTGGTGCAGGCTGTGTTTGCATCCCACGTGATCAACAAAGCACCAGGTGCCATCTGAAATGGTAGCAGAGCCTTTCCCTCATGTTCATGCTGACCCATCTAAGAGGAAAGCCAGCGCACCTGTCAGGAGAGAGAAGGAGCTGAATCGGGCAATTGGCAGAGCAGAATAAAACATCACCCAAGTTATCCTGATCATTGACCCCAAGATTACTTCTCTTGCTCAAAGATGGGAACATGCTCTGATCCCCAAACCCCTGCCATTCTAATGGACGGACATATACCGTATTGGCCCGAATATAAGCTGCACTTCCCCCCCCAAATTCCAACTGGAAAAGTTAAAGTGAGGCTTAAATTCGGGACCTTACAAAAATTGGCTTTCATGAAATCGCTGCTGAAACAGACATATGGTAAAATGGAACAAAAAATGTTTTATTGCCAATTTGAGACTGTTGTGCAATTAATTCTAAGGTCATTTATCACTTTCCCCATATCTTACAGTGCAGTATCGATTTTTTAAATTTGCATTTATGGTGCTACAGTGTTTAACCCACTTGCGCGTCCTCTCTAGTACCCATAGGATTTTCTTCTACATTTGCCAATTTTAAGGGAGTGGCTTATATTCGAGTATTGTCTTTTTTTTTCTCCCCACCCCCCTTTGAATTTTAAAGGTGCGGCTTATTTGCGGGTGCGGCTTATATTCAGGCCAGTACGGTATTTTCTTCCACAGAACTACATTCTTTGCACATTTTGAGACTTTTGCAAGGGACAAGTCCTAGGTAGAAATGGAGGTGTCTAGGGATAGGTGGATCAGCCTAGTTCTGGCCTGTTATACCCCATTCTCACATTAGTATGTAAAATGTTTATTTAAATTATGCAAAAAACATATTAAAAATGTATTCACGACATGTATTAGTTCAATGTAAACATTTCTAAATGAATTTGATCATAAAATGCATATGTTGAAGCCAAGATGTCCCTCTCCAAGCCATTGACACCAAACTGGGAGGGGTAGCTAATGCTGCAGAGGACATAATCAGAATTCAAAATGACCTTAACAGATTGGAGAACTGGGTGCAAGCTAACAAAATGAATTTCAATAAGGACAAGTGTAAGGTTCTGCACTTAGGCAGGAAGAACCAGACACACAAATATAGGATGGGGGACACCTTGCTTACTAGCAGTACATGTGAAAGGGGTCTAGGGGTCTTAGTAGATGACAAACTTAAAGGAGTCAATAATGTGATGCAGCAGCAAAAAAAGCTTACGCTATTCTAGGGCTGCATCAACAGAAGTATAGTGTCCTGATCAAGGGAAGTACCTCAGGTTACATACGCTTCAGGTTACAGACTCCGCTAACCCAGAAATAGTACCTCGGGTTAAGAACTTTGCTTCAGGATGAGAAATCGCGCGGCAGCAGCGGGAGGCCCTATTAGCTAAAGTGGTCTTCAGGTTAAGAACAGTTTCAGGTTAAGAATGGACCTCTGGAACGAATTAAGTTCTTAACCCGAGGTACCACTGTAATAGCACCACTCTATTCTGCCTTGGTCAGAGTACACTTGGAACACTGTGTCCAATTCTGGGCACCACAATTTAAGAAGGATGTTGAACAAGCTGGAACGTGTGCAGAGGAGGGCAACCAAGATGATCAAGGGTCTGGAAATTAAGCCTTATGAGGAGCTGAGTATATTTAGCCTGCTAAAGGGGAGACTAAGAGGAGATATGATAGCCATCCTCAAATATCTTAAGGGCTGTCACATGGAGGAGGGAACATGCTTGATTTCTCCTGCACTGGAGGGTATGACTCAAACCAGTGGCTTCGAGTAAGGAGATTCCAACTAAACATTCAGAAAAACTTTTAACAGTAAGAGCTGTTTGGCAGTGGAACAGACTCCCACAAGAGGTGGTAGACTCTCCTTCCTTGGAGGTTTTTAAACAGAGGTTGGGTGGCCTTCTGTCATGGATGCTCTAGCTGAGTTTCCTGCATAGCAGGGGGCTGGACTAG
Source organism: Podarcis muralis (assembly GCF_964188315.1). Lineage (NCBI taxonomy): Eukaryota > Metazoa > Chordata > Lepidosauria > Squamata > Lacertidae > Podarcis > Podarcis muralis. The sequence continues at coordinate 75,140,767 of NC_135661.1, read as the reverse complement.
ATGACCCTTGGGGTCTTTTCCAACTCTAAGATTTCATGTGACATATCAGCCAGAAGTCCACTTGAGGATCCCAGTTCAGTTTCTGCTCTCCCACACTACAGAAGGAAAAAATGGCAAAGCCATTACTAAAGACGTCTACCCTGAACACACATGATCCTGGAAATACTCAGACAGTGTTGACTTTGATCATAAGAAGCTGCCTTATGCAGATATTCTCCTTGGTCCATATATAAGTCATTGGGCAGAAGTAGGTGCTCCTCCTCACCCCACCTACACCTGTTTTTATAAGTTTTCAAAGGGTTGCACTGTGGGGTAAGGCAAAATCAATTTGCAATAAGCTGCCATTTTTGGAATGAAAACAGTTTATCAAGGAGCGGTTTACCGGCTCAAAAAAAATAGATTAGATTGCCTGTGGACTTCTTAGAGGGTGGGGAAAGTTCTCGGTATATATTCATTCTGGAATAATGAATATACAGCTAATGTCTCTGGAGGAGTTTCTAAGGAATAAGGCCAATGAATTCCAAATTGCTGAAGTTTGGCACAAATGCACTTCTGTAGTCTGGAAGTCCTGTCTACATATTCAGGTCAAACTTGATTCAGATGTTTTTCCTGCCCTTCGAGCTGAATCTGGGGGAACCTGATTCCTTCAGAGGGTAGGTAAGAAGGGAGAACGACATTTCTGAATGGTTTTCAATGCAAAACATACAGAAGTAATCCATGCTTTCAGAAAAGCAGCACACCCAGGGGATTGGTTCACATTCCGCCCTCTTCCTCTTTTGCTGAGAGTGGAATCAAGTGTATGGCATGTCACACCCGGAAACTGTCCAATATGTGAACCTCTACCCACAGCCAATGTGGCACGCTGCCAGGGGCACGACTACGTGATGATGCTAAACCTGTAGATCAGCCCCAGACTGTTCTGTAATGAAAGAATGCAGCTGGGAACTCTGTGTGAAGGTAAACCTTGAAAGGAAGACGTACATTTTCAGCATTTCCCATTCGACAAATACTCACCAGTCATAAGGAAGAGAGGAAAGGAGGCCCAGCCCAAGCCAAAAGACCATCCGTAAGGTCCTTTTCCTTCTGTCTGCCCTGTGAAGGTGGCCATGGCAATCATGACGCAAAGAGCTATTAAAGGGGGAAAATGCATTAGGATATTAGATTATGTATAAATCAAATCCTGGAAGATGACCAGGAAAATTCAGCTTGTACAAAATGAAGAGGCTCAGTTGCTCACCAAAGCCAAACATCATCATCAAATTATGCTGCTGCTGAAAGATGTGCACTGGCTGCCAATTAACTGCCAGGGTAGGTTCAGGGTGCGGTTATTGGTGTACAAAGTCCTAAGCAGTTAGGAACCAGCATGTTTAAAGGATTAACTCACCCCCTACATCGCAAGCTGACCACTGTGTTCTGCAGGAGATGGCATCCTGCAGGCCCCAGCCTATGAGGAGGTTCGTTCCACATTATGTCAAAATTGGGCCTTTGATGTGGTAACACTTGGAACTCCCTCCCACTACATATCCTCAAGCAAATTCTCTCTTGTCTTTTTAGTGCCTGGTAAAGATGTTCCTCTTTCAACAACCCTACTAAAATCTTTATCTCAGCTGGTATCTGTACTGGATCTGAACGGATGGATATGCAGATGCTGTTGTTTTAAACAGATTTTTATATTTACGGTTCTTATTTTTCAAATTGTTTTCATATGCCGTTGTTTAACTGTCTTTATATGTGTAACATGCAATAAAAAGATAAGTGTGCCATCACTCTGCAGTTCACTTGAACACAGACAGGTGGCGATGTAATATACAGTGTGATGAGAAGTGGTGGGTGGGTGGCCCAGGTGAGATGTAGAGGGACAGCCAGAACAGGTGGCAGCCACTGCCCTGCTCTGCTGCCCTCCTCTGCCTGCCAAGCCTGTGGCTTATTCTCCCAGGATCCAGAGAACCAGGCTGGTCAGCACAGCTAGTAGCCACCTTCCCGTGCTGTTCCTCTTGCCAGGCAAATTCTTCATCCCGCTTGGTTGTGGCAGCATGAGGTTAAAAGGGGAAAGTCTTAGAAGCATGCTATACTCAAGAAGGGGGATGTGGTTTTCATTCAATGGAAGCCACTTCTCACAGTGTGCCTTTTGAAGCCAACCCACATGGCTGATTTCTGACTCCAACATAGCAGGTGGATAGCAGTTGCCCTGGCGAGGCTTTGAAAGCCCTTTGCACCCCCATTTCTCCTTTGTAACTTTGAAACCAGGGATGGAAAGGGCTGGGGTTGCATTGCACCTTTTAACCATATCCATCAATTTGAGTGGGTCTGCTCTGAGCATATGCCTGTTGTCTTTGTCCATGGAGGAGACTCTTGAGAGTCCCATGGACTGCAAGAAGATTAAACCTACCCATTCTTAAGGAAACCAGCCCTGAGTGCTCACTGGAAGGACAGATCCTGAAGCTGAGGCTGCAATACTTTGGCCCCCTCACGAGGAGAGAAGACTCCCTGGAAAAGACCCTGATGTTGGGAAAGATTGAGGGCACAAGGAGAAGGGGACGACATAGGACGAGATAGTTGGACAGTGTTCTCGAAGCTACCAGCATGAGTTTGACCAAACTGTGGGAGGCAGTGGAAGACAGAAGTGCCTGGCATGCTCTGGTTCATGGTGTCATGAAGAGTCGGACACAACTAAACGACTAAACAACAACAACAACAACTCTGAGTATAACTTAGTTCCGCTAATAATAGTTTGTTAGGTATATACATCTGAGTTCTGGGGTTTGAGAAGCTTGAACTGACTGTGGAATCAGATGGTTATGATGCCCAGGTTACCTGCAACAAGGCTGGCTACAGCTGCGGTCTTGGTCTTGGAGAGGGAGCCAAATTGAAAGTCAAAAAATTTGCCAAAAAGCGTAAGGCAAGAGACGGCTCCAGCAATCATCCCGAAGAACATGAAGGCTCGGGTAGCATGGTAGTAATCTTTCAGGAAGGAAGGAAGAGAAAGAAAGAAAGAAGAGGGTTAAATATATCAATGGGATTGAACAATAGGACTCATTCATGTATTAAAAATAGTAAAGACAGTACAGACTACTGTCAACTGTTCTTTTTTGTTGTTGCCCATAGCATCCATTTTATGGTAGCACTGACATAAACTTTACCAAGATACGATTACCAGCATACACACACACACACACACACAGAGAGAGAGAGAGAGAGAGAGAGAGAGAGAGAGAGAGAGAGAGAGTGTAAAGGTCCTAACTCTAGTCACACTGGGCTCTTCATGGCAGTTGAAGAACCATGAACTGCCTCACACACTGCTGTGTACCTTAGAAATTAAAGTCTCTTCCTGGTTTGAATACTATACACTGAGTACTCCTAGCAGGATGCATGGGGTGTTGTGAAAGGGCTAGAACCACTGTGCACTTTTTGGGATAGTCTGTCCACTTTTAATAATAAATAATAATAATAAGACAGCCAAGTTCTCCTTGGTGCCCGACACTAGGCCAACACATTCAATGCTGGAGATTGATGGTGATGGCAGAGCTCTGAAAGAGCAATCCTCCGGGATAAACAATGCTACAAACAGTCCGCGATTGGTGGAGGATGGTGAAACCTGGTGGTGTCATCTCATGCAAGGTGACTACTTCACCTTCGCGCACCCAGGTCTCCGTCACGCAAGCCAGGTCAACCCTCTGCGAGATAAAGAAGTCTCGCAAGGTGGTGGTTTTATTGCCTATGGACCTGGCATTGCACAGCACCAATGACGGAGGTGGGTAATCCCTGCTCACCCCACCCTCGTCCCTTGGGATGAGGCGTAGATTGGAAGGGGTTCAAGCATCACCGCATCTCAAAACCCTTTGCCGATAACATCTACCCCTAACACCGTTCCTCTCTTGCCCTTCGACGGTGGCAATCCCAGACCCCACGCTAGCCTCACCTATAAAGGAATGATATCCCCTCACTAACATAACATCCCTGGGCCAAGTCTCCCAAATCGAAAAGGTATAATATTGAGATGAAAAATCAGCAGGACAAACATCCCCGGTAGGTAAAACCCATCCAGCCACACCCCAGGTAGCGAGGGGAGCCCCACACTGGTCCCCTAACTGTCAATCCCTCTCTCCCTCATAAGGTAGCTGGGGGGCTATTGATTCTTTCTGTGCCTTTGGGAGTATTAAAGAGGCATGTGCTGTAAAATGGGGGTCACTAGCGAGAAGAGAGCCAGCTTCATGTTCAGAGACTCCGTCCGTCCTATCTCGCCAAAGATACAGTAGAGAAAGTCGGTCGTTCTCATAAGTTTTAGGAGTATTAGGCAAAGGCCCTGGTATAGCCTGGGTGCTTGGTTTCAGGAATCTATCCACGGCATTAAGTTCTTTAGAAGTTGTTGCCGTGAGAGTGTCAGGGTCGCCGGGTTCATCTTCTCCATCGCTATCGCTTGGGAAAGGTTCAGGAAATTGCACAGGAGTCTTTCTTCGAGATGAAGGGCTATTGGGCATATTTCAATATTGTGTTCCAGGCTCTAATGTCCTTATGAGGAACGGCTAAGGGAGCTGGGCATGTTTAGCCTGGAGAAGAGGAGGTTAAGGGGTGATATGATAGCCATGTTCAAATATATAAAAGGATGTCACATAGAGGAGGGAGAAAGGCTGTTTTCTGCTGCTCCAGAGAAGCGGACACGGAGCAATGGATCCAAACTACAAGAAAGAAGATTCCACCTAAACATTAGGAAGAACTTCCTGACAGTAAGAGCTGTTCGACAGTGGAATTTGCTGCCAAGGAGTGTGGTGGAGTCTCCTTCTTTGGAGGTCTTTAAGCAGAGGCTTGACAACCATATGTCAGGAGTGCTCTGATGGTGTTTCCTGCTTGGCAGGGGGTTGGACTCGATGGCCCTTGTGGTCTCTTCCAACTCTATGATTCTATGATTCTATGATTCTATGTTTTGAATTGAGATCTCTGTCTTTATACTCAATAATCTCCTCTTCAGTTCTTCTAATTCTGAACTCACGAGTTTATCTTCCTCCTTTGTGCAGGTAGTGTTTCTATTGTTTAATTGAGCTTCCCTTATCGGTGTTTGCTTTGGTTCTCTGCCAGGGACCAGCTGCCTCACTGTCTCATCCTTGAAAACCCTTATTGGGTGAGACCGCCATAAGATGTTTTTCATCTCTATAAGTCGAGATGGAAGAGCTGGAGTTCTAAAAGTCATAAATAGGTGTGTGATGTTTCTTAAACTGGGCAGGAAATGGAAATTTTTCAGATCGACTTTTTGGTAATAGCAGTTCAAAAGCTGAGATAAGGATGTCGTAATTAACCTGCAATTCATCCACCTGTACTCATTTCGATGAATCTCAAGCATTATCTGGTTCACTTGGAGGACTTGGCAAGGCCTTATTTCATCTGTGACTCGTATTGACTGGCATAGATGTGTCTAATCCTCCTTTTAGCCCTTTGGGCATTTATAGAGGGAGGGCAAATATCCAAGTATTCCTCTATATTAGCTATTTTGGTGAAAAATTCATTCAGTCTTTGAAGAACTAAGACCATAGTTTCTGCTGACATGCAAATCTCTTGGTAAGGGTATAAATCTGGAATCTGCTGGAAATAAGTTCCTCTATTGTCTTGTTCTAAGGAAATGGGTGGGGGAGCATTTGGGCTAGGGAGAATCCTTCCTATTCCTGTTTTCTGGGTCAGATCATCTCCTTCCCTCCTTGAAAGAGGGGGGGTTGGATCATCTCCTTCCTTCTTAGATTGGGGAAGGGTTCCCCCAGCACAGTTTGCTCTGTTTCTGAGCTAGGAATGAAGGTGTTGGCTTTCCGCCTCTTCTCTGCGTTGGCCGAATTGTGAGTCCCAATTATGCTGTTTTGGCTCTTAATGCCTCGTTTTTTCCTTCTAGCAGGCATTCCAGATAATTAGAAGCATTGTATCAGGTCAAGGCCAAGTTTTACGTTCAATGGATGAAAACTGTGCGTTAGTCGCAAAGGCTGCAATCTTTCTTCTTTAGTGTTCCTTGTTACGCTAAATCGAGTTGAGCCATAAAACAATAGGTAATGAAACAATAAAACAATAAACCAGTAGGCTAAAAGCAAAGAAAACAAAATGACAACTAAAAATATAAACATAGGGTCTGAAAATGGCTAAAACCTAATTAAAAGCTTAATTGAGGGAGGGAAGTTCTGGCTAGGCTGCTACCTCCATCGCCATTTTGGCTGTATACCTACCCTGCAATCAACTCTCACCTGTGGCTCCTAGTCAGCATGTGGCAATGGCCACTTCCCAGGAATGACTTTGACTGGCTGGCTGAACTAGGTGAAGGCAGCCAATGGGTCTCAGACCCTTGGTGAGCTAGGGACTTCCCCTGTGTGCAAAGAGAGGCTCTGGTGGGATTGTGCAGATGAGATCAATAGTGGGTCCAATGATCAAGAGGGTGGTTTCTGCACATGCTGAAGATGGAAGTGAAGGGCAGATGGGGCTCATCAACCTGGGAAGACATCTGTAGCATAGGTGGCAACTCCCTGGGTGCTCGAGCAGCCACAAAATCCCCCATGAAGGGGCCGGGCACCCACAAATTTCGGTGCCAGGGCCATGCACGCTGCATGGCACCCACAGCCCCAGGCACCCACAGTTGCAGGGCCAAGTTGGCACTCCTGATCTGTAGGCCATCTAGGAGAAGGAAGGAAACCTCTGCTGCTTCGTGGGATATCTACAGGAGAAGAAAAGGCTAGGGAGTAAACCCTACACAAATCCAAAGTGGAGTCCCTAAGACTGTTGGATGACACCTTATATGTCTCCTTCCAGTAACTTCCGCAGCTAAGCTGGTACTCTGCTTTCCTTTGGACCACACCAGCAAGGCCAAGAGCACAGTCTTGTCACCTGAGCACCCCAGGAACACTGCTCAGGCTTGCACCCTGGGGAGGTCACTTCAATGCTGCTAACGCAGTGGTTTGACTTCGCTCCCGGAGGCACACTCAATTCTCACACTCAACAACAGTACTCAGAGCTGAAGACAGAGAAGTTCTTACCTGGCACATCCATCCCAAATGAATGACAACCATCTTTGGAATTACAACCTACCCACAGGCCATTGTTGGAAACACTGTTTTGCAACCAGTAATCTGAGCCCAGGGCAATGAGGAGGAACAGGAGGCTGATGAAAGCACAAACCACAGTGCTAAACTGTAGGACATTCATTGCGAGAATGCTCAGCTATGTAACAGAGGCGAGAAATAGGGATGATGAACCTGCGGAAAGGAGATATTCATGTTATTTTTCATCAGTTGCATTCCCTCCAACCTTCCTCAGATGAAAATAGGGACATCTCTCTCTCTCATTTTTATTAAATTTTCTGTTTTACAATTTAAAGTACTAATGTTTACATCCTTAAGATATCAGTGACTTCCCTTCTTCTCTTCCCATGGTTCGTTTTACATATCATCAATCCCTGCATATTTTACAGAGACTATACCATTCAGTATTCCATTATTACATCCATCATAACTTATTTACACTGCTGAATTTATCTAAATGCTGCCAGGATTTTCAGCTGTACACAGTTATTTCCCATATATTCAATAAACATTTTCCAATCTTCTCTAAACATATGCTCTTCTTGTTCTCTTATTTTATATGGAAAAGAAGAACATTTGTCACTAACCTCAACTGACCCTCCTTGACCCTCCATTTGTTGTCCATCTCCCAAGCATTTTCTATCAGAAGAGGGGCAAGTGTAGGGCTGACATATTTCAAAAAGTGAACATCCAGAGCTGCTCTTTTTTTTTTTTTTTTTTTGCAAAGTTACTGAACTTTTTAGGCAAAATCTCATTTTTGAGCTATTCACATGGGAAATCACCAAAATCCTGACGTCCGACATTGGTTGCCACACGACAGGATTTTCCTGGACATTTCCCGCCCAGACGCTGCTTCCGAATACTGCAGTATTCCGGCTATGATGATGATGATGATGATTTCTGGGAAATTCCTGACGTATGGCAATCCTAGGCAAGTGCCACCTCCATCACGCCCGACAGAACATAGAGCATATGCCCTCCACTGCCCTGAGAAAAATCCCTTAATCCCGTTTTTTATCCTGTTTTATTCTTTGGTAGATTTACAAAAAGGAGGAGGAGGAGGAGGAGGAGGAGGAGAGTTTGGATTTGATATCCCGTCTTTAACTCACCTTAAGGAGTCTCAAAGCGGCTAACAATCTCCTTTCCCTTCCTCCCCCACAACAAACACTCTGTGAGGTGAGTGAGGCTGAGATACTTCAGAGAAGTGTGACTAGCCCAAGATCACCCAGCAGCTGCATGTGGAGGAGCGGGGAAGTGAACCCAGTTCACCAGATTACGAGTCCACTGCTCTTAACCACTATACCTCTTTCTCCCTGCCCATCGTGGCCCTGTCCTCTGCCTGCCCCTCAGAGCTGGTGGGTCACATGGGGCAGGGCCTCGGTGGTGGCAGCCTCTCATCCTTCTTGGCCGCTCTCCAGCAGCCGCTAGGAACTGCCCAAGGGGAAGAGGGAAGAGGCCAGCAGTCACGGCCATGGAAAGGCAACAGTGTACTTTCCTTGCAGCTGCTACAGCCGCAGCCACTGCTCGGGACAAGCACTGGCTCAGCTTGCAATAATAATAATAATAATAATAATAATAATAATAATAATAATAATAATAAATAAATAAATAAATAAATAATAAAATAAAAAATAAAAATAAAAATAAAAATATTATTTATACCCCGCCCATCCGGCTGGGTTTCCCCAGCTACTCTGGGCAGTTCCCAACAGATTTAAAACAGAATAAAACATCAGTAATTTAAAACTTCCCTAAACATAAACAGGGCTGCCTTCAGATGTCTTCTAAAAGTCAGGTGGTTGTTCCTTGACATCTGATGGGTTGGCGTTGCCCAGGGCAGGTGCCACCACCGAGAAGGCCCTGGGCTTGGTTCCCTGTAATCTCGCAGGGAGGTAACCGCCAGAAGGCCCTCGGAGCTGGACCTCAGTGTCCGGGCTGAACGATGGGGGTGGAAACTGCACTGGCAGGGGAAATACAGTGGTGCCTTGCAAGACGGAAAACCCGCTAGACGAAAGGGTTTTCCGTTTTTGAGTTGCTTCGCAAGACGAATTTCCCTATGGGCTTGCTTCGCAAGACGAAAATGTCTTTCGAGTCTCGCCATTTATTTTTTTTGCTTTCCCCCCCCCCCCTTTTTCAAAGGCGCTAAGCCACTGATAGCCTTTTAGCAGCTTAGCCGCTAATTCTTTAATAGCCGCTAAGCCGCTAAATCGCTAATAGCGCTAATCCTCTTAGGGGTTGCTTCGCAAGACGAAAAAACCGCTAGACGAAGAGAATCGCGGAACGGATTCTTTTCATCTTGCGAGGCACCACTGTAAGGACATTCCAGGATGAAATCGGAAGCAAGGGTGGCTTTGTAATTCCGGGACTTTCCCTGGAAAATCAGGGCACTTGGAAGGTATGCGGTTGCAGACTATGTTTCGATTTTTCTTTAAAAAGGTCTACAGCAGATTGTGCTGTTGTGAAGAGATGTCCTCAGACACAGCAGACTGTGACAGGCATTTAGCATTTCTATACTGCAGGTCCTCAGGGTGCTTTGCAAGTAAAAAAACTGTTCCCTCCTTCCCTGTCCTGAGAATCTCAGACCCTGCAAGTGTCCCTATATTCCACGGATGTCCCTGATTTAGAGAAGCTGTCCCAGTTTCTGATTTGATCCTGGAATATTCCGCTTTTCCATAGAAAGCCCCTATTTTCAATGGAGAAATGTTGGATGGTATGGAGTTATCCAACCCCCAAGTTGTCTGAAGGCAATCCTATATAGGGAGGTTTTAAAAAATGCTTTATTATGTTTTTATATATGTTGAAAGCTGCCCAGAGTGCTGGGGCAACCCAATAAGATGTGTGGGGTATTAATAATAAAATAATCATTACGGAATGGGTCGTCCCTATTTTCATCGGAGAAATGTTGGAGGGTGTAGACAGGTATCCCCAACCTGCGGTCCTCCAGATGTTTTGGCCTACAACTCCCATGATCCCTAGCTAACAGGACCAGTGGTCAGGGATGATGGGAATTGTACTCCAAGACATCTGGAGGGCCGAAGGTTGGGGATGCCTGGTGTAGAATCTTGGTGGCACTTGGTGAAACCTAATGATTTCTCTGCCTGTTTAGCAATTGCAATGTGCTCTGCTTGTGGTTGTGGCTGATGTTTATCTTTCCAAAAAATTGGAATTCCAATTTTGATGCAATAAAATATAACCCTTCACAGAGCTATAATACCAGAGTGCTAAACTGTCAATCCCATGGAATTCTGGAAATCGTAGCTCTGTCAGGAAAAGGGAGTTGCCTGCAAGCTCTCAGCACCCTTTACAATTCCTGGGATTCAGTGTAAAGAAACGGAAGGTACATTCTTTCACCTTTGGTGGACGTGCCCAAGGATTAAGGCTTTCTGGGAGATGATATATAATGAAATGAAAAAGGTATTTAAATATACCTTCCTGAAGAAACCAGAGGCCTTTCTCCTGGGCATGGTCGGCCAATTGGTGCCAAAGAAGGACAGAACTTTCTTTTTGTACGCCACAACAGCAACAAGAATACTTATTGCAAAGTATTGGAAGACACAAGATCTACCCACCCGGGAAGAATGGCAGATGAAGGTGATGGACTATATGGAACTGGCAGAAATGACTGGCAGAATCCGAGACCAGGGAGAAGAGTCGGTGGAAGAAGATTGGAAAAAGTTTAAAGTCTACTTACAGAAATACTGTAAAATTAATGAATGTTAGAATGATGTTGGATAAGAAGTTAAGTGGTTTTTAGCTGTAATGCTATAAAGGAATATGAAAAAATGGATTATTAACAGGTAAAAATTTAATGTTATAATATTTTAAGATTAAAGACTAGGATAAACAAAGAGGGAAAGGATTTGCTGAACTAACAAATTGAATTGGAATACAAAAAAGGGAGGTGTGAGGAGGTCCGGGAAACAAGCAAATGAAAGATAAGTAATGGAAAGATGGAATTGTTTTTAACTATTTTTATTTTGTATTTTTATTTTTTATTTTTTCATTTTGTAATATTTTGAAAATCTTAATAAATATCTTTTACACAGAAAAAAAAATACAATTCCTGGGATTCTTTGGGTGAAGTCATGACTGTTTAAAGTGGTATAATAGTGATTTTAATGTATGGGTGCTCATGTGGCCTAAATCTACCAGATTAAATAATCAGACTGACAGATTAAAGCAGACTCGGTTGAATTTAATAGGTGTCCTCAATTAACTAAGCAACAGGGTTGTTGTTGTTTTTTAGAAAATAAAGCTAGCTTTAACACAACTTCCCACAACTGTTGGAAGTGGCATATGCCCATTTAAAAGCGTCATTCATAATATAGGATATGCCTCTTCAAAGCAATTACTATTACTATATGTGAAACGAATAATCTAGAAATAAAATATGCTTTCCTTCAGAGCTACTGCTAATTGATATGCAGATTGATGTGCATATAACCAACCAACCATTCAATTATATTAACCATAAAGCATTATATATAGCAAAGCAAACTAACACCCTATTTCCACTGCATTCCAGTTTCACATGCACTTAGAGATCCATTCCTCCCTGTTTAGTGTTGCAACAAAAAAGCATCAAAATTCCGCATCAAAATTGTATGCACTTTGCCCTAAAGTACACATTTTCAGCGCATTTGAGACATGCCTATCTGAACTGGAATTGCTCCACAAAATTCAAGGATGGTTCTAATCCATTTGACACCTGTGTTCCAATCTTCATATAAGTCCAGGACTAGTTAACTTTAAAATGTGGACCAAACATACTTTATCAACAAAATAAGCATCATAGAAATTAGAACTAAGAAGTTGACTGTGTGTCTGTGTGTTTAGTATTTCACTGCATTAAACTAGTGCAAAGCAATAGATTTTAGCCCCTCTCACTGGTTCCATTTAAGTAGTATCCAAATTAACTAACCAGCTTTTTTTTGGGGGGGGGGTTCCCTTTCCCTCCTGCATAAATCTACAGATCTTTCATCTCACCTGGCTCAGAATCGGCTCCTCTTTTCTTCAGGTGAAGTCAGCACTCTTCAACAAGTGCCAGGCATGCTCTGACTCCACCACCCATGGGATTTGTATTTTAACAGGGATGGGCAGGATCAGCTCCTCCTCTCTGAGGGCACAGCCCTTCTGTGAAAGGCCCCCATCTCTCTCCACCAAACTTTGTGTTCATTTGCTTCCTTCTTGTAGCTAATTTTTATAAAATTTTGTGTTTTACAGTTTAAAATACTCATTAAAATATCAGTGGCTTCCCTTCCTCTCTTTCCATGGTTCATTTTACATATCACAAATCACTGTATCTTTTACAAAAACTGTACCATTCAGTATTCCACTATTGAATCCATCAAAACTTATTTACACTGTTGAATTTATCTTAATGCTGCCAGCGTTTTCAGCTGTACACAATTATTTCCCATATATTCGACAAACGTTTTCCAGCCTTCTCTAAACGTATGTTCTTCTTGTTCTCTTATTCTATCCGTTAAGTCTGCATGTTGCACATATTCTGTCAGCTTGAGTTGCCATTCTTCTTTGGTTGGGACCTCACTCCTTTTCCCATGTTTGGGCTAACAAAACCCAGGCCGCAGTAGTAGCATACATAAATAACCTTTTTTTGACACCTGGGAAATTCAGTCTGAATTACCCCCAACAGAAAGGACTCTGATTTTTTGGGGAAAGTACTTTTAAACATTTTTTCCCCAGTTCATTATGGATCATTTCCCAATATTCTTTTACCCTTTTACAAGTCCATGTCCATTCGCTTCCTTTGTTTCTTCTCCGAATGGCTGAGCTGGCTTGGCAGAGGTGGATCAGTACACGTTTTGCTCAGGTATGAGGATCATTTCAGACTCCCCACCTGTTCTATGGACTCATCCTCCCATATCTTTAATAGCAGCTGCTACATCTGCAGCTGCAGCCGGGGGTCCAACTTGAATAAAATATTTTGGGGGAGGAGCAGGTAAGCCCCACCCCACATAATCGATCACATGACACAGTGCACACACACCATTTGAATGGCAATGGCCATCAACTTTGGGGGCTCCCAACCACTCAAATAATTTACTGGGGGCCCAAAGACCCCACAGACCCCTAGGAGTTGGCTTCCAGGACTGCAGCTGAAGATCAAACCACTACGAAATACACAGGAGGAAGAGAGGGCATTAATGATTCTCCCCCTCTCCTCCACCAGCCAGGTGGCACTACTAAAGGTACAGTAGGTTGTTTCCAGGTATAATTGTACACAGAGGGCCAGGAAGTGGAAGCAGTGGACCAGATGGGGATGCCTTGTGGTCCATGTTTGGCCCACAAGCTTGAGACTCCCCAGCCTCCTCAGGTGTGTTCCTCATCGTAGCCTCTTTTCTATGTTCAGCTGAGTCGGAATGAATCCCCATTGCCCATGATCAGAGAAGCCTCTCACACCTCTGCCCCCACCGGATTGCTAAATTGTTGTTTTTGCCAAAGTAATGAGGCTCTTCACTGCAGATGGTGACAGCAGTCACAAAATTAAAAGATGCCTGCCTCTTGGGAGAAAAGCAATGACAAACCTAGACAGCATCTTAAAAAGCAGAGACATCACCTTGCCGACAAAGGTCTGTATAGTTAAAGCTATAGTTTTCCCAGTAGTGATGTATGGAAGTGAGAGCTGGACCATAAAGAAGGCTGATCGCCAAAGAATTGATGCTTTTGGATTATGGTGCTGGAGGAGACTCTTGAGAGTCCCATGGACTGCAAGAAGATCAAATGCATCCATTCTTAAGGAAATCAGCCCTGAGTGCTCACTGGAAGGACAGATCTTGAAGCTGAGGCTCCAATACTTTGGCCACCTCATGAGGAGAGAAGACTCCCTGGACAAGACCCTGATGTTGGGAAAGATTGAGGACACAAGGAGAAGGGGACGACAGAGGACAAGATGGCTGGACACTGTTCTCGAAGCTACCAGCATGAGTTTGACCAAGCTGCGGGAAGCAGTGGAAGACAGGAGTGCCTGGTGTGCTCTGGTCCATGGGGTCACGAAGAGTCGGACACGACTAAACAACAACAACGAGGCTCTGCTTATGGCGTCCCCTCCAAGTGCCCCTCAGTCTCGTAACATTAGGGAGGGGAGTCCTGGGACAAATTTTATACTATGTTTATAGGAACCTGTACTGAAGTTATTTATACCACAATGTTATTTTATTTTTATTAAGGCATTTCTTTAGGACTTAATCATACACGTTTGTAAGCCGTGTGCATTAAGAAAACCAAAAACCTACAGGAAACAGGAAAATCAAACAATACAATATACATCATACACAAACCACTACCTTGAAATGCCTGCTGGAACAAGAAAGCTTTAGTCATGCATCTCAAGTGCAGGGAGGAGGTTGCTTTTGTAATCTTGGTTTGGAGGGAGTTCCACTAGGTTAGTCCCATACAATGAATGCACGGCTTATAGAAGTTCTGGTGAGTGTGAGTTATAGAGACACTCCCTTTGACAGATCTGCATCCACAGTTGCCACACATTGGGTCAACATCTTCAGAGAGCTGTCCTGGTCCATCAATGCCACTTCAGACTTCATGAGAATACATGAAATTTAAATATACAGTCGTACCTTGGAAGTTGAACAGAATCCGTTCCAGAAGTCCATTCGACTTCCAAAACGTTCGGCAACCAAAGCGTGGCTTCTGATCAGAAGCTGCGGAAGCCACGTTGGACGTCCAGCTTTCCAAAAATAGTTCACAAACTGGAACACTCACTTCCAGGTTTGCGGCGTTCAGGAGTAAAAACATTCGAGAACTAAGCTGTTCAAAACCAAGGTATGACTGTATATGTATTTGTCCCCAACATGCATTGCTTCGTTTCTGTAAATGTTGAGAGCAGCCATTTTATTGCCGATCACTCAGTTATGCAAAGTCCCTTCAATAGCATGTCCTCAAACTCTGAAAGTACCGGTATCTTTTCACACAGGGAAAGATACAGCATTTCATTAAAAAACAACAACCCCTCTCCATACAAAATTGTTAATGTCAATGTGGCCTGTTTGTTTTTCCAGATAGTTGTATGTTTCACTGGTGTTAAATTTAGAACGCTCACTCAGGATGCCTCCGGACTGTCAGTTTTGCAGGAGAGGTTAAAGGACATGCTGTAACTTTATGTTTGCACAAATAAAGTAGATTAAAGTGCTCTGTCGCCCTGGCACAACAAATCCACTTTTCAGAAGGAAACAGAAGGTGCCATTCAATTCTAGTCCTACTCATTAATTTCAATGGGTCTACTCTGATTTAGATGGCTAGAATTTAGACTATTTGTGGTTAGAGAGGTGATGGGGGTAGATTGACAAGTAGTTTGTATGTGTATTTGTGAAGAAATAATGAGAAGTCAAGTAAACACCTGACAAGCAGATCAGGATGAAGACAGGATGAGTGATATTTGTATAACTGCTCCACAAGCAAATCAGAATGGATGCTCAATAAAGACTGGACATAGTCTAAACTCCTCCTAACCTTTTTTTTTTTTTTTTTTGCAAACAATAACAGGATGAATAAACAGGTTGTCCGTCACATTCAGTCAAATTCAGGTCCGATTAAAATGCCAGAAATGAATTCAGGAAGAATTTGCATGTGAGATGATAGATAGTTGTGTTGCACCGGCTGAGTTTTCAAAGATGTCTGCTGGGTACAGAACTTGATCTCCTGATTCTACAGGCAATTCCCCACTTATGCAGGGGTGATGTTCTGAGGCACCGTGCGCTGAAGTGAAATCATGTATATTGGGAACACCATTGGAAAAGCCTGCAAACACTCTCTAAACCTCTTGAAAGCCCCTTTAAAGTCCACCACAATCGCACTCTCCAAACATCCTTTCTCAAACTCAAATTCTCTGCAGGCCTCAAGGTTCAGTGCAAAGGCTCCTGGGATTGGGAGACACTGTTTTCGAACCATTTTTGTCATTTCCATGCTCTTTTAGGGCCATCCCCCACTTCCATGCCACTTCTGGGTTCGCGGTGATGCATGCATGAACAGTCGTGTATGGCTTGAACATGCGTAAATGGAAGGTTGCCTGTAAATCCAAAGGCATATTTCTGTCGTTGTAATGAGGTTGCCTTTTTTGGCTTGGGAATCTGTGTGCTTGTGTTAAAAATATTCTTTATTAAAACCACAAGCTGTGAAACAAACAGAAGAATAACAATAGTCATTTGCACTATACAGAAACTGAAGGCCAAAACTCAAAACAAACAATGTAATCCATAGATAATTCCTTTCTGTTTGATTCATACAAGATACCTGTCTTTCTGGTTCCTTACATTAACGGAATGAATAATAATATTGCTTAGCATCATTCTTAACTCGTAATACTAGCATGTGTTTGGCCAATACTATACTGTAAATATTTTGTAACCTCTAAAAAGAAATGTTTTAAAATGGTCACAGTTTAGGGGAATGAAAAAGGTTTCTTTCAGAACTGGGAGTAGCCTATATGTTGCTCTCCAGATGTTGGTGAACTCCAGCTGAAATCAGCCCCAGCTAGCTTGGTCAATGGCCCTATGGACAAGGTTGATGGGAGTTGTAACTAGGGTTGCCATACGTCCAGTTTTTCCAGGACATATCTGGTATTTAAAGGGTGAAAACATCATCTGGGGGGATTTTTTAAAAATTGCCAAAATGTCCAGGGTTTTGTGGTTTTAGACAAAGCACACGTGTGCTCGGGAACTGCCTTCCAGGAGCATGAACAGCTGTGCCCTGCAAGCGCAAGCAGCATGCCTCAGAGCGGAAGGAGCATCAGGGCTCCTTTATGTGGTTCAGCTGGGGCACGGGAGAGCTCCCAATCCCCAGCTGAGCCAGCCCTAGTGCTCCCCCTGCTCGTGGGCAAACCAGTGCCGGGCTGGGGACTCCTTTAACTGCTCAGCTAAGCAGTTTCACAGAGCCCACCCTCCCCAATTTAATTTAATTTAATTTAATTTAATTTAAAATAATAAATAAATAAATTAAATTATGTTCTCTCTTCTGGTTTTGAAGATATGGCAACCCTAATTTATAACACAACAGCATTTGGAGGACACTAAGTTGGCTAGCTCAGTAGTCAGTTAACGGATTCCAATGTGCTGTGAATTTGTTATTCCTTAACACTATTGCTATTGTTATCAGCTTCATCACGAAAGTATAGTCATTTCCTCCAGGCTCAACTTGTCCCAGTGCAGACAGTGTCTGTGTCTGTAACATCAACATAGCTCATCTGAAAATGTAGCACAATCTTTTCCTCATTATGTTCAAGCGGCATTCATTTGGAAAGCCAGCCCACCTATCAGGAGAGAAAAAGGGCTGGTGAGGGCATAGCCAGCGGGGAATAAAACACTATCTGAGATATCCAGATCATTGATCCCAGCATTGCCTTCCTTTCTCATCAGGGGAATCATGCCCTGATCCCCAAAGCCCTGCCATTCTAACAGGCCCAATTCTCTCCCACAGAACTACATTGTTTGTGCATTTTGAGACTTCTACAAGGGACTCCTCTTGCCAGGCTTCATCTGTTTTCATAGGTTTTCAAATAGGTGTATTGTGGGATAATGCAAAATCAATCTGCAAAGAGCATTTACTTCTGGAATAAAACCCATTTAGCAAGAAGTGCTTTTCGGGACCAAAAAACTTATCTAGATTCTCTGCGAATAAAACAAGTGCACTGTCTCCATTCATTCTAGAATATAATATCATTTGTACTCAGCCGGTCTCTGGGAGAGTTTGTAAGGAATAAGGCTAGTGAATTACGAATTGCAGAAGTTTGGCACAAATGCATTTCCATATTTCGGAAATCCTCCCGACACACTTAAGTCAAACTTGTTTTAGATGTTTTTCCTGCCCTTCAAGCTGAATCTGGGGAAACCTGATTCCTTCAGAGTGTTGGTATGAAGGGAGAATGACATTTCTGAATGCTTTTCAAGGCCAAAAAAATCCAGAAGTAATCCATGCTTGCAGTCAAGAAGCACACCCAGGGGATTGGTTCACGTTCCACCCTCTACCTCTTTTGCTGATAGTGGTATTCTGAAACTGATCAATATATGAGCCTCCGTCCGCAGCCAAAGTGGCCTGCTGCCAGGGACACGACCACATGATGCTAAATGTGTAGCTCAGCCCCAGACTATTCCGCAATGAAAGAATGCAGCTGGCAACTCCATGCGAAGGCAAACCTTTAAATAAAGACGTACATTTTCAGCGTTTCCCATTTGACACATACTCACCAGTTATACGGAAGAGAGGAAAGGCGGTCCAGCCCAAGCCAAAAGAAAAGCCATAAGAGGCTTTTCCTCCTGTCTCCCCTGTGTAGACGGCCATGGCAATCATGACGCAAAGAGCTATTTTAAAAAAATACATTAAGATATAAAGTTGCTTGTACATTAAATATTCCAGATGGGTACAGGGCTAGGGTCAAGGATCAAGTGGAACTGATTGTATTTAAGTGTTGCTGTTTTAAACTATTTTTTCAATTTATAATTGTTTTTTTAAAAATTGTTTTCACATTTTATTTATTTATAATGTCTCACCATGTTGTCATTTGTTGGAAGCCACCCAGAGTAGCCGTAGCAACCCAGTCAGATGGGCAGTCTATAAATATATAACTTATTATAGTAGTTGTAGCAGTAGTAGACTATATTTATATTTGTTTTTAAAATTGTGTTCATATTTTATTTATTTAGTTATAACAATACTTATATGCTTCTGTATCCTAAAGATATGTTACAGAGGGTGAGTAGAACAGCAAAAGGTAGCAGAGCTAGCTCACTAGTTCCTGCTGCCCTCTCTTGGATGTTTGCTCATCTAGAACATAGCTGTCAAGCGTCCCTTATTTGGAGGGACAGTCCCTTATCCCAGCGCCATGTCCCACTGCTGTCCCTTAAATTTCCCGGGTTTCAAAGGAAGCAGCTCCTCTCCCTCCCTCCCTGCCAGCCAGGGAGGAGGGAGGCTCCAACTGTGTTGCTTGGCTGCCCGGCCCGCCCCCCTCCGGCCTCCTCTCACCAGCCTCAGCCCCTGAGAGCTCCTCCCCGCCGGGACTGGCGGGAGCCTCGGGCCCTTCCGCCACCATCCTCCTCGCGGCTGCCAAACTGAGCGTCTCTGCCTAGGGGCCTCCCCTCTGCCCGTCACCGCCGCTCCCGCTCCTGCTAGGCCGTACGGCGGCTGTGCCGCCGAAGGACCCGGATGAGATGGGCAGCCTGGCATGGCCTATGAATTGCTGAGGTGCCTTGAGAGGAGAGCGAGGGCAACCATAGAGAAAGCAGTTCAGAGAGAAGAGGAAGAGGTGGAGGCGGAGGCAGAGGCAGAGGCGCGGGCAGGTGATCCAAGGGCTACAAGGGAAGGACCGCAAGTGCTTCTCCCATAGATTTGTAGTGGTAGACTAGCATAGATGGTCTGATCTGCGGGTTTACTTCGGGCGTTATTTCCCCCCCTTCCTCCCGCCCCATTGATGGAATTGAGAGCTGCAGATGGAGCACGAGAGAAAAGATACAGAACTGAAGCAGCATCTTCGTAGCTTGGACTTCGTTTTGCGCGAAAAATGGTTGCTGCTTGTAGTTATTTAATTGCAGTTTTTCATCAGCTGGTGTCTTGAGCACCAACCTCTGGAAACGAAGGGCTAAAAACCGGCGCTGCTCTCCAAAATTATCTGGTCCCTTATAACTTCGTATTTCAGCTGGTTGACTAAAATCCCTTATTTTGGCTGCTGGTCCCTTATTTTCAAGGCTGCTGGTCCCTTATTTTCAAATCTGTAAGTTGACAGCTATGATCAAGAAAGCAGAAGGAGAGGTCCTTTCGAACTCGAGGAAAACCGACAGTCCCACTTCTGCAGTACTTTCTGCCTCTTCTTCCTCAATCTCATACAAGCCTGTTTTTTTTGCCCAACCTCCAACTTTGATCTGTCTTCAGTCTCCCACCATCATTCCCCTGCCTCTGAGCCTTCCTCCTCTGAGGCTTCCCTAGAGGGCTTTCCGGCTGGTACCTTCCTCTTCGTCCAGCCAGTGCCTGGCATCTGCTGGCAGAGTTACCAGCCACTGCCAAGGGCAGACCCTCCAAGTGTCCCTATTTTCCAGGAACAGTCCTGGATTTACAGAAGCCATCCCGGTTTCTGATTTTATCCTGGAATGTCCCGCACATTTCCTTAGGACGTCCCTATTTTCATTGGAGAAATGTTGGAGGGTATGGAGTTGTGTGACACGCCCCACCCCAAACCAAGGAGATAAATAACTGTACAACCTAAGGTGATTCAGACATTTAAGCTGGCACATTCTACCTGAGAAACCCCTGCTATTCTATCGTATGCAACAAATAATTTTTAGGAGACGTGATCGTGGTTTATAGTATCTGCAGTGCCTGATGTCTTTATGGTTTTTATGGTTATTATTGCTTTTCTTTTTGTTCCCTTTGTGAATGCTGCCATGGCCTTTGGCTAGTGCAATAAAGTTTATGATGAAAAACTATACTACCTTTAGAAGACATCTGAAGGTAACCCTGTTCCATGTTGGAGGGTATGCAATGGAACGATGCGTGCATTACACTGTCAGCACCAAACTCCTACTTCTGTTCACCAAACATGCAAGTGGGTGGGAGGCAAAATGGTGAGGCCAGCAGAAATCCGCTGAACAGGGTGCTTCCAGGGCAAGGGGGAAGTAGGGCTGAACCAGTCCCACCACTAGCATGTCGTAGCATTGAGCTTGATCTGAACCTGACTGAAGCACCAGCCAGGAACTGGGCCTGATCATCCTGCTTCCCTCACCCCCCGCCACTTGCAACATATCCATTGGATGTGGGGTGGGTGGCTCCACCACTTGCAAAACCCTGGAGGTGGACAGAGGAGGATTCGATAGCACCTTTCATTATTGATTTCAGTCGCTCTGCTCAGAGTATAACTTCATTGGATTCAAGCAAGAACATTTTGCGTGGACATTTCAGCTTGGCACAGTATATAGCTTTGTGATTTGGGGCTTAAGGGGCTTTGACTAACTGGAAGCAGATGCTTATGACCCCCCCCCCCCCATAATACCTGCAACAAAGCTGGCAATGGCTGCGGTCTTGGCCTTGGAGATGGTGCCAAGTTGCAAGCCGAAAATCGGGCCACAAAGACCAATGCAAGAGACGGCTCCAGCAAACATCCCAAAAAACATGAAGGCTCGGGTAGCATGGTAGTAATCTTTCAGGAAGGAAGGAAGAGAAAGGAAGAAGGAGGCTAAATGCCCAAAACAGCCATTTTGTGCTGCAACACACTGCACTTTAATTCCCTCCCCCCCCCCCCAAGAAAAAAGTATGGAGTAAATGTGTTATCCCTAGTCACACTGGATTTTCAGGGAGTTGAGGAATTGTCAGCTGTGCCCCCCCCCCCCAAGTTACGGTTGAATACTACACCACTAGTACTCCGAGCAGAAGACAAAAAACTTACCTTTCACATTCATCCCATGTGAAACGCAAGTATAAACTAGCCCAATATTAACACATGATTTCCAGAGGCCAGCGTGGCTCAAGGCATTTGCCAGCCAGTTGTTTGAGCACAGGGCAATGAGGAGGAACAGAAGGCTGATAAAAGCACAAACCGCGGTGCCAATCTGCAGGGGCTGCATCATACGAATGGTCAGATCTGTGACTGCTCAGCCTAATTGGGATGGCGAGCCTGAGGAAGGGAGACATAGACATTATTCCACATAAGTTGCAGTTTATGTTTGGGTGTGCTTAAAATCTGCATATGTGCTGAGAGGCCTACCACAGATTGTGCTGTCATGAAGATTATATTTATAATTATAATAATTCAGTTCTATACCGCTTTATATTTTAAAGAAAAATCTCAAAGCGGTATACAGAATATGACAACATCATCAACAAAACAATCTGAAGGAAGCCAAATATAGAGCATACAGTCAAAGCAACATAATTAACAGAAAATAAAAATATTATCTTCAAGATTTGAAAATAAAACATTACAAAGGAGATCAACTACAGAATACATATTTAACACAAAAAGTCATCAACTACAGAATACATATTTAACACAAAAAGTTATCAGAAAACCTTAAACATTTTTTTAAAAAAACCCACAACACTGCTAAGTGAAGTCAAATATAAAATGCACATTTAAAACAGCCTAATTAACAAGAGAATACAATATTACCATAAGCATGACACGGCTGTTTGACAGGCACAAAATGATGGGGGAAAAGAATCCAATAGTTTGGGGTTCTTGTGAGGCATAGCTCCGGCACTGAATGTGTTGGTCTCGTGTGGGGCACCAAGGAGAGCTTGGCTGTCTGTCTGGTGTACCGACCACCCAGCACACCGGCAGCCACCCTGTCAGACCTGCTGGAGGTGGTGGCGGGCTGGGCCTTGGAGTTCCCAAACCTACTGGTTTTGGGAGACTTCAGCGTCCATGCCGATGCCGCTCCCTCCTCACAGGCTCTGGACCTAGTGACTTCCATGGCAACACTAGGGCTCTCCCAGTTTGTTTTGGGCCCCACTCATCAAGCAGGCCACACGCTGGATCTGATCTTTGGGGCTGGCATAGATGTGATCATGCTATCCCCCTTTGGAAGTGCCATGGTCTGATCACTACGCTCTGAAAGCCAAGATTAACTTCCCGCTCCTCCCCTGCTCGGGTGGCGAACTTATTTGGGCTCGTCCGCGAAAGCAGATGGATCCTGATAGATTCCAACAAGCCTTGAGGGACCCTGCTCCTCCTGGCGGCTCATTAGATGACCTTGTTGAGGACTGGAATAACCGGCTCTTGGCAGCCATTGATGAGATCATGCCTAAGCGCCCTCTGCGACCCCGTCGAAACCGGGCCCCTTGGTTTACTGAGGAGCTCCGGAAAATGAAGCGGGATCTCAGACGGCTAGAGCGAGTATGGCGACGGACTCGTGACGGAGCCTCAAGAACATCTTATAGGACGCTTATGAAAGCCTATGAGATGGCTATGAAAGCTGCTAAGAAATCTTTGCAGCTTCCATTGCATCCGCTAGCTCTCGCCCGGCACAACTTTTTAGAATAATTAGGTCAATAACGTCCTTAGGAGGACAACCAAATTTAAGCACAAATTCGACCCACAGCTGTGAGGCATTCGCGAGCTTTTTTGCGGAGAAAGTCCTGTTGCTCCGCCGTGACCTCCCTGCCAATTTAGATACAGTGACTGAACTGGAGGCCCCTCGACTTGACAGGTCCAGTGTTGGACCATTTCAATTGGATACTCCCTGCTGGTGTGGATAGATTCCTCCAAGTTGGTAGGCCCACCACTTGCCTCCTTGATCCATGCCCATCTTGGCTGATTAGGGAGTGTCCAGATGTTGTGCAGACCCCCCTGGTTGAAATTATCAATTTGTCCCTTGACAAGGGGACTTTCCCAGGGGAACTGAAGGAAGCAGTAGTGTGTCCACTCTTAAAGAAAACTTCATTAGATCCCTTAGACCTATCCAATTACCACCCAGTTTCAAATCTTACATATCTGGGTAAGGTAATTGAGAGAGCGGTTGCTGAACAGCATGGTAGGTTTCTGGAGGAAACATCGGCTTTAGATCCATTTCAGTCCGGTTTCCGTCCTGGTTTTGGGACCGAGACAGCTCTGGTTGCCCTAACAGATGATCTCCGTAGACAACTGGATCGAGGCGGGTCAGGACTGCTGATCCTTTTAGATTTGTCAGCAGCCTTTGACATGGTCGATCATGATCTTCTGGACCACCACCTCGCAGACGTGGGGATACAGGGCATAGCCCGTAACTGGCTGTGCTTTATTATCTCTGGTTGGGGACAGAGGGTGGCACTAGGGAGGGAAATGTCGTCGCGCCATTCCTTGGTGTGTGGAGTGCCGCAGGGCGCAATTCTCTCCCCGATGCTTTTTAACATCTTTATGCGCCCCCTTGCCCAGATTATCCGGAGCTTTGGGCTGTGCTGTCACCAATATGCTGATGACACTCAGCTCTATCTGCTGATGGATGGCCACACCAACTCGGCCCCGAACACACTGACCAGATGCTTGGAAGCTGTGGCTGGATGGTTTCGTGGGAGCTGATTGAAACTAAATCCTTCGAAGACAGAGGTCCTATGGCTGGGTCGGGATGGCATGGGGCTGAGGGACCAGCTCCCTTCTCTTGCGGGGGCCCAATTAGTGCCATTGCCTTCCGTTAAGAGTTTGGGTGTAATCCTTGACGCCTCCCTTTCCATGGAGGCGCAAGTTACAGCAACAGCCAAGGTGACATTTTTCCACCTTCGCCGCATCAAGCAGTTGGTCCCTTACCTTTCCCGCCCCGACCTGGCCACAGTGATCCATGCAATGGTCATCTCCAGGCTTGACTACTGTAATTTGCTCTACGTGGGGCTGCCCTTGAAGCTGACCCAGAAACTCCAGAGGGTACAGAATGCTGCAGCAAGGCTCCTCACGGGGTCTCTGCCATGGGAGCATATTCACCCAGTGCTTTTCAAACTGCACTGGCTCCCGGTAGAGTACAGGGTCAGATTTAAGGTGCAGCTTTTGACCTTTAAAGCCCTCCATGGCCTAGGACCCTCGTACCAACGGGACCGCCTCTCCCGGTATGCCCCACGGAGAGCCTCAAGGTCCATAAATAGCAACACCCTAGTGGTTCCGGGCCCTAAGGAAGTTAGATTGGCTTCAACCAGAGCCAGGGCCTTTTCAACTCTGGCTCCGGCCTGGTGGAACGCTCTGCCTCATGAGACCTGGGCCCTGCAGGATCTGATTTCTTTCCACAGGGCCTGTAAGGCAGAGTTGTTCCGCCTGGCCTTTGGCTTGGAGCCAATTTTATTCCCTCCCTCTCTTTCTTTTTTCCTTTCCTTCTCCTCCTGCGATGAGGCTACATTTTAATGTTTTAATGTTTTAATAGTTTAATGTTGTATTTTAATGTTGTATTTTAATTTTGTTTTTAAGTTGTAATCATTCAACTTGTTTTTATTATTGCTTGTAAGCCGCTCTGAGCCCGGCCTTGGCTGAGGAGGGCGGGGTATAAATAAAAATTATTATTATTATTATTATTATTATTATTATTATTATTATTATTGCGATGTCCCTCTGGTCTCACCAAGCCCCTTTAGTAGAGCCGGTGACTGTGGGCCTTGCCCCCTATGCCTTGCAGGGAGCGGCCTTCAAGACTCACAGCCAGGCGATGTCCCTCTGGTCTCACCTGGAGCCTCTTTAGTAGAGCCAATGAGTGTGGGCCCTGGCCCCTAGGCCAGGTGGAAAGGGCCTTGCAGGGAGCGGCCTTCAAGACGCACAGCCGGGTGATGAAGATGCCCTCAGGCTGTACGTTTAATACTTTTCTGTTCCAGGTTCTCAGGACGCAAGGAAATGGGGGGGGGGGCAAAACTGTGCTGCCTTTCACCACCCTGTTCTCATAAGTGGTCCCTCCTCCCAAAATAAGTCCCACCTTGATCCTCTGAAAACTGCTGAGCGCCTTGGTGGACCACTTACTAATTTTACCTGCCTGTTGCTTAGCAAATGTAATATACTTTGCCCTCTTGGTTTTTCCCAGCTCCTTCAAAAGCTTGATGGATAATGGCTTTGGAGATGGCATTCTCGTGGACTGCTCTAAAGCTGTGGCACTCCCTCCTGACAGGTGTGAGTCTTTGCAGAGATGTTTGCAGGTGCAGAAAACCATTGAAAAAGCATGCAAGCACTCTCTAAACCTCAGGAAACCCTTGAAAAACCCTTTTGGTAACCCAAAAACTCCACCACAATTGCTCCCTCCAAATCTCCCTTCTCAAACTTGAACTCTCTGCAGGCCTCAAACTTCAGTGTAAAAGGCTCCTGGGATTGCAAGACAACGTTTTTGCACCGTTTTAGGGCTGTCCCCCCCCCTTCTGTGCCACGTCTGGGTTCACAGTGATGCGTGCATGCACAGTCGTGTATGCCTTGAACATGCGTAAATGGAAGGTTGCCTGTAAATCCAAAAACATATTTCTGTCTTTGTAATGAGGTTTCCTTTTAGGCTTGGGAATCTGTGTGCTTGCCTTAAAAATATTCTTTATTAAAATCACAAGCTGTGAGAGAAACAGAGGAATCACAATAATCATTTGCACATACACAATATTTAGAATTTGAAGGCCAAAACTCAAAACAAACAATGTCATCCATAGATAATTTCGTTCTGCTTGATTCATACAAGATGCCTCTCTTTCTCATTCCTTACTTTAACCCAGCCACTGAATGAATAATAATATTGCTTAGCATCATTCTTAATTTGTAATACAGTCATACCTCGGGTTGAAGTAGCTTCGGGATAAGTATTTCCGGGTTGCGCGTTACTTCCGGGTTTTGCAGCTCGCGCATGCGCAGACAGTCAGAATGATGTCACGTGCATGCTCAGAAGTGGCGAATCATGACTCACGCACGTGCAGACATGAGTTGCGTTCACTTCTGGATGCGAACGGGGCTCCAGCACGGATCCCGTTCACATCCAGAGGTACCACTGTACTAGCATGTGTTTAGCCAATACTATACTGTAAATATTTTGTAACCTCTAGAAAGAAATATTCTTAAGGGAATGAAAAGGGTTTCCTTCTGAATTGGGAGTAGCCTATCTGTTTGCTCTCCAGATGTTGGTGAACTCCAGCTCCATTCTGCCCCAGCTAGCATGGTCAAAGGCCAACGGACAAGGATGATGGGAGTTGTAACTAGGGTTGCCATACGTCCAGTTTTTCCAGGACATATCTGGTATTTAAAGGGTGAAAACACCGTCCGGGGGGATTTTTTTTTTTTTAATTGCCAAAATGTCCAGGGTTTTTTGGTTTTAGATAAAGCACACGTGCACTGACGAACTTCCTTCCAGGAGCACAAACAGCTGTGCCCTGCAAGCGGAAGCAGCATGCCTCAGAGCGGGAGGAGTATCAGGGCTCCTTTGTGTGACTCTGCTGGAGCACGAAAGAGCTCCCAATCCCTAGTGCTCCCCCAGCTCGCGGGCAAACCAGTGCTGGGCTGGGGACTCCTTTAACTGCTCAGCTGCGGGGAGCGGCAACCACACTCCCCACAGCCAAACAGTTTTACAGAGCCCCCAGCCCAGTGCTGTAACTGCTCAGCTGAGCAGTTTCACAAAGCCTCCCTTCCTCCTCCTCCTCCTCCTCCTCATTATTATTATTTATTTATTTATTTATTTATTTATTTATTTATTATGATTTTTTTTTTATGTCCTCTTCTTTGGTCTAGAAAATTTGGCAGCCCTAATTTGTAACACAACAGCATTTGTAGCGCACTAAGTTGGCTGGTTCAGTATTCAGTAAACGGATTTCAATGTGCTGTGAATTTGTCATTCCTTAACGCCATTGCTATTGTATAATGTGTCATCTTCATCATGAAAGTATAGTCATTTCCTCCAGGTCCAACTTGTTCCAGTGTAGACTGTGTTTGTGATATCAACATAGGTCATCTGAAATTGTAGCACACTCTTTTCCTCATTCTGTTGCAGCAGCATTCAGGTGGAAAGCCAGCCCACCTATCAGGAGAGAAAAAGGGCTGGTGAGGGCATAGCCAGTGGAGAATAAAACACTATCTGAGATACCCAGATCACTGATCCCAGCATGACCTTCCTTTCTCATCAGGGGAATCATGCCCTGATCCTCAAAGCCCTGCCATTCTAACAGGCCCAGTTCTCTCCCACAGAATACATTGTTCATTTTGAGACTTCTACAAGGGACTCTTCTTGCCAGTCTTGCCTCCATCTGTTTTCATAAGTATTCAGATAGATGCATTGTGGGACAATGCTCATCTGCAATGAGCTTTTTTACTTGTAGGTTGTGGCACCAGCCCTGTGGAACGCCCTCCCATCAGAGGTCAAGGAAATAAACAACTATCTGATTTTTAGAAGATATCTGAAGGCAGCCCTGTTTAGGGAAGTTTTTAATGCCTGGTGTTTTATTGTATTTTTAATATTTTGTTGGAAGCCGTCCAGAGTGGCAGGGTATTAATAATAATTATAATAAAATAATAAGAAATAAGAAAAATAAAAATAAAAATAACCCACTTATCAAGAAGTGTTTTTCGGGATCAAAAAATAGATGAAAATTGCCTGTGAATGAAGTAGGTAGTCTGTCTGCATTCATTCTAGAACATAATATCATTTTTACTCAGCCAAAGTCTCTGGGAGCGTTTGTAAGGAATAAAGCTAGTGAATTACAAATTGCTGAAGTTTGGCACAAATGCATTTCCGTAGTCCGGAAATCCTGCCGAAACACGTAAGTCAAAATTGTTTTAGATGTTTTTCCTGCCCTTCGAGCTGAATCTGGGGAAACCTGATTCCTTCAGAGTGTTGGTATAATAATAATAACAATAATAAAATTTTACTTATATCCCGCCCTCCCCAGCCGAAGCCGGGCTCAAAGCGGCTAATAACAATATGAAGGGAGAATGGCATTTCTGAATGCTTTTCAAGGCCAAAAAACACAGAAGTAATCCATGCTTGCAGTAAAGTTGCACTCCCAGGGGATTGGTTCAAATCCCACCCTCTTCCTCTCTTGCTGATAGTGGAATTGTGTGCACAGCATGTCACACCAGGAAATTGATCAATATATGAGCCTCCATCCGCAGCCAAAGTGGAACGCTGCCAGGGGCACGACCACATGATGATGCTAAATGTGTAGCTCAGCCCCAGACTGTTCCGTAATGAAAGAATTCAGCTGCCAACTCCATGCGAAGGCAAACCTCTAAATAAAGACGTACATTTTCAGCATTTCCCATTTGACACATACCAGTTATAAGGAAGAGAGGAAAGGAGACCCAGCCGAAGCCAAAAGACCATCCATAATAGGCATTTCCTCTTGTCTCCCCTGTGTAGACGGCCATGGCAATCATGACGCAAAGAGCTATTAAGAAAAAATACATTAAGATATAAAGTTGCTTGTACATTAAATATTCCAGGATGACCCGGACGTTGTAGCTAGTGACATGCAGTGGCTGACAGATGTGCCCTGGTTGCCAGATGGCTATGGGGATAGGGACAAAGGATCAAGTGGAACGGATTGTATTTAAGAGTTGTTGTTTTAAACTATTTTTTATTTATAATTGGGGTTTTTTAAATTGTTTTCACATTTTATTTATTTATAATGTCTGATGTCTTACCGTGTTGTCCTTTGTTGGAAGCTACCTAGAGTGGCTGTAGCAACCCTGTCAGATGGACAGCCTATAAATATATAACTTGGTAGTAGTAGTACAGTGGTACCTCAGGTTAAGTACTTAATTTGTTCCGGAGGACCGTACTTAACCTGAAACTGGTCTTAACTTGAGGTACCACTTTAGCTAATGGGGCCTCCTGCTGCCGCCGCGCCGCTACTGCACAATTTCTGTTCTCATCCTGAAGCAAAGGTCTTTACTCGAGGTAATATTTCTGGGTTAGCGGAGTCTGTAACCTGAAGCGTATGTAACCTGAGGTACCACTGTAGTAGGAGGAGGAGGAGGAGGAGGAGGAGGAGGAGGAGGAGGAGGAGGAGAAGTATACTATACAGTTGTATCTTGGAAGTCAAAAGGAATCCATTCCGGAACTCGTTTGAATTCCAAAAAGTTCTGAAACCAAAGCGTGGCTTCTGATTGGCTGCAGGGAGCTCCTACTTCCGCCCTTGCAACATATCCATTGGATGTGCTTCCAGGGCAAGGAGAAAGCAGGGCTGAGCTGGCCAAGCAACCCTTGGATCTGGAACCAGTCTCACCGCCCACATGCCATAGCACTGGACTTGAGCTAAACCTGACTGAAGCACCACGCGGGAATTGGGCCTGATCATCCTGCTGCCCTCCCCTTCCCAGCTACATATCCATTGGAGATGTGGTAGGTGGCTCCACCACTCACAAAACCCTGGAGGTGGAGAGAGGACTATTGGATAGGTCCTTCCATCATTGATTTAAGCGGGTCTGCTCAGAGTATAACTTCACTGGATCCATAATACCTGCAACAATGCTGGCTATGGCTGCGGTCTTGGCCTTGGAGATGGAGCCAAATTGCACGCTAAAAAAGGTGCCACAAAGACCAATGCAAGAGATGGCTCCAGCGATCATCCCAAAGAACATGAAGGCTCGGGTAACATGGATGAAATCTTTCAGGAAGGAAGGAAGAGAAAGGAAGAAGGAGGTTAAATTCCCACAACAGCCATTTTGTCCTGGAACCCACTGCACTTGAATCAAAACATTAATTCCCCCCCCAAAAAAAAAAGCATGGAGTGAATGTGTTATCCCTAGTCACACTGGATTTTCAGGGAGTTGGGGAACTGTCAACTGCCCCCCCCCACGCGCGCACAAGTTACGGTTGAATACTACACCACTAGTACTCTGAGCGGAAGACAAAAAGCTTACCTTTCACATCCATCCCAAGTGAGCCACAAGTATAACTTGCCAGAACTTTAGCACAAGCTTTCCAGAGGCCAATGTTGCCCGAGGCATTTGCCAGCCAGTAGTCTGAGCCCAGGGCAATGAGGAGCAGCAGAAGGCTGATGAAAGCACAAACCACGGTGCCAATCTGCAGGGCCTGCATGGTGCGAATGGTCAGATCTGTGACTGCTCAGCGTAACTGGGATGCCGAACCTGGGGAAGGGAGACACGCACATTATTCCACATAAGTTGCAGTTTATGTTTGGGTGTGCTTAAAATTTACATATCTGCCAAGAGGCCTACTGCAGATAGTGCTGATGTCCTCCGGCTGTACATTTAATACTTCTCTGTTTCAGGTTCTCAGGGCGCAAGATAAACAAAAAACAAACAAACTGTGCTGCCTTTCACCACCCTGTTCTCATAAGTGGTCCCTCCTCCCAAAATAATTCCCACCTCGATCCTCTGAAAACTGCTGAGCGCCTTGGTGGACCACTTAAAAATTTTACCTGCCTGTTGCTTAGCGCCTACAAAGCCACCCTGACATCTGATAACTCTTTCAGGCAAGATAGGTAGCCGTGTTGGTCTGTCATAGTCAAAACAAAGAAAATTCCTTCCAGTAGCACCTTAAAGACCAACTAAGTTAGTTCTTGGTATGAGCTTTCGTGTGCATGAAGTGTGCATGCACACGAAAGCTCATACCAAGAATTAACTTAGTTGGTCTTTAAGGTGCTACTGGAAGGAATTTTCTTTCAGGCAACAAGCCTATCTCTCCGTACGTGCCTTAAAAAATAATATAAAGTGCTGATAACCCGTCAAAAGAACATCTGCAACAGAAAATGCTGGTCAGAAGTAATTATTTGTAGCAGATGTAATATGCTTTGCCATCTTGGTTTTTTTCACCTCCTTCAAAAACTTGATGGACAATGGCTTCGGAGATGGCCCTAAAGCTGTGGCACTCCCTCCTCACAGGTGTGAGTCTTGCACCTTCGTTATATAGCTTTTGGTGAATGCTGAAGAAACAACTTGTTACCCTGGTCTTTGGCACTGGAGATGTAAAAACGATTTTTAATTTTTTTTTACAAAGTACTGTACGTTAGTACTTTACTGGGTCTCCTTCACCATTTGACACCGTTTGCCTGTGATATAGTAGTAGCTGAATAAATACATTTGTGCATTGGATTATAATTATTTTTAGTTATTGAAAATACTGTATTTTTCCATTTATAAGAGGCCTCCTTGTATAAGAAAACCCCTATTTTTTTTAACCCAAAATTAAGAAATTCAGTTGTTTAGCTTTTTGGGGGGGGTGGGGGAAGTCACTTCCGTCAATCACTCACGCGCCTGCCCGCCACTGCTGATAGCTTGCCACAGCCATTGCCGAGTGCACACCTCGCCGTATTCGCCAATTGTCTGCCCGCTCGCCACCAGCAGCAGCACACCCACCCACTTGCCACAGCCGCCAATCGCCTGCCCAGTTGCCGCTGCCAATCTCCTTCTTGTTGCTACCATTAATCACACGTCCCCCCTGCATTCATTCTCCGTGTATAAGCGAACACCCAATTTTTGCCTTTTTTTTTTTTTTTTTAGCAAAAAGCATTGTCTTATACACAGAGAAATGTGGTATATGCTGCCATATATCTGCAGGTCTCTGAATCCTTCTTATGAACTGTTGACACTCTTTTGTAGCTCTGCATTCAGATTAAAATATGTGGATAGTGATAGAGACCTTTGTGGGGTTTGTATGCCTTACTTCAATATCTTTTAAGAGCTATCAGATTGATGGACAGTTTGGCTAGAAAAATTATATGCCTGAGCTGAAGAATGGTGGCTAGCAGTGTAATCACGGGCAAACACCTGCTCTCCCCCTTCCCTCCCCACACAACTCCATTTCCTCAAGCTGCAACCACCCCAGAACTACTTCTGCTTTGTGCCTATTTGTGCCCCACTTAGTGGGGTGGGTTAATGGAATTGAACAGAAGGGTAGGATGGGAGAGGAGGAAGACATGAAGAGAACCAAACAAATTGCCATCCATTCACTCAGGAGTCATTTCTGTGAATGGTGTTTGGCTCAGGACAAATAACCAAATGGCATATATCTGCTCTCCTTCCCTCCCTCCCTTCTTCTCTCATCGTTCACCTTCATTGATTCAACCTTAGCCTTTGACAGAAAAGAAGACCTTTTTATGGAGAAAACTGGGGACTAAGATGGACAGGTGCCTCTGCTGAGTTTAAATTAAGAACTTCAAGCTTCAAGTCAGAGTAGACTGAGAAGGCCAGTTGCCAGGGCCAATAGACTCAGCCAGAGGGGTTAGACAAGGTTGTTTGCCAGCTCCCGTTGTAACTATCCAACCTCCCCAAATTTCAACACCTCTTGTGATGGTTTGACCCCTTTCCGTTTGAACAGTACAAATTCCACAAATACTTTCCATATCTCCTTAAAATCATTTCTCCTACATATTCCCCATTTTACCTCAATAGCACATGTTAATTTATCATTAGTAGCTATATCCCACACCTCTTTATACCATTCTTCTATTTTATATTCACCTTGCCCCTTCCACTTCCTAGCTATAAAAACTCATGCAGCTGTCAATAAATTTGTGAGCAAGTCCTTCATAGCCTGCAAACCTTCCACCTCATCATAAATTAATAACAATGCTACCTCTGGAATTTCAGACAGCTTTAACCCATTTTTTTTTTCAAATGGTCCTCTATTACCTGCATATTTTCCAACGGATTTTTGATTGTTAGCAAGGTGTCATCTGCAAATAAACTTATTTTCTCTTTTCCATTATTGCTCATTCCTTATATATTTCTAACTTCTCAAATTACTTTGGCCAGAGTTTCAATGATCAATACAAATAAAATAGGGGAAAGGGGGCATCCTTGTCTTGTAGCTCGAACTAGTGTAGCTCGAACTAATCCTAAGTTTTCTATAATCATTTTTAATGCCAACCATTCTACATAGTCAAATGCCTTACAAATATCCAGTGCTACTATACCAGCTTTCAGCTTATTTCTTCTTATTATATCCTTTGCTGGGATTGCTGAGCTTCCTGGTCCTGCTGCTGCTCTTTCAGACCATTAACTATCCACTGGCCTTTTCTGAGTCTGCCTCCCTTCTAGAGGAGAGATTACTGATGGCATTTCCTAACAAGAGTAGGCAAAGCATAGGTGAAGGCAACCAGGATAAGCCCCTCTTCCAGGCAACAGATTTGCTTACCCCACGGCAGATCTCCAGAGAGATGTTCCTGCACACCAAAAGGCTCCAGCTCACAGCTCAGTCTTTCTCTCTGCTTCTCCTTTGCTCTATCTTCAAAGGTTACAACACACAAATAACTTGCAATAGGCCTTCAGCCTTAGCAAGAGGAAATGGTGCAAACCACCTGGATTGCCACTATGTTCCAGAAATGATCAAGAAGCCAACTGCCAACAGCAAGGCAAAAAGTGGGCAGAGCAACAAAGATTAACTTCTCTGAAGTCTTATCCTGTGTTGGGGAGACCACCCCATCCCAATCTCCCATAAGGCACCAGTTCTCATATGGATAATCCACCAGTCTATAAATAAGTCCTTTGTGAAAAGAGAAGTGTGGATTTTGAAAGATGTTTTGGTTTGCATATTGTTACAGAAAGTGTGATTCAAATGCAGACTGAATCAAATCCCCACCCCTAGGGCTAACTTGGCTGTCTCAATCCCCATCTTTCCACTCTCTGGTGAAGTTGGACTTGTACCCTAGGAGTTGTGTTTTGTTAGGGGACATACTGAAGCTTATGCAATTTGTAGCTCACTTTACTTTGCAACGGCTCGTTTATTTGTTCAATTTATATCTCACCCTTCTTCCCAAAGGATTGCCCTCCCGACTTCTGGTCTGATCGCCATGGTGTTTGGCTGATTTCCATGGCACTGCACTCCAGTCGTGCAGGAATTCAGGGGTAATATGGGAGTAATTATCCCTGCTCCCCCCCCCCCCGGGTGGGGGGGACTGGCCGTCACCCATGGATCATCTGATAACTGCCACTCGCTACAGAAGGTGGGGGCGGGAACGCTGGGTGTTGAGCACTGCAAAAATTGGAAACTCTCCAGAGCCATCTAAACCTCAGGAAACCCTTGAAAAACCCTTTTGGTAACCCAAAACTCAACCAAACTCCACCACAATTGCTCCCTCCAAATCTCCTTTCTCAAACTCAAACTCTCTGCAGGCCTCAAACCTCAGTGCAAAAGGCTCCTGGGATTGCGAGACACCGTTTTCGCACCGTTTTTGTCATTTCCATGCTCTTTTAGGGCAGTTTCCCCCCTTTCCGTGCCACTTCTGGGTTCGCGGTGATGCGTGCATGCACAGTCGTGTATGCCTTGAACATGCGTAAATGGAAGGTTGCCTGTAAATCCAAAGGCATATTTCTGTCTTTGTAATGAGGTTGCCTTTTAGGCTTGGGAATCTGTGTGCTTGCCTTAAAAATATTCTTTATTAAAACCACAAGCTATGAGACAAACAGAGGAATCACAATAGTCATTTGCACATACACAATATTTAGAATTTGAAGGCCAAAACTCAAAACAAACAATGCCATCCATAGATAATTTCGTTCTGCTTGATTCATACAAGATGCCTGCCTTTCTCATTCGTTACTTTAATCCAGCCACTGAATGAATAATAATATTGCTTAGCATCATTCTTAATTCGTAATACTAGCATGTGTTTAGCCAATACTGTACTCTAAATAACTTCTAAAAAGAAATGTTTTTAGGGGAACAAAAAGGGTTTCTTTCTGAATTGGGAGTAGCCTATCTGTTGCTCTCCAGCTGTTGGTGAACTCCAGCTCCATTCTGCCCCAGCTAGCATGGTCAAAGGCCAATGGACAAGGTTGATGGGAGTTGTAACTAGGGTTGTCATACGTCCAGTTTTTCCAGGACATATCTGGTATTTAAAGGGTGAAAATACCGTCCGGGGGGATTTTTTTTTAATTGCCAAAATGTCCAGGGTTTTTTGGTTTTAGACAAAGCACACGTGTGCTCGGGAACTGCCTTCCAGGAGCATGAACAGCTGTGCCCTGCAAGCGCAAGCAGCATGCCTCAGAGCAGGAAGAGTGTCAGGGCTCCTTTGTGTGGCTCTGCTGGGGCACAGGAGAGCTCCCAATCCCCAGCTGAGCCAGCCCCAGTGCTCCCCCTTGCTCGCGTTGGCAAACCAGTGCCGGGCTGGGGACTCCTTTAAGTGCTCAGCTGCGGGGAGCGGCAACCACACTCCCCACAGCCAAACAGTTTTACAGAGCCCCCAGCTCAGCTGAGCAGTTTCACAAAACCTACCGTCCCCCTTATTATTATCATTATTTATTAATCATGAATTTTTTATGTCCTCTTCTTTGGTTTAGAAGATTTGGCAGCCCTACTTTGTAACACAACAGCATTTGGAGGGCACTAAGTTGGCTGGTTCAGTATTCAGTTAACGGATTGCAATGTGCTGTGAATTTGTCATTCCTAAACTCCATTGCTATTGTATAATGTGTCATCTTCATCATGAAAGTATAGTCATTTCCTCCAGGTCCAACTTGTTCCAGTGTAGACTGTGTTTTCGATATCAACATAGCTCATCTGAAATTGTAGCACACTCTTTTCCTCATTCCGTTGCAGCAGGATTCACGCGGAAAGCCAGCCCACCTATCAGGAGAGAAAAAGGGCTGGTGAGGGCATAGCCAGCGGAAAATAAAACACTATCTGAGATATCCAGATCGCTGATCCTAGCATGACCTTCCTTTCTCATCAGGGGAATCATGCCCTGATCCTCAAAGCCCTGCCATTCTAACAGGCCCAGTTCTCTCCCACAGAATACATTGTTCATTTTGAGACTTCTACAAGGGACTCTTCTTGCCAGTCTTGCCTCCATCTGTTTTCATAAGTATTCAGATAGATGCATTGTGGGACAATGCTCATCTGCAATGAGCTTTGTTACTTGTAGGTTGTGGCACCAGCCCTGTGGAATGCCCTCCCATCAGAGGTCAAGCAAATAAACAACTATCTGACTTTTAGAAGAATTTCAGTGAAATTGGCAAAGATGTACAAGACCGGGGACAAAACCTGCTGGAAATGTAAAAAGAAAGAGGGTGATTTCCACCATTTGTGGTGGACGTGCGAGGAAGTGAAGAGGTTCTGGGGTCTTATTTATGATGAATTAAAAAAGATTTTGAAATATACTTTCCCTAAAAAGCCCGAAGCTTTTCTTTTAGGAATGGTGGGAGATGAGATCAAGAAAGATGACCAAACCTTGTTCCAATATGCAACGGCAGCGGCTAGGATACTGTTAGCGCAGAATTGGAAAACACCTAACATCCCAACAATCAGAGAATGGCAAACCAAACTATTTGAATACACAGACCTAGCAATGATGACACAGAAGATCAGGCATCAGAAAAACACCAAATTTATTAATGAGTGTAGTAAATTTATTTTATACATGGAAACGAATCTAGGAAATATTAAAATCACAGTAGGCGTAATATAAAACCTGCGAGGTAGAGACAATGGTTGTAAAAGGACACTGCAGATGATAATATTGAGACATAGCTCAAACCGTGGTGGAGGGAAGTCATACTAATGATATAGTATGGATTAATGTTTTAGTATATAGTTTACTAATGTTTTATGTAATTTTGTTTCTGTTTTTCTTTGCTGTTTTTGATATGCTTGTGGATTTGTGTTTTCTTTTATATGCTGGAATAAAATAAAATTTATGGAAATGAAAAAAAAAAGAAGAAGAAGAAGATATCTGAACAGATATCTGTTTAGGGAAGTTATTAATGTTGTGCAGTGGTGTAGCGTGGGGGGCAGGGGGGGCCGGCCGCACCGGGCGCAACATCTGGGGTTAGGGCAAATCCACAGGTTAGGGGGCGCAAATCCACGGGTTAGGGGGCGCAAATTACTTGCCTTGCCCCGGGTGCTGACAACCCACGCTGCGCCACTGATGTTGTGTTTTATTGTATTTTTAATATTTTGTTGGAAGCTGCCCAGAGTGGCTGGGGAAACACAGCCAGATGGGCAGGATTTAGTTAGTTAGTTAGTTAGTTAGTTAGTTATAAACCCATTTATCAAGAAATTCTTTTCGGGATCAAAAAATAAATGCAGATTGTCTGTGAATGAAATAAATAGTCTGTCTCCATTCATTCTAGAATATAATATCATTTGTACTCAGCCAAAGCCTCTGGGAGCATTTGTAAGGAATAAGGCTAGTGAATTCCTGAAGTTTGGCACAAATGCATTTCCGTAGTCCAGAAATCCTACTGACACACTTAAAGGTACCCCTGCCCGTACAGGCCAGGCTTGCCAGACTCTAGGGTTGTGCGCTCATCTCACTCTACAGGCCGGGAGCCAGCGCTGTCCGCAGACACTTCCGGGTCACGTGGCCAGCGTGACAAGCTGCATCTGGCGAGCCAGCGCAGCACACGGAAACGCCGTTTACCTTCCCGCTGGTAAGCGGTCCCTATTTATCTACTTGCACCCGAAGGTGCTTTCGAACTGCTAGGTTGGGAGGCGCTGGGACCGAACAACGGGAGCGCACCCCGCCGCGGGGATTCGAACTGCCGACCTTTCGATCGGCAAGTCCTAGGCGCTGAGGCTTTAACCCACAGCGCCACCCGTGTCCCTACTGACACACTTAGATCAAGCTTAATTCAGATGTTTTTCCTGCCCTTCGAGCTGAATCTGGGGAAACGTGATTCCTTCAGAGTTTTGGTATGAAGGGAGAATGACATTTCTGAATGCTTTTCAAGGCCTAAAAACCCAGAAGTAATCCATGCTTGCAGTAGAGAAGCACACCCAGGCAATTCTTTCACGTTCCACCCTCTTCCTCTCTTGCTGATAGTGGAATTGTGTGCACAGCATGTCACACCAGGAAATTGATCAATATATGAGCCTCCATCCGCAGCCAAAGTGGCACACTGCCAGGGGCATGACCACATGATGATGCTAAATGTGTAGCTCAGCCCCAGACTGTTCCGTAATGAAATAAACAGAACTCCATGCGAAGTCAAACCTCTAAATAAAGACGCACATTTTCAGCATTTCCCATTTGACACATACTCACCAGTTATAAGGAAGAGAGGAAAGGAGGCCCAGCCCAAGCCAAAAGACCATCCATAACTGAGCTGTGTTCCCGCACACCCTGTGAAGGTGGCCATGGCAATCAGGACGCAACCAGCTATTAAGAAAAAAAACATTAAGATATAAAGTTGCTTGTACATTAAATATTCCAGGATGACCCGGAAGTTGTAGCTTGTGAAATGCAGTGGCTGGAAGATGTGCCCTGGTTGCCAGATGGCTACAGGGATGGAGTCAGGGACCAAGTGGAACTTATTGTATTTAAGCATTGTTGTTTTAAGCTATTTTTTATTTATAATTTTTTCTTTAAAAATTGTTTTCACATTTTAAGGTAAAGGTAAAGGTACCCCTGCCCATACGGGCCAGTCTTGACAGACTCTAGGGTTGTGCGCCCATCTCACTTAAGAGGCCGGGGGCCAGCGCTGTCCGGAGACACTTCCGGGTCACGTGGCCAGCGTGACATCGCTGCTCTGGCGAGCCAGAGCCGCACACGGAAACGCCGTTTACCTTCCCGCTAGTAAGCGGTCCCTATTTATCTACTTGCACCTGGGGGTGCTTTCGAACTGCTAGGTTGGCAGGCGCTGGGACCGAGCAACGGGAGCGCACCCCGCCGCGGGGATTCGAACCGCCGACCTTTCGATCGGCAGGCCCTAGGCACTGAGGCTTTTACCCACAGCGCCACCCGCGTCCCCTTTCACATTTTAGTTATTTATAATTTTTGATGTCTTATAGTGTTGTCATTTGTTGGAAGCCACCCAGAGTGGCTGTAGCAACCCAGTCAGATGGGCAGCCTATAAATATATAACTTACTAGTAGTAGTAGTCATATATTGGAAGTCGAAAGGAATCCGTTCCGGAAGTCATTTTGAATTCCAAAAAGTTCTGAAACCAAAGCGTGGCTTCTGATTGGCTGCAGGAAGTCCCTGACTCCACCTTTGAAACATATCCATTGGATGTGCTTCCAGGGCAAGGAGAAAGCAGGGCTGAGCTGGCCAAGCAACCCTTGGATCTGGAACCAGTCTCACCGCCCACATGCCATAGCATTGGGTTGAGCTAAACCTGACTGAAGCACCAGCCGGGAATTGGGCCTGATCATCCTGCTGCCCTCCCCCTCCCAGCTACATATCCAGTGGAGATGTGGTAGGTGGCTCCACCACTCACAAAACCCTGGAGGTGGACAGAGGACTATTGGATAGGTCCTTCCATCATTGATTTCAGTGGGTCTGCTCAGAGTATAACTTCATTGGATTCAAGTAAGAACATATTGGGTGGACATTTCAGCTTGGCACAGTCTACAGCTTTGTGTTCAGGGGCTTGAGGGGCTTGAACTGACTGGAAGCAGATGCTTATGACCCCCCCATAATACCTGCAACAACGCTGGCTATGGCTGCAGTCTTGGCCTTGGAGATGGAGCCAAATTGCACACTAAAAAAGGTGCCACAAAGACCAATGCAAGAGACGGCTCCAGCGATCATCCCGAAGAACATGAAGGCTCGGGTAGCATGGACGTAATCTTTCAGGAAGGAAGGAAGAGAAAGGAAGAAGGAGGTTAAATGTCAACAGCCATTTTGTGCTTGAACCCACTGCACTTGAATCAAAACATTAATTCCCCCCCCCCAAAAAAAAAAAAACATGGAGTGAATGTGTTATCCCTAGTCACACTGAATTTTCAGGGAGTTGGGGAACTGTCAGCTGCCCCCCGCCCCCCAAGTTACGGTTGAATACTACACCACTAGTACTCTGAGCAGAAGACAAAAAGCTTACCTCTCACATCCATCCCAAATGAAACGCAAGTTTCACCAAATCCAATATTAACACAAGATCTCCAGAGGCCAGCGTAGCTCACTTCATTTTCCAGCCAGTAGTCTGAGCCCAGGGCAATGAGGAGCAGCAGAAGGCTGATGAAAGCACAAACCACGGCGCCAATCTGCAGGGCCTGCATTCTGCGAATGGTCAGATCTGTGACTGCTCAGCGTAACTGGGATGCCAAACCTGGGGAAGGGAGATAAGTTGCAGTTTATGTTTGGGTGTGCTTAAAATTTGCATATGTGACAAGAGGCCTACCACAGATTGTGCTGTGGCGAAGATGTCCTCCGGCTGTACGTTTAATACTTCTCTATTTCAGGTTCTCAGGGCGCAAGGTAAACAGAAAACAAACAAACTGTGCTGCCTTTCACCACCCTGTTCTCATAAGTGGTCCCTCCTCCCAAAATAATTCCCACCTTGATCCTCTGAAAACCGCTGAGCACCTTGGTGGACCACTTACTAATTTTACCTGCCTGTTTCTTAGCAACTGTAATATGCTTTGCCCTCTTGGTTTTTCCCAGCTCCTTCAAAAGCTTGATGGCTTTGGAGATGGCATTCTCGTGGACTGCTCTAAAGCTGTGGCACTCCCTCCTGACAGGTGTGAGTCTTGCACCATCATTATATGGCTTTTGGTGAATTAAGACATACCTCTTTACCTTGGTCTTTGACACTGGAGGTGTAAAAAATATTTTTAAATGATTTTTTTTTACAAAGAACATCAATACTTTACTGGGTCTCCTCCATCTTTTGACACCGTTTGCCTGCAAGATAGCAGTAGCTGAATAAATACAATTATAATTATATTTTTTATTTATTTATTGAAATTATATACCACCCTATATCCACAGCTCTCTGACTCCTTCCCATGAACTGTTGACACTCTTTTGTAGCTCTGCATTCAGATAAAAATATGTGGATAGTGATAGAGACCTTTGTGCAGTTTGTATGCCTCACTTCTATATCTTATGTATATTAAGATCTATCAGATTGATGGACACTTTGGCTAGAAAAATTATATGCCTGAGCTGAGGGTTGCAGTGTCAATCATGGGCACACGCCTGCTTCCCCCCTCCCTCCCCACACAACTCCATTGTCTCATGCTGCAACCACCCCACAACTACTTTTGCTTTGTACCTGTTTGTGCCCCACTTAGTGGGGTGGGTTAATGGAATTGAAACAGAAGGGTGGGATGGGAGAGGAGGAAGACATGAAGAGAACCAAACAAACTGCCATCCATTCACTCAGGAGTCATTTCTGTGAATGGTGTTTGGCTCAGGATGAATAACCAAATGGCATATATCTGCTCTCCTACCCTCCCTCCCTTCTTCTCTCATCGCTCACCTTCATTGACTCGACCTTAGCCTTTGACAGAAAAGAAGCCTTTTTATGGAGAAAACTGGAGACTTGGACAGACAGGTGCCTCTGCTGAGTTTAAATTAAGAACTTCAAGCTTCAAGTCAGAGTAAACCAAGAAAGCCAGTTGTCAGGGCCAATAGACTCAGCCAGAGGGGTTAGACAAGGTTGTTTGCCAGCTCCCTTTTTGTTTAACATGCAGTAGTACCTCTGGTTACGAACCTAATTCATTCCGGAGGTCCGTTTTTAACCTGAAACCATTCTTAACCTGAGGTACCACTTTAGCTAATGGGGCCTCCCATTGATGCCATGCCACCACCGCATGATTTCTGTTCTCATCC
The DNA here is from genome assembly GCF_964188315.1 of Podarcis muralis. Taxonomy (NCBI): domain Eukaryota; kingdom Metazoa; phylum Chordata; class Lepidosauria; order Squamata; family Lacertidae; genus Podarcis; species Podarcis muralis. The sequence continues at coordinate 75,098,843 of NC_135661.1, read as the reverse complement.
TGAGGTAAAGTTCTTAACCTGAGGTACTACTACCGGGTTAGCGGAGTCTGTAACTCGAAGTGTTTGTAAGCCAAGGTACCACTGTATATGTAAATAACACCACTGACCAACTTGCTAAAATTAAATATGCTGCTATAAGCAGATGACATGCTCCTGTTATCCCAGACCTTAAATTGCATAAGGAGATGGTTGAAATTGTTTGGGGAAGTATGTAATAAAGAAACGTTATGTGTCAATTATGCCAAGACCAAATTATGGTATTTGACAAGCAGTTAAGCACAAATGGCAATTTGATGGCAATCTAATAGAATCACCGCCTCCTTTCTTTAGGTGAAAGTCAGCACTGTGGAACAAGTCCCTGGCATGCTTTGACTACGCCACCTACTCAGTAGAGGTGGGCAGTATACCCACCTCCTATCAAAGGGTACCACCTCTCTGTGGATGGTCCTCATCTCTTTCCCCCGACCCTCTGCTTTCTTTTTATTTCTGAATTGCTGGATTGCGGGGTGGTAGGCTCTTTCTGGATACTGGTTCCACTAGAGAGATTAGAATGATGCACATATGCAATACCCTTTGGTTGTGCCACTGTACATAGGCATCGTTGGAAACCTGCTCAGGCCCACAAACTTTGCTGGGTTCACTGAACTTCCTGCCCCTGCTACTCCTGCTATCAGCTTCCTGTTTCCGGCGGTGGAAAATGGCGGATCCCACACGATGCCTATGTACAGTGGCACAACAACTTCAGCCGTTCCGATAATTCAGGGCTGATATGGGGGTAATTAGCCCTGGCAGCCTCCCCAGGGCAGGGGAGGATGGTCTCGGCGACCCGCAGTTTGCCCCAGATTGCCGATGTGGCAGACGGCAGGGGCACTGGGTCACGGAGCAAGGGACGGACTGACACTCCTGCGATGCCACCCCATAGCCGGACGCATCTGTTTGGGAAAATATAAAGATTTGGAAAACAAACAGACACGCTCTGAACTGACAAAGCTGGGGGGAAACCTGCAGCATGTACAGTCTCTGGTGCAAAAGATCGAACTTCAAAGAGATCCTCATCATGATGTTTGGAATCTGGAGGGGCTTCGTATGGGTTTTTTCTTCTTCTTCCTGTAACATTAACAATCCGTAATGCATGCCAAGCCTCATTAAGAACCTAAATTGCTCTTCAAAAAGTGAGTGCAGATGGACTTTCATATATAATTGGGACCTACTTGCAGCCGCTTTTCTTCTAAGATTTGAAATGCCTGTTAAAGACGAAAACAAAGAACAAAGGACAAAATGGCTTCTACCCACCACACACTTATGGAATATCTGAAATACTTCCCTGATTAAGAGAAACAGGAGCTAACTGATGGTTGGTCATAAAGACTGGAAACAATATTATATATACAACTGTTTGCAAAAAGATGTTTTTTTATTTTGAGGGAGAGAGAGGGCTAAATGGATGTCTGGCAGCCCCCCTCTAGGGCCCGGAGGGGGGGTTGGGTGTATTCCAAAGGCCAATTGTTAACTGTCTGATATATGGCTACATTGCAAACAGTCTGTTTAAGAATAAATCAACAAGGAGGTTTCAGGAGGTTTATCTCTGTTTCTTTGATAACACCTGGACGGGAAAGATCAACAATTTGGGAGCTGCCGAAATAACAATTCTCAAAGAGCTGGACAGAACTTTGAAATTGGATGCAATTAAATGAAGCGGTGCAATGAAAAAACAAAAAACAGCTGAAAGAGTACAGTATACGGACAAATCTGCACTCCATAGGAAAAAAAGTATCTGTTTTCTGACATGAATGAGGATCTCAGAACCAGAGTCAAAACGTGGAGGATAAAGATTGGATATGGAATTATTAAAAACATTGAGGATGATGAGTGGCAGGACTATGATGTTGAAAGTGCTTCAGAATTCAGACCGTGGGAAGCCAAAACAAAAATTATTACAATTTGGAAAACAATTGGACTTTTTTTTTATTTTAGTTTTTTAGTTTTTTGGATTTGATTTGATATGTTAATTGGATGTTTTTAGTGGAAAATTAATAAATGCTTTAAAATAAATAAACCGTTAACTATCCACTGGCCCTTTCTGAGTCTGCCTTCCTTCTAGAGGAGAGATCACTGATTTATTTTTTATTTTATTTATTTTTTCTTATTTTTAAGTAATAATAAGAAATAAATAAAAAATGTGCACCCCGCACCTGAGACCATTCCATTGTAATTATCCAACCGCCCAAAATTTCTACACCTCTTGCGATGGTTTGACCCCTTTCTGTTTTAACAGTACAAATTCCACAAATACTTTCCATATCTCCTCAAAATCATTTCTCCTACATATTCCCCGTCTTAGCTTAATAGCACATGTTAACTTATCATTAACAGCGACTATATATCCCACACCTCTTTATACCAATAAATTTGTGAGCAAGTCCTTCATAGCCTGTGAACCTTCCACCTCATCATAAATTGATAACAAGGCTACCTTTGGACTTTCAGTCAGCTTTAACCCAGGGTTTTTTTTCAAATGCGCGTCTATTACCTGTATATTTCCCAACGGATTTTTTATTGTTAGCAAGGTGTCATCTGCAAATAAACTTATTTTCTCTTTTCCATTATTGCTTATTCCTTTTATATTTCTATCTTCTCAAATTACATTGGCCAGAGTTTCAATGATCAATACAAATAAAATACAAAAATTGTCTTGTACCTTGGGCTAGTGTTATTTGTTCCGTTATACCATTGTTCACTACGAGATATGCCTTGTTTGTCAAGTATAATTAATTTATTAATCCCTTAAATCATTCTCCAAATCCTAAACTTTCTGTAATCATTTTACCACAGGTTATTCTACACAGTCAAATGCCTTACAAATACCCAGTGCTACTATACCAGCTTTCAATTTATTTCTTATTATATCTATTTTATTCAGCACTCTTCCTATTAAACTAGACATCTGTCTTCTTGCTACAAAGCCATATTGGTTTTTATTTATATATTTATACATAAAATTATTCATCCTTTTTGCCATTATTGCGGTCAATATTTTAGCATCTTAATTTATTAGGGAAATCAGTCTATACAATCCTGGGTCCTTCATATCTTTTCCTGGTTTTGGAATATAGATAATTATTGATTGTTTCCATGATAGAGGGATCCTCTCACTCTCTATTACTGAATTATTTAATATTTTTAATTTAGGAACCAATATATTTTTAAATACCTTATAATATTTTGTTCCCATTCCATCTGCTCCTGGGGCTTTCCCCCCTTTTAGTTTACCTATAACTCCCTCTATTTCTTTTTCTGAAATTGGTTGTTCCATAAGCTCTCTATCTCTACTTTCTACGTTTATCTTCCAATTTCCATATTCATTAATTTTAGGTATTAAGTTTTTTTAAACAAAGATATAATCGATCCTTGAATAGATCTTATGCATTGGTGAGAAGAAAGAAAATTTCTTCTTGCCCCCCCCCCCCATCACTCTCCAAACATCTTTCATACCCTTTTTCCATAATTTTAGCTAATCCTGTAGCATTATTACATCTTTCCTCTGGGGTAGGATTTTACTTATCTAATACCATATTGAAATCTCCTGCTATAATCACATAGCTTTTTTGAATGTCCTCCATTTCCTTAAACACTTTATCAAAAAATTCCACCTGGTTTTCATTAGGAGCTTAAATATTAATCATAGTGTATTCTTCCACTGCCACTGTTCCCTGGATTATAACGTATCTTCCCTCAGGATCTTTCTTCATCTTTACTATACTAAACCCACATCTCTTTGAAATTATAGTTGCTACCCCTCTTGATTTTGAAGTACCATATGCTTTCTCATAATTATTTATACCTCTCAGTTTGAGTTCATTAACCCCCTCTTTTGTATGATGTGTTTCATGTAAAAATATTATATCTACTTTATCTTTATTCAGTAATGTTTCTATCCTCCTTTTCATACTCTACCCCAGTCCTTTAACGTTTAAAGTTGAAATCCTTATTTCATTATCCAAGAGTTAAATCTAGTTCTTAATTTTTGGTCTCGTGTCTTAGGATACCTATCTAACCCATTCCCCATCCCAGTGAACCCCCTCTCCATCCCTTCTATACCCATACATTCAAATTTATCTTTCCCACTATTTTTCTGAGGTATTTCACCTCTCCCATTATCCTAATTGTCCTCTCAAAAGGGGGGGGGGGAGAGAAAGAGAGAGGTTCCTCTGATCACAGAGCCACAGCAGAACTTCTCAGTGATCAGAGATCACTGATGACATTTTCTAACATGAGTAGGCTAAGCATAGGTGAAGGCAACCAGGATAAGCCCCTCTTCCAGGCAACATATCTGCTTACCCCACGTCAGATCTCTAGAGAGATGTTCCTGCACACTGAAAGTCTCCAGCTCACAGATCAGTCCTTCAGCATTAGCAAGAGGATATGAAGTAACCTACCTGGATGACTGGTACATTTATAGTTCAACGTCAAGGCAAAAAGAGGGGAAACGAACAAAGGTTAATTGTACCTTCAGATAAGCAGACTACTTTTCAAATACACTCACGTTTCTTCCCTGTGCAGGCAAGCAAAGAGCATGATGGGAGAAATGTGGCTCAGAAAGAGCCCTGAGTGCCAAAGAGATGCCTCGGTCTGAGGTTCCCTGTTTCTGCTTTGTGCAGTGAATCAGGGACACATAATTCTGCAAGGAATCCCCACAGGGTGGTATTGATATTGGCAACCTTCTTGTCATGTTTGCAGACATCTTTGTAACACAGAGTGGTCTGGTGCCAGAAGTCAACTCCCCATAGAGCACGTCCTTGGGGATCCTGCCATCTTCCATTCTGTGATCAGGACCAAGCCAGCTGCTGGTGAAGTTGGACTTGCACTAGGAGCTGAGTTTTGTTAAGGAACCTACTGGAGCTTATCCAATTTATAGCTCACTTTACTTTGCATCCTTTGTATTCTTGCTTGTTTATTTATTCAATTTATATCTTGCTCTTCTTCCCAAAGCGTTTACTTCCAAAGCATTCATCCTTCCAGACCTGAAGGTCTGCTTTATGCAGTAGAGGATGAGACTGTTATGATATGAGTACTCAGCAGCTGCGAACAAGCTCGATGTTTACATCACATGATGGGTCTAAGCGTGGGACAGGAAGTTCCAAGCTATTCTCAGAGTTCTGTTCTCAGTGTAACACGAAACCTTCCTGTTATTTGTGTCCAGGAGGAGTGAGTCAGTTGCTCGGGGGATTCTGAGTGAGAAGTCCAGTGCCTGTTGCGGGAAAGGAACAGGGCTTTCAGGTCAGGCGAGGTGCAGCTTTACAGTGTGGCAAGAGCAAACTTGAAGAGGGGTATTCGACGGGCAAAACTGGATTATAGGCTGAGGATTGAGGATAATTTAAGGAGCAACAACACAAGACAGATGTGGCAGGGGATTCAGCATATTACCAACTACAAACCTAACCTTGGTGCTGTCGACGGTGACCCTTTGCTGGCGGAGGAGCTTAACCTCTTCTTTGCTCGCTTCGAGAAGGAGCCACCTGAGACGCCGGTATTACAGCCATCAGCCCATAGGGGCCCCTCATTCACGGTAGAGGAGCATGAGGTGAGACAGGTATTGAGGATGGCGAATCCGAGGAAGGCGGCTGGACCTGATGGCATCACTGGAAAGGTGTTGAAGGGCTGTGCGGATCAGCTGGCGAGGGTCTTTACTAAGATCTTCAACAAGTCCTTACACCAGTCTATTGTTCCACCCTGCCTGAAGTCGTCAACTATTGTCCCTCTGCCTAAAAAATCCACAACCAGTAGTTTGAATGACTACAGACCAGTTGCACTGACTCCAATCATCATGAAGTGTTTTGAGAAACTGGTGCGCCGTCACATTATTTCCTGTCTTCCATCAACTTTTGACAACTACCAGTTTGCATACAGGGCAAATAGATCCACAGAAGACGCTATCACCACTACTCTCCATGCTGCTCTGTCCCATCTGGAGCAGCCGGGGAGTTATGTGAGGCTGCTGTTTGTGGATTTTAGCTCTGCTTTTAACACTATCCTCCCCCATAGACTGGTGTCCAAGCTAGAGGCGATTGGACTCTCCAACTCCACCTGTCTCTGGGTTTTGGATTTTTTGTCAGAACGTTCTCAGAGGGTTAGAGTAGGGTCACATATGTCCACAGCCCTTAGCCTTAACACCGGCTCACCACAGGGTTGTGTGTTGAGTCCCCTGCTCTATGCTCTCTATACGTATGACTGTACAGCCATCTATTCCAGCAACAAAATCATCAAGTTTGCTGATGACACTACGGTGGTAGGGCTCATTTCAGGAGGGGATGAGTCCGCCTATCGGGACGAGGTGGAGCGGCTCTGTGTTTGGTGTGGAGAGAACAATCTGGCTCTTAATACGGCTAAGACCAAGGAATTGGTGGTGGACTACAGGAAAAAAAAAGGCGGACATTCAGCCCTTGTATATCAACAGGGAACGGGTGGAGAGGGTGGCGGAATTCAGGTTTTTGGGAGTAACTATCGATCAGGGCATGACTTGGAGCGCAAATACCACTGCTCTGGTGAAGAAGGCCCAGCAGAGAATTTATTTCCTCAGACTTTTAAAGAAGAACAATCTGAGTGAGAGACTGCTGGTGTCCTTCTACCGAGGCTCCATAGAGAGCATTCTTACATACTGTATTTGTGCTTGGTTCTCCAGTTGTACAGCTAGGGAGAGGAAGGTGCTCCAGAAGGTCATAACCACAGCCCAAAGGATTATTGGTCATCCTCTCCCATCTTTGGAAGAACTGTACGGTTCCCGTTGTCTTAGGAAAGCAAACAACATCCTGCAGGATTCATCTCACCCGGGATACAGTCTGTTTGCACTACTGCCTTCTGGCAGGAGATATAGAAACATCAAGTCAAGGACAAATAGACTGAAAAACAGTTTCTATCCAAGAGCTGTGGCCTTTTTGAATGCTGTAACTCGATAGTGTGACCTGGGAGTTTGATGGGTGTGGGTGTGGCTGGAATGTGGTTTGTTTGGTTGTTGTGGTTGTTTTGCTTTTGTTGTTTTAAGGGATGGCATCCAATTTCGTTGCACTTGTGCAATGTTGCACTTGTGTAATGACAATAAAGAATCTAAAAAAAAAAAAGTCATGCTTTTGTACAGTGTACAGTCAGGAATAAAAGTACAGTGGTGCCTTGCAAGACGAAAAGAATCCGTTCCGCGAGTCTTTTCGTCTTGCGGTTTTTTCGTCTTGCGAAGCAAGCCCATTAGCGGCTTAGCGGATTAGCGCTATTAGCAGCTTAGCGGGCTTAGCGGATCAGCTGATAAGCGGCTTAGCGGCTTAGCAGATCAGCTGATAAGCGGCTTAGCGGATCAGCTGATAAGCGGCTTAGCGATTAGCTGTTAAGCGGCTTAGCGGCTTAGCGGATCAGCTGATAAGCAGCTTAGCGGCTTGGGAAAAAGGGGGGGAGGGAAAAAACCCTACAAGAACTCACAAGACATTTTCGTCTTGCGAAGCAAGCCCATAGGAAATTCGTTTTGCGAAGCACCTCCAAAACGGAAAACCCTTTCGTCTAGAGGGTTTTCCGTCTTGCGAGGCATTCGTCTTGCGGCGCACCACTGTAGCAATGAAATAGACTACTTTTCAGACTGTTTTCTTTCTCCTGCTGCTATGCAAGGGGAAAGGGAGTGTGCACCTTTCAAAAGGGAGGTGTCGCTTATTCAAGACCTCCCTGGTCGGTCAGCCAGGGTAGGTCACCGGCAACAGGCCCCGAGAGCCTGGGAAGAGGAGCCAGCCTTTCCCGAGGGGGCCAGTTTCCAACAGAGACATGATACCGACCGTCCTCTATGCATTCATGCACGGTCGTTCATGCCTTGAATGTGCGGAAATGGAGAGCTGCATGTAAATCCAAAGGCACATTTCTGTCTTTGCAATGACGTTGCCTTTTAGGCTTGGGAATCTGGGTGCTTGTGTTAAAAATATTCTTTATTAAAACCACAAGCTGTGAGACAAACAGAAGAATCACAATAGTCATGTGCACATACAAAACATACAGAATTTGAAGGCCAAAGACTCAAAGCAAATAATGCAATTCATAGATAATCCCTTTCTGCTTGATTCATAAAAGGTGCCCATCTTACTCATTCCTTACCTTTTTTTATTATAATTTTATTTGCATCCTTACAAACTATTCAAAAGGAACGTGTAAAAAAAGCAAAAGGAATAGAAAAAGAAACTACAAATGACTGATAACAAAAAACAAAACAAAAAACCACCCCCACATAAAGACTTCCCTTCCCCTCCTTCCCTGGTTTCTTTTGTTTTCTACTTCTGCATATTATAAGTTGCCAAAATCTAGTCTTTTTACTCTTTATTGCCCGCTTTCTCTTACACTGCTGAATTTATTCAAGACCTGCTAATCTGTTTACATATATATAGTGATTTGTTTAAAAAATACTCAACCTTTTCCAGTCCTTTTTATATTCTTGACCATCTTGTTCTCGTATCTTACTAGTCAGACCCACTAACTCCGCATATTCCAGCATCTTGAAATGTCACTTCTAGCCGGTTCATCGTTTGTTCTCCATTTTTGTGCATACAAAATCGAGCTGCTGTAGTGGCATATGAACAGATTTTTTTTGGGGGGGAGAGCCCTTCTGCTGCTACCATTCCCAAAAAAAGGGCTTCTGGTTTCTTGGGAAATGTTCTTTTATTTTTATTTTTTAATTCGTTATACATCATTTCCCAGAATTCCTTAATAACTTTGCACGGCCAACCCATGTGGTAATATGACCCTTCTACCTCTTTATACTCCCAGCTCCAAACATTTTCCCTGATCTGCTTGGCATTAAATACCATCTGTGGATCATTTTCATGAGGTTTTCCATCAGTAAATAACATGCAGTGTATTTCAGGTCTGTTTCCCATAATTTCTCCCAGAATGCAAATTCAATTATTTTGTCCCACATCCCTTGCTCAATTAATTGTACTGGGTTTCACAAATTCACCTTTCTTTTCCCATTCTAGCAGAAGCCTGTACATTTTAGGCAATGTTTTCTCTTTAGTTCATAAAAGTTCCATTTCAAACTGGGAATTCTGGTCAGCAAACCCATTTTTTTGTCCATCTTAAATAGTTCATTAAGTTGGTGAATCTGAAGTCAATCCACCACTTGATTCTTTATCTCTTCCATTTTTTTTTTCAATCTGCGCTCCTGTTCTCTTAAATCTAAGAGATCTCTGTAGGTTATCCACTGATGGTCCATGATAATTTCATTCCTTGCTATCGCATCCACTGGGGATAGCCACAATGGTGATTTCCTTTCTAATCTGTTTTTTATGTTTTGCCTAAACTCTGTGTAGGTTTTTTCTAATCAGGTGGTTTGAAAAGTTTTTATATATTTTCACTTTCTCATACCAGATTTATTATCATGCCCTTCCAAGTCTAATAGTTGAATATCTTTGAGTTAAATCCATTCCTTTAGCCAGCACATTCATTTAACCCAACCACTGAAGAAATAATAATATTGCTTGGCCAATGGACAAGGATGATGGGAGGTGTAGCACAATAGCATTTGGAGGGCATTACCGTATTTTTCGCTCCATAAGACACACCAGACCATAAGGCGCACCTAGTTTTGGGAGGAGGAAAACAAGAAAAAAATATTCTGAATCCCAGAAGCCAGAACAGCAAGAGGGATCTGGCTTCTGGGGTATCATGTGGCTGTTCTGGCTTCTGGGATAATCACGCGAAGCCTCTTCAGGGCAGCCGGATGAAGGCTGCCCCTGCCCGAAGAGGCTGCACACGGCTAAGGCAGAAGCCAGGACAGGCGCGTCGCTGAAGGGGCGCTGCACAGTTCTCCCTCTCTGCGCAGCGCCTCTCCTTCGCAGGAGAGGCGCTGCACAGAGAGGGAGAACTGTGCAGCGCCCCTTCAGCGAAGCTGGAGAAGGAACAGAAGGAGTCCCTTCTGTTCCTCCTCTGGCTTCCAGGACAGGTGCGTCGCTGCGAAGCGGGAGGAGGAACAGAGGGAGTCCCTTCTGTTCCTCCTCCAGCTTTGCAGGACAGGCGCATCGCTGAAGGGGCGCCGCGCAGTTCTCCCTCTCTGCGCAGCGCCTCTCCTTCGCAGGAGAGGCGCTGCACAGAGAGGGAGAACTGTGCAGCGCCCCTTCAGCGAAGCTGGAGAAGGAACAGAAGGAGTCCCTTCTGTTCCTCCTCTGGCTTCCAGGACAGGTGCGTCGCTGCGAAGCGGGAGGAGGAACAGAAGGAGTCCCTTCTGTTCCTCCTCTGGCTTCGCAGGACAGGCGCGTCGCTGAAGGGGCACTGCGCAGTTCTCCCTCTCAGAAGAAGAACAATGGGAGCTCACCCCCTCGCGGGGATTCGAACCGCTGACCTTCTGATCGGCAAGCCCAAGAGGCTCAGTAGTTTAGACCACAGTGCCACCCACATCCTTTTGGTGTAGTGTTCTGTATATAGTATGCTTAGTGTTAAGTTGTTGGTGAACATATCAGACGACACAGCGATTCTTCAAACAGCTCTTGTTTATTCACAGGCCAGAACAGAACTGAACTGAAAGGTTCAGCCAGCCTGCTTATACAGAGCTCCACTAGAACGCAACAGTAACCATTTTCTGTAACTATCCAATCACTGAACGTCACTTTCGATCCCTTATTTGCATATGTGGTCCTGAACTATCTACAGTATCCCCCTGCTGGACCAGGGTGAGAACTTCAGTACATAACACTTAGTGTAACAGTTTTAGTTTTATTATAAGTTATTGTAAGTTTAAATTAAGTCTGCTGCAACTGGATTTCTTATGGACAGTGCCAATCCTGAATGTATTGGATTTGTGACCATTATGCTCATTTGCCTTCTGTAGCAGTAAAGCTCTGCTGGATGAAATCTTAATTGCCTCTGGTCTCTTTATTGGGAAGCCTGCAATGTGTTTAAGTTTTTACTCTGCTAAGTATACATTGGAATGTGCTCTGGATAAATATTAGTAGAATGCATGTCAGTTTGTCAGGGTTTGTGCTCAAATGACCCCAGCCACGCCTGCTTGGTTGGCAGCAGAGCAGAATAGCTTGCAAGATGATGTGTAATTCAACACAACAACAACAACAACCTCAGACTCAGTAAACTCTATTAGTAAAAGTTTACTAAAGGCATAACATGAGCTTGGTGGTACAATTCCAGCTCCCTGGAAGGTAAAGGTCTCTCAAAAATCTGGTTGCTGCACAATTTAACAGAAAAAACAAAACTTAAACGTCTATGTACACTTAGCAAGTTAAAATCAGCACAGAATGAGAGGAAAATAACAGGAATGAGTAGAATAACACGAGACTCCTTTCGGCCTGTAATTATAGACATCCCTGAAAGCGCTTTGTCTTTGGGTAAGAGATAACACACTGAGATTGTCCCAGCTGCACATTTCTGTTCCCTTGATAACTTTCCTCACGCACAGAACACCCTGGAAACTTCTATTTAATTATATAAGCACACTAGAAACGTCTGTAGATTCTGTGCCTTAGAAACCCCATCAAACCTGATCCCTGGCACAGTATTCAGGCGAAAAGCCAGCCCACCTGTCAGGAGAGAAAGGGAGCTAGTTAGGGCAATAAGTTGAGGAGAATAAAACACTATCTGAAATAGCCAAATCACTGACCCCAGCATTACCTCCCTTGCACTTCAGTGGGATCATGCCTGGATCGTCAAAGCCCTGCCATTCTAACAGGCACAGATGTTTTCTGTCCCACAGAACTACATTGTGCATCCAATACCCCTTTTTAATATGTTGCGGGGAGGGGAGATATTGGGTTGTCTTAGTTTTCATTTTGATTATGTATTCTGTGTTTTTATACTGTGATTTTATCTTGTGAAGCACCCTGAGACCCGCAGGCATAGGGCAGTATACAAATTATTATTATTATTATTATTATTATTATTATTATTATTATTTTGAGACTTCTACAAGGGACGCCTCTTGCCAGACATGCCTCCGTCTTTTTTCATAGGTCTCCAAATAGATGCACTGTGGGGTAATGCAAAACCAATCTGGAATGAGCTTTTAGTTTTGGAATGAAACCCATTTATCAAGAAGTGCTTTGCAGTAAAAGAATAGATCGAGATTGCCTGTGGATAAACCAAGTACTCTGTCTCCATGCATTCCAGAATATAATATCATTTGTACTCAGCCAAAGCCTCTGGGAGAGTTTGTAAGGAATAAGGGCAGTGAATTTCAAATTGCTGAAGTTTGGTACAAATGCATTTCTGTAGTCCGGAAGTCCTGCCGACACACTTAGGTCAAACTTGATTTAAATGTTTTCCCTGCACTTCGAGCTGAATCTGGGAAAACCTGATTTCTTGAGAGTGATGGTAAGAAGGGAGAAAGACATTTCCAAAAGTGTTTCAATGCAAAACATACAGAAGTAATCCATGCTTTCAGAAAAGAAGCACACCCAGGGGATTGGTCCACATTCCGCCCTCTTCCTCTTTTGCTGAGAGTGGAATTGTGAGTATGGCATGTCACATTCAGAAACTGTCCAATATGTGAACCTCCACCTGCAGCCAAAGTGGCACACTGCCAGGGACACAAGTACATGATGGTGCTAAACATGTAGATCAGCCCCAAACTGTTCACTAATGAAAGAATGCAGCTGGCAACTCCATGCAGAGGTAAAGAAACAAGTATTCAGCATTTCCCATTTGACACATACTCACCAGTTATAAGGAAGAGAGGAAAGGAGGCCCAGCCCAAGCCAAAAGACCATCTATAACTGGCCAGTGATCCCACATGACCTGTGTAACTGGCCATGGCAATCAGGACACAAACAGCTAGGAAGAAAAAAATACATTAGGATATAAAGTTACTTGTAAATTAAATTCTGGAAGCTGCCGCTAGTGAAATGCAGTGGCTGGAAGAAGTGCTCTGGTAGCCAGAAGCAGGTGCTTATGACCCCCCCATAATACCTGCAAGAATGCTGGCTATAGCTGAGGTCTTGGCCCTGGAGATGAAGCCAAACTGGAAGTCAAAATATTTGCCACAAAGACCAAGGCAAGAGATGGCTCCAGCAGTCATCCCAAGCAGCATGAAGACTCTGGTACTATGGACAAAATCTGGAAGGGAGGGAGGGAGGGAGAGAGGGGGGGAGAGAGAGAGAGAGAGAGAAAGAAAGAAAGAAAGAAAGAAAGAAAGAAAGAAAGAAAGAAAGAAAGGGGTTAAATGCATCCATGGGATTGGACAATTGCATTGCAGACATCCTGTGTAATACCTCATGCCTGGAAAGGATCTGTTCCACGTCCGTTTTGCAAGTATGCTGTTCCATTTTAGAATTAATCTGTATTTTTCAAGAGAATCCCCAACTTAAATAAATAAAATTAATTTAGACACAGTGGGGCACCATTTTGTGATGGTGTTCCTAATCCTACCTGTGGGGGTCAGTACCTGAATGGAGCTGAAGTGGGGCTGTTACCATTGCTGGCTGATGCTTATGGGTACCGGTGCTGGGGGTGGTGGCAGGAAGTCCAACAGTAAGTGTCTCATTCTAAGTAAGGAGGCTGGCAGGTGGGGGCTGGCTGAGAACAGACTGAGGTTGGTGGGGCAATGCCCCATTTGCCCTGAGAGACCAGCCACCTATTACTCAGCACAATGGTTATTGAGCTGTTGCAACACCTGCCATGTTCCACAGGTGTTCATTCTGCCCTCTCCCCCCAAAGCTGTTTAACATCTCCACAGTGGTACCTCAGGTTACATATGCTTCAGGTTACATACGCTTCAGGTTACAGACTCGGCTAACCCAGAAATAGTGCTTCAGTTTAAGAACTTTGCTTCAGGATGAGAACAGAAATCGTACTCTGGTGACGCAGTGGCAGCAGGAGGCCCCATTAGCTAAAGTTGTGCTTCAGGTTAAGAACAGTTTCAGGTTAAGAACGGACTGCTGGAACGAATTAAGTACTTAACCCGAGGTACCACTGTATTAAGATGCTGAGAGATGCCATCAGGAGAGGTAGCTGAGGTAACATTTTGTTTTCATTTCATTTATTAGACTTATCAGTTGCTTGTCACCCGAAGGTCTCCAAGCGACTTACATTGAAAAAAGAGAAAAAAGTAATACATAATACCATAGAGTGAAAAAGGAGAGAGAGAGATCATATAATACCTTAATATTTCATGTAACATAAATTGCATTGGGGGGGCACATACACAGCAATGTTCTGATCCACTTATTAGCAAATAAACAAAACCTCCACCTCCGCCTAGTCCTAAAGTCATTGCCATTGAACCAACATTTCCCCCCAGTTAACCTCTCCACCCCACCCAGAAGTCTCAAGGCCAGCTGTTGCAAATCAGTGGTAGGTGGGTCCAGTGTCCTGCAGGATGGTCCAGCGTCTCTCTTCTCCTTTCATCAGGGAGCAGTAGCAAAGCAGGAAGATGGTAATGGAAGTTTTAGCTGCTTTGCAGTTGACCAGACTACTGCTCCTCCTCCTGCTGGTTCAGGTGCCACTAAGATGCAATTTGTGGAGTCCTGGGTATTGTTACAAGCTTATCAGATGTTCCTCAGTGTGAAGCTAGTCACGGTGGGACGATGTCCATTAAAAAACCACAAAAAACTAGTCCCAAACTGCCAATCTCCCTCTGCAGTACACATACACACACACACACACACGTGTCACATGAAGCGGCAGTGGGACACAGCAAGCCTGCCAAGAACACAGTGCGAATTAAGTGTGCAGTCTTCCTAGGATCCTTTGCAGCATGCAGAAAGGTTGTGGTTGATAGTGATGGACAGGGACTCCCAGGGGCGCCAACTTGGGCCCCAGATTATGAGTGCCCAGTGGCATACCGTGATGTCATGATGTCACATTATGTTGCGCATGCTGCAGCAATTACCTGGGAGTCCTGGAAGTCATGTCTGAGGCCTTGAACGCAACCAGCAAGGCCTCTGACCTGACTTCCAGGAGAAACTGGAAGTCACATCAGAGGCCCTGAAAGGCTTCAAATGCAATTTCTGAGGCCCTGTGAGGCCTCCAATGCACTTTTGGGGGCCTCAGGAAGCTCCAGAAGTCACATTGGAGGCCCCACGGTGTGGGTGCCAAGCACCCAGGCATCCAGGGCCCCCTATAGTTGGTGCCAGTGGGGACTCCACAGCAAACAAAAGTGGTATCCTGATGGATCACCTGTTGCATATATTATACCACAGTAAAAGCCGTGATTTTTGGAGATCAGATGGGAATCAGCAATATGGAGTACCATCACCATTTTTATGCTGCCCATAGCAGCCATTTTGTGCTGGAACCCGCTGCACTCAAGTTAGTGCTGAATACCACACCACTAGGACTCTTAGCAGAAGACAAAAATCTTACTATTCACATCCGTCCCAAGTGACCTACAACCAGCATTGACTCCATAATAAACACAAAATTTCCAGAGGCCAATGGTTCTATTGCTATCTGCAACCCAGTGGTCTGATCCCAGGGCAATGAGGAAGAGCAGAAGACTGATGAAACTGCAAATCATGGCGCCGATCTGCAGGGCCTGCATTGTGAGAATGGTCAGATCTTGTGACTGCTCAGATGACGAACCTGGGGAAGGGAGACATGCGCATTATTCCACATAAATTGCAGTCTGCGTTTGGGTGTGTTTAAAATTTGCGTATGTGCCGAGAGGCCTACAGCACATTGTGCTGTCATGAAGATGTCCTCAGGTGTGCAGACTATGATAGGCAATTAATACTTCTCCATTTCAGGTTGATAATAATCAGTGCTTTTTTTCTAAAAAAATGTTTAGGGGTATTGTCATTTTCCTACTCATATCGAAATACTGCCCCTCAATGAGGTCAAACTTAGATTCACAACATGTTTAGGGGTATACTTACCCCTGCATCCCCCCAGAAAAAGCAGTAATAATAATAATAATAATAATAATAATAATAATAATAATAATAATACAGTGGTACCTCTGGATGCGAACGGGATCCGTTCTGGAGCCCCATTCGCATCCTGAGCAGAACGCAACCCGCGTTTGCGCATGCACGGGTCACAATTCGCCACTTCTGCACATGCGCGTGACGTCATTTTGAGCATTTGCACATGCACAAGCAGCGAAACCTGGAAGTAAACCGTTCCGTTACTTCTGGGTCACCACGGAACGCAACCTGGAAACGCTCAACCTGAAGCTACTTTAACCCAAGGTATGACAGTAAAAATAATAATAATTTCTTATTTCTACTCTGCCCATCTGGGTGGCTCCCAACAGAATATTAAAAACACTATAAAACATCTCAGAAGTTGATAGTTTTTATTTATTTATTTTTAAAAAACCAATTTACTGCAAAAGTCAGGTTCAAAACAATTGCTTTTAGTCTATTTCCTCGGCTCCAGTTATGCAAAGTACCAAAGTCCGCCAGCATTCAGGTACTGAAAAATATTCCTTTCTCCTAGAGAAATCAAGAGGTTATTGTCTCACAAGGCTCAGAATCTCCACCTCCTTTCTCTAGGTGAAAGGAACCCTGGAACAAGCCCCTGGCATGCTTTTACTCCGCAACCCACTCACCAGGGGTGGGCAGTATACCCACCTCTGATCAAAGGGTACCACCTATCTGTGGGTGGTCCTCATCTCTTTTCCCTGACCCTCTGCATCATTGTGCTTTCTTTTGACTTCTGAACTTCTGGATTGCGGGGTTGTAGGCTCTTTCTGGATACTGGTTCCATCAGAGATTAGAATGATGCACATATGCAATACCCTTTGGTTGTGCCACTGGAGAAAGGCAGCATTGGACACCTGCTCAGGCCCACACCTTTGCTGGGTTCTCAGAGCATCCTGGTCCTGCTGCTGCTCCTTCAAACTATCCATTGGCCTTTTCTGAGTCTGCCTCCCTTCTAGAGGAGAGATCACTGATGGCATTTCCTAACATGAGTAGGCAAAGCATAGGTGAAGGCAACCAGGATAAGCCCCTCTTCCAGGCAACATATTTGCTTACCCCACGGCAGATCTCCAGAGAGATGTTCCTGCACACCAAAAGCCTCCAGCTCACAGCTCAGTCCTTCTCTCTGCTTCTCCTTTGCTCTGTCTTCAAAGGTTACAACACACAAACAACTTGCAATAGGCCTTCAGCATTAGGCAAGAGGAAATGGTGCAAGCCACCTGGATTGCCACTGTGTTCCAGAAACGATCAAGAAGCCATTGGCCAACAGCAAGGCAAAAAGTAGGCAGAGCAACAAAGGTTAACTTCTCTGAAGTCTTATCCTGTGTTGGGGAGACCACCCCATCCCAATCTCCCATAAGGTACCAATTCTCATATGGAAACTCCACCAGTCTATTCACAAGTCCTTTGTAAACAGATACGTGTGAATTTTGGAAGAGGTTTTGGATTGCGTATTGTTACAGAACGTGTGATTCAAATGCAGACTGAATCAAATCCCTATCCCTAGGGCTAACTTGGCTGTCTCAACCCCCATCCTTCCACTCTCTGGTGAAGTTGGACGTGCACCCTAGGAGTTGTGTTTTGTTAGGGCATGTCCTGGAGCTTATGCAATTTGTAGCTCACTTTATTTTGCATCCGTTTGATTATCCATTCAAAGACAGTGGGCTTTTTGGGTACAGCACATATGTGTGTGTGATGGGCGGAGGCGCGGCACAGCATGGAAGGTCAACAGAACCCACTGTGCCACACCAGCCCTCACCACCAATGCCGCCTGGCATGTGCACAGGCTGAGGAGAGTTTGCAGAGCCCGTGCGCCAACTCAGCCCTGGCTACCAGAGCAAAGAAGGGCTGTACTGAGCCCTTTCCTGCCCATGCAGGGAGGACCCAGGTTGGCCGATGCGGCCCTTCACTGGCAAGTCCAGCCCCCACCCCCCGACACTGGCCAAGCAACTATTCTGTGAGGGGGCTGGGGACACGGTGATGAGACTAGGCTGGGCTCTGGCACCCAGAAACACCCAGTTGCAGGCAGGGTGGAGCAGGGATTCCTGGGGGGGGGGTGCCTAGCTTGTGCCCTCTAAAAACCATGCACCCAGGGCTACAGCCACCTATCCCCCCCACACTACGCTTGCCTCCTGGGTATGAAGTTTTCCATTTCTTCTTTATGCAGTGGATGAAGAGGAGGAGACACGGACTGCTCCCCTCCCCCGCTGCCCACAGATTGGTCCTCCATCTCCAAGCAGCCCCAGTTTTATCATCAGCCTGAGAGGCATCACTGGCAGCTTTTAATCCTCATCGATACTCACTAGTTAACATAATCTATTGCTAAAGCATTTGGAAATTCCAGAAGTGGCCTTGTGCAGGGCTCATTTCCTTTTAAGGAGAGAGTGCTGGATGCTTGCAAAACTTTTTGCAAAGTCTGGATAGTTTCCATATACTGGTACGTTTTGTGACTAGGGATGGGTGAAGTGACAAATTTCAGTGTATTTCTGTTTCTCGTTTGTCCAATCTTCAGTTCGGTTCAGCTGGAGGGGAGTTTGTCCAGTTTAGAGCTCACTTCACTTTGTACCCTTGTAACCCGTTTTTATGCATTTACTTATTCAGTTTATATCCTGTCCTTTCTCACAAAGGAGCATGGCAAGCCCATCGACAGCCACATAACCCCTTCTCTTACAATCAGTAAAAAATGCTTTATCATTTTAGCCTAGTCTTTTTCTTTCTTATTGTCACCCACTAAAGGTTTGCAAAGTTTGTTTTGAGCCGGCATCCTTAATCATTTGAGCTAGGTAGAGCCTCGCTGAGAAAGACTTCCTTCCTCAGCAAACCCACATCCTCATGAAAACAACAGAATACGAAGGCAAGAACTCAAAGCATATAATTTAATCCATAGACCATTCTTTTCTGCTGGATGCACTGAAAAAGCTTGGTTTACTCATTCCTTGACTTTCACCCAGCCATTGAAGGAATAACATTGTTCATAATTATTCTTAATTCTTAGATCATCATACGTTGGGCAGATACTAAACTGTAGATATTCTTTAACCTCATTTTAAAAAAATAAAATAAAAATTAAAGTCTGTGTTTGGGGAAGGAATGATTTGCTTCTCATGCCGGGCTAGGCACTCTGCTGCTCTCCAGATGTTGTTGGACTTCAACTCCCATCAGCCTCAGCTACAGGGTCATTGGTCAGGAATGGAAATCGTAGTCCACAAAAGTTTGGAGGTAGTCCTGTTCTACAGTATTCAGGAAAAGGATTCCAATTTATTACAAAGAAACCTTGTTTCTGTTTCTTCTCACTAAAGTACATTCATTTTCCTTCAGCTCAAACTTGCCCCAGTGCAGGCTGCACATCTGTGCCCCACTGTATCAACTTGGCTCCAGGTGTCATCTGAAGTGGAAGCTCAGCCTTTTCTTCATGCTCATGCTGACCCAGCAGTATCCAAGGGGAAAGCCAGCCCACCTGTCAGGAGAGAAAAGGGGCTGGTTAGGGCAACAGGGGAACAGAATAAAACAACACCCAGCGTTACCTCTCTTGCTCATCCTCCAAGACCTGCTGTTCTCGTGGACCAAAATATATTCCCTTCCACAGAAACACACTGACTGTGCATTTTGAGACTTCTCCAAGGGACTAGTCATGGGCTGAACTGGAAGTGTCTAGGAGTAGATGGATAAGCCTATCTCACATCCGTGTGATTAATGCATAAACCTGTTCCAACCCATTTTCACATCACATTGTAAATTATCTATTTTAAAATAAAACGTAACAAGAACTAACATGTATCCACAACATACATATATAAACACATATCTTAGGTCAACATATGCATTGCTAAAATACATATTTTGATGTATATGTGCTGATTTTTAAAACAAGAGGCTTCTATTGATGTCCTCCATGGGCACATGGAATCCTAAAACTATTGGGGTAGTATTGGATTTGATCGTAGGAAGCAGCCATGCAGATCACCTTGCCAACAAAGGTCCATATAGTTAAAGCTATGGTTTTCTCAGTAGTGATGTATGGAAGTGAGAGCTGAACCATAAAAAAGGCTGATTGTCGGAAGAATTGATGCTTTTGAATTATGGTGCTGGAGGAGACTCTTGAGAGTCCCATAGACTGCAAGAAGAAGAAGAAGAAGAAGAAGAAGAAGAAGAAGAAGAAGAAGAAGAAGAAGAGGAGGAGGAGGAGGAGTAGTAGTAGTAGTAGTTTGGATTTGATATCCCGCTTTATCACTACCCGAAGGAATCTCAAAGCGGCTAACATTCTCCTTTCCCTTCCTCCCCCACAACAAACACTCTGTGAGGTGAGTGGGGCTGAGAGACTTCAGAGATGTGTGACTGGCCCAAGGTCACCCAGCAGCTGCATGTGGAGGAGCGGAGACGCGAACCCGGTTCCCCAGATAACGAGTCTATCGCTCTTAACCACTACACCACACTGGCTCTCTCCATTCCGAAGGAAATCAGCCCTGAGTGCTCACTAGAAAGACAGATCCTGAAGCTGAGGCTACAATACTTTGGCCACCTCGTGATAAGAAAAGACCTCGTGGTTTTTTCCTACCTCATAGCAATCATCACAACTTTAGTGGTCTAGGCCAGGGGTTGGCAACCTAAGGCCCATGGACCACAAGCCACCCTCGGGGGTCATTTAACTGGCCCATGAGCCACCCCCGAACTAAGCCGCCCACTCGGTGAGTCCCCACGCACTGTGCAAAACTGGCACAGCACGGTGTGGGGACTCACTTCCGCAGTGCCAGAAATTGTATCTGCACAGGCTCAGATGCTGAAAATCACCTGAAATAGCGGCCGCACACACTCATACATGCACCTAATCTGGCCCACAGATGGATCTCCACTGGAATGAACCGGCCCAAGCGAGTTAAACCTTGCCGACCCCTGGTCTAGGTATTGGATGCTCCTCAATCTTGGCCGGGCAGGGGAAAGGTTGTAGTCTTGGCCTACCCCTCCCCAAATGTAGGGTATCCCATTAAAGGGGTCCAGGAGGAGTTGCTTCTGGCTGTATGCCCAGGCGGGGGCTTGGACCTCAGCACTCCTCAAGGTGGTGACCCCCATGGGAGTCCCCCTATTTGATGTAAGTCATAGGAACCCCTGCTGCTGCGTTGACCCTTGGTGTCTCTTCCGGCAGGCGGGTTGGAAGTAAATGGTTGACTGATGCCTATGCCAAACCTCTTGCCTCTGATGTCAATAAAGTTGTGGCCTGGATTGATCCCATTCAAGCTGTGCCATGTCCTTCATACTGTTATTCAGAGAGTTGGGGGAAGTGCAGAGCCTGGTCGTGCAAGTCAGGCATTATGGAGTCCTTCTGGCATAGTGGGGAAGAGAGGGTGCTGATTTGCAATAGGTCCTTTCATTGCTGTTAAGGGAGATGCAGGATGTGGTCCTATGAGATAAGTGTTCTACCCCACGGGGATTGATTTTGGACCCCCTCAGATATGGGGGGTCCTTATCCTTCATGCTATTTAACACCTATGTATATACTAACCCCATAGGGAGCACACACAAAAATCATTTTTCTTAACCCACAATCATTTGTGCTCATCCTCAACATGCTGCTTTCAATCTAAATTAATTCTAGATCCTGGCATCCCACCCACAAGGGTGGGTGTGGTGACATAAAACCTTTCACCTAATTAGGGTATCCATATTTTTGCTTCCCTGCCCATGCCTCAGATAACTGAAGAAGGAAGCGCTCTTGGTATATACCAACCCACAATGTCATTGGCAGGTATGGATGCGCACACACACACCTGCTTTCATCTGTGTTCAAATGGACACACTGTAGAGCAGCCCCAGACTTAAATAATGCAGCTGACAATGCTACGCGAAGGCAAACTTTTAAATAAAGACGTGCATTTTCAGCATTTCCCATTTGACACATACTCACCAGTAATAAGGAAGAGAGGAAAGGAGGCCCAGCCCAAGCCGAAAGACCATCCATAAGACAATTCAGGACCAAACACTGTTCCCTCACACCCTGTGAAAGTGGCCATGGCAATCAGGACACAACCAGCTAGGAAGAAAAAATACATCAGGATATCAGGTTACTTGTAAATTAAATCCTTGATGCTGAGCTGGAAGCGGCAGCTAGTGCAAAATGGAGAGGATCAACTATTCACTTGGGGTGAAATATGACCAACATATATCCTTCTGCTGAAAGAAATGCACTGGCTGCCAATCCGCCGCTGTGCAAGGTTCAAAATTAGTGTACAAAGCCCTATATAGCTATGAACCAGTGTGACTAAAACATCATCTCACCCCTTACATCCCAAGCTGACCACTGTGCGCTGCAAGAAATGGCATCCTGCAGGTCCCAGCCTATGAGGAGGTCTGTTCCACATGATGTCAAAATCGGGTCTTTGAGGTGTTGGCACCTACACTTTGGAACTTCCTCCCTTTATATATCAGACAGGCACCTTCTCTATTGTCTTTCTGGTGCATGCTAAAGATGTCCTGCTTTCAACGAACGTGCTAAAATCTTTATCCCAGCTGGTATCTGTTCTGAATCTGAGTTGATTGTAGATTATTGGCTGCTGTTCTGAACAGTTTTTCTATATTTATGGTTACTATATTTCAAATTGTTTTCAAATGGAATTGTTTGGCTGTTTTTATATATGTATCAGTTACATATAATGAAAAAGTAAAAGTGTCATCACCCTGCAGTTCACTTAAACACAGACAGGTGGCGATGTGAAATAAAGTGTGATGAGCAGTGGTGGATGGGTGGCTCAGGCAAGGGACTGCCACAACATGCGGCAGCCGTTTCTGAGCAGCAGCCCTTCTCTGCTGGCCACCTTTCAGCCTTGCTCCTCCTGCCAGCCAAGCTGTTCATTCTACTGCCAGTGCAGGCAAAGGTAGAAAAAGGAAGATTTTAGGAGCATGCCTTGCTAAATAAGGGGGACATAGTTTTTGTTGGATGAACTCCACTTCTACTTGCAGTGCTGCTTTTGAAGCTGCTCTATACAGATCTTTTCCATCTCCACCATTGCAGTTGGAAAAGAGCCATTTCTGGGGAGGCTTTGAAGAGCCTTTGTGATCCTCTTCTTCTCCTTTGCACCATAATATTGGAAGTGCAAATAAGAAGGGGGAGGAGGATCATGAAGGGTTTTACGAACTGGCCCTTCTCCTTTGCATTGATGGAAATGGAAGCGGAAAGATGTATTTAGGGAGATCGCTAAGCCCTTTTCTAGGCTCCTACTTTCAACTTCTGATGTTGCAGGTGTTGCAGAAAGAAGCATCAGAAGTTCACCCTCCTGAGAGGCCTACAGCAGATTCATACCTTCCAGATGAACTGGGTATGCAGTAGTGGCTCCACCACACTCTAAATACCTGGGATGGAGAGTAAGGGTTTGAATTGTACCTTTTATCATGGTAATACATTTCAGTGGGTCTACTCTGAATATGACTTAGTTGGAGTCCACCAATAGGATTCCGTGTGGACTTTTCCTTTCAGCTCAAGTTTTCTTGGCGTAGGATCTGTGGGATTTGTTCAGGCACAGTCTACAGCTCTGAGTTTGGGGGCTTGAGGAGACTGTGGAATCAGATGCATATGACCCCAAGGATACCTGCAACAAGGCTGGCTATGGCTGAGGTCCTGGCCCGGGAGAGGAAGCCAAACTGGAAGTCAAAAAATGTTCCACAAAGAATAATGCAAGAGACGACTCCAGCGATCATCCCGAGGAACATGAACGCTCGGGTGGCATGGATGAAATCTTGAAGGAAGGAAGAGAAATGAAGAAGGGGGTTAAATGCCCAGAACAGCCAGGGAGACCAACAGTAGGCAGTGCCAGAGGCCATGTCAGGCAGAGCCAACCCCTGGCAGGTGGGAGTTGGCAGTGCCCCATTTGCCCTATTGACCAGGCTCCTATTACTCAGCAGCATGATTATTTTACAGTCATACCTCAGGTTAAAGATGCTTCAGGTTAAATCTTTTCAGGTTGCGTCCTACGGTGACCCGGAAGTACCGGAAAGGGTTACTTCTGGGTTTCGCCACTTGTGCATGCACAGACGCTCAAAATGACATCACGTGCATGCGCAGAAGTGGCGAATCGCGACCCGTGCGTGTGCGGACGCACAGACGTGGGTTGCGTTCTGCTCAGGTTGCGAACAGGGCTCCAGAACAGATCCCGTTCGCAACCAGAGGTACCACTGTATTTATTTATGAATATCCATACCCCGCCTACTAACCAAAGTTCTTGAGGCAGCTTACAATAAAACATTTAAAATATTTTTAAAAAGCAGCAGCACAATCATCAAAACAGCACAGAGTCTCCCCTAACCCCTGTTCTTCAGCATTCCAAGAAATGCCAGCCTGCAGCTGCATCGCTTGTCTGTTGAAGCAGCTAGGCGTTATTTCCAAACAGGTCAATATGTCCTCACTCAGTGGCTGCTGTTGTCTCTTACAGCCCCAGCCCTCCTGGCAGATGCAGGAGTTGCTGGTTCATGTACTTGACATTTCAAGCACTGCAGTAGTTCATTTGACGGTTCCTTTTCCTTCCTTTCTGTGCAAGGAATGAGTTTTTGACTGGAAGGAGCAGTGCAGTGTCTTTTGGCTAAATCTCGGGCAACCCCTTGGGCAGCATTCGCCACAAATTTCAAACTCTAAATCAGGGAAGGAAAACACTTCCTGGCAGAGAAACAGCTGTGTTCCAAAGGAGATGTGGGAACTCGCATCCTCATGCCCTCACCAGCTCCTTGTTTACACTCCAAACATGGCCAGAAGCTCATTGCGACTGCGCCAAGTCTACCCATAACCCTCCCCATAGCAGTGAAGGCATCCTGTCATTGGTGATGTTTCAGGTGTGACGCAGCAATGCTGGTGTAACTTGCAGGTGGCAGCTACCGCAAGCAGGAAGCTACAGAAGAAGAATCACTTTCTGTTTTGCCTCAAGTGCCAAAACTTCTCAGTCCAGCCCTACATATATTATACCAGGCATAGGCAAATTCGGCCCTCCAGATGTTTTGAGACTACAACTACAATAATCCCAACTAACAGGACTAGTGGTCAGGGATGATGGGAACTGTAGTCCCAAAACATCTGGAGGGCCGAGTTTGCCTATGCCTGTATTGTTGTTGTTTAGTTGTTTAGTCATGTCCCATGGACCAGAGCACGCCAGGCACTCCTGTCTTCCACTGCCTCCCACAGTTTGGTCAAACTCATGTTGGTAGCTTCGAGAACACTGTCCAACTATCTCATCCTCTGTCGTCCCCTTCTCCTTGTGCCCTCAATCTTTCCCAACATCAGGGTCTTTTCCAGGGAGTCTTCTCTTCTCATGAGGTGGCCAAAGTACTGGAGCTTCAGCTTCAGGATCTGTCCTTCCAGTGAGCACTCAGGGCTGATTTCCTGAAGAATGGATACGTTTGATCTTCTTGCAGTCCATGGGACTCTCAAGAATCTACCATAGCAAAGGCAGCAATTGGACTCACTGTTGCAGATTACTGTCACCTATTTCTTTGCTTCCCACAGCAGCCATTTCATGCTGGCCCCCACGGCACCTTTATTAAAATATGATTCCCAGCACCTAACACAGAGTAAATGTGTTATCCCTAGTCACACCAGACTTTCAGGGAGTTGAAGTATGATCAAGTGCCCCACACACTGCTGCATGCCTTAGAAGTGAAGATCGGCCCAGTATACCTGAAGGAGCGTCTCCACCCCCATTGTTCTGCCCGGACGCTGAGGTCCAGCGCCGAGGGCCTTCTGGCGGTTCCCTCATTGCGAGAAGCAAAGCTACAGGGAACCAGGCAGAGGGCC
Source organism: Podarcis muralis (assembly GCF_964188315.1). Classification (NCBI taxonomy): domain Eukaryota; kingdom Metazoa; phylum Chordata; class Lepidosauria; order Squamata; family Lacertidae; genus Podarcis; species Podarcis muralis. The sequence continues at coordinate 75,073,193 of NC_135661.1, read as the reverse complement.
TTCTCGGTAGTGGCGCCCGCCCTGTGGAACGCCCTCCCATCAAAGCGATAAATAACTACCTGACATTCAGAAGACATCTTAAGGCAGCCCTGTTCAGGGAAGTTTTTAATCTGTGATATTTTACTGTATCTTTGGTTTTTATGGAAGCCGCCCAGAGTGGGTGGGGAAACCCAGCCAGATGGGCAGGGTACAAATAATAAATTATTATTATTATTATTATTATTATTATTATTATTATTATTATTATTAGTTCAGTCTGCTGTTGAATGCCTTAAGTACTCCTAGCAGAAGACAGAGAAGATCTTACCTGACACAACCATCTCCAAAGCTTGGCAATTAGGTATGCACATATTACAGAGGCCCAAGATGTAATTGTTGGTGACCACCCAGTAGTCTGAACCCAGGGCAATGAACTACCATCACCTTTTAATTTTTTTGCTGCCCACAGCTGCCATTTTGTGCTGCACCCAGGGCACCTTTATCATAGCATGAGTCCCAGCACCTAATATTTTACCCTACCCCCCCCCCCACAAAAGAGGACAGGGTAAATGTGTTATCTCTAGTCACACTGGACTTTCAGGGAGTTTCAGAAGGATCAAATGTCCTGCCACACTGCTGCATAACTTAGAAATGAAGATCGGTTCAGTCTGCTTTAGAATACCGCACCTTAAGTACTCCTAGCACAAGACAGAGAAGATCTTACCTGGTTCAGAACCCATCGGATATGAAATACAAGAATAGCTTGAACCGAAATGGCTGCAAACTTTCCAGAGGCCATAGTTCGCATTGCTGCCTACCATCCAGTAGTCTGAGCCCAGGGCAATGAGGAGGAGTAGAAGGCTGATGAAAGCACAAATCACAGCGCAGATCTGCAGTATACGCATTGTGAGAACGGTCAGATCTGAGACTGAGGAGCACAATAGGGATGATGAACCTGGGGAAAGGAGACATCCACATTATTCCACATCAGTTGCAGGCTATGATTAGTTTTTTCTGTAAAGTTGCACACGTCCTGAGAGGCCTACAGCAGATTCATACCTTCCAACATTTCTCCGATGAAAATAGGGATGTCATATGCAATAGTACTATTATTATTATTATTATTATTATTATTATTATTACTACTACTACTACCACTACTAATAATGTTTATACCTAGCCCATTTGACTGTTTTCTCCCAGTCACTCTGGGTGGCTTCTGACATATATACAGGGCTGTCTTCAGATGTCTTATAAAGGTTATAGTTACTTATCTCCTCGGCTCGGGTTCATACCCTCCAACATCTCTCCAGTGAAAATAGAACATCCTACCATACCCTTCAACATTTCTCTGATGAAAATAAGGATATCCTAAGGGAAAGCAGGACATTCCAGGTTTGGGTACAATTCTTTGTGTTTGGATAAGTGAATTTGTGGATAATGAGCAGACGGATAGCATAATGTAGTTCAGTGAATTCCTTCAAATATCTCTGAGTTAGACCTGAAAGTAGTTTTCAGGTTTGCTGAGTGAACTAAAGATAAATTAAGTTTATTTTGGGGTAGAACTTTGTGCAATTTATAGTTCATCATCACTTTCATCCTCCCACACAGCAGGAGGCCCAGACTTTTAACTTCCTTTAAACAAAACAAAAAAAGTCAATGGGATAGCTATAAAGAAAGTTGAAAATCAAATGTGGAGGCAATGTTCTTATTATAACCTATTTATCCTAGTGCCGATGACCACATCTCATTGATAAGATTTTTCATGCATTTTTGTACCACAGAGTGGACACCTTTGCCCAACTCAACATTCAAAGCAGAAAATCTAAACCTCCCTCCAACCTTCCTCTCTTGAAAATCGGGATGCCTGTCTTTTGGTGCCATGCTCTTGTGATAGAGGGACAACACTGCAAGTGTCAGCACTGGCTTCAAGCACCGGCTCATCCTCCGCTCTGAGTTCAGCAGTGGTGGTGCTGGAGGGGCAAACAGGGCATTCTGGGATCAAATCAGAAGCTGAATTGGCTTCTTTAATTCCAGGATGTCCCGGGAAAATTGGGACAATTGAAGTGTATGTCATTGCAATCAATCAACCTACTCTGACAAGGACTAGTGTTGGATACAACCCTATCCTACCAGTTTTCATATCTCCCATTTTAAAATAAATATGCAAAGTGACTCAGAACAAAACAATGCCGCCCCCCCCCCAAAAAAATGAATTTTCACAGCAAAATAGGCATCATAGGAATATCGACGAACCCAGAAATATGGGACTCCCAACAGAGCTATGCCAAAGTTTTGTGATCATTTTGCAGCACCAACCCCTCCCTTTCATGGCCTCTCAAATTGAGTATCTGATGCATCAAACCAGGCTTCATAGTTAACACCCCAAAACCTAGCATTGTCCATTTCAATACGAATCATTTTGCAGTAGAATCCCTGTGTTTCGCGGTGCCCACAAAACTGAGTAATGGATACAATGGCAAAACTTTGGAGTGAATTAAAGCAACGTTGAATTTGGGGTGACCAGTAAGGCCCACCCACTGGGCAAGTCAGCCACACAATTTTGGGCGCTGCCAAACGTGGGGGTTTGTGCTGCAAAACAAATTACAAAATTTTGGCTAAGACAATGGGCTTATCCACACTTCCTCTTGTCCTGTTACTCCCCCCCCCCCCGGGAAAACCGCTCTCATGTTTCCCCCGGATTGCCATTGGTTCAGATCTACTTCTAGAGAGCAGGTTTTCCCTTGGGAAGGAGTGGGGCAGGGAGGAAACTGCTCGGACCCTTGCCTAGAAAGCCGTTAGGACCTGTACTTTCTAGGCACGGCACAAGCAGAAGTATGGATGGGCCCAATGTTGAATTTTGTGTGGTTAATACACAAAATAGGTTAATACACAAAATAGGAAGCCCAGTTTGATATATCAGTTACTTTGTATGGGTATTGGGGGGTTGCAAAATGTTGCAAAATGATTGTAAACCAGTGGCTCAGGTTTGGAGTGAATCAGGCAATGTTGGATTTTGGGGTGTTAACTAGGAACCCAGGTTCAATATATTAGCTACTCTGTTTTGCCCCTTTCTCCCACAGAAACCTAGAGATTTGTCATCTCACCTGGCTCAGAATCACTTCCTCCTTTCTCCAGGTGAAGCCAGCACTCTGGAACAAGTCCCTGGCATGCTCTGACTTCACCACCCCTTAAAAGGGGTAGGAAGAGATTGGCACCGCCTCTCAAAGGAACTGCCCCTCTGTGGTTGGCCCCCATCTCTCTCAGCTGAGCTTTGTGTACTTTTCCTCCTTCATATATTCTCTGAATGGCTGAGCTTCACCTGCTGGTTTCTGCAGACCAAACCACCGCTAAAGACAAAGGAGGATGTCAGGCTATGAATTAGCACCACCCCTCGCCATCCACCTGGCAACCCTATGCCCTCCAGGTTTCCCCTGCCAGCACCACCCCATTGTTGAATATCGCTTTTCTGCCAGAATCATTGGTCTCAACTTACTAGTAGACACGGGTGGCGCTGTGGTCTAAACCACTGAGCCTCTTGGGCTTGCCAATCGGAAGGTCAGTGGTTCAAATCCCCACAACAGGGTAAGCTCCCTTTGCTTTGTCCCAGCTCCTGCCAACCTAGCAGTTTGAAAGCATGCCAGTGCAAGTAGATAAATAGGTACCACTATGGTGGGAAGGTAAATGGCATTTCCATGCACTTTGGTTTCTGTCACAGTGTTCCGTTGCACCAGAATCAGTTTAGTCATGCTGGCCACATGACCCGGAAAGCTGTCTGTGGACAAACGCCAGCTCCCTCAGCCTGAAAGTGAGATGAGCGCCGCAACCCCATAGACGCCTTTGACTGGACTCAACTGTCCAGGGGTCCTTTACCTTTTACCTTTACTTATTAGGGCCTTTGGGATGCGGGTGGCGCTGTAGGTTAAACCACAGAGCCTAGAACTTGCCGATCAGAAGGTCAGTGATTCGAATCCCCATGATGGGGTGAGCTCCTGTTGCTCGGCCCCTGCTCCTGCCAACCTAGCAGTTCGAAAGCATGTCAAAGTGCAAGTAGATAAATAGGTACCACTCCGGTGGGAAGGTAAACGGCATTTCCATGCACTGCTCTGGTTCTCCAGAAGCGGCTTAGTCATGCTGGCCACATGACCTGGAAGCTGTACGCTGGCTCCCTCGGCCTGTAAAGCAAGATGAGCACCGCAACCCCAGAGTTGGTCACGACTGGACCTAATGGTCAGGGGTCCCTTTACCTTTACCTTTATTAGGGCCTTTAAATGGTGGGAAACTGCAAAGTTGAATATGACAAGAAAGTGGTGCATCCAGCATTGGTCCATAGCCCTAATGGAAAAATTGACAAAACGTGTTAGAAAAAATATATACAGAAATGTGAGAGATAGGTTCCATGAATGGTGGCTTAGATTTCTCCCAGAGAAAACTTGATTCAGCCCTCAAGTCTCAGAAGGGCTTTTGCTATGGAGTGGGAACCTCTACCGAACCTATTTATATCACCATTTGGGGTTTTTTGGGTTGTTGTTTTTTTAAAAAAAAATGTTTTAAATACCACTTAATTATTCACATTTCTAAAAGCAACTAACTGGAAATGAGATAATCATATACAAGGATACCTCGGGTTAAGTACTTAATTCGTTCCAGAGGTCCGTTCTTAACCTGAAACTGTTCTTAACCTGAAGCACCACTTTAGCTAATGGGGCCTCCTGCTGCCACTGTGCCGCTGGAGCACAATTTCTGTTCTCATCCTGAAGCAAAGTTCTTAACCTGAAGCACTATTTCTGGGTTAGCGGAGTCTGTAACCTGAAGTGTATGTAACCTGAAGCGTATGTAACCTGAGGTACCACTGTAATAATAAAATATACCCTCAGGCAATTGGAAATTCCAGGGACCACCTTTTAACAAGGAGTCTGTTTCCTTGTCCGGTGAAAGTATAGAGAGATCTGGTGACCTTGGTCCAAAGGTGCCAACGTTCTTTTAAACAGCGTAAGATTTTCTGGAAAGGGGATTAATTTGCAGGAGTGGTGTGGAGACAGCAAACACTTGTGCAAGAAATGGGTGTGTCGTCTTTGAATGAGGAGCTTGAAACATTTCCTTTATTTTCCCTATCACTTTTCTCTTCTTTATGCTACTGCCTTTCCTTTCCAGCTATGTAAACTGCTTGGGTGAGGCTTTACAAAACTCTGTATGCATTCCTTTCACCTGCTTTCCAGCGTTGTGTTTGTACAGTATTTAATTAACCCTGCGTCACATCACATATTCTATGAACCAAACATTCGCTTGGGTCTTTGTCTGAACATGCAAAGGCTCTGAATGTGCCCAAGGCAGGGTCACACACACAAGCCCAACCTTCAGCATCATTGCATGTGTTGCATTTCCTGCTCCCTGCCAACCTGCCTGATTTCCAACTTGATGTGCTGTGAAGATCTGCAGGGAGCATTCTGCTTGCATTCACGTGACTATGGGAAGGCTCCTTTGTAGAAATGGACTCCTTGCTTTATTGGAGTCCCTGCTGGTAGAGGAGGGTCAGGGTTTCCCAAACTTGCTAGCTAGGGGTGATGGGCGTTGTAGTCCAAAAACAGCTAAACCGAGGAATTTTGCTCCAATTGGTGGTCATTCATTACGTATATGACAGGCCAATAATGAGAATGGCAAGCCTTGATAAAATGTGCCTTTCTTTAGTATTCGTAACATTTGTTTTGCATTCTCTGTGTTTCAGGTTGGTTTTTGCTGTAACATCTAAGTTATTGTCTAGTCCAGTGTTTCCCAAACATGGGTCTCCAGCTGTTTTTGGACTACAATTCCCATCATCCCTGACCACAGGTTCTGCTAGCTAGGGATGATGGGAGTTGTAGTCCAAAAGCAGCTGGAGACCCAAGTTTGGATAACCGTGTAGAGGGTTCTACTTCGCCGAATAACACGGGGAAGCTTGAGGTCTGGGGAGGGAGCATTAAACCTAAGAACATTGAGGGTGGGACTTGCGTGTCTTCCGTGTAGGCCTTCCCCACAGAGTTTTGGATGGAGATACCAAGTCCCAAGAGTAACTTAAAGAGTTGTTTTGGAAAGAGTAAGTTCTGTAGTTGTTAGTGGTCCCAACACCCACTGAGAAGTTGAAGAATGGACAGCATATTAATGAACATTGCTTGGAATGGGGGGGGGGGGGCAAAAAAGAAAATTGTCAGAAAATGTTGCTGAAAACCCTCATTTGATGCTGAACGAAAGTCTGTTTGTAGTCCATATTACTAGACAAAGGAAGCCATGGACCAAGAGTCGAGTGCTGGAAGGTGGAAGGGAACAAGCACTTTAATTTCTTCCAGGAACCTAAATGCAAGTAGAGAAGAAAGGGTAGGGGTTCTCTTGCAGCCAGTGTGGTGTAGTAGTTAAGAGCAGTGGACTCGTAATCTGGTGAACCGGGTTCGATTCCCCACTCCTCCACATGTAGCTGGTGGGTGACCTTGGGCTAGTCACACTTCTCTGAAGTCTCTCAGCCCCACTCACTTCACAGAGTGTTTGTTGTGGGGGAGGAAGGGAAAGGAGAATGTTAGCTGCTTTGAGACTCCTTCGGGTAGTGATAAAGCGGGATATCAAATCCAAACTCCTCCTCCTCCTCCTCTTCTTCTTCTTCTTCTTCTTCTTCGAGTGAGGCAGAATGTTTTGCAACTGTTTGAGGGAAGGAGGAGAGCTGAGGAAGGAAATTCTCAAAGAATTGCTCAGAATATTCTTTCTTGAGGATTTTATTTTTCAGCCCTGTCCTAAAACCCTTCTCTGTCAACAGCCATCTGGCTCAGTTCTGAAGACACCCCTTCCCTGAAATTTCAAGAGAAATGCCATTTCTCAACTGCTTGCTTCGAAGTGAGAATTTATTTGAAGATTGTGGTGGATCGGTGTTTAAAAGCACGAGCTGGAAAAGGAACAATCCGTTACAGGACGCAGGTGCATTCTGCCAAATGGGATTTGCCAATTTGCTCAGCATGTGAATTAGTGGATTCTTGTGATGTCTTGTTTGTTTGTTTGTTTGATTGATTGATTTCTACTTTCCTTCATCCGAGGATCACAAGGTTACTTATTTTATTTATTTATTTATTTATTTATTTATTTATTTATTTATTTATTTATTCCCTGCCCATCTGTCTGAGTTTCCCCAGCCACTCTGGGCGGCTTCCAATCAAGTGTTAAAAACAATACAGCATTAAATATTAAAAACTTCCCTAAACAGGGCTGCCTTCAGATGTCTTTTAAAAAGAAGATAGCTGCTTATTTCCTTCACATCTGAAGGGAGGGCGTTCCACAGGGCGGGCGCCACTACCGAGAAGGCCCTATGTCTGGTTCCCTGTAACCTCACTTCTCGCAATGAGGAAACCGCCAGAAGGCCCTCGGTGCTGGATCTCATGTGCGGCTGAACGATGGGGGTGGAGACGCTCCTTCAGGTATACAGGACTTACAATATAAAAACACAATAATACAAAGCATAGCAACAAATGGAAGAAAAAAAAACAATAAGCCCCCAACACACACACACACACACAGAGAGAGAGAGAGAGAGAGAGAGAGAGAGAGAGAGAGAGAGAGAGAGTTTAAAAGTCCTGAGAGAAGAGGAAAATCTCTGCCTGTTGCCTAAAGATATGTAATGACTGTGCCAGGCAAGCCTCCCTGGGGAGAGCATTCCACAAGCAGTGAGCCACTGCAAAAAAGGTCCGCTCTCGGGTTGCTCCCCGCCAGACCTCACGTGAAGGAGGCACATGAAGAAGGGCCTTGGATGGCGATTGCAGGGTCTGTCAGAATCGGACCCCGTCTCTCCCCCCCCCCCAATTTTTTTTTATTCATTTTATAACACAAATAAAGAACACAGAAAAACAAACAATACAAACAAATTCTTGTCATATCCTTATTTTCCTAAACATTGTTAAGTGGGTTTCCCCAGGTCCCACCTATCTGATTTTCATTTTACTTCATCTTTAGCAGTTTACATATATCATAGTTTCTAACCATCTTTTTTTAATCACACTTAAGATAACTTCACATTTTATCGCTTACAAATATTATTTTAAAATACACTATCTTCTGCTTCTAACCCTACAGCCTATATCCACTTCCAAAGCTATTCTAAGATTTAAATATTAACATATTTTTTCCAATATTCCTTAAACTTCTTCCAGTCTTCTTCCACCGTCTCTTCTCTCTGGTCTCGGAGTCTCCCGGTCAGTTCGGCAAGTTCCATATACTCCATCATCTTCATCTGCCATTCTCCAATAGTTGGTAAATCTTGTTTCTTCCAATTTTTCACTAGCGATATTCTCGCAACTGTTGTGGCATACAGAAAAAAAGTACCCAGAATCGGACCCCGTCTCTACTGGCATCTAGTAGCAGCAAGCAAAAGATGGCAGTCCCAGAAAGGAAAAAGTCTAGAATGGAAGCAAGCGAAAAATGGTTCCTAGGGCTGTGTGCCACTAGGTAAACGTCCTGGTTGCTTGTTTTAGTATGAATTGAAAACTACAGATAGGGAATAGACGAATCGGTCCATTTCAGTTTCTTGACATTTCTCATTTTTCTGATCTCCCCTTCAGCTCACCACATTCCCATATCCCATTTATGATTTCTTAAAGAATAGTCCTATCAAAAACTCATTCACATTTTAGTGTTTCTCCCAATAAGCACACTTTTCTAGGCAATTTTGCTTCATATACATATCCTTGCAAGCAGTTCCCGTTAATATACTGTAATGCCTTTTAATGTTATTTTCATGAATACTTGTCGTTTTATATACTGGATATGCTCAGTTTTGTACACCTTTTCAGGGCAGGCGAATTGCATCATGAAACCGAGAGAAGTGCAGATTTTGAAGGACAGCTTTCTTTCCAGACGTGCTAATTATAGAACCTAATATTAAAATGAGCTGAAACAACTTCTTTCCCCCACCCACTGACTAGGTGACATTAGCCTTTAAGCTTTGGAGGTTTATTTTGCGCAAGATGAGAAACCAGACACAAAAACCACACTTGGAGCCAACAGGTTAACCTCACCCATGGGAGGGATTTTCGTTTTCGTCGCATTTTAAGCTACCCTTTGTCAGGGCTGTCTTTAGCAGATGCGGCACTGGGGTGCAAATATCCGCCCAGCGCTCCCAAATTACCACAGATAGTGTTTTGTTTTTTAAAAAATAATATTTATTGCTTTTACAACAATTTAAACACTTACAAAAGAAAAAACAATACACAATACATTACAATACACAAACACTACATAAAAATCAACAAAACAAAACAAAAACAATTTAAAAACACATCAAAAGATAGAAGAAAAAAAAAGAAGAAAAAAGAAAAAACTTCCAATATCTTATCTTTCTTTCCCATATTTCCACGGCCTCCTCACACCTCCCTTTTTGTATTCCACTTCTATTAATTATTTCAGCAATTCCTTACCATCTTCCCCTGTTTTCTATCCTATAATTATCTTAACATCTTTTAACCTTATTTTCCTTTAATACTCTATTAATCTATTTATACTTAATTCCTTATAACATTTCTACTAAAGCCATATAATTTCATTCCAACATTCTTCTAACATTCATCAATTTTACAATATTTCTATAAATAGTCTTTAAACTTTTCCCAGTCTTCTTCCACCGACTCTTCTCCCTGGTCTCGGATCTTGCCAGTCTTTTCCGCCAATTCAATCTAGTCCATCAACTTCATCTGCCATTATCCAACACTTCAATGCTTTTAAAAGAGAGCCATTCTCTCAGCCAGCAAAGGCAGATGATTCACAACAAAGTTTAGGTGTCTGGCAGGGCAGGTCCACCTCCTTCTTTAACATCCGTCAATATCTTAAGTTTTACTCGAGGCTTCCTGCCCTGCCAAACCAATCCAGGAACATCCCTCTGCCACCTCCTGAAACAATCCCTCCCATCCAAAACTTGCACTTTTTGATACAAAAGCAACATCCCCGACAACACAGCAACCCTCATCCCCACCACAGCAGCTCGGCCCGACCATAACAACTTCAGATTTATCCATATTTCCCAATCCCCCTTCTCTTCAATCCAACGTCCTTCACAGTTAAGGTAAAGGTAAAGGTACCCCTGCCCGTACGGGCCAGTCTTGCCAGACTCTGGGGTTGTGCGCCCATCTCACTCAAGAGGCCGGGGGCCAGCGCTGTCCGCAGACACTTCCGGGTCACGTGGCCAGCGTGACATCGCTGCTCTGGCAAGCCAGAGCCGCACACGGAAACGCCGTTTACCTTCCCGCCAGTAAGCGGTCCCTATTTATCTACTTGCACTTTGACATGCTTTCGAACTGCTAGGTTGGCAGGCGCTGGGACTGAGCAGCGGGAGCGCACCCCGCCGCGGGGATTCGAACCGCCGACCTTTCGATCGGCAAGTCCTAGGCACTGAGGCTTTTACCCACAGCGCCACCCGTGTCCCCCTTCACAGTTACCCTTAAGTAAATTCACATTTTTGGCGGTCCTACTGACCCCCAAAAATCTTTCTTTCTCAGCCGATGTTGATCCTGTCTCCTCCTGAAGCTCTGTCAAACTTTCCTTTCCCAGTTCTGGTGGAGTCAGCTTATATTCGTCAAGTTGCTTTTGAATGTGTGGGGCTCTTACCACAGATAGTGTTGGGGTGGCCGTAGCTGCACACTGCCAGTCATGGCGGGGCAACTCTCCCCCATGCCGCTGCAGGAGAACGATCCCCGCAGAGGCTTGGGGGTGAAGTTGGGCACCTACCAAGCCTCCTCGGGAGGAGAGTGATCCTTGCAGAGGCTTGGGAGGGAAGCTGCATGCCCGCAAGTCTTATGGTTAGTGGGGCGCAGCTGGTGGATGTGCAGGGAAAGGGGGAGGCCGCCGGCAAAGCTGCACAGCTCCCCCACTCGCTGGGGCACCCCTGAAAGGTGGTCATCGCCCTGGTGTGATGCACCACTAAGCCCTATGGGAAAGATGGCTCTGCCCTTTGTTCTGGAGTGTCTCCAATACCTAGAAGCAACAAGCAAAGAAATGCAATGCAATGCGAGGAAAGGGCCAAACTGGAGGCAAGCCAAGAAAAGTTTATTATTTCATAAAACTCATACACTGCTTGATTGTAAAAACAAACAAACAAACCTCAAAGCGGTTTACAAAAGTTAAAACAATAACGTGAAGGGAAAAATTACAACCCTGCTTTAAAACATACAAAATTTAAAATACTAAACCAGATTAAAATTACCTCAACTTTCTAAGCATTGGGGTAGGGCTGTCTAAACAGGAGTGATTTTAGCAAGTGCCAGAAGAAATACTGAAAGCACCGGTTTGATCTCAGTAGGCAGGGCAAAAAATACCAGCTACAAAGACTTACAGAATATTTTATTGTTTATTCACCACCCATCTGGTTTGGTTTCGCCAGCCACTCTGGGCGGCTTCCAGCAAATTATAAAAAATAATAATTTTATTATTATAAAAATAATAAATAATAATAAAATGTCAGACATTAAAAACTTCAGATGTTTTCTAAAAGTTGTACAGTCGTACCTCAGGTTAAGAACTTAATTTGTTCCAGAGGTCCGTTCTTAACCTGAAACGGTTCTTAACCTGAGGCGCGCTTTCGCTAATGGGGCCTTCTGTTGCCGCTGCGCTGCTGGCATGCAATTTCCGTTCTTATCCTGGGGCAAAGTTCTTATCCTGGAGCAACCACTTCCTGGTTAGCGGAGTTTGTAACCTGAAGCATCTGTAACCCGAGGTACCACTTTATAATTCTTTATCTCCCCAATATCTGATGGGAGGGTGTTCCACAGGGAGGGCACCACTGCCAAGAAGGCCATTCCTTGTTAAGCCCAACTACGGTTTCTTTGCAATGTAGCCCTGACAGCTAACTTAGGTTGTGGCTAGCCTTGCATTAAAAAGCAGAGACATCACCTTGCCAACAAAGGTCCGTATAGTTAAAGCTATGGTTTTCCCAGTAGTGATGTATGGAAGTGAGAGCTGGACCATCAAGAAGGCTGATCGCCGAAGAATGGATGCTTTTGAATTATGGTGCTGGAGGAGACTCTTGAGAGTCCCATGGACTGCAAGAAGATCAAACCTATCCATTCTTAAGGAAATTGGCCCTGAGTGCTCACTGGAAGGACAGATCCTGAAGCTGAGGCTCCAGTACTTTGGCCACCTCATGAGAAGAGAAGACTCCCTGGAAACGACCCTGATGTTGGGAAAGATTGAGGGCACAAGGAGAAGGGGACGACAGAGGACGAGATGGTTGGACAGTGTTCTCGAAACTACCAGCATGAGTTTGACCAAACTGTGGGAGGCAGTGGAGGACAGGAGTGCCTGCTGTGCTCTGGTCCATGGGGTCACGAACAGTCGGACACGACTAAACAACTAAACAGCAACAAGCCTTGCATTGCAATGCTTAGCTTTAAGAGGCGGCATTTGCCCTACGTTTAAATTGATGAAGATGTTGCCTTCCAAGCATTTGGGGCTGGCCCATGACATGCTGCTGTCTGAGGCTGAACAGCAAATGGTGGCCCTCCCCACATGGCACATGCAGGTCTTGCTATCTGACCACAATGCATTCTCAGGAAATCATTTGTTAAGCGAGCGTTCACATAACAAGTCAACAATTTCCATTGAGTCCTATGGGAAATTTTCCAATGCGGTCCCGGCCATGGAATTTTGAGTCCCAAATGACAAAAAACAAACCTCCCAGAAAATGCTCTGAAACCTCTGAAATGCTCCCTTATTTGTCCACTCTCTCCAGCCCACCTCCCCCACATGGTGTCTGGCAAAACAGCTGCCACAAACCAGCAAAACATCAAAAAGTAAGGCTGGTTTAAGGCTGCTCATTTGTTTATTGTACTACATGCAGGTCCAGCTATTTGGATATCTGAATCTGCGCTGTGTATAGCGAGGTTAGGGTACATGTTTGGATAAGTGAATTTTTGTATAACAGGCATTTGGATAGCAGGACCTGCATGTAATATAAGGGGATTTTTGCCAGCTGAAAGCAGAATACCAACTTTAGCCTTCCGAACTCTTATTTTCTGCACCTGGAGAACACCAGTCTTTTGAGAAGCTTGAAAACTGAGACAGCTCCCGGAGACCTTGACTATAGCTGTTTGCAGGGAGAAACCTATTTATTTGGAGGCTGCTGTTGCCTCAGTATTGCCCCTGCCTGACACCTGGAATTATCAAGGGAAGTAACAGTGCTACATGTCAGAACTGTTGCTTCACAGGTAAGCTACTTTGGTCCTCTTTCTTTCAGTGGTGCATTTCCTCCTTTGGGGCAAGGCATAAGGGGCACCGTGCCTCTTAACACCCAGTGATAGTGTGAAAGTGAGATTAAATCACAAGACAGCACAGGCAATAGCCAATAGACTCCCTCCATGGTCAGTGTTTTACCGGGTCCTTGCAGATTGCGTGTGTAGGTCCCCAGGCCACCCCTCAAATAACTTCACACATAACATGTAATTTTTGTTTTGGTTTTTGGGCACTATTTTGGCCACAACTTTATTAAAATACAAAATCAGTGAGTGGTTGTTTAGACATTGGTTATGACTATCTGTCCCCCCGCCTGGGACAGAACTGACATCACGAGGTCCGATCGGTAGCCAGTAGAAGAGAAAGTCAAACTGGGGGTCATTTGAGCTAAGCGTCGGACCCACGCCGCTCACCCCAGCAGCTCCCCGAAAGCTTGCCGGCCCTGGTCCCATGACAGGGATTCCTATGACAGGGATTGGCCTGCCCTGGTCCCATGACAGGGATTGGACGAAATCGTGGCAAGCCCCAGGATTCCTTTAACAGAATTCCCTTCAGCGCAATTGGAGGGGCAGGCACAGCCTATCCTGACCCCTCCACCACCAGCATATTATAACCAATGCCTAACCACAACCTTACAAGTTGTGACGAATTGCTGAGTAGTAGGCAAAACCAAATGGCACAGCCAATCACCAAATGGCAAATTCCTACTAGGCCCCTGCTCCAAAGCAGACGACCCCATGACAGGCAAAGCAAGGTCAACCGGAAAGAGGGCGGGTGGGCGGGTGGTCCGATGCACTCTGCAAAGAGAAAGAGAAACCAGAGTGCACCAATATTTAAAGACTATGGTCCCACCCACCCAATTTGCAACATACAATTTGCCCCAGCAATCCGGTTACCCAATCATAGTGCCAGGCAACAACTATTAACCTGCCTGGCAACAAGAGGCCTGGCCTGGCGGCCCACACCGCAACACGTGCTCTCATTTATTGGAGAACACGCTTTACCAAAACTTACTCCAGTACAGAAAACAGTGCAGTTGTACTGAATGCAGTGAGAACGTTTTTCATACCATCACTAAAGCTCCAAAAATGTTCACATTTCTTCAGTCCATCTTCTGCAGTGTAGACATGCCAAAAAGGAAGCAAACCAAATGAGGGGTGAAGCAATGCACTTTATTTATCACGTCGGTTTTGTTGGTTTGTTTTGTTTATCTGGGTCATTCTCTACGGAGGCGTGTTTCTCCTCCCTGCTTTTTCGGCCCATACAACCATCTTGCGAGGTAGGTCAGGCTGAGAGATGGTGGCTGAACCCATGCCGCCCAGCAGCCAAGCATCTGAATTTGGGTCTCCCCAGACAAAGTCCAACACTCTGTTTATATAGCATTATACTTGCAGGGGAAATCATCACAATGAGTTAGCACTGAAAATAGCCTTTTTAATCTCAAGAGTGGATAAGTCAAGGTCTAGTAAGATATGCAGGACAACTAGCAGGTTCACACAAGCAGGTCAGCCCCTGGCTTCCAGCTGAATTGTGGAGGCAAACCATCCTTTGAGTAAGTCACAGTTTGCCAAAGTGTTATGTCATGGCAAGCCATGGTTTGTTCATGGGAACTGGGGCAAACCAGAAGCCCACTGATGTAAGTCAAACCATGGTCCGGCCATTACATTTGCACTGAGACAAGAAAGGCACTTTCTATCATTGTGTCCTACTCCATCGTGGTACCAAGAATATGGCTATACTTAACCCAGAGAAATATCCCACATCTGAGATTTCATGACAGGAGAGCAGCCATGCTCTTATTGGCAGTTCTTCTGGTCCCGGTGGCAGAGCTGGGCCCCCAGACCTAGTAGGTAGATGTTTTGTGACTCAATATTTGTAGTACAGCTAGGTGGAAGAAAACAGGAGGGGGGGGGAGAGAGAGAGAGAGAGAGAGAGAGAGAGAGAGAGAGAGAGAGAGAGAGAGAGATTTTAGCTCCTAAAATACAAAACACCTCAGGTCCTGATAGGAATCCAATTCCTCATGCTTCTCTGGTCATCAGATCATTTGATGAGCAGAGAGGAGTGGGGGGAAACCCTCCTCAGCTAGTCTGCACAGCTCGTTTCTTAAAGTCCCCCCCCCCCCATTCCCCAGACATGCTGCAAAACAAATTATGCATTTCCTGGGCAATCAGAAAGTCCAGGAGAAGCAAATTATCAACCTGAGTGGGAGCGAATTCTGGATTTCATCCCTTAGTTTGGTGTTATGAGTTCACATGGTGTGCGCTTTTCTGAGCTCTCTCTCCCCACCCTCATTTTTACCACTAGAAAATTAGAATTTTCTCTTTTAGGATTATAGCTGAATTGCTGGGTTTTTTTGCTAGCTTTTGAAATACTGTCTCAGCTGCCCCTTTCTTTACTCCTTCCAGTATAAATATAGATATAACAATCTACATATTTGGCAATCCCTATTCCTCTTCACTGCAAAGACATGTAAGACTCAGATCCTCTCACCTGCTCTTGACTCCTCCATTCTCTGCAGCGTGAGAAAGAACCTCAGAGTGTGAAACTCTGAGCAATGTCTGGCAAATGTTCACACCCAATAAATAAATAAAAACTAACACGTGAAAGAAAGGAGTTTGTATAAGCCCATCGGTTCTCTGAGATCCCTGAGCAAGGGCCAGACTTAGTCAATTTTAAATTCAGTTCTCTACATTTCTGCAGCAATCTGAATTTTTCTTTTTTTAAAAAAACCTCATTAAAACCATTCAGCTTTTTAGTGCAATTTTTCACAACTAAATAAATTGTTGTGCCCACTTTGGGCTAATGTACACAATTTTGCAAACACTTTCCCCCCAATACAGTGGTACCTTGGTTCTCAAACACCTTGGTACTCAAACACTGCAAACCCAGAAGTAAGTGTTCCGGTTTTCAAACATTTTTTGGAAGCCGAACGTGCTCCATTTTGAGTGTAACGCTTCTCTTTTGAGTGCCACACTTCCATTTTGAGTGTTATGCTGAGGTCTGTCTGGTTTTTGCTATTTATTTTGTGATTTTGTTTTTGCGGCTCTTTTTGTTTTTGTTTTTTGTGACTGTGTGGAACCCAGTTCAGCTACTGATTGATTGTGTGACTGCAGTACATTGTTTATTGCTTTCATTTTATGAATCAATGGTCTCGTTAGATAGTAAAATTCATGTTGAATTGGTGTTTTAGGTGTTGTTTTTAAAAGTCTGGAATGGACCAATCCATTTTGCATTACTTTCTATGGGATAGTGCACCTTGGTTTTGGAACGATTGGTTTTGGAACAGACCTCCGGAACGAATTAAGTTTGAGAACCAAGGTACTACTGGAAAGTGAATTTTGTATGTTCCTTTCACTAATATAGTCGTTTTGATGCACCTTTTCCCTTAACATATGCATATATATTTTTTGCAAACATTGGTTGTAGAACTGCAACACAAAATTTGGAGAAGTGCGAATTTTGAAGGATGGCCGGGTTTCCGTTTTCATATTAGTTTGGAAAGTGTGATATTGGTAGTTTTGCCTTTAATGTGAACTGAATCAAATTTATCCCCTGTCCCAACTTGCAGGGAGGTTTTCTTTAAATTACAGTGGTACCTCAGGTTAAGTACTTAATTCGTTCCGGAGGTCTGTATTTAACCTGAAACTGTTCTTAATCTGAAGCACCACTTTAGCTTATGGGGCCTCCTGCTGCTGCCGCACCACCGGAGCAAGATTTCTGTTCTCATCCTGAAGCAAAGTTCTTAACCTGAAGCATTATTTCTGGGTTAGTGGAGTCTGTAACCTGAAGCGTATGTAACCTGAAGCGTATGTAACCTGAAGCGTATGTAACCAGAGATACTACTGTAAAAATAGAGAGGGATTCATCCAAAAATGGTACTGTTCCCTTGCAGTCTGAACCAAAACCACCCAGAATGTCTGCCATCTGATTCTCCTCCATTTCTAGGCTCAACTCTAGCCTTTCCCCCTCTCATCATTAAGAAGTGACAAGGCTAAGGCCACACCTGCAGATGTTTGGGGCCCATGTGCAAAGCTCGACTCACCTGTAATGAGGTGCATAGGAACGGAAGCCCAGCCCAAGCCATAGGACGAACCGAATGCGAGTGAATAATTGGTGTAAGGTTGCGAGTGCCTCTGCACGTATGTAAATATCGCCATACCAATCAAGATTAAGAGAGCTGGGGGCAAAAAAAGGAGATTTTAAAAATGAGGATATATAAATTAAAAGCAAAACAACATAATTGCATAGGAAGAAAATAATATAAAACACTAACATACAAAAAAACAACAACAACCTAACCCCAACACACATGCCCAATAGTCACAGCTCACAGTCCATCAAAGGCCTGGAAATAAAGGTAAGAATTTACCTGAAGAAGATTCTGGCGAGGGGTGTATAAATAAAACAACAACAACAACAACAACAACAACTTATGCCCCGCCCATCTGGCTGGGCCTCCCCAGCCACTCTGGGCAGTTTCCAACAGAATATTAAAAATACAATAAAACATCAAACATTGAAAAGTTCCCTAAACAGGGCTGCCTTCAGATGTTTTCTAAAAGTCAAGTAGTTGTTTATTTCCTTGACATCTGATGGGAGGGCATTTCACAGGGCGGGCGCCACTACCAAGAAGGCCCTCTGCCTAGTGTAGCCAGAACTGGCACACACCAGGGCAAGCTGGGGATGTGGAAGGTGAGGTTGGTGCAGGAAGCACTCCTGGGGTGACAGAGGATGACGAAGAGATGGAGGGCAGTGGACAGGAACCGGAACAACAGAACCCATCACCAGAGCCAAAGGGGACCCTGTCTCCACAAACATGGCAGGCTCTGAGGCATAGGGAGCAGCGAGTGGGGCACTCCAGGAGACTGAAGAAGGCAAGGGCCCACAGCCCAGCTCCCTAGCTGGCCAGGTGGGGCTCGCTAGCTCTGGGAGGAGGTGGGCGATTCCTCAGCTGGCGTAGGCTTGGAACAGGTGAGGATCCCATGCCTTGCCAAACCCAAATGCCGCAATCAGCATGCAAGGCATAAAATGGCAGTGGAGCTGAGGTGCTGTGTCTACTCCACTGTCCATTGTTGATGGACCACAGCTTGGGTGCTCCAGGATCTCTGTGGGACTGTGCTTCGGTTTGGACTTTGGACCTGTGGGGACTGGGGATTTGACATATTTGCCACCAGGTAGGCCAGGGTTTCAGGACAGGAGTCTTCATTCTTGGGTCCCCAGGTATTGTTGGCCTACAACAAATCCTGTCCTACCCAGGCAGCTTTGTCAATGGTCAATGATGGATCTAGGGACTCAAGGTTGAAGAATCCTGACTAGCTAACAGCAGCTCTTTGGGATTCCCAGGAAAGGAGTCTTCTTTCTCAACTCTAATGGAGATGGTGGGGATTGAACCTGGGAGCTTCTGTATGCAAAGCAGGTGCTCTACCAGTGAGCCACATGGGCCCTTCTGGGAAAAGAACCCGCATTGGGGTTACCTGAAACGAGGCTGAAGGTGACGGCGGCTCTCAGCACGGATATGTTGAATAGCAGGTCACGTTCAAACGAGATGCAGACGCACAACAGAGAAAAGAAGCTGCAGAAACATGCAATCACCAGGAAGGCTCGGGTGAAGTGGATATGTATGGCTGCGGTTCAGAAAAGGAAGTGTTAGGAAGGGCAAGGATTCCAGGTAGAGTGACTGGGTGGTCGCCGACAAAGTAGTGCCACCGAAATCAGCGCACCTGAGTTAGTCATGTCCATGAATTTTAGTGGGTCTACTCTGAGTAGGCTAGCGGTCGAGGCAACCCATTCTTGCTCCCAGCTTAAAGAAGAAAATTAACGTAAGAATTTAAGAGGAGTCTTGTTGGATCAAACCAATGGCCTATCTAGACCAGCATCCTCTTTGCCGCAGTCCCTATGGACACTGGCGGAGAAAGGGGGGTGCAGTGGATGCGGTCCGCCCTGGGTGTTATCCCTGAGGGGGGGGGTAACATCACTGCCCCGCCCTCCTGGGACGCTTGCCCTGCCCGCACGGGTGCCTAGTGTTAGGATTCTTTTCCCGTGCTGCAGTCATGGGATTGTTCTTATCAAATGACTGTGTATGTTTTCATTCCACATTGTGGGAAGTCATGGAGACAGGATGTTTGTATTACCGAATTTCCGTGATGTAGGACGTTTGTCCTTTGTCCTTTCTCTTTGCTGTCTGATGCTGAAGAGGAAGCAGCTGAGTTACGATGCTCCGAGTGTGTATATGTAAATAAACGCTACTGCGCTACTGAGTCTGTATGCTGACTGCCTATACTCTGCTGATCCTGAAGTGTGCTAATGCCTCTAAGGTATCAGTTGCTGTGATGTTCGGGCTGGAGAAAGATTTTGAATCTCCCAAACGAATGACCAGGAGGGAGAGAACATGCTGGTCAGGCATGTGTCTCTGCCAGACTCCTACTCGTGTGTAGGACCGCCCCGGGGTGTCATCCCTGAGGGAGGTGACATCACCCCCCCACCCCCCTGGGATGCTCACCCCGCCCCCGTGGGTGGCTAGCCCTGCTCCCGGGTGCACAGCATAGGAAGTCCGTAGTCAGGATGTGAGCACAATGACCCTGTCCAACTGCTGTTCCCCAGGGACTGGTATTCAAAGACATGCACCTTCTGATCTTGGAGGTTTGAATGCCGTCATCATGACGCGTAGCTCTTGTCAGCTACACCCTCCACAAATGTGTCTTACCCCCCCCCCCTTTAAAGTCAAACGTTTTGACAAACTTGATGTCACTTCTGTAACATTAACTGGTAGAAGCAGCACTTTGGGGGTACATGGCTTCCTCCAAAGAATTCTGGGAACTGTAGTTTTACCGCTCACTACAGTTCCCAGGATTCTTTAGAGGAAGCCATGCTCTTTAAACATATGGTGTGGGTGTCATCCATGACTCACAACATGGTCGTTCTGTTCGTAGAATCCTAGCGCTGGTGGGATTTCGGAGGCCATCAAGGCTGGGTACACGCCACATATTTCAAGCCCATGACTTTCCCCAAAGAATTCTGGGCACTGTAGTTTAAGTGCCACAGAACTACGGCTCCCAGAAAGTACCCTTAACTAACTATATCTTTTGCACAAAGGTGGAAGATGCGGCAGCTATCAGTATGGTACGAGAACATTTGGAATCCATAGGTACTGGCTCCCTGCATACCCGAGAACCCACAAAATTCCCCATGAAGGGGCCGGGCATCCACAAATTTTGGTGCCAGGGCCATGCACACTGCATGGCACCCACGGCCCCAGACAGCCACAGTCATGGGGCCAAGCTGGCACTCCTGTTGGAATCTGGCAATTGCTGGAGAGAAATGATGTATAATTTGAGGGTCTCCGATCAACTGGAAAATCCATTTCTATGTCATATGGTGGAGGCCTTTATTTCTTACACTATTTCAAAATATCTTCATAACACTCTGCCTCTTTTAATGTGTGAAATATGGGCATCTTTAAGACTCTTTTTTTGAGTTCTACTCCCCATTGCTGCAGCTAGGGGTACTAGACCTCTAGGGTTGAGCTGGAGTCTTCAGGTTTGCTTTCCCTCCTCCAAGTCACAGGTGGAGAGCACAAGTCACCAGGTCAGTGAAAGCAAAGAAGAAGAAGAAGAAGAAGAAGAAGAAGAAGAAGAAGAAGAAGAAGAAGAAGAAGAAGGACACTGCATCCTGCCCCCCTCCCTTCCCTCCTTCCCTCTCGCAATTAAGCTTCATCTTTGCAAATGGTCTCAGTGACTGTGGTTAATGTTTAATGACATCATAGGGATCACCCCATGACATCACCAATGGGACACCTCTGCAAATAGAATGTTTTATGTGCATTGTACAAATGTGACACTAGATGGTGATGGTGAGCTTATGGGAAATTCAATATATATATATTTAAACATTTTTTTAAAAAAGCATTTTCACAGTGCGTATATATATATATATATATATATATATATATATATATATGCAGGTTTTGGTGTCCTCGGGTATCTTCCCGTGTAAAAGTTGGGGTGTCTAGGCGACGTTTCGACGAGGTCTCACTCGTCATCTTCAGGCTGGTGCTTTCGGCTTCTTGTTACTGGAACAGAGCAGGATCTCAGTGTTTGAGTTCCTATAAATACTGTTGAGGAGGTGTGGCCTCCTATGTTCTGGGCAGAGAGGAAGTTCCCAGGCTAGTGTGCCTTTTCTTCTTTTGTTCCTTAATTGCTTGAGGGATATCTTGAGTGATTTCTTGAGTGATATCCTGAGTACCACTTAGGTGGGTCATTAGGTGTGGATTAGTTGCTAAAGCCTTTGTGTCTTGACCTCTTGAACTTTGTGAAGAGTTTTTCTGAGAAGATGGGTGTACTACATTTAGTTGTGCTCTGGCTTGGCTTCGTGTATAGGGGCGAGCTGTGGTTTTGTGGCCTGTGCCAGCCAGATCTGTGTAGGGATTGCAGGGGGGTGCAGCATCCGGAGGTGCCACCATGGTTTGGCTACTGGATGGTGTCTGTAATTTATCTGTGGAGAGGGTCTGGGTTTGGGTCTGGTGTGGTTGATTGGTGATGGCGTTCTGTGTGTCTATATATATATATATTCAGACTAGGTCTCAGGTTTGAGCTCTGAAATCTCAGGGTTTAGGACGTTCCTGACCTGGTAAACCCTGCCATAGCCCTATGTGTTGATACTACCTGAGCAATCATACATGCCATTATTTCTTGTCCATTGTTGTGTTGTACTGCTTATATATAGCAGAATCTGGAGGCCTGTACATTGAGTGGAAACGTCGCTGTCTATTCCTAACTTAAAGGCAGGTCCAGATACTTGGAAACCCAGTTTTGACATGCTTACATTTTATAGAAAGATACAGAAGTGGGAAAGACCTTACCGAGTAGATTGAACCAATACATGGTGCAATCTGGACCTACGCAGATAGTCCAGAGGCCACTGTGTACCAGGCCTTTTTTGGTACTTTGCAGTACCCAGTAGGGAGTACTCAGGGAAATAAACTCCAACAGCAAGCTTCCAGCAGAGCAGATGGCGCTGCTGATCCTCAGCGGTTCCATCAAGAGATCGAGGCGTGCTAGCACTCTTAAGGACATCGTGGAAGTGGGCCTGCTGCGTGGAGGACAGGAGAGGAAACACTACCATCAGGGATGTGAAAAGGTGCAAGGCAAAAGAAAGGGGCAGTCGGACATGGTTGGGGCAGAAGGTAGATAAGGAGTGATGGATACATTTCTGGGTGAGTTTGAGTAGATCAGTAGGGATTTCCCTTTCCCAACACAGCAAGGGCTATAGAACTCCACCCACCCTGCAATTTAGGTTGCTGAAAAAAGAACTCTTGGGGGAAAACCAGGGACTCAGCTACATTAGTCAGAAAACAGCGATTTCATTGTGTTATAAACATGCAACACCAGATGGCGCTGGAGAGCACAAAACGTTTCTACAGTTGGTACCTTGGTTCTCAAGCGCTTTGGTACTCAAACAACTTGGAAACCAAACACTGCAAACCCGGACGTATGTGTTTCGGTTTGCGAACTTTTTCTGGAAGCTGAATGCGGTCCATTTTGAGTGCCACACGTTTTGAGTGTTACGCTGAGGTCTGTCTGTGTTCGCTGTTTATTTTGCGTTTTTGCTGCTCTTTTTGTTTTGTTTTTGTGACGGTGGAACCCAGTTCAGCTACTAATGGATTAACTGATTGTGTGTCTGCAGTACATTGATTATTGCTTTCATTTTATGGATCAATGGTTTTGTTAGATAATAAAATCCATGTTAAATTGCTGTTTTAGGGGTCGTTTTTAAAAGTCTGGAACAGATGAATCCATTTTGCATTACTTTCTATGGGAGAGCATGCCTTGGTTTTGGAACGCTTTGGTTTTGGAGCGGACTTCCGGAATGGATTAAGTTTGAGAACCAAAGGGACCACTGTATAGTGTTTCTATAGGCTGTTTTTCTTTTGTTATAATGATTTAATGTCTCAGTTATTTATAGTGCCCCCCCCCCCCCCCGTGTGTAGATCAGGCACACCCAAACTCAGCCCTCCAGATGTTTTGGGACTACAACTCCCATCATCCCTAGCTAACAGGACCAGTGGTCAGGGATGATGGGAATTGTAGTCCCAAAACATTTGGGGGATGGAGTTTGGGGGTGCCTGGTGTAGATCCACCCCAGGACCTTGCTCTTGTCTTTCAATTTCCTCATGCCTTTCAAATGAAATTGGGCAACACTTGTTGGGGGCACAATATCTCACCCGTATGGCACCCTCTGCACAATAGGATCTCAGCCTCACCTTTGTGCCATTTTTCGCTGTCCTTCGTGATGAGGATGAGATGGAGAAACATCTACTTCTTCTGAAATTCATCTGGTTGCCTAGGCGACTCTGGTGCTCCAGATGCTTCCAATCCATGTGAATTCTGACCAATCAGATTCTTGGGGCTTTCCATACTCAAAGATTCTAGCCAATTGGTTCCATATTGTCCAGCAACAGGAAAGGTTGTTGCTGTTGTTTTGTAATTTTGTGGAGAAAACCTTACATCTTTCCATGCAATTTTGCATCCTTACATGAAGCAGAATCCAGCCTAATTCATGGTGCTGCTAAAATAGGCCAGCATTATAAGTTTCACCTGACTTTTGTTTTAATCCATGGGTTTAATCCAGGTTCCAATTTATCCAGGTGGGCATTTAGGCATCACCCAAAAAGAGGACAATTGAGACGACAGATTTGCATGACATTTGCTTACCCTGGCAGGAGGCCCTGTTGCTGGACACTGAAGCGTCTGTTGACCTCCTGTGCAGGGTTTGTCCCAAGGCACTTAAGCACTTGCAGAAGTATAGCGTGGACCCTTCTCTCCACATGCCAGAATAGTTTGTGTTCCTCATTGCCCACACCCTGACCTTCTCAGTGGGGCTGAAGGTCCAGGATACCTTCCTCAGTGAGTGGGGGTGTCGAGGTGCTGTTTTGTGTGGGGCTGCTGTTGATACAATTGGCTCTGGGCTCCATGGGATAAAAAAACCTATGCAACTGTACAGAACTAGTAGAGACCCTGGAGAAGCATCTCAGTACCCCGGCTCACCTCCTGTGAAGAATACGCATTCATGGATTAGGTGCTTGATGTGCCCATCTCAGGCCGTAACTTGGAAGGTGAATGCAGAGCCCAGCTGAATGAGCAGTAGGCCCCACAGCATGGATTTCAGTACGGACCAGAGCTTCCATCGCAAAGGCCATCTCTGATGCACTGGAGGGTATACGTGGAATGTTGATGAGGATCCCAGAAGCAATACACCTACATTTACCACCACCCCCAGATCACAGCTGAGCCACCCCTCCATCCACCCCACCCCACGGAGAAGGTGAAGCAAGAGAAGGTCCCCATTCATATATGGGAGCGGCACTCTGAGCATGCGCAGCTTTGGCTGGAAGTGTCAATAAAAAGGGGAATTATCGTTTTTGCAAATGGCAGACCCCTGACCAATGAATGCTGCCTGAAAATCTGCCAGGACTGCAGATGGACTGTGTCTGTGACCACGCCATTGAGAGAGAGAGAGAGAGAGAGAGACTAACTTAAAGTGTGCCATTACAGCTGCTGCTTTAACGATTGTATATAGTTGCTACCATAATGCTTTTGTGACTGGTCAAGTAATAAAACCCTTGGCCAAGATTTCACAGCGTTGGTGAGTGTTTCATCTCTAAGAGTAACTTCAGTTGCAGAGCCCTGCTAAACAGTTGAAAGCATTTAACGAGGTACCTTCACATGAGTATTTCCGAGCAGAGAAAGTGTGATGGGCAGTGGCCTTTTAATACAGACTCTGTAAAAAGGAAGTCTTCCTTCTGTGTAGAAATGTGGTTCTGAACAAGGGCACAGGGGAGCCAAGCCTCACATGATCAAACATGGTACACAATGCCAGGGCTCGATACTTCCTCATCTGGAAACCCTTCTCCTTAAGCCCTGGTGTGTGGCAGTGCATGAGTTAATAGCAGACAGGGCCGGACCACCCTTTAGACAAGGTCAGGCAACTGCCTTGGGTGGCACGATTCACAGGGGCACCAGATCCCAATGTAGATCTTTATTCTCCACTTGTTCCTGATGTAGAGCTCCACTTACCGCTCCTTCCCTGGCCAGGAAGGTGGCTGTCATTCTGTGGTGTGCTTCAGGTGCCAAAATGTATTGAGCAGGCAATAGCAGCAGGGAAGGAGATCCCATCCTCCCTACTTTCTCATCCAAGGTAGCTGGTCAGTTGCAGAATACCAGCAGAGAGTTGGGCAAAACCAAAGCTATGGTTTAATGCTGGGATGCTGATTTGGAGTCTACTAACATTCTCTGGTCCATGGGGTCACGAAGAGTCGGACATGACTAAACAACTAAACAACAACAATAACATTCTGAGGGCCACAACTCATATCATCCATGATGGTTGGCAGTGCTGACTGAGGATGATGGAAACTGGAGTCCAAGGGCATCTGCAGAGCTCCAGGTTAGCCACCCCTAGTTTAACATGGTAGGCTAACCAACACCATAGTTCATGAATAACCACCAAACCAGGATATGAAACTATGCTTCGCAGTTGGTTTGCAAATCATAGTTTGGGCAAACTGTTGTTTCGTTTCTGAACCAATAAACCATGGTTTGGAAGCATTTCTTCACTTACAAATTCTTTTGTTTAGGAGAGCATTCAGGGACTCTCAGGGAAGGCAGGTGATGGAAGCCATACAAGCTATTGCAACCCTGTACATATGCAACAGGGACAGGTGGCGCTGTGGGTTAAACCACAGAGCCTAGGACTTGCCGATCAGAAGGTCAGCGGTTCGAATCCCCGCGACGGGGTGAGCTCCCGTTGCTCGGTCCCAGCTCCTGCCAACCTAGCAGTTCGAAAGCACGTCAAAGTGCAAGTAGATAAATAGGTACCACTCTGGCGGGAAGGTAAACGGTGTTTCCGTGTGCTGCTCTGGTTCGCCAGAAGCGGCTTAGTCATGCTGGCCTCATGACCCGGAAGCTGTATTTCAGCTCCCTCAGCCACTAAAGCGAGATGAGCGCCGCAATCCCAGAGTCGGTCACGACTGGACCTAATGGTCAGGGGTCCCTTTATCTTTACCTTTACATATGCAACAGAAATAATGGTTTGTGATCGAAATCATGGTTAGTGGGAATGATGGTTTGGCAATATCACTTAAACCTGAGGCTCTGAAAGTAGCAGGACCAACACTTCCTCACTTCTGCTATATGACATGGCATCACCAAGCTAGGAAGCTGAAGACAATAATGACAACAGTTTGGACCAGAGTTACCAGTGGTTTTTTTTAATGGATCAAGGCTTTCAGCAGCTCCACAATGTGCACTGAAGCTCTTCTTTGACTGCTTTGCTTCCTTCCCAGGAAAAGCCCCTTCTCCAAACATTTCTTGTGCATCACCATACAGTAAGCCTTACAACAACCCTGTAAGGTAGGCCAGTGTCATTATTACCGTATTGCAGGCAATGAGGTTGAGTCACCCAGGGAGTGCATGGCTGGGCTGAAATCTGAACCATGGGATTCCAGCTGAGCTTCTTTGCCTCAAATGATGATCATTTCTTAAAGAGCCATTGCTCTTTTTTTCACACAACACCATTCTCTACCTCTCACACGTCAGTTCTTTAAACATTGCAGAGCCATGGTGGGTGCCGAAATCCTAGCGGTTCACAGCCAGTTGCTGGCATTTGTGCATCTTGTAGGCACACATGTAAAATATACCTGCACATTGGAGGAGAGAGAAAAGAAGATGCAATATATAATATAATATAATATAATATAATATAATATAATATAATATAATAATAATATAGCAGTTGGTTAGAGCATGGTGCTGATTATGCCAAGGTTGCAGGTTTGATCCCCGTACGGGGAAGCAGCATATTTCTGTAACGCAGGGAGTTGATAATCTTCAAGGTCCCTTCCAACTCTACAATTTTATAATTCTGTAATGCATTTCCCATTGGACGCAACATAGCAGAATCCTAGCAAAAGTCAATGCAAACCTAGCATGACAAAGTGAACTGAACTTTATTTATTTATCCATCAAATTTATATCCCGTCTTTCTCCTGCAAGCGCTCCCCAAAGTATATTGATTCAAACAGATGCACATAAAGCAAATCAAGTGATAAAAATATAGAAACAGTGCAATGCTAATAGGTTCCACTGGATTTAAAAAGTGAGAGCTCCACCCCCACAACCCAGGGAGTCCTGGGAACCAACCAGGACCCTGTGATCATCTTCTGAGGCCCTTCTTTATGTGCCTCCTCCACAAAAGGTCCAGAGGGGAGCAACACAAGAACGGGGCCTTTTCTGCAGTGGCTCCCTGATTGTGGAACGTTCTCCCCGGGGAGGCTCACCTGGCACCTTCATTACATACCTTTAGGAGCCAGGCAAAAATGTTTCTCCTTAACCAGGCCTTTGGCTAATTGAATAACCTATGGCCTTTTAAAGTGTGTGTGTGTGTGTGTGTGTGTGTGTGTGTGTGTGTGTGTTGGGAGTTATTGTTTTCATTTGTGTCTATGTAATGTTCTATGTTTTTAATATTGTGAACCACCCTGTGATCCTCAGAATGGGCCATTCCTTTCGTACTCACCCATTTTTCTCCCCCCCCCCCCCCCGCAAGAATCATCACCTGCAAAGAAAGTCATCAGGAGGGCAACCCAGCCCAAGATGTAAGACCAGGAGAAACGCCACTCGCCAAATCGCTTGCCAAGGAAGTTGACCGTGACCCCGGTGTAGATCCCCATCGCCAGAAGGACAAAGAGCGCTGCGACATGAGAGGGAGAGAGGAGGAGGGAGGGAGGGAAGAAGAATTAACATGATGAACAGATGAGCCAACAAGAAGAATGTGAAAAGAGTCCTGTTGGATCATGCCAAAGGTCCATCTAGTCCACAGAGGGGCCAGCCAGATACTCAATGGAATTTCGTAAGCAGGATCTTAGTGCAACTGAGTGCAAGTCTAACTTGCAGTTCCCAGTGACTGGCAATCATTCATTCATTCATTCATTCATTCATTCATTCATTCCCCAGCTTTCTTCCAAGGAGCTCAAGGTGACATAACATACTTCTCCTCCCCTCCCTCAATTTTATCCTCACAACAACCCTGCGAGGTTGGTTAAGGTGAGAGCAAGTGACTGTCCCAAGTTCACCCAGTGGGTTTCATGGCTGAGCAGGGATTGGCACCCTGGTTTACCCAGGTCCCAGTCCAGCGCACTCCAACCATGACACTATGCTGGCTCTTAAAGAGGCATTTCCTGTTTCGGGTCCTATCAATATTAGACATACAGACATATAGGCAATGTATGTCTATATGAGCTATCTGTTCACGTCTTGCAAGAGTTGCCGTATCTTCTATCCATTGATTAGAGGGTGGGGCATAGATTGATCTTTCCCGTGGATCAATATGAGTCTTTCAGCTGTAGTTTGGGCACAAAGAATGCATTTACGTAGACCAGTTCCAGTGCATTTATTTTTAAAACATAGTAGATTATAAAGAAATGTATATATATATTTACAACATATATTTCACTTGATATACCGTTGTTTTAGGCAAACATGTGTGGAATTATGGTGGCTGGTTTTAAATCTTATTCTTTTTGTATTTTTTATGCATTTTGTTTCCTTTTGCATTTTTGTTTCCTGTTTTTCGCATTTTGGTTCCCTTTTTTATTTTTTCACTTAATGTTGTTTAATTGAAATATTTTCATTCATTAATAGATATATATACACAAACACACACACACACACAGAGAGAGAGAGAGAGAGAGAGAGAGAGAGAAGGAGGGCTTTTTCTAGGGGTATGCAGGGGTACACGTACCCCTAAACATTCTGTGAATCTAAGTTTGGCCTCATTGAGGGGTAGTATTTCAATATGAGCAGGAAAATGAGAGTACCCCTAAACATTTTTTTTAGGAAAAAAAGCACTGTGTGTGTATACACACATCTACATACATAATGTGTGTGCATATATCTTTGTTTGAAATTCCCCGCTTTCCTCCTTCTCCACCCCCACCCCATCCCATCTTGGGAGCCCAGGTGTGGCACCTGGGCCCTCACCTGAATACTCCTGTGTTTTTGCATCTGAAATCACAGCATCTGCCTCTAGGCATCTGCGCTGCTTCGAGTTGTGCAGCTTTGAGAAAGAGCTCAACCTGTGCGAGAATCATAGAATCATAGAGTTGGAATAGACCACAAGGGCCATCGAGTCCAACCCCCTGCCAAGCAGGAAACACCATCAGAGCACTCCTGACATATGGTTGTCAAGCCTCTGCTTTAAGACCTCCAAAGAAGGAGACTCCACCACACTCCTTGGCAGCAAATTCCACTGAGAGAAGAGGTACTTACTGGAAACGAAGAACAGGACGCCGGCCGCAAAGGATCTGTTGAAGCGCTGGAAAGCGGAGAACTGGGCGAAGGAAAAGATGCCAGTGATGATGCCAGCGAAACAAGAGAGGGCAGAGAGGATCATGAAGGCCCGGGTGGCATTCCAGTAGGCTGCAGGGAATAAGACTAAGAGAAGAGAGAGCTACTGAATACTATGCCTAGCTAAATGCAGAATAGGGTGAGCAGAATAGGAATGGCCCACAGAAATATTTTGAATAATTATTTAATTTCTATACCATCCTTTCATTTGAGGATCACAGGGCAGTTTATAATACAAAAACACACAAATACATTACATAGTAACAAACAAACAAAAACCCAACACAGAGAGTTTAAAAGGCCATAGATTATTCAATTAGCCAAAGGTCTGGGAGAAGAGGAATGTTTTTGTTGCCTGGCACATATATGTGAAGAAGGCACCAGGCAAGCCTCCCTGGGGAGCGCATTCCTCAAATAGGGAGCCACCACAGAAAAGGCCTGTTCTTGTGTGGTCACCCTCCACACCTGTCGTGGAGAAGGCACCCAGAGAAGTGCCTCCATTTATGATTGCAGGGTCCGGGTAGGTTCATACAGAGAGAGGCAGTCCTTGTGTTACTGCAGTCCTGAGCCATTTATGGCTTTATAGGTCAAAGCCACTGCTTTGAACTGGGTCCAGAAACCAATAGGCAGCCAGTGCAGTTGGGGCAGAATCCGCATTATATGCTCAAACCATCTTGCCCCAGGGAGCACCCTGGCCAGTGAATTCTGCAGCTGAAGATCCCAAACTGTCTTCAGGGGCAGCCCCATGCATTGCAGCAATCTAGCCTAGAGGTTAATGGTGCACTGAATGGCCATGGCTGGACCCCTCAAGTACAAATTTTACACCCCCCAAGTACTAGTACGTTTAACACCCCCAAGTGCTAGGAGAGGGGGTGCCACCATCTGGGGCTGCCTCGTTGGTGTTGACCCATGACACAGCCTTTTCCCCTGCCAGCTCCCCAGTTGTGGAATTCCCTCCCTAGCATTCCCTCCCATCATTAAATTTCAGGAGGAATTTGAACACGTTCTTGTTCACCCAGGGCATTTAGTGTCTAATTTGTCTAATCCTCTTTCAAAGCCGTCCAAATCGGGGGCCACCACTGCATCCAGTGGCGGTGAGTTCCACCGTTTAACTATGCACTGCCTGGTTAACGTAGGTCCAACCCTGAGCAGAGCTTAGCTTGTGAAATAATCAGATCATCGCCACTGAGCTTCTTCACTGTGCGACGGAGGTCCATGTGGGATGTGAAACACAAGAGCAGTCAAGTACAACATTCCTAGAGTTATACACATGGGGAGGAATGTTTGTCCAGCAAGCAGGTAAACTTCCTGTTTCCTTCTGGGCTGGGACAGACTTCCTCTGCATGTGACTAGAGGTGAGTGTGGCCTCACCTGTGCAGGTAACGACAAAAGCACAGGGCAGGGCAGCCACCTCTCTCTCTATGACTATTTTCGTCGAAGAAGCAACATCTGCTTAGCCAAAGATGCTCTCTTGGTCTCCAGCCAAGAGAGGACAAAGGGACTGTCTCCTTATGAGATAGTTTCCAGGTGTATGTAACTTTCCTAAGCTAAGTCTGCCTTCTGGGATCCGATTGTGAACAGAATGTGAGTGAGTAAACTCTTTTTATACTTTTATAGAAGACTGTGTTGTGCCTTATCTTTTATAAGGGAATAAGGGGGAAATACCAGGACAGTTATTATAGAGGCTTTAGTGAGCCTGAAATAACACATCCGCTGTCAATTTAAAAGGGGGAATGTTACTCTGCTAAATTGTGAACTTGTTTACACAAGTTGGAAAGGCTATAATCAAACAATATATCCTCTCCTGCATCCCTGAACATTCCCAGTCCACACACACACAGGCTCCAAGCTGTCTCTTACCAATGCTCTCCAGCTGCATGTAGCACTTGCCAGGAAAGCAGTATCTCCAGAGTCCCTGGTGAGCAAAGGCACCTGCCAATCGGTATTGCATCCAGTAGTCTGTCACCGTCGACACCACCAGGAGGATGTTCCCCAGAGAGGCACAGAACAAGCCCCCACCCATGAAACTGTACATCCTCGTCCAATTCTGAGAGCAGCAGCTGGAAGGAATAAGAGTGTGGCTTAGCGATTAGAAGGCGGCAAAATCTGGGTTGCTGTTGGAAAGGCCAATGTGGTGTAGCGGTTAGAGCAGGCATACCCAAACTCGGCCCTTCAGATGTTTTGGGATTACAATTCCCATCATCCCTGACCACTGGTCCTGTTAACTAGGGATGATGGGAGTTGTAGTCCCAAAACATCTGGAGGGCCGAGTTTGGGGGTGCCTGGGTTAGATTGCTGGGCTAGGACCCGGGAGACCAGGGTTCAAATCCCAGCTTAGCCATGAACCCTTGGGAAAATTGAGATAGAAATGCAGAAAATATATAAGCAAGGGGGCAGGGGTGAGAAATTGCAGCTAGGAATGATGCAAGAGATGTGCGGGGGGGGGAGGTGGAAGATGTAGAATTGTAGCGTTGGAAGGGACCCCAAGGGCCATCTAGTCCAAACTCACCCCCCCTCCCAAAAAAATGCAAGACTCTCAGCTAAAGCATCCATGACCGATGGCCATCCAACTTCTGCTTTAAAATCTTCAGGAAATGAAAGTCAACCACCTCTAGAGGGAGATTGTTCCACTGCCGAACAGCTCTTATTGTCAGGAAGTTTTTCCTGATGTTTACTTGGAATCTCCTTTCTTGTCGATTGAAGCCATCGGTTCCAGTCCTACCTTCCAGAGCAAAAGAAAACAAGCGTGTTCCTTCTTCTATGCGACAGCCCTTGAGATATTTGAAGATGGCTATCACATCTCCCAGTCTCCTCTTGATCACCTTGGTTGCCCTCCTCTGCATGTTTGTCAACATCCTTCTTAAATTCTGGTGCCCAGAATGGGACATAGTACCCCAGGTGTGGTCTGACCAAGGCAGAATAGAGTGGGACTCTTACTTCCCTTGAACAGGACACTATATTTCTGCTGATGCAGCCTAGAATAGTGTTAGCTTTCTTTGCTGCTGCATCACACTGTTGGCGCATGGCGTGCTCTGGTCCATAGGGTCACGAAGAGTCAGACACAACTAAACAACAACAAATGACTCATGTTGACTTGAGGGGTTGACAATCACAGCATCAACACAACTGGGAACTGAGGACTGGGGGAAATTGTGGAAAGTAGATTTGAAATTTACAGATTGTTCTCTTTTGAAAGAAAACTATATGAAAATGATGTACAGACGGTATATCACACCAGTACAGAGAGCAAAAATGTATAAAACCGGTTACAGATAGGTAGCCGTGTTGGTCTGCCATAGTCAAAACAAAAAAATTCCTTCCAGTAGCACCTTAAAGACCAACTAAGTTAGTTCTTGGTATGAGCTTTCGTGTGCATGCACGGTATAAAACCGGGTCAAACATATGTTGGAAACTACCCTAAGGAGTCTCAAAGCGGCTAACATTCTCCTTTCCCTTCCTCCCCCACAACAAACACTCTGAGGTGAGTGGGGCTGAGAGACTTCAAAGACTAGCCCAAGGTCACCCAGCAGCTGCATGTGGAGGAGCGGAGACGCGAACCCGGTTCCCCAGATTACGAGTCCACCACTCTTAACCACTACACCACACTGGTTCCCTACATGAGGTTGCAAAGTTCCCCATTTGGGGTAGGTTGCGTTCTGTATATTCAACAACCCCACACCTCTGCCCCAGCCACACGTATCCTGTGGGTGGTCTCAGCATCCACCCCTTTTGCCTACCTGCAGACCCCAGGAGCCTCTTCCCTTGCTGCTCTTCTCTCTCGTCTTAGCTGAGCCGAGCCCCTTTTTTCAAAACACCTCCGACAGCTACATGTGGCTGACTCGGCCCAAACGTCTCCAGCGCCTTACTGAAAATGACCAATGATGGGGAGCCGGGGTGGGAGCGGAGGATACAGATGACGAGAGACGCTGTTGGTTCGAGAAGGGAAATGTGCACAGGCAGCAAACTCCTTTCTGGTACTCTGAATGCAGTGAAACCTGCTGACTCTCCAGCTCTGGGACCAGGGCAGGAGCTGCAGGAAGGCCTCAGGGTCAGAGACCCCGTGAGGATTGCCTTGCAGAGTGGAAATAAAAGGGGATTTAAGCCACCAGCCTGCATTTGATCCCCTTACATTTAGGAACTGCACAGCGGAAGATGAAGAGGCGCTCACACATTATTTCCTTCAGCCTGCTAGCAGTTTCTTTTCACATCGGGGCTGTATAGCGTCCGTGGTATTTTTCTGAGCAGAAGACAATGCTAGTCCCACTCAGAAAAGACCTATCGAAATGAATAAACACAGTCCATCTCGGTCCATTAATTTCAACATGTTTGCTTCAAGTAGAACTTAGCTGGCTACAACCAACGGTCCCCTGATGAATGAAAAGCTGAAATTAAGACTGGGAAAGAGGAGAAAACAAATTTGACAAGAGCTACCAAGCCCTAGAGCTGCATCATAGGGTGAGGTAGTAGGTCCCCGTTTTCCCCTCATGAATTCAAGGTGCCAAATGGGCTACAGGAACGTCCACCAAACAGAATATACAGTGGTACCTCTGGTTACAGATGCTTCAGGTTACAGATGCTTCAGGTTACAGACTCTGCTAACCCAGAAATAGTACCTCGGGTTAAGAACTTTGCTTCAGGATGAGAACAGAAATCACGCAGTGGCAGCAGGAGGCCCCATTAGCTAAAGTGGTACCTCAGGTTAAGAACAGTTTCAGGTTAAGAACGGACCTCCAGAACAAATTAAGTTCTTAACCCGAGGTACCGCTGTATCTTCCATGTAAAATATCAATTTTAGTTATTTTACTGATTCCCCCACTCCTCCGGCTAGCACATTAACTATCATCTTTAATGTGTTTCCTGCTGCTATTTTTTTTACACTTTTTGTTAAGACTGCCTGTTGGGTGTATTGAATTTCAAAATTTGCTTTGTAACAGCTTAATTTGATGAAGATGATAATTTTATTATTTATATGCTGCTCATCTGACTGGGTTGCCCCAGCCATTCTGGGCGGCTTTCAACAAAATTGTAAAAGCATGCACACAAAAACACCCTCAGACATAAAAAACTTTCCTGCACGGGGCTGCCTTCAGGCGTCTCCTAAAAGCCAGCTGTTTATTTCCTTGACACCTGATGGGAGGACCATGCTAAGCTTTTGTTAGGTTGCTGGAGCATAGGAATACTGAATATAAACAAAGTAGAGGCCTGTCATGGATGCTTTAGTTGAGATTCTTGCATTGCAGGGGTTGGACTCCACAATTCTATCATTCTGAGACTTAATTTTTTCAAGATGTAGTGCTGCGATGGTTCACAAGGGGGAACTAGCGGGTTATATTTCACGGGAACAGGCACTGCAAACAAACCCTCTCAAATCAGGGCAGAGTATGCAATACCTTTCAGTCTGGCTCCTGTGTGCTCCTGCTGCTGCCTGTTGAATCCCGTGTACGTGTGACTTTGCCTATGATGCAGAGCCAACCTGTCCTTGAGAAATTCTGCCATTTCCCTCAAAGCAAGCTTCAATCCAAAAGGAAAACTTAAGCCACATTCACTTTACACTTAAGATGAATTGTATACATTTGAAACAGCCATTTCCCATGATTGATATTTTGTGTGTGCATGTGTGCACAGGGGCAGGAAAGTCAAGCAGGTAACACACATTGGTAAAGACATCTGGTGTGTGTGCAACAGCGTGGAAATGTGACTTGAAAAACGGCAGAGAGCAACCTGTGTTTTAAGCTGCTAATGCGTACGTAGCCCAAGATTATGAGACGCGGGTGGCGCTGTGGTCTAAACCACTGAGCCTTTGGGGCTTGCTGATCAGAAGGTCGCGGTTCGAATCCCATTGCTCTGTCCCAGCTTCTGCCAACCTAGCAGTTTGAAAGCATGCCAGTGCAAGTAGATAAATAGGTACTGCTGCGGCGGTAAGGTAAACGGTGTTTCCGTCACGGTGTTTCATTGCGCCAGAAGCTGTTTAGTCATGCTGGCCACATGACCCGAAAAGCTGTCTGCGGACAAATGCCGGCTCCCTCGGCCTGAAAGCGAGATGAGCGCCACAAACCCCATAGTCGCCTTTGACTGGACTTAACTGTCCAGTGGTCCTTTACCTGTTTTTACCTTTAACCCAATAGTCTCTCCATCCCAGCCCCCATTTATAGAGTATGGATGGGGGAGAAATTAATTTCCATTCAGTTAAAATGTGTGTGTGGAAACTGTAGAGAAGCAGATTTTGAGAAACTAGAGCAGCCCGACTGTGGAACTGTCAGGATGCGACTCGGCTTGCATCAAAGACTGATATGTCTGCATGGGAAAGAAAGATCGAGAGGAACCTCCCTGTTTCCTAGACTGCCTTTTAACCTGTGCTAACCTTCCTTCAAGATGCAGGTGGCACCGTGGTCTAAACCACTGAGCCTCTTGGGCTTGCCAATCAGAAGGTCGGCAGTTTGAATCCCCACGACGGGGTGAGCTCCCGTTGCTCGGTCCCTGCTCCTGCCCACCTAGCAGTTCAAAAGCACGTTGAAGTACAAATAGATAAATAGGTACCGGTCCGGCGGGAAGCCAAAATGTTTTGCTGCAAGCATTTCAAATTTCTGTTTTGTAAAGCTACTGTAATAACATACTGCTTTAGTGATTAATTGCACTCTACCGGGGTGCAAAACAAAGTTGTCCCAACTGCTGTCTGATGCTGTCATGACTATCCACTTGGTGGCTCATTTTTGTTTTAAGTGAGAGAAACGTGGGAAGCTGCACCCAACTTAAAGTGATGTGCAAGTCTGCCTAAAACAAAGGTCAAGATACACAAAATAGAGAACATTTTGTGCAAAAAGGAAAATGAATTCATCTACTTCAGTCAGAAGATTGGGAAAAAAATTGCCTAACATAAAGCAGCTCAGTTGGATGTCATTCTAGAGTGAATGTTTTGAATAATGTATTTTATGTAACTGTTTGGTAGAAAATCCGAAGTCCTTTTTATTTTTATTTTCTTCTCTTTTTTGTGGTTTTCCTTTGGTGTTTTCTCTTTTTCTTCCTCTGGTTTTTTTAAAAGATCAGTTTCTTTTATCTTATTGCATTATGAAAAAGCTTTAGTAAAATCTTATTTTTTAAAAAAACAAAAACCTTTTGAAAGTGTTGTCTAGCCACCCACAGCCTAAGTCAAGAGTGTGCCATGTATAAACATAAATCAACCTAATGTTGCTTTTGGAGAGAACTGTACAGAATAAAAAAGCATGGCTGACCTCATCTAAACTCTGGTTCTCTTTAAAAAAACAAACAAACAAAACTTGCCTTCCACTCCTGATCTTCTCAAATGAGGAATCCCTGATTATCTTCCCAGATGCCTCAGAACTCATGTTAAGAAAGCAACTGGTTTAACCAAGTAACTACTCAGAAATAAATCCAAGATTTCAACGGGCTCAACTCCTAAGTCAGTGTGTATCTGGATATAGCCCTGGTATTCTCACTCATGTGTTTCCATTCCAATGTTTTAAAAATGGTATCCCTTGCCAAGCTCACTTATGGAGGGAGGCGAGTGATAGAACGACACCTGCTTTACTGAAAAAACGACAACAGACATGTTGCTCTAAAGTGTGTTAACTTCCTCTTTATTGCAACGAATTCAGGAAAAACCTCATGCAACTGAAACAAACATAGTAATCTATGCAGCTTGAAAAGGTGAGAAGGCTGAACCAACAGAAATTGAACTATTTGGAAGCAATGATGGGATTTAAATCACAAACTCGCATTTATCTCAGGCTTTCCAAAGTAACCCAGGTTCACTATACAAGATATATAAGGATTTTTCAAAACAAAACCTTCCTAGAAAACCCCAACATAACCCTTAAGTGTTTTTAGATTGCTAGTTTAATGCACCTAGCCATGGTACTAAGTTAGCTTCACCATCCTAGAGCAGATACACTTGTGCAGAGAAATTGGGCAACGTAGAATTCTTGAGATGATACTGAGAAGGCAGGTGAGGAACTGCATGTTTGAATGCTTCTTCTGCATTAAATAAACCTCCCTACCTGTTAAAAACTGGCACATTAGAGAGAAAGACTGGATTAGACTCTTCTATTTAATATGCAGGACTTGTTTTCCGACAGGAAGGGTTTTAGTTTTTACACAGGGAAGCTATTCGCGCATAGGATCCCCCTATCTGGAGTCTGGAATGGCAGTCTCAGAATCATGAGATTGACCTGCACGCAGACTCGCCCTCTGATTTTTTCCCCCATTCTGGATTTCTAAATCAAAACTTTGCAATGCTGATTGTCTGCAAAACAGCAGATTCCCTTCAATATAACAGTTACTAAATGAGCAAAGTTCCCTTTGCTTTCTTCTTTCTTTGTAGCTTGCTCTTAAGTTAAATGCAAACAGAACCAAAACCTTAACGCTTTGTAGTTAAGATGAACTGAACAGCTGCAACCCAGTCAAAAATGTAAAGTTGTGGCAAAATTCCGCCCTGGACCGCTGACGCTCCCATTGCAATTCTTTAGTCTTCAATGGGATGCAAATTGTGCTGTCCATTAGCTGCATTGGTGGGCTTTTCCTAACAGAATCTGACTACAATGTCAGAGTTGCAGTTCATGTTACAACTGCAAGGGGAATTGCAACGCAAAATGGTACCTCTGCTGCAAGTCACACCCACGCAATGGGCAGATCCTCATCATATATATATATGATGCACACCCAACTCAAGTTTTGGGTCAGTGTTTCACAAACTTGGGTCTTCAGCTGTTTTTGGACTACAACTCCCATCATCCCTGACCCCAAGCAAGAGATGATGGGAGTTGTAGTCCAAAAGTAGCTGGAGACCCAAGTTTGGCCAACACTGTTTTAGGCAATGAGTTTCCCCCCAAAGAATCATGGGAACTGTAGTTTAAAGACGGTGCAGACTATAGCTCCGTGAAGGAAAAACTGCTATTCCCATTATTCTTTGGAGGGGGGCGTCATATGCTTTAAATGTGCACTGGGTGTACTTCAGATGCAGTGGTGCAGACCTGCCCAAGCTGTTAATGTTTAGAATGGCTGGACACATTTGCCCTGTGAATTCCACAAATGGGGCAGGAGGACAAGCTCACTAGGGTCTGTCCACCTCCAACAGCTCTCTGGGAGTTTTGGGGGGCTACTGTGTGAAGTGGGGCTCACTCCAATAGGGTCCCTGCACAAATACGAAAGTCTGATTTCCCAGGGTTCTTGCCAGGAGGTTTTGCCACTTCAGGCAGCTGCCTTTGAACTTAAAGCGGGCAATAATGGATCTAGGGAACAGATCGCCTGTGCTCATCCAGCACTCCAATGCATCCAACCCAAGTCATACCCAACAGTGGACTCACCGAAATTAACAGACGTGGCCACCTTAGGCTCATTAATTCCAGTGTGTCCACTTTTGAGTACAAGTTTGAGTACAACACCCATGATGGGTGTGGAATTCCCAGTTTGCAGTACCAGCTGAATTAAGGCCACTGGTGGCCGCCATGCTGTCAATCAGGATTTCTGGCACTCAATCTCTTCCTCTGCCCCTTTCCCCAGAGTACTGTGTGCTTTGCTCAGTTCCCTCAAGGAGAGCCAGCTGCATTCTCTCGGGACTGCTCCTCCTCATCCAGCGTCAGGGGATCAACAGCTATGCCGACGGCGAGATCTGCGTCGCCTTCGGAGCTGGGCTTCTCCGGCACATCAGAATAAAGGTTCTTCAGGTAGGTGGCAAACCTGTCTTCCTTGCTGCTCCAATCCGCAGCACATTCCTTCCCCCTGGCATCTGATGTTCCCTGGTTCATCACATCAGACCTTGGAAGGGGAGAAACAGAGAGCTCTGGTTTGGGTGGATGGGCAGATGTAACACATTCACCTCCCGCATCATCGCTTACTTTGCAAGAGTCGGACTTGTCATCCTGGTGGGAAGCATCCGGAGCACCCTCTGTAGCAGCAGGGACTGCTGGCTCACTCTCATACTCAGCCTCCCAGTCTTCCCCATCCTCCAGAGCTACGGATTTGGCCGGTCCAGCATCCACAGCCTTGCCTACGAAGCCAGCAGAATCCCCAGTGCCTTGGGTCTTCTGCCACTCACGGGCGCCAAACATACATCTTTTCGCTTCTGGGGCATCCTGCGCATTCTGCCAGCGGCTCCCTTCCTGGTTCCTTTTCATGCTGCTAGCGCTGGACCCAAAAGAAGACCCTCCTCTCCTCCACCCTTGCGGCCCTGAGTTCCAAGAGCCTGATTCGACAGCGCCTTGCCTCCGGTTGCCCCAAGCCCTGTCAAAATCCTGCCGCTTGTCTTGCCAACGACCCCCATTCCCATGCTCTCCTTCTCCTCTTTGGCTCCCCCTCCAGCCTGTGTGGGGCAGGGCTCTGTTCCAACCCCCTGCTGCGTGTGGCTGGCTGTAGTCAGACCTGCTGCTCCCACCATTTCTTTCGGCAGCGCTGTTCCAATGGCGCCCATCGTTTTGTCGCTCTAGGACTCCACCATTTGGCCCTCTGTGGCTGCCGTATCCTCCAGGAGCCGCTCCGCACTGCTGGGCTCCGTTAGGCTGGTGCTGCCCACTGGCGCAGCCTGGCACACAACAGCAAGCCGGTCGGTGGCAGCAGTTCATGGCGCACTGAGCAGGTGCCTCGTGACATGTGGAGAAAGAGGCCTGAGCGCCGTCATGAATGGGTGCTGGAGGAGGGAGGCACTGTGCCCCTCTGGCAGCGTTAATGAGGACATAGAGGATGTCCAAGCGCACGGGCACCGTGAGGGAAAGGAGGTTGCTTGGTGCGCAAGTG
Source organism: Podarcis muralis (assembly GCF_964188315.1). Lineage (NCBI taxonomy): Eukaryota > Metazoa > Chordata > Lepidosauria > Squamata > Lacertidae > Podarcis > Podarcis muralis. Next base: position 75,032,844 of record NC_135661.1, on the reverse strand, counting down.
CGGCCCAGGAAGAAAGGCTGGAGGCTGCCGGAGAGCCCCGAAGAGGTGGGCTCATTGGAGGATGAAGTAGATGAGACCAGAACTGGCCTTCTCTCTGGCGAGCGGCTAGTCACTCTGTCGTCAGCCATGAGGTCTGCCTGTGTGATCCCAGCAATGGTTGCAGGTAGGTAGAAACTGCAAAGGATGAAACAAGAAGCCAAGTTTAGAGACCTCCCCTTATTTGCTAGAGCAAGTAATTTTAACAGCAGGAATCCCGATTCTCTGGCCTCTATTCTCTGAAGGGCAGAGACCATGAGACAGAGGTTGCTAACCCCCCGTTTGGGGTCTGATTCAGGTCCATGAAGCAAATTCTTCTGCCCACCTCATGCTGAAGATGGTGGGAGAATAGTTTTGGTGGTGGGAGGATAAGAAGAAAAAGAAGAAGAGTTTGGATTTGATATCCCGCTTTATCACTACCTGAAGGAGTCTCAAAGCGGCTAACATTCTCCTTTCCCTTCCTCCCCCACAACAAACACTCTGTGAGGTGAGTAGGACTGAGAGACTTCAGAGAAGTGTGACTGGCCCAAGGTCACCCAGCAGCTGCATGTGGAGGAGCAGAGACGCGAACCTGGTTCACCAGATTACGAGTCTACCGCTCTTAACCACTACACCACACTGGGTAAAGAAGTACTGGACAGGAGCCTGTCATCTTAATGGGGAAACAAATCTTCGTCCTGCCAGTCCTCACATTAACCAGAAATAGGATGATAGCCTCTCAGTCCCCAAATAGGTTAGACGCCCATCCTGCAAAGACAACTTGAGAGTAAGTCCCAAAGAGCTCAATGGGACTTATTACTGAGTAAACATATCAAGGAGTTCAGTGTAAATGTCGCTCTACCTCCAAAGACAACTCACCCCAATATGAAGCTCAGGTTGCTAGGAAATTATGTTTAATTCCCCTGCATGCAGATAATAAAAATAAGCAGACCACCAGGCTCTCCTACTCCACAATATCTGTGTTGAAGGAGGCAAAAGATTGAGTTGGCAAAGATGGGAAAGTGTTTGATTTTTTTCTTTGGAATACATTCAGATACCACCAAGTTAATTTTTTAAAAAACTGTATTTTATCATTTATTTCAACCATTTGTATGCTGCTGAATCACAGTAGCCTCTAAGTGGTGTATGTAGCAAGAGACACACTTGCATATGAGGTGCGTGTGTCCACAAAACATTTTTATCCCGTTGGAACTAATGGCATAGAAACCAACCCATGCAATCATTAATAAAGAAAACGCCTTTAGGCATGCACTGAGCGTCTTTCCTCTTGGGTTTGTCTTTGCACGCAGCCCACGCAGAAGAGGGGGTTGGGGAAGGAGAGGGTCCTAGAGAACAGTAACTTTGCAAGCTACTTTGAACCTTAGCAGCCCCACCTGCCTTCCTTACAGTGCATTCCCACGCCTGCGACTATTCCCAAAATGCCTTTGTGCAAAAGGCATTTATTGCCTTACAAGCAGCCGCTGGGCCGCTGGAGCAAAGTGTCTGGGAAGAGCCGTGAAGGCATCAAATTTGCTGGCTTGCAGAGGAAAGGAGCCCGGGTGTCACTCTGCCTATTTCGATAAAAGGTTTTCATAACGGATGTTTTCCTCCCCCCGAAGAGCCTCTGCTTGGGGACACAAACCCACCCAGGGCGCCTTCCTCCCATGCACCCGGCTGCGACCAGTTCCCGCGCTTTACCTGCAATCCGCTTCGCTGTCTCGCGCCCAACAGCAACTCCTGCTGCACGAGGACCCGGGCAAAAGAACGCCCAGGCATGCGCAGTTGCTCCCGCTGAAGGGCGGCTCCCGGAGACTTCGTTTCTATACATAGAGGGGGAGGACCAATTGGAGCGCTGGAATTAGCCTACGGGGGAGGGGCCTAGAAACTTAGGAGAAGGGGCGGGGCTTCAAGAAGCACATCGCGAAAACGCGGGAAGAGCGCGAAAAGGGGGAAGGTAGCATACTTATTATTATCATCATTGATAATCTAGTGGTGCTAATAATGTTTATCATTGGTATTAACAATGCTGCTAGGGTAGTGTTACTACTAGTATAGGGGTATAGTAGCATTAATAATATACTAGCAGTACTTCTAGTATAGTACTACTTGCAATGCATAATGTATTAACATTTGTAATACTCGGTGCTTTTTTTCTTAAAAAAATGTTTAGGGGTACTCTTATTTTGACTCAAGAAAAGCACCATTTTATAGCTCAAATCGGGAAAAAGAAATACAGTAAATGGACAAAAGTACAGAGATTCACAAAATGTTTAGGGGCATGCATTTCCCTAGAAAAAAAGTACAGGTTTCCAAATAAATGGTTGAGAGTGTAAATAACTTTCTGTGGACAGCTAGTGCAGGGGTTAGAGAGTTCAAACCCTGCATCTCCACATAACTTGGTTAATTATGCATATATATGCATATATATTTAGGAGTCTGATCCATTAAATTCAGTGGTTCTTACTCCAAAGTGCGTAGAGGATTGCTCGGAAGTAAGCCCCATTGAGCTCCTCAGCCCCAATTAAGCATGTCCTTGGGATTGAATCCTGTGAAATCCTGTATCAATTTATCTAGAAGTCCCATTGAACTGAATGGGACTTGCTTCTGAGTAGACAAGCATAGGATGATGCTGTAAGTCACCATCTTTTTGCACTCTTATGTGTACATTGGGGGTGGGGAGTTAATATGGGAGTGTAAGTGGGGTTTATTCTAAGCTCTGACCCATCCCCCACAAGCAGCCAGCATACTGCTCATCCCCAAAATGAATGAAAGGAAATGAAAGAGGGAAGAGAAAATAAGAATTGCAGTAACACAGAAAGAGGCAGGGAAGAAGAAGAAAAACATCAGAGGAAGAAGACTTGAAATTTGGGGAAATGGCAAAGACAATGAGGGAGCAAGAAAAAGCAAGCTTTCATTGAAAAGAATGCGGTAGTAAGGGGATTCACCCTACCTCAGTTTCTTTCTTACCTTTTTCTTTCTTAACCTGCAGTTTGGCACCAAGACTCCCTTCCTGCTCAAAACATAACTATAAAGCTGAGCCCCCACCCCCAATCCTATTTTTTTGTGACTAGGATTTGTAGTCTGTTACAAAACGACTATTCTCCCTGTAAAATACATTGGGAAACCCGGAGGGGGGGCCACAGAGATCTTTGCACCACGGCCCTGATCCTTTTAATTCATTGCATTAGGGTCGGGAGGGTTTGCTTCATGCCTTTGACGAGAGGGGAGGGAACTACTGTACTTACTCGAATCTAATGTTCACTCCCCCCCCCCTTTTTTCTTTTTTGCCAAATCACATTGCGAAAATTAAGGCGGCCATTAGATTCGATGGCACATTTACATTTGCCAGCAACTACTGTTGGCGCTGTGGGTTAAACCACAGAGCCTAGGACTTGCCGATCAGAGGGTCGGCGGTTCGAATCCCCGTGACGGGGTGAGCTCCCGTTGCTCGGTCCCAGCTCCTGCCAACCTAGCAGTTCAAAAGCACTTAAAAGTGCAAGTAGATAAATAGGTACTGCTCCGGCGGGAAGGTAAACGGCATTTCTGTGCGCTGTTCTGGTTTGCCAGAAGCGGCTTAGTCATGCTGGCCACATGACCCGGAAGCTGTACACCAGTAAAGCGAGATGAGCGCCGCAACCCCAGAGTCGTTCACGACCGGACCTAATGGTCAGGGGTCCCTTTACCTTTACCTTTACTGTTTTTGGTTTCAAGGTTCTGAAAACTGAGCTGTGTATTAGATTTGATGGTGCATTAGACTCGAGAAAATCCTGTAATTTGCACAAGCAAACACGGACACAGTTTGCACAGCGAGGAGGTCTGACGTGCGTAAAGTATTACCGTATACCAAGTTAATACCAGTGATATCCTCCGCTCTCCCGCTTTAGCCAGCTCCCCACCCGGCTCCCACCTGCCTTGTTACTTATCATCCAGTCCAGGAGGTGGCACTGCCCACCAAGCTTCCTAGAATTAGCTGTTTCTGCCTACATACAGTGCATTCAAAGCATGTCCAAGGCACGTTTAAGGCACATGTCTTCCCCCAAAGAAAGCTGGGAACTGTAGTTTAAGGGTGCTGGGAATGGTAGCTCTGTGAGGAGGAAAATACAGTTCCCAGGAAATTCATGTATTGAGTGTATGGAGTGGATCCCCATATAGTTCCATCTCCACTTTCTGTTGAGCACCCCCTCCACCCTACTAGTCCTACACATCACTGGTTGTTGAGTGTATTCTGTAGACATGTTTAAGACTTTGTGCATCTGATTATGTGGAATCTAGGCCATAAAAGCAACATGCCAAAATTAATCCCTTATGCTTTAAAACTTTCTCCTGCGACAGACTATCTGTCCAGAAACTGATGCGGAGGAGGCTATTTATGCACAGGCTTTGCCCAAACCAATGCTGTTCTGCCCCCAAAGGGTTCAGTTATTTCATGATAGCAAATCTGTGTGCAGTCATACCTCAGGTTACAGCCGCTTCAGGTTGCGGTTTTTTGGGTTGCGGATCGCCAAAACCCAGAAGTACCGGAACGGGTTACTTCCAGGTTTCGGCGGTCATGCATGCGCAGAAGCGCTAAATCGTGGGTTGCGAACACTGCGGGTTGCGAACGTGCATCCTACACGGATCACGTTCGCAACCTGAGCGTCCACTGTATTAGTATTAGGTGGGAGGAATAACAATGCTGTGCCTTTAAGAAAAGATAGTGCCTTTCCCCACCCTTTTAGCCTGGATGGAGCACAGGGAAGCTTACATGTGTTGCTCCACCCACTTTTGCCCCTGGCTCCACCCACCACTGCCCTGTGACTCTTGGGTGGTTGATCAGAAGGGGATGTGGTTGTGGTGTTCGTACAGAGCCCCCGGTCGTTTCACGGACTATTGACCTGTACACCACTACTTTATTCTTCCGCTGCCACCAATTTTGTGGGGGGAAACCCAAGGCTCCCCAGTGAAGTACAGTGGTACCTCGGGTTACATACGCTTCAGGTTACAGACTCCGCTAACCCAGAAATAGTACCTCGGGTTAAGAACTTTGCTTCAGGATGAGAACAGAAATCGTGCTCCGGCGCCGCGGCAGCAGTGGGAGGCGCCATTAGCTAAAGTGGTGCTTCAGGTTAAGAACAGTTTCAGGTTAAGAACGGAGCTTCGGAACGAATTAAGTACTTAACCCGAGGTATCGCTGTACTGAGTCTCAGTCAGGTAGAATTAACAATGAAGATTAAAGTTTATTTCAAACACAAACAAGTTTTAAAATATTCGAAACGCTGCCACTCTATTCCCTCTCAGTCTTGTCCCTGTCTCTAACTCACTTTGACTCCTCTATCTCCCCTCCCAAAAGAACCAACCGAACTAACTGTCAAAACCTCTGGGCTGAGCCTCAAAATCAGGTAGGCTCCGCCCCTGTGCTTTCTTATTGGTCAACCTATTAACCGTTTCTCTCTCCCCAATACAAACATATCCCCGAAGAATGAACTAACACCACAGTGGTCCTCAGGGTGAAAGAAGCTCCCAGCCCCTGCTTGGGCTGAAGGATGGGGTCACAACGTCCTTCCGCCTTTGCTTCTGCAGTGTTTTCTCAGGAAGCAAGCTCCTTTTCGCAGCTTCCCCTTCTCCCTTTGATCAATAGGACCAATGAGGTCTCCCCCTTGCCTTAAATGTTATTCCTGGGTAGTCAAATGGGTAGTCAAATTGTGCGAGTACTTGGAGCTCGCAAAGCTGACAGATGCAATAAGAGATAAGCATAAAAAGCTGGTGAAAGAAGAATGGGAATGTTTAAATAATTATTTGGGGGACAAGGGCTCAGCAAGAAAGATCTGGCTATGTTTAGAATGATACCGCATAGAGAAATGCTCCCTGATACCAAGATGAGGGATTCCTTTGGAATGCAGATAGAGTTAATTGATAAGAATAATGATCTGTTGTGAGCTTGACATGTACAATTGGTTGCGAAGTGTACAATTGATGAGCTTTCCTGCTTTGGCTCATCTTTTTTTTCTTTCCTTTTTTCCCCCTTTTCTTTTATATTTCCCATAGTTGCTTATGTTCTGTGTCATGTACTTCGATACTTTTTGTAGTTTTTGTAGTTTTTTCCCATTACCATTAAGGAATTTTCCTTTGTAATTTTTGGTTGTTTATATTTATATGTACCTGTTTAATAGCAAAATAAAAGCTATTTAAACAAAAAACAAAAAATGTTATTCCTGAGAGGCAGTGGGGCCGGCTCCCAGTGGCCCTTGGTCCCCTCTCTGACCGCAGAGGCCCAGATGTGCCCATCCATGGTGATGCAAGAGACGTCTTCCCAAGAGCAGCTGCTAGCACAGAGCACAAACAAATAAATTGACCTAGTATAAAGCCAGCTTCCTGTGTCCGAGGGGCTGAGTAGGGTAGGGAGATTCCCCATGCAGAAAAAGCTGTGGGTAGGCTGAGGTGCCCATCAAAAGGTCCTTTATATTGTGCATCCACAGATGCGCAGTTGGCATCCGTCTGTCTCCGGGAGACAATGGAAGATTGCGCCTTCAGGGGTGAAGTCAAACCGTTGGAGAATTACAGCGCCTGCTGTGGCTGTAGATACAGGAGAGACACGTTCTATTGCAGGTAGGGCAGACAAAGGCACCCACAAGGATTTGTGCTAATGTTGGGGCACATGATCCTGATCTCAGGACTGTTTGCACCTTCAAACATTTCAGGGCTACATTTCTAATCGCTTACACGCCCTGTAGTAGCTTCCTGTTGGAAGTTCAGTAACTTTTCATACCTAACAACCCCTGGGGGAATGTTGCGCTATAGAGCAAGAACAAGGTAACACTAATGAGGCATCGCAGAACAACGGCAGAATGATGTGCGGACGGTCTAGTACAAATCTACCACTAACGCCCTAATTTTGCATCCGCAACCTGTTGCAGAATACACCTGTTGAGATGGTGTCCTTTGGCCTCCCAGTAGATGCCTCCATTTGCAGGACAGGTGAAGCCAAGTAGACATCACGGGGCCCCATTTTCTCTTGTTTTCTCCTCCCCCAGGAGGACAGTGATCTGTTTCTTCAGTAGCTCCGCTCTTTCCCGAGCTTCCTGGCTGGCTCCCGGATCTTCTGTTTCCTCCAGAACTTCCAGAACAGAACGCAAGGCGTCAGCATTCTTGACTGACTCCATCTGTTCCTGGTCCGCTTTGATCTCTTCCACCCAGTCCAGATATGCCTGCAGCAGCCCCATGTCGGACAGGAAACTGCTTATGATCTTGAGCTCCGGCTTCCTGCGACTCAATTCGGAGAGGACTTCTCTCCCAGCTTTGCTCAGGCGGTTCCCCACAATGCTGAGAAAAGAAGACAGATATTATAAAGGTACCCTAGGGGAAAATGTGGATAGACATGGGGTTGGGTCCAAGCTATGTTAGGCGACATGTGCACTATACACTGAAAGCGTTATGATGCCACTTTAAACAGTCACGACTCCCCTTGCACCAAAGAATCATGGGAACTGTAGTTTGTTGAGGGAGCTAAGAGTTGTTAGGCGCCCCCTTTCCTCCCACAGAGCTACAATTCCCAGAATAGGTTAACAATCAATCCTTCTTCCTAAGGAACTCTGGGAATAGTAGCTCTGTGAGGGCATTGGGGTCTCCTAACAACTAATTTAGTGTAATTAACTCAGCCAGCATGCAACCCATGATAGACATAGACCTTGTAATAGGAGAGCATGCAGATCGATTTCTCTCTCTCTCTCTCTCTCTCTCTCACACACACACACACACACACACACTCGAGAAACAAGTGAGGAGGGTTTCAGGGTGAAACACTCAAGGGGAGCACTCCCTCAGAACTACACAGCCAGAATATGTACTACCTCAGCAAAGGTCATGCCATTCTGACTGGTTGCTAAAGCAACACCTCCACCAGTCTCCCTCTTGGATAGCTGACTTTAACAGAATTAACCCTTAAGCTCCAAACTGAATGATCCCTGCTGTTTCACTTCCAACAGCTCGACTCCCATCCAAACCCCCAGGAAGCATGGCCAGTGGTCAGGGATTATTTGAGTCATAGTCCAGCAAACATCTGGAAGGCCACAAGTGTCCCACCCACCTCTGACTTAATGGCTTTCCCTTCCTCCTCACTGCAGCTCAACTGAGGAAATTCATTCCCCATATTTAAAATTATATAGTTATTTTATTTACAAATACAGTGGAAAGGAAAACCAAATCTGATAAGTATATCTATGCATGCACACTTTAAATATTTAAATTTTGGGGAGGAAAAAACTATACTCATGATTACATATTCTGCAAAACACACTATAGAAACTGCAACACTTGTTTGATTAAGAAAATAAAAATTGTAGAAATTTATGAAGGTATTCTCTCTCTCTCTCTCTCTCTCTCTCTGTGTGTGTGTGTGCCTCCTGCCAAAATTCTATTCTGGTAGGCTTGTGATTTCATTTCCAGAAGTTTGCAAAATATTATAATGCAATATCATCAGAGCATACTTACGTCAAAAGCCTGAGCGTTCTGTTGCCCATCAAGGAATCCATAATATTATCCAAGCCGCTATCTGTGATTCCTGTGATATCCAGATAGAGCTCTTCGAGGGTGGCGTTCTCCTGGAGGGCATCCCATAAACCCCTCACCCCTTCAGAGCCCAGGCAGTTCCCACAAAACCTTAAGAAATTGGGGGTGGGGGTAGAGAGAGAAGTTTAACTTAAAGCAAAGAGGTACTCCCATAATCAGTGGAATTCAAATGAACACATTGCGAATTCCTGTATAGGAAAAACCCAGTCCCAAATTATCCCATCAGAATGAATGAATCAAAACACACCCCTCCTGGGAAATATGATATTACTTCCATAGAGCTGAAACTGGCTAGAGGGTCCCGCAGTCCCAGTTAAAGGCAGAATCCTATGGAATCTAGGCAGTGGGCCATCTCAAGGAGGAGGCAGGGATATTATACAAAAGCAAAGAGCTTTAGAGAACTAAAGCTCTTTAGAGAACTTGAGCAAATAAATATGCTGCAGGTGAGCTGTCTGAATTTACGGACATAGGATTCTATGGACTAGAACCACAATGATAAGAGATATAGATGAAACCTTTGCCATACATTGGAAGCACACAGCTTTCTGCAAAGAATCCTGGGAACTGTAGCTTACTCCTCAATTCCCAGCACCTTAAACAAACTATGCTTCCCATGACTCTTTGGGGAAGGTCATGTCCTTTAAATGTGTGATGTAGATATGACCATAAATCAAGGATCACCTGATCCCATATGAACTGACTCTGTAATTGTGATCTGAGGCCCTTCTTCATTTGCCTCCTCCACGGGAGGTCCAGAGGGTGGCAACACCACAATGGGCCTTTTCAGTGGTGGCTCCCTGTTTGAGGAATGCTCCCCCCAGGAAGGCTCACCAGGCACCATCGTTACTTATCTTTAGGTACCAGGCAAAATCATTTATTTCCCACCAGGCTTTTAATTATCTGTGGCCTCCTTCAGTGTGATGCATTATTGTTCTTAAGTAGAGTTGCCATACATCCCGGACATTTTGCGGGTTTCCCCCCCAAAAAAACTCAACAGCTTGGGATAATTCCCCAAAAAAGCAGCTTTGGGATTTTTTTTTAAAGAGGGTCAACAATTTGTTTGTGTCCAGATTTTCGCTTCTTGAAATATGGCAACCCTATCCTAAGTCACTTTGAGTCACTTTAAAAAAAAAAAAAAAGCACCAAAGTTGTAATAATAATAATAATAATAATAAATATTAATGTTAATACCATACTTTTCTGTGTATAAGACAAGGGTTTTTTCTTTAAAAATTATGGTAAAAAGTGGGGGTTGTCTTATACATGGATAGTGCATAGGGAGGACGTTTCATTGGTTGCTGCCGCTGCTGTCAGCGGCTGTTGTGCATGTTATTGGTTGCTGCGTCAATGGCTGGTGTTGATTTGCTGACACTGTGTCAGTTGGATGGGTGACTGGTCAATCCTCCACAAAAAAAGCTCAACAACTCTGTGCCATCTGCCCCCATTTTCTTAAATTTGAGCCCCCCAAAATAGGGGTTGTATTATACATGGAGGCATCTTATACATGGAAAAATACAGTAATTGTCTCACTGGTGGGAGTGATGTCAAGACTTCCGTAGGTTATATCACACACATACACAGAAGGTGACTCACAGAAGTCTTTTCACCTGGCATCTTGGGGACCTGAGTATTTCAGCTTCTATGGCTGCCGCCTCACAGTCCAGAGAATTGTACCGCAACCTGGAAAACAGGAGATTGCAGGTGAGAGCTGAGCACATGGTACAGACCAAAGGTGGACAACTACCCCAGAAGGAGCACCAAACGTCCTACCCCTCCCCTAACACTCCAAAGAGATCTGAATACGTAGCACGGACTAATTTTACTGTTTTCCTCCTCTTGTAAACCGCTTTGAGTTTGCAAGCTGTGCACGGAATTTATCTAAATAACTAAATTCAACAATATCCAAATCTTCCCTGCTCCTTTAAACACTAAGGGCATGTGTATGATGCATATTTAAAATGCAAGCCCAGTTCAGGGAAGTTTTTAGTATTTGATGTTGTATTCTGTTTTTATTTTTTAAAAAATTGTTGGGAGCCACGCAGAGTGGCTGGGGCAACCCAGGCAGATGAGTTGCATATAAATATGTTATTATTAGTTATTACCATTATTCCCTCTGCATACAGAGCACTGTGGGAGTTGAAGCTCTGTGGCTTGGCCTTGGGGTCTCTTACAGGCTATTCACAGTACCCTTGCCAAACTATTCCGAAAATTCCTGGGAGAGACATTACAATTAAATTGATGCAAGTTTGCACTGGATGCCTGACCTGAATGCCACTGCTTGCCCATATTCATAGCAGGGCATAGGATGCTGGCGTCCTGCAGCCACTGCCTACAGCATATGGCCAAGGCCTAGGACACTGCCAACCAGGTACTCACTGGAGAGTCTCACACCGATGGAGAAGCCCCCGGAGTCGCCTCAGCCCCCCGATGCCCATGTTGCTGTAGCTCAAGTTGAGGTTCCGTAGCCTCTTATGCTCCGAGCAGCCCAAGACGTAGGCCAGGGCTGCACAGTCAGCTGGGTTCAAGGTCACCTTGAACAGATCCACTTCATCCAGGTTGGAAGCCACCTTCTGCGTCACCCAGTCCTGGTGGAGCTCTGCCACGCAATGCAGCAAGGAGAGCAGCTTCCGGTCTGATTCGTACTGAGCTTTCTTTCCCAGCCACTCTGCCAAAGGCACAAGGGGGTCCCCTGTTAGGCCCTCAGCCAAGCTCTCCAGCTTCCCCTGCATCCTGGAGCTCAAGAGGCCCATGAAGAACCTGGAGAACATCTGCAGGTTATCCCACTGTTGGCCTTCGCTCAGGAACTCTCTAGTGTAGCCGAGAAGTCCAGCTGCAGCACGTCCATCTGGTGGGGGCAGAAGTCTCTCAGCCTGTCCACCTTCTGGAGCTTCTCCATCCCACCAGAGATCCAGGCAAGAAGTTAACTCCTCAGTACTGGGGTCTAGGATAGCCACCGAGTACAACGCAGCTAAGAACTCCTGTATGGTCAAGTGGAAGAAGCCGTAAACCTCATCTTTCTCCTTGAAGAAGATCCGGTTCAAGAAAGTGCCGGGCAGGTTCTCCGGGTCAAAGCCAAAACCCCGCAGCTCGTCTGCGTAGAAGACAACCTTCCCCCTCAGCAGACCAGCATAGGCCAGCTTGCCAAGCTGCAACACCAAGTCTTTGGCTTTTTCCAAGGCGCCACCAACTCCTCCTGCTCGTCGCAGCCGGAGGATGGTGCTCAAATACTGGCGGTAGACCTCGGTGATGGTGCTTGGTGGGGAGGCCTCCATCTCCCCTGTCCATGGGAAGAATTCCCCCAGCGCTGTGCAGAGAATGAAGCAGTAGAGAGGAATGAAGCTGAGGCTGGCTAAGCCCTCGTGGGCAGATACATAACCAAGCACATCTGCAGCTTGCGCCGGGTTACGGAAGAAGCGGAAGAAGTAGTCCTTTACCTGCTGCTCTTGGAAGCCAAGGATAATGACATGGCGGTCAAAGAGGTCCTCTGGAAGGGCAGCAGAAGGCCTCGATGTGACCAAAATGGTGGCCTCGGGTAGCAAAGTCCCATAGAGGAGGCCGTGCACCAGATCTTTGATGTGAGCCGGCTGGTCCGATTGGAAACAGGGATTCTTGCTCTTGAGGGAGTGCCGGAACTCATCCAGCCCATCTAAAATCACCAGAAGTTCCCCAGGCCGATCTAGCAACTCGGGGAGAACCCCGCTCAGGTGGACGTGCTTGCTGCGGATCAGGTCCTCGAGGCTCTGGGGTGTCCTGATGAGGCTGAGCTCCCGGAACGAGAAGTCTAGCATGCAAAGGGCCTTTTGGAAGGCCGCGCCCAACGCCCAGTCGTGGATGATCTTCTGGGCCGCAACGCTCTTGCCAATGCCAGCAGCCCCGCTCAGCATCACCTGGCGAGGTGGGGAGCTCTCCTTGGGGAGTGGGGAGAAAAGCTGGCTCAGAGCCAGGCGGCGGGGGGCGTGGAGGGAGTAGAGGCGGGCACGGCGGGAGGCCAGGTGCAAGTAGTCGTGGCTGCTGGAAGCGGAGCGAGGGTTGTCGGACAGCAGCAGGTCGGTGTAGCGGATCTCAATGTGGCCGCAGGTTTCGGTGTCGTCCACGTTGGTGCAAAGCTTCTCTGTGCGAGTCAGCAGGGAACGGCGGTGGTTCTGCAAAGCAGCTGGCATTGGCAGTTGGAGCAAAAGGTAAGGAGGAGACCCAGAAAAGTACAGCAGATAATCCTGCTGGAATGTACAGGGCCGACTATTGTAGGGCAAGGAGATCCATCCCTTGAGTTTGCAGCTCCCATTAAAAAAAAAAAATCTATCTAGACCCACATCCACGTGAACCCATCTTTTGCATGCATTTTCACAGACGTATTACTTTGGGGATCTTTACTGGAGACGCAGAGATTGTTTCAATGGGCAGGATTGCTTTGAGTCAGACATCTGTGTCGGAATCTTAGGCACCATACAGTTAAAGACTCCTGGGAACTGTAGTTGGCTAAGGGTGCTGAGGGAAACCCCTATTCTCTATTCCCCACTCCCGGAGCTACAATTCCCAGAGTTCCCTGGGAAGAAGAAGAAGAAGAAGAGTTTGGATTTGATATCCCGCTTTATCACTACCCGAAGGAGTCTCAAAGCGGCTAACATTCCCCTTTCCCTTCCTCCCCCACAACAAACACTCTGTGAGGTGAGTGAGGCTGAGAGACTTCAGAAAAGTATGACTTGCCCAAGGTCACCCAGCAGCTGCATGTGGAGGAGCGGAGACGCGAACCCGGTTCCCCAGATTATGAGTCTGCCACTCTTAACCACTACACCACACTGGCTTGAATGTTAAACCACAGTGGGAGTTGTAATTCTGGGAGGGTGATAAGGGTTTCCTAACAACTCTCAGCTCCCCTGAACAAACTAAACTTCTGAGGATTCCTTGGGAGTGGTATGATACTGCTTTAGATGTATGTGGCCATAAAAACATAGAATTTTTAAAGCTGGAAGGGACCCCTGCTCAGTGTAGGAAACTTGCACCTAAAGTTTCCTTGGCAGCTGGAAGATTCATGTGCTGAGCAATCCATCTTTATCCTTGCTGCCTTCCTTAGCATTCATATATGTATTAATTATATTATATTAAGATTTAAATACTGCTTAATCAAGTGTGAGAATGCCAATGCCTCTTGCCTGCCTGGACAGAGGATGGAAAGGCTGAGTGGGTAAATCTCTGACCTCTGTAAGGCTGGACTGTAACCTGCCTTGCGAAGTTACGAGTTGCATCTGTTGCCTAGCCCAGTTTTTGCCTCTGGCACCCAAAAGGTTGCCCACAAAGGAATGCAACCCTCAGTCTGAAAACAATTCCCCACCCCCTTCTGCACTGAAGCCCCTCTTTGTCCTGGATTCTGCTTGCACATCCTTTCATTGCTGTTTCTGCTCCTCCTCCTCTGTTACCTTTGAGTTGTCGGCTCAGGGCTCTTCGAAACGTCAGGTCGTTGCTCTTTCCCTCATCTGCCACGACAAGAGAACATTTAATGCATAGGAAACAGGCGCCCTGTAGAGACCTCCAAGCCCAAGAGATTTTGCTGCCCGAGGCAAAGGACAAGATGGCTCCCACATTTCCCATACGGAAGCTGATTGAACTGGCAGGGGAATCTTATTTTGACACTGGGGACTGGACAGTGTCCTCCTGAGGGCAGCAGGGGCAATTTGGGGGCACAGGCAGCCTGGTGTCCAGCTCTTAGCCACGGTTCCCTAGCTCCCATCACTTGCTGCCTGAGGCGATCGTCTCACTCTGCCTAACATTAGGGCAGGCCCCAAACATGCACCAGCCCTGCCTGTCACAAAAAAACACAAACCAGCAGACTGATGCACTGCTCTTTCTGCAATCATTTCTGAGAGCGCATAAAACTGGAACCATTTCTCCCACTTCAGCCCCTTTCCCCATACTGTCAATAGATCTGAGCATCGTTACAAGTGCCACATAATGTTCATCCCACACATGCAAGGAATTGATCCTTCCATGTAGCAGTAACTACACTTTGGAACTCCTAGCCCATTGATAATAGGCGGGTGTCTTCACTGTACTGTTTTTGGAACCTGCTACTAATTTTGTCTAAGCAGAGCTATCCAGGCATGTAAATCTGACACGCCTTTTAACATGTCGGCATTCACCACTGTTGTTTTTAGCCTGCAAATGATATGCAATTGAGGATGCTCTCCACAGTGGTGTTTCCTTTGCACTGAAGTGAACATTGTGGGAATAATTACGTTATGATAAATTTGTAACTTAACATAAATAAGTACATAAATTACAGTGAACGACAGATAGCCAACAGATAACATTGTATTTGGCAGAAACCAAACTGAAGCAGAAAGGAAACGGCACAGATTGTGACAAAGGCAGGTCAGAATGAAAATTGCTGCCACCTTAATATCCCTACTGAAGAGTCGGAACAATGTGCTTTTTGCAATGTTCATTTCAGTAGAGCATCAGGAAAGGCAAGCAATGCGTACTGCTGTTAAGCAACAGCTAGGCTTCCCCACACCAGATCCTCAGAAAGAGAGAGAGATACCCCAGCCTGCAACCCACACCACGTCTTCAACCTTCATGATATTCTCTCTCACCCCAACTCACACTCCACACACACAGATACACAAACATCTCTTACATCAGCCTCCTCACTCTAACAGGGGCAGGAATTTGCCAACTCTATAATCCTCTGATGGTTTTCCTACTCCAAAATGTTCAGAGAGCCGGACCAACTTCTCTCAAACCAGGGGTAGCCAATGTGGTGCCTTCCAGACGGTCAGGACTACAACTCCCATCATCCCTGATCATAAGCCACATTGACTGGGGGCAATGGGAGTTGTAGTCCCAACAACATTTGTGGGGCATTCCACAGGCTATCCCTATCCCAAATGCTACTTCTCCTTAAGAGGCCTCAACTACCCATCTTGGGCTATGAACCAGCAACCTATCGGACAACAGAAACTGTTCTTATGTTGAGCCTTCGTGGCACCGAACCTTTTACACATGTTAAAGATAACCAGCTTTGAAATCGTGGCCAAAGAAAGTGTGGCGCCAGCACCAGTGGACAGCTTGGTGGGGCGATGATGTTCACCTGACCTCCTGGTTGAAACATTGCTGCTTACAAGGAGGTAAAGGAGCAAAGAGCAAGATGGCGGCAAGGCCCATGCTATGCGCAGATGCACCAGTGGGGATGCCAGATTGGCTTTGCTGATTCGTTTACATCATACTGACCACACCACGGTCTCGTCCCTCCTTCTCTGTCACCTGGTAAGCAGCGGCAAAGCTACCTGCTGGACGCCAAGTGAGCCCTACTGCTCCACCATCCGCTCAAAGATACAAATATATACACCGAAGCAAGCCCTCCTATGGAGCAAGGTGGGAGAGATGACTTGCCTGCAGGCACTGCTGGGAGCTTGTATTTCTTCGAATTCCAGAATTTCAGCAAAGTTCGTTTGGGAGTTTTGGGAGGAGGCTCTAGATTGAAACGGGAAAGAGAAGGATTGTGAAGAAGAAGAAGAGGAGGAGGAGTTTGGATTTGATATCCCGCTTTATCACTACCCAAAGGAGTCTCAAAGTGGCTAACATTCTCCTTTCCCTTCCTCCCCCACAACAAACACTCTGTGAGGTGAGTGGGGCTGAGAGACTTCAGAGAAGTGTGACTAGCTCAAGGTCACTCAGCAGCTGCATGTGGAGGAGCGGGGAAGCGAACCTGGTTCACCAGATTATGAGTCTACCGCTCTTAACCACTACACCACACTGGCTCTCACTGTGAAGGCAAAGCAGTGTGAGAGTAGATGCCCACCGGCAGGTCTACAAACCAGGATACCTTGTGTGTGGAGTGGGGAAACTAGCCCACTATACAGAGGCAAATATTTACACCTGACCCCATCCACCACTGGACTGTGGCCCCCAGAAGCTTGCCAAGAAAGGAATGTGGCCCTTCCCTCCTGCCCTCGAGGCTAGTTGTGTTACTGCGTGCCTGGCTGCCTTGGAGAAGGTTCTCCTTTTCCTTTCTCCGGGCAGCTCTTTTCCAGCCAGTGCTGGAGCTCAGGACAGTAGGCCTCCTGCAATTCCCGCAGTGCGTCCAAGAACTTCTGGCTGTTTTCTGGCTTGCTGCAGACCCTGTCCAGAAGCGCAATGACTTGGTTGCTCTTGGGGATGGTCTCCAGCAGGGAAAAGTACTCCGGCTGGGTCAAGAGCCCGCTGTCATGGAGTAGGCGGAGCAGAGGAGCTGGGTTGGGCTCCACCCAGCGCAGGAGAAGTTCCCTGTGCTCCCGGATGAGCCGAGTGAAGTCCAAGGGAGCAGCCATCTGCAGGGAGGGAAAGAAGAGGGTGAACAGAAGGGCAGTAGGCCAATCTCATTTTGTCGCTTGGTTGGAAGAGTGTTCCCTGATTATAGGGGGCAGAAATCCCCCCCCCCCAAAAAAGTTAATGTATGTAACAACAGCAGCTCGGATTCTTTATGTGCAGAAATGGAAGGAAGAAGTTCCTACCAAAGAAGAATGGATAATGGACTCTGCAGAACTGGCAAAAAATCAACAGCAAAATTAAGATCACCTAACGGTGAGTGTTTTAATGGAAGAATGGATGCCTTTTTTCAGAAATACTATAGTATGATGAACTCGCGAGCAAGATTTGAACTATGAGCAACAGACGTTATTAGGCCTATAATATTGTAGTTACGATTTAATAGATAGGGTGCAGCAGAGGGGAGAAACAACTCCATGGGAAACGGGATGGGAAGTTGACAAAAATAAGAGCAAAGACTAAATTGTGTTTTGATTGCATATGTTAAAAATGCTGAAACTTAATGATATATAATTAGAGGGAAAGAAAGAACCTTTACATATCTGCCGACATGTCTAAACATGCATATACGTGAATTTATCTCAGATGGGCAACTCCAGGCCAGCTCACTCTTAACGTTCTCAGAGACAAGCTGTTTAACCCCAGCAATGCCTTCAGCAGTACGTTACTTTGCTTCTGTGGCAAAAGATGGGGCGCCGTGACAAGTCCACCTGATGTTTTCGGACTACAACTCCCATCATCCTTGACGATTGGCCCCTCTGGCTGCTGGGAGTTGGAGTCCAGTAGGTTTTTGTTGGCATAAGCCACAGCTGGATTAAGAACTATGCCACTGCTTGCGTGTACAGCTAGAGAGACAACCACTGCTGTCTTGAGCATAACTGCAAAGCAGGGCCAGATTTAGGTTTGAGAGGCCCATAGCTACTGAAGGTAATGGGGCCCTTTATATGTCCAGCTGTCCTTTGTCAACAACAAATTGTCGCTGTTTTGTGTGTGGAATATATGCCATATGGTATCTAAAGCCATTTGCACATGCAGAATGTAGGCACCCTGTTAAGTTGTGGGTGAACATATCAGACAACACAGCAATTCTTCAAACAGCTCTTGTTTATTCACAAGCCAGAACAGAACTGAACTGAAGGGTTCAGCCAGCCTGCTTATATAGAGCTCCACTAGAATGCAACAGTAACAACTTTCTGTAACTATCTAATCACTGAACGTCACTTTCAATTCCTTATTTGCATATGTGGACCTGAGTGAAAACTATCTACAGTATCCCTCTGCTGGCCCAGGGTGAGAACTTCAGTACATAACACACCCTATATATAGAAATGAGCAAACCAGTGATATTTTAGGGAGCAGGCTTTTAGGGAGCAGTGATATTTTAGGGAGCAGGCTAGCATAATAGGAGCCTACACAACACAAAACACTGCTGCTGTATGTAGGTTTTATTTTGTTTTTTATCTTATATTTTGGAAATCTACATCCAGTTTTTTCCCTTTAATTTTTTGGGGGCCCCCCAAGAGGGTGGGGCCCTAAGCTATAGGTTGTTTAGCTTATACGTAAATCCAGCACTGCTGCAAAGGCACCAGCTGTCCAAACAACATTGGGAAGAAGCATGACGAGACTTCATTGCGGTGGGTTCGACTAGATGATGCTTGTTGGTGCCGATTCTGTGCATTTCCACACACGTAATCGCTGGAGGTTATTGCAGTTGGCACAGTTGCTTTGAGGCAGACAATCGGTCCATCTAGCTCAGCACAGTCTGCACAGACTGGCAGCAGCTCTCCAGGATTTCAGGCAGGGTTCTCTCCCAACCCTATCTGGAGATGCTAGGGATTGAACCCCAGGCCTCCTGCATGCAAGGCAGATGCTCCACCACTGAACTACGAGGTGGCTCTGTCCTCTCTGATGGAAATTACTGCTAGGAAGGGAGGTTTGTGAGCCGCACCGGCATCTGGGGTCCTACTGGTGCTTGGCCAAAGCTGCAAAGGCCAGAAGGAGCTATGGAGTGAGAAGGGGGCTGCTTTGTCCCTATTTGCTGCCAGAGCCTTTTTGCTTCCACCTACTGGCTCAAACACGGACGTGGGTGGCGCTGTGGCT
The DNA here is from genome assembly GCF_964188315.1 of Podarcis muralis. Lineage (NCBI taxonomy): Eukaryota > Metazoa > Chordata > Lepidosauria > Squamata > Lacertidae > Podarcis > Podarcis muralis. The sequence goes on along the minus strand of NC_135661.1, from coordinate 75,013,884 downwards.
TAAACCACAGAGCCTAGGGCTTGCAGATCAGAAGGTCGGCGGTTCAAATCCCCGCAAGGGGTTGAGCTCCCGTTGTTCGGTCCCAGCTCCTGCCCACCTAGCAGTTCAAAAGCACATTAAAGTGCAAGTAGATAAATAGGTACCGCTCTGGCGGGAAGGTAAACGGCGTTTCCGTGTGCTGCTCTGGTTTGCCAGAAGCGGCTTAGTCATGCTGGCCGCATGACCCAGAAGCTGTATGCTGGCTCCCTCGGCCAGTAAAGCGAGATGAGCGCCGCAACCCCAGAGTCATCCGCGACTGGACCTAACGGTCAGGGGTCCCTTTACCTTTACTGGCTCAAACGCGAATGACACATTTGCAAACGTGCTGTGCTGCCACCTGCTGGAGGGTTTGCATTGCAACATCATGGAACACCAAGCCCCTCTCCCCTCCACCTCACTGATTGTGTCCTTGCAACAGCTGTGACTAAAGCCAGAAAGCATATTCTTCCAAAATGGGGATGAGGAATCTGTGGCCCTGCAGATGTTGTAGGGCTGCAACTCGCCCCAGCCCTAGCCAGCATGGCCATCACAAGCCAGGGTGGAAGGAGTTGCAGCTCAGTGACATCTGTAGGACTGCAGCTTCCCATCCCTTGTTTCAAGGAAGAGGGGAAACGGGGGTGCCGGGAGGTTAAGCTGACAAGGAGAAAAGTGTGGCAGGATAGAGGCAGCTGTAAAGCAGAGGGCAAGAAAGATGGAGGCAAAATTGCAGAGGGGGAGATTGGCGCCAAGGTGCAGCAATGGAGGACGAATGGGGAATTGCACTTTAAAAAGTTGGGGTGAATGAATGATGAGTGGGAAGATGTATAAATAAATTCCTTGCAAGGCCAATGCTCCTTGTTATGCAATCCACCTGCAAAGAATGGGGAATTGCACTTTAAAAAGTTGGGGTGAATGAATGATGAGTGGGAAGATGTATAAATAAATTCCTTGCAAGGCCAATGCTCCTTGTTATGCAATCCACCTGCAAAGAAACCAGAATGGATGTGCAATAAACACCAGAGGTAATTTAACCTCCGCGTAACCTTCATGCAAGCAAATCAAGATGGCTACTCAACAAAACAGGTCATCTGAAAGGGCCCTCCATTGTGCTTTTGCTGCAACAAATTTACACAGCTGGAAAATCTGCATTACAGTGTAGAATCTCCTCCTCTCTCATCTTTGAAAACAACTGTCTTCCTTACTACTATGTTTGGATTAAAATGTCGGTGGGCTAGCAGGGACCAGGGAAAATCATTTTGGGCTCGGATCCAGTTCTTCAGCAGCCAGATAAGCAGCTACTGCTCAAGCTGGGGAAAGGGCCACAACCTGTTAACGCAACAGGATGTAGTTCTCTTTTATCACCTCGTTTCTCAAAGGTAGGTGCTGATAACGGAAGCTATGAACTCGACCTTTCATTTGGGCAGAGTCAGTGATAAGGAGCTGGTTGCTGATCAAGCCCAGAAGTTCAGCGAGGGTGTAGAACGTGATATGAATCTATTGTAAATTAGCGAGTTGAGGTCATGCCTTGTACTCTCCTAGGGCTGCCATCGTTGACCTTGATCCAGTTCAGGAAAATGAACCCCACTGAACACAATAGGGCATAAGAGCAGATGGAGAATCCTTTGGGAAAGGGCCAGTCAGATGTCCATGGGAAACCTGCAAGCGGAACCTCAGCACAACAGTGGCTCTATGGACCTGCAATTCGCAGCAACTAGTATTCAGAGACACATTGTCTCTGACAGTTGAGGGAGAGCACAGCCATTCTGGCTACTAGCTATTAATAGCCTTGTCGTCCCTGAAATTGTCTAATCCCCTTTCAGAGCCATCCAAGTTGGTGCCCATCATGACAGTGAGTTCCATACTTTAACCATGCACTGCGTGAAAAAGCACTTTCATCATTCAGCTTCACTTCCTTATTTCTTTTTTATTTCTTTTTTTATTTTGACAAAGCAGTAATCATAAATAAATAAGAATAAAAATGTGCATCCCACCCCCCCAGACCATTCCATTGTAACTATCCAACCTCTGAAGAAGTGTGCATGCACACGAAAGCTCATACCAAGAACTAACTTAGTTGGTCTTTAAGGTGCTACTGGAAGGAATTTTTTTTGTTTTGACTATGGCAGACCAACACGGCTACCTATCTGTATCCAACCTCCCAAAATTTCAACACCTTTTGCGATGGTTTGACCCCTTTCCGTTATTAACAGTACAAGTTCTACAAACAATTTCCATATCTCAAAATAATTTCTCCTGCATATTTTCCGCCTTACCCTAATAGCACATGTTAATTTATCATTAGTCGCTATATCCCACACCTCTTTATACCATTCTTCCATTTTATATTCACCTTGCCACTTCCACTTCCTAGCTATAATAACTTGTGCAGCTGTCAATAAATTGGTGAGCAAGTCCCTCCTAGCCTGCAAACCTACCGCCCCATTGTAAATTGATAATAATGCTACCTCTGGACTTTTGGTCGGCTTTAACCCAGTGATTTCTGTTATCTCCTTAAACACCTCCTCCCCTGTGCATATTTATACCCCCACCACATGTGAGCATAAGTCCCGGTTTCCCGGCATCCCCTTCCAGCATAACACCGAATATTCCTTGCAGCTTCACTTCTGGGTACAGGTACATGCAGAAGGAGATGTCCCTACTTGCTAGCCATTAGAGGTATTTTGCCATTCTTGCTGTCCTTCCTCCCGCAACAGAGGCTGTATTGGTGTACGCCCCCGGTCTCTCTACCTGGCCTTCAGAACTCTTTGCAGGCCATGCCTCCTCTCACTAGGCCACACCCCCTCACTGTCCCTGCTCCACACATCCCTTGAGTGTGGCTGAAATGTTTCCCTGAACTCTGATTCTAAGCCGCTTGCTTGGCTGGTGGGTAGAGAGGGGTGTGTGTATCAACCAGCCTATTGTACACAACATGAATCAATTGATCTGCCTGCTTTTGCCTCTGGCCCTAACTCACTGGCCCTCTGGCCCCTGGAAAGTTGCCCAGATAGGAATCCTGACCTGAAAGAGCGTTCCTTTGTAATAGTTGTTTGAGAGGCGGGCAGTCCTATCCCACACAAACATCGCTGCATCCTTTGCTGCATACATAAAAGCCATTTCCTCCCAGTGAGTCTTAGGAGCTGTAGTTTACCTCTCACAGAGCTACAATTCCCAGCACCCTTAAACTACAGTTCCCAGAATATATTTATTAAGGAGTAATTTAAATGCATGGTGAGGACGTGAACCAAGCCTGTGGATAAGAGGCACCTGTTGAGCGGCACACAGCCTTTAAAAGGGTATGGAGGGAGCTGTCAGAAAGAAGCGTCCTCTGTATTCTAGCACCACAAACAACAGCGGGGTCGGCAGGGCGGGGGGTGGAGAGAGGAAATTGCTGCCATCTGGGCTTCAGGCGCCTCTGGCTCAAATCCCTTTTCATCCAGGGAGCTCATTGGATGACCTTGACTGGCCTGTATCTCTCCAGCTTAACTACCTCAGGGGGTTATTGGAAGGATAAACAAGATAAGAATTACAAAGCGTGTTGGGACACAAAAAGTGCCAGAGGATTGATTAATAATAATCATAAAACGATAAAAGTTGTGTCAGGAAGAGTAACTGCTTAGCAGACTCTACATTCTTTGGTAGCTTACACTGCAGTTTGTGTGTGCCCGAGAGGCAGGCAAGCTGACAGACAAATCACGCCCTCTAAAATGAAGAAGTAAATTTCAGATTTAAGTAAGGGGCTGTGAAGGCAAAGCTAAGCTCAGCCTCAAAGCCCTCGTGCTCTTCTTGTGGTCAGCAGATTGCATTGTTCAGTCCATCTGAAGGACTAATGTGAGGCACACCCCATCAGGCAGCGGTTCCCAAATTTTCTACGTTCCCAGCCTAACCTTTGTTTCAATCAATTAATTTCACATTGCCATGCACATACGTGTCTCAAGGCGATTTCCAGTTACCCCATGCAAGCAGCTAAAACGCTTTTCAAAACAGTAGAAAAGCAACAACTGGAAATAAATTTAAAACCATAAAAAATGGAAATGGATGTCTACTCAATAACCTGCCTCCCCATCCCAGAATCTAGCAAGCATCTCCTTCTGCATGTACCTGTACCCAGAAGTCCTTACCTGTTAGGCAAAGCCGGACAGCCAAATGTTTGCAACCTTGAGCACGAGGGAAAGCGATATGCAAGCTTTTTTCTCTGCGTGACTGGCATCTTTATCACGTTTGCCAATCAATAGTTACTAAGGAGTGGCTCTAGTCAAATATTTACAACTGGTAACTTGTAGCAATGTCCCATTCACCATCACAGGCGGTGAGAAAAATACCAGGGCAGAGAAGTGGTTGGAGGACCTGGATATGGCAGGATTTCTGCTTCGGAGGACTTTGAGGGTCCCTAAGTATTGGGCAAGGGACGCGGGTGGCGCTGTGGTCTAAACCACAGAGCCTCTTGGGCTTGCCGATCAGAAGGTTGGTGGTTCGAATCCCCGCAACAACGTGAGCTCTGGTTGTTCAGTCCCTGCTCCTGCCAACCTAGCAGTTTGAAAGCACATCAAAGTGCAAGTAGATAAATAGGTACCACTCCGGCAGGAAGGTAAATGGTGTTTCCATGCACTGCTCTGGTTTCGGTGCGCCAGAAGTGGCTTAGTCATGCTGGCCATGCATGACCCTGAAAAACTGTGGACCAATGTCGGCTCCCTTGGCCTGTAAAGCGAGATGACTGCCACAACCCCAGAGTTGTTTGCGACTGAACTGTCAGGGGTCCTTTATCTTTAAGTATCGGGAAAAGCAGGACATTCATTTGTCATTGGCTACACTCTGCCCCCACAGTAAGAGACAGAAATGTTTCTGAATACCAGTCAGTGGAAATCATAGGCAGGGAGAGCGCTCAGGTCTGGCTTGAGGGTAGCCACTGCGAGAACAGAATGCTGGACTTGATAGGACCTGATCCAGCAGGTTCCTCTGAAGTTCTTAAGCCAGAGGAGGGGCACAGTAAAGATTTGGAGAGGTCTGCGTAACCTAACTGTATAATTTTGGCCCACTGCTTGAAAGCAGAGGCAGGAGAGATTTTGTAAACTGTGTGTGCACTACGCTTAGTGATGGGGGGGGGTGGATTCCATTTTTGTTTGCATTTTAATGAGAAGTTACTTCTCGCATGCTTATTGGATCAACATGTGAACTGAAACACAGCTGGCCTTCAAAATTGGCACTGCCTCGAATTTTGCGATGCAGTTCTCCAGCCAAACAAAATAAAAAAAAATCCTTCTAGTAGCACCTTAGAGACCAACTAGAGGGACGCGGGTGGCGCTGTGGGTAAAAGCCTCAGCGCCTAGGGCTTGCTGATCGAAAGGTCGGCGGTTCGAATCCCCGCGGCGGGGTGCGCTCCCGTTGTTCGGTCCCAGCGCCTGCCAACCTAGCAGTTCGAAAGCACTCCCGGGTGCAAGTAGATAAATAGGGACCGCTTACTAGCGGGAAGGTAAACGGCGTTTCCGTGTGTGGCTCTGGCTCGCCAGAGCAGCGATGTCACGCTGGCCACGTGACCCGGAAGTGTCTCCGGACAGCGCTGGCCCCCGGCCTCTTGAGTGAGATGGGCGCACAACCCTAGAGTCTGTCAAGACTGGCCCATACGGGCAGGGGTACCTTTACCTTTTACCTATGTTTGTTATTGGTATGAGCTTTTGTGTGCATGCACACTTCTGGAGATATACAAACAGCCAAACAGCGTGCTGCAGAAATGCATGCAGTAGGGAAAGCATGTATAAGATATATATTATTGGTGTACAAAATTGCATCAGGGGAAGTTGCTTGCAGGAAAGTTTTATGTTAGTCAAAACTGCAAAAAAACAAAAAAAAAGTGTTTATGTGGAGAAATTTGCACTAAATTGCCACAGGATTTTCATGAGGATTGAAAGAGAAATGCATAACTGCTGTGCTTTGGCTTGGAAAAATGAGAAACAGAAACTGACAAATCCATTCCTAATTAACCTCATGGCTTATAACCCCCCTCCCCAACCCCAGCTTTTTCTTTTTTATTTATTTGTAGGGTACTTTTTAATTGAAGAGTGGCATATAGATTCTTGAAAACAAATATATAATCTATGCATTCATACATAAATAAATTTGCTTATTTTCATAATTTATGCTGGTTGCAGGATCCAGGTTTTCTTTGCGCAGAATTCTGAATTATTTGTAGGCCGTCGTGTGTGTCTTTTTCAGCTGAAGAGTAGCCTATAAATCCTTAAAATCAAATAATAACTGCAGTGAGACTATCCATCCATCTGCTTAGCCTGATAATTCATGTAGGTTGCAGAATCCAGCTTTTCTTTGCATGGAATTTCTGCACACACATCCATGCTGCCCTGTCTTCATCCTTGCAACTACAACTGACGCCAAACAGCCGCCGTCTGGGTCGCCCTCCATTTGTTGTTGGACCACCTCTCATCATCATCAACCCTGGCTTGTTGGCTGCGCTGGCTAAAGCTGATGGAAGCTGGAGACTGACAACATCTGGAGTGACCGCAGACGGGGGAAATCCACTGTAATTAGTCATCTGCAAGGCTTCGCCCTGCCCTCATATTGAGGCGTTTAGATGGCTTGAGCACAGTAGCATGTGAGGGATGCTGGAGAAAAGGGAAACAGCCAGAGAGGAGCTATTTCTGCTTTCCAACCCTTGCTTCCGTTCTCAACTAAAAATGCTGCCTCTGCAATAGACAGCCCACACATTGCTCAGCATCACCTCGGTCCTTTCCACCTGGCTTGACAGGCTTCACAAGTACTGCAGCTGCTGCTTAGCACCAAGGGCTCCTCTTTTCAATTGTTTTTAATTTTTATCTGTGTTCTTTCAAATGAGACTATCTTAGCTGTGAGCCCTGGAAGACCTACACCCTGCCTGACTGGCCCTTGGATTTGATATCCCGCTTTATCACTACCCGAAGGAGTCTCAAAGCGGCTAACATTCTCCTTTCCCTTCCTCCCCCACAACAAACACTCTGTGAGGTGAAACAAAAAAAATTCCTTCCAGTAGCACCTTAAAGACCAACTAAGTTAGTTCTTGGTATGAGCTTTCGTGTGCATGCACACTTCTTCAGATACCTGAAGTATCAGATACCAGTATCTGAAGAAGTGTGCATGCACACGAAAGCTCATACCAAGAACTAACTTAGTTGGTCTTTAAGGTGCTACTGGAAGGAATTTTTTTTGTTTTGACTATGGCAGACCAACACGGCTACCCACCTGTATCTGTGAGGTGAGTGAGGCTGAGAGACTTCAGAGAAGTATGACTGGCCCAAGGTCACCCAGCAGCTGCATGTGGAGGAGCGGAGACGCGAACCCGGTTCCCCAGATTATGAGTCTATTGCTCTTAACCACTACACCACACTGGCTCCCTTTCCCATCTGGCCTGGGAGAGTGGAGTGCTGACTGACTCCAGCTACAAAGCTGAGGCTGTTGAACAGATTCCTGGGCTGGAGTATTGTTTACGGGGGGTTGAGAGAGCTGTTGCCTTCATTGATATTATTATTGTATCTTTAGTTTTAGATCTTACGATTTATGTGGAAATTGTTTCCATTAGGTTGTGTACTTTTTGATGTGCTGTATTTATTGTTTACGACTTCTGTTATGTATGTAATTATGTGAATCTTGTCTTGTTGTAAGCTGCCTTGAGAATAGTTTCAACTATGGAAAGGTGCCATACAGATGAAATGTTGATGGTGATGATGTTTTAGGTTTGCGGCTAACACAGTCCACTCTTCCCACTAATATTGCAGGGATGGCCATTTGAGGCTCACAATGCAATCCTAGGCACAAGAAAGGGGGGCCCTTGAGAGATGTATCCCATTCTGAGGTGGGGGGACCATGCCTGAGGTGGGTGGGGCCAGAGACCAAAGTGAGCAGAGAAATTAATAACAAGTTTGCCTTTGTGCAGGGTGCAGGTTTCTAAGCACACTCCTACCCCCCTCCCAGCTCACTATCCTCCATGCAGGCAAGCAGGAGTCTCCATCTGAGTCCAAGGATGCCTCCCAGCCAGGCAAAGACACTCGAGGAGGATGTGAAGCACAGCTGGTGAGGGAGGGGTGTGGCTTGTGAAAGGGGTGTGGCCCAAGGGCCAGATAAAGACATGTGAGCCTGAAGTTCCCCACCCCTCCGTCAGAAGCGATCCCTGTTTAACTTAATGGGACATATTGCCAGGTAAGTTTATAAAAAGATGCTGTCCTGGACTTGTTGGATGCAGAGGGACAGTGAGAGGAAACAGTGGTCATAGGGAGAAGAGGGAGAAGACTGGGAAGATGGGGTGTCAGAAAGTGAAGAGGTAACAGGGCTTAGTGAGCGGGGGGACTCTATGGAAGAGAGCAGTCCAGAATCAGAGGCAGAAGCTGAAGCAGGAAAGGAGGGAGGCCAAGAGGCAGAGATGAATCAGGCTGGTGAAGAAGCATGTGTTTCTACCTCTCCTGCTGCAACATGCTCCCATCCATACTGGTCTCCCAGGATCCAGAGAGGCATGAAAAAGGCAGAGGAGACATTGGCTGCAGGCAGGCAGCGTCCCCGATTCCTTGGGGAAATCCCTGGTGAGGAGGGATTTCAGACTCAGCAGCTGATTTTCATGGAGGAAGATCACCGGGAATGAGCTGCTCTGCTCAGTAAGCCTGACACTCAGCCAAGTCTGTGGAGGTTGTGTTTGTGCTAATGAAGAGTCAACTCCATCTTTGATCTGTGTGATTACTGACTGACAGGCTCCTGTGACAGGTGCTGTTTGACTGGTGTTCTTGGGCTGGTAGGCTCGCAACATTTGGAAGGGAAAGGGAACGTAACTTCCCTCTCTGCTCCATAGGAAAGGGTTTTGAGAAAGAGAGAAATGAGGCAAGGAAATCACTCCCACTGCAGTAGCTGCCTTTGCTACAGCAGAAGTGCATGTGATCAGGTGCAAAAAACAAAAATATCAGAGGCTGGTGCAAGGGGGAGCAAGGCCTTGAAGTTGCCAGTTTGCAGTGCATGGCAAGCGCACAAAATCACCTGGTTAGCAATGGCTACTAATTCTACTGCTTGCACTCTGCCTCCGCTGTCAAACACAGTATGCTTCTGAATGGCCACTCACTTGAAACCCCGACATGTAAGAGTTGCTTTTGTGCTCAGGTCCTGCTCACAGGCTACCCAGAGGCATCTAGTAGGCCACTGTGAGAATAGGATGCTGGATTTAATGAACCAGCTGCGCTGAAAGCATTTCAATTGCTGCGGGGGCAGCTGGGCAAGTGCGATTTTGAATTGCGCTTTCTATTTTTATTCTGGTGGTCTGTGGCGAATTTGCTTCCTGTGCTGTGAACTTTTTAACTGCTGCTGGTTTTTAACACTGAAATAGTGTATTGGAAACTCATTGCAGCGTTTTGATATTTTGCATGGTTTAAAATAAAAAGAATAATCCTGTAAGCCACCTTGTGAGAGTAATGTGTCCTGAAAGATGTGGCAAAGGAGCATTAAATAATTTTTTTAAGCACTTGGAACCTCTTGACCAGAACCATAGTCAGAAATAGTGTGATATTCCTAAAAACGAAGTGGCTTTTAAAATAATAAAAAATAAACTGAACATTCACAGAAGAGTTTACTGGAATGTCCTTAAGGGCTCCCAGCTTTTCTTGCATCCTCCTCCCCCTCCACACACCCCACCACTCCTTAGGCTACAACCCATTGGCCAGTTCAGGTGGGGTGGGGCCAGCCAGACATAAGCACTTCTCCCCTTGACCTCCTAGTACCACATCCCTTCATAGGCCAGAGTAGTTGTGCCTGGAGGAGAGGGGGGAATAGTTCTCTTCCTTCCATGGGGCTGGGGCTGCCACTGAGTTAACAACCTCAGCTGCAGCTGCCACTCCTCCCTCTTCTGCCAGTGTGGAATAGTAAAAAGCTGGAAGCTTTGGTTTGTGCATTAGCCAATGCAGCAGAGGAGAATGTTCCCTGGGGGCATTGGTCAGCTTCTGGAGAAATAAAAGAGGAGGAGGAGGAGGAGAGAGCCATCTACCTCTCCCTTTTCTCTTTCCTCCCCTTTCTCCCTCTTTCTCCCATGCTTTGTGTTGCTAGGCACACATGTCTTGCAGAATGGTCATGATCAAAATGGGGACACTTGTATTCTTGTACAGTGGTACCTTGGGTTACAGACACTTCAGGTTACAGATGCTTCAGGTTACAGACTCTGCTAATCCAGAAATAGTACCTCAGGTTAAGAACTTTGCTTCAGGATGAGAACAGAAATCATGCAGTGGCAGCGCAGTGGCGGTGGAAGGCCCCATTAGCTAAAGTGATGTTTCAGGTTAAGAACAGTTTCAGGTTAAGAATGGACCTCCAGAACGAATTAAGTTCTTAACCCGAGGTACCACTGTAATCGAAGAAGAGAGAGTTGTGTCCATCTCTGGGTGCTTCCAGGTCATTCATTCTGATTTGGTTGAGGGGAGGCCAGACTTCATGGCATCAAAGCCACTGTTACCCCCACATTCTCTGGCACATTTCCTTATTGCAAGAGGTCCAGACTTCTGGAGGAGCTGCTTGTTGTGCGAACGAGGCCTCCCAACCAGCTCTAATAGCATGACCTAACCAGCACAGCATTCATCACGATCGTTTTGCACAAAGTTCTGGGTGCCACAATAAAGATATTGATAAGTTGGGACGTGTGCAGAGGAGGGCAGCCAAGATGACCAGGGGTCTGGAAGCCAAGCCTTATGAGGGATGGTTGAGGGAACTGGGTATGCTTAGCCTGGAAAAGAGGAGACTGAGAGGAGATATGATAGCCATCTTCAAATATCTGGAGGGCTGTCACATGAAAGATGGAGCAAGCTTGTTTTCTCCTGCTCTAAGAGGCCAGGACCCAAACCAATGGCTTCAAGTTGCAAGAAAGGAGATACCAACTAAAGATCAGGAAGAACTTTCTGACCATAAGAACTGTTTGACAGTGGAGGTTTTTAAGCAGAGGCTGGATGGCCATCTGTCACGGATGCTTTAATCAAGATTCCTTCATTGCAGAGTGTTGAATTAAATGACCCTCGGAATCCCTTCTACAATGCTGTGATTCTGTGAAAGTTTGCAGGGTGTGTTAGATGACATCCATGATGCAACGTTCGTTCTGGGTTTGTTTGCAGGGATGTTAGAAGATGTTCCATCAGGCAATTATCATTCCACACTTTCCAGTGCAGTTCTCCATCATTCTTCGGGGATGTAGAGGGACACTGGGATTTCTAGCATAAGAGCATCAAATCAACTTCAGCAGTGCAACCTGAGTTTGCTGATTGAATCCCACCCAGTCTGGAAGTGCCTGCAGTTTTGCTTTGTTTTTCCACATCAAAATCCATTTGTGGTCCTTACCCCAGGCTTGTTTTTTTTTCATTTTGGCAGCCTCATTTTTGGTGGTGGTGGTGTGTGTGTGTGTATTTGCTATTGTTAAACAAGCCTCAGTGACCTACTTCAAATCACTCAGAGGGCAGAAGGCCTGTGTTGGGCAATGTGGCAGCAGCCAGATGCTGTGGACTTCAGCTCCCATCATCCCTGACCTATTGGTTTGCATTTAAAGGAAAACCTACCCATTTCACACTTTCTGAAGCAATATGTGAACTCTTCATGGGGATGAAAATGTCCCCGTTTTAATTGCCACCAGAGATTTATCAAGCCGTTTGTGGATTTCCAAATACTGCCCAGCGTTTCTCCAAATGTTGCAATGCAGCCCTCCAGCCGAGTGCATATTCTGGGGCAAAGTGTCCATAAAAATGGATATGTTGGTGAAAGGGACATTAAAATGCATTATATTAGGGGGGGGGGAGCACTTTGCAAAAGTGCGTATATCATGCACAATTATTATTATTAAATTGCATGCAAAAATGTGCCTATTAGGATAAATTTGCCCTAAAATGCTGGTGGATTTTCATGAGGACTTTTTTTTAAAAAACCACAAACTGATGTGGGAATGTGGAGTGTTGAACATAAGGCTGGGAAACTGGGAAACTGAAAGAAACCAAAATCAATTGATTCGCCCATCCCACTGGCCATGCTGGCTGGGAACGATGGGAGCTTTAGCAGACTCTGGCTTGAGGAGTGCAGGGCAAGACTGCCTGGCGCTCACATCTGTTCTCCCATGGAATGAAACTGCCCCTGTTGATCATCTATAACAGCTCTGGGGCAGAGGTGCACTTAGGTAATCTTAGCCCACTTCCAGGTGACCTGTTTGTTGAGCATGCATCCTGATCAGTTTGCACAAACTTCGCAGGGAGGTTAGATGGCTGTTTATTGAGCATTCGTTCCATTTTGCTTGCGGGGCGGTTAGACAACGTTGTGCCAAACTGTTGTTCTCTCACACTTTCCAGTGCATTTTTCATTTCCTTATTGCAAAAAAGTCCCGGGGTGTGTGGGTGTGTGCAAGCAGGTTTGTTGCACAAAAGCACCAAAACAACTTGAATCGCAGGGCCTGAAATTTTGTGATTGAATCCTGCACAAATTTAGCGACGCTGTGGAAAGGCCCTTAGACACCGGTCTTTAAAGTCTTGTGGAAAGCCCTCGCTTTAGAAGCGGTGGGATTCAATCGCATACCAGCAGCTAATGGGCATTGCTTATCTTACCTCAAAATGTGGGAAGCAGTGCTTTTTCCTAGCGGCATGCAGCAATCCACAGTACCACCAGTTTTTTTTGGGGGGAGGAGGTGGAAGGACTCTCTGACCCCTTCAGAGCATCACATCTCCTTCCGCACGGCCAGGAAGCATTTGCCTCACTTAGGGGTGCAATGCTCTGGCAGGATCCTGGAGCTCTGCTGCCTCCTTCTCAAAGCCGGGCAGGGGAGGCCTATTCACCTGGGTGGGCGGGCAAAGGTGCATCAAGCGGCTAGCCTGACCTCACTGCCCAGCCTTGGCTTCAAGCCACACCCCTCCTCCACCTGCTTGCTGGCAGCGGCGCTGGGTATAGGGGTCAGAGGGGGCTTCGGCTCCCCCAATATGTTTCGGCAGGGGGCAGCACATCAACACATCACATGACTGCACTCCCTCCATTGGGGGGGGCAAGTCAACGCCCTTCTGGTCAGTGCATACCAGCACTTTTCTTTTACCTAGATGAAAAGCACTGGTGCTAAGCCAGCCCTGCTAAATGGAGCTCTGGGCTTCTGCACTAAAGTCCTGCCTTGATGGCTCTATTTGTTGGTTTCCCAGGGAATATAATAAAGGTAAAGGTAAAGGTACCCCTGCCCGTAGGGGCCAGTCTTGCCAGACTCTAGGGTTGTGCGCTCATCTCACTCTATAGGCCGGGAGCCAGCACTGTCCGCAGACATTTCCGGGTCACGTGGCCAGTGTGACAAGCTGCATCTGGCGAGCCAGCGCAGCACACACGGAACGCCATTTACCTTCCCACTGGTAAGTGGTCCCTATTTATCTACTTGCACCCGAAGGTGCTTTCGAACTGCTAGGTTGGCAGGCGCTGGGACCGAACGAGGGGAGCGCACCCCACCGCGGGGATTCGAACCGCCGACCATGCGATTGGCAAGTCCTAGGCGCTGAGGTTTAACCCACAGCGCCACCCGTGTCCCCAGGGAATATAATAGTGGGGCAAAAAATAGAATCTCTTAGACCCGTGGCTAGAAATCACGAGACGAAAGGAAGTGTGGACCAGCCCTAGCTCTGCCTAACAGCAGAGCCGGCCCTGCCTGCTTGCGACATCTTCCTGTGACCACATGATAAACAATAACAAGGCAACCACAACAAACCAGCCGTGCTTAAAAAAAAGCAGGCCCCATGCCTAGAGGCAGGAGTCGTGGGTCCAAATGCATCTCTTGCCACACTCCCTCTCTCAGAGATCCCTCTTTTGGAGCTGTAGTCTCCAACCTTTCCAGATCCAGCCCCACTTTTAACTTAAACATGCATTTGGGGACCCATCTCTTCATCTTTTTACCATATATTTGCATGGTGGGAAGTGTCCCTGTTGCAACCCACCTTGGATCAGGCTGTGATCCACTAGTCCACAGTTTCCCAAACTTGGGTCTCCAGCTTCTTTTTGGACTGGAACTCCCATCATCCCTAATTAGCAGGTCAGGGATGATGGAAATTGCAGTCCAAAAACAGCTGGAAACCCAAGTTTGGGAAACAGTGGACTTGTTGTTTAGTCATTTAGTCATGTCTGACTCTTCGTGACCCCATGGACCAGAGCACACCAGGCACTCCTGTCTTCCACTGCCTCCCGCAGTTTGGTCAAACTCATGCTGGTAGCTTCGAGAACACTATCCAACCATCTCTTCCTCTGTCATCCTCTTCTCCTTGTGCCCTCCATCTTCCCCAACATCAGGGTCTTTTCCAGGGAGTCTTCTCTTCTCATGAGGTGGCCAAAGTATTGGAGCCTCAGCTTCACGATCTGTCCTTCCAACAGTGGACTAGTGGTTCCTAACTCACCAACAGAAGACCAGTGAGCTAGAGTTTCCAGGTTGTGTGTTTGTTTGCCTTTGCCTGATTCTAGTGCAGACATAGGCACAGTATGTTACTCCCTCAAAGGCATCTCTAACCTCAACCCCCAAAAAGCAGCAGTGAGAGGATGTTTTTTCCCTAGATCAGGAAACAGGGACTTGCCCTAGAAAATAGTGACATTGGGAAGTTTCGGTATGGAGAAGCGAGAGTGAGTATTTGGCGGGGAGAGACTGAGACTGAGAGAAATCAATGCCCACAAAGTGTTTTTGTTTCGTTTTTTAAAAAACAAAACCACTAGAGGGAGTCCCACATGACTCTGATTCTGTAAACAAGTGTATAGGGATTTCCACTGTATTTCACTAATCAGTTACATTTCTCTTGCATCTGTGTGCAGCGGGGACAAGCCAGCCAAAGTGAAGCACCCTAAAATGCCATGGGCATTGAAGGCTGCCATCCCAGACTCTTCAAGTGTCCCTATTTTCCAGGGACAGTCCTGGATTTACAGAAGCCGTACCAGATTCTGATTTGATGCTAGAATATCCTGCTTTTCCTTAGGACGTTCCTATTGTCATCAGAGAAATGTTGGCGGGTATGGAGCTTTGCAACCCTCCAAGCCAAGTAGATAAGTAGCTAGACAACCTTTAGAAGACATCTGAAGGCTGCCCTGTGTAGGGAAGTTTTTAAATGTTTTATTATGCTTTTATATATGTTGGAAGCCACCCAGAGTGGCTGGGGAAACCCAGTCAGATGAGCAGGCTATTATTATTACTATTTATTATTGAATAGGACGTCGTTATTTCCATCGGAGAAATGTTAGAGGGTATGCCATCCTAGGCACACTTACTAGGGTCTGTGAACTAAACCTCATTCAATATACAGTGATACCTCGGGTTAAGTACTTAATTCGTTCCGGAGGTCTGTTCTTAACCTGAAACTGTTCTTAAGCACCACTTTACCTAATGGGGCCTCCTGCAGCCGCCGCGCCGCCGGAGCATGATTTCTGTTCTCATCCTGAAGCAAAGTTCTTAACCTGAAGCACTATTTCTGGGTTAGCGGAGTCTGTAACCTGAAGCGTATGTAACCTGAAGCGTATGTAACCCAAGGTGCCACTGTACAGGAGGGTTGCTTCCACATAAACACGACATTGGAATTCCCTGTTAAATCCCTGGCTCTTGGCTCGGCTTTGCACATTGAGTCAAATCTTAGACCTAGTGGACCTGCAGCCCACCAGAACCTACATTTGCCAGCAACGCTATCCTGCACTGGTTCTTAACTTGTTGCCAGGGGCTGGTTCCTGCATCAGTCTTCAATGCCAGGGGTCAGGCTAGCAACGCAGGGAGTAAGAATACACAACAGCACCTCTGTGCAGGTACAGAGTGCATCTCCCTTACCGTGGGGGATAATTATGGATAATTCTCACATCGTGGATTAGGGAGAAAAGTATCCAGATCAGACATCACGCTCTTGAGCACTGTCACCTCTTTTCCTAGATGTGAAGCATATGCTCTCTCCCCCACCCAACCCCACGCGCAGCTGGCCTTGCCTAGCCATGCCAGGGATGCTTGTGTACAGATGGGTGTTGACCACTTGATGATTCGTCTCTCAGGTCTGGTCGCAGGAGGAAATGTGGGGAGGGTGAAATGGACTGTACCACTTCAGGCTGGAGGTGGGGGAAAACAAGTTTAGATGCTCCCCTGCCTTTAAAAACAAACCCACTTCCTGCAAGAAGAAAACTAACATAGCCCTTTGCTAGATCTAGCTAGTTTTCTATCTGGAGGGAGGTTAGTTTTTTTTTAAAAAAATGTAAACGAACATTTTTTAAAAGAATGTGCTCATCTCTAACTTGAAGTGGCACAGTCCATTTTTTAGCATTTCTGCAGATGCTTGCCTTCCAAAGGTCATTAATGAAATGATGTATCCAGGCTGTTACACTGAGGATGTGAGTGGCACCAAAATTTTGTTCCACAGGAAGTAGCAGCTGTGGTGGGTAAGAACTCACAGTCATACGGGCAGAGCTGGCACTGCTTACGGGCACCGCGTGATCCTCGTTCCCCATTTGTGAGATAGTGATGTGGCAGCACTTATACTTTGGAACTCAATGCCTACTGATGCCAGGCAGGCGCCTACACTGGGAGTTGCAGTCCAGCGGCATTTGGAGGACCCACAGGTTCCCCTGAATGAGTGAGTTGGGCCTGAGCTGCAATAGCATCGCTACCACCATAAGGAGCAATAAGAAACATTTAATATAAATACGGTTTTTACAAAATAAGCAGAAGGGGGTTCTGGCCAACTCAAATTGTGCTCAGAGTAGGCCCAATGAAACTAATGGGCCTACTTTAGCTGTTTCAGTGGGTCTCCTCTGAACAGGACTAACAGTGGATGCCGACCTGGATAAAAAAAACCACATGGTTTGAACTCCAGGCTGATCCCAGTTCTATTGACGTTGGCCTTTAACAGAGGGTCCCTAATGCGCTGAAACGGCATCAGAAAATGAGAATGGAGCAAAAGGGGAAGGAAGGAGAGAGGAGAGGAGAAACAGAACGGAAATAAATAGCCTTTCAGAGCTGGAAGGGGTCCCAGAAGGCCATGCAGCCTGACTCCTGGCTCAGTGGAGGGATCTTGCACCTACAGCATCGCTGACAGATGGCCACACAGTCTCTGCTTAAACACCACCAGTAAAGGAAAGACCACCACCTCCCCAGGCAGGGTCTTACGCTTTAGACTCTTGTTGGATGCTAGATTCATAAAGGCTGGAAGCCACGGCTCCCGATCACATTTCAGAAATGCCGAGTGGATATTATTTGTTTGTTTGTTTACATTTATATCCCCACTTGTCCTTTAAGGAGATCGAAGTGGCATACAGAATTCTCCCTCTCCCCCTTTTAGCCCCACAACAACAACCCTACCAGGTAGATTAAGCCAAGAGTGAGTAATCGGCCTCCAAGGGTAGGGATCTGCGAATGTGTCAATTTCCGTTTCTGTCTGTTTTTAATTTCCTCAATCCTAAATTCAGATCTCTCTCTCTCTCACTCCCTTTCTCTTTCTCTTCCTCATGAAACTTCATCAGCGTTTAGCCCAAATCTCTTCTGATAAACACACGTTTCTATGCCATTTCTGCCTCATATCTGGCTGCAAGAAATTCCCCCTCGTATAATGCACCTTCGCACGCCGTTGTCACAACCATGCGTGCATTTTTACGCACGCTTTTGCCCTAGAGCGTGCCTTTTTTGTACACATTCCTTGACCGGGAAAGTGCAAGGTTCGGGGACGTGCGCACAGCGGCTCCGGGAGCACATAGCCAAACATTCCTCTTTGCCGGTAAAACCAGCAGGTAGCGAGGCAGGTTGGCGAGTGAAGGCCAATTGGTGCTGAAGGCTGGAAGCAGCGGAGCGCAGAAACTTTGCAGCGCCCTGGGCCAGAGAGAGAGAGAATGAGAGAGAGAGGGAGAGAGAGAAGTGATTATTTATAGTTGGCAGGAGCGGGGAGAGGACACGAGAGGGAGGGAGGGAGGGAGGGAGGGAGGGAGGGAGGGAGGGAGGGATGAAATGATAAAGAGAATGACACACAGAGAGGAAGAAATAGAGCGTGAGGAGGAAGCTGCCCCGCTTGCAGGTGCTGGGGGGCAGCAGCTGGAGACCCCCCTGGTCTGTGATAGGTGAGTCCTTTGGAGGGATGTGTGTTGGAGTGGGTGGAGAAGGGGCATTCTTTTCTCGGTTGGGGGTCGCTTGGGAGCAAAGCTTGGGAGAGGGAGAAGTGTTTACTAGTTGTTTACTAGAGGAAAGAACCCAGGAGTCCGAGGTGGGGACCTCGGCTAGCCCTTCTTCTTCTTCTTCTTCTTCTTCTTCTTCTTCTTCTTCTTCTTCTTCTTCTTCTTCTTCTTCTTCTTCTTCTTCTTCTTACCCCCTACCCACACCGCTGCTCCCCTCCTGTAGCTGAAGGCAGAACCCAAGAGGCTTCCCCTCTCCCGCAAATCTGCGGAGATTTTGACAGCTAGGGAAAGCAGATTCTCTCAACCTCCCAGCTGCTCGAGCCTGCAAAGAATCCTCTCCTGCCCTGAGAAGGGAGACTCGCCCCTCTAGGACCCCGTTTCGAGAATCCTGGGCTGGATTACCTCCCCCACCGCCTTCAAAGGAAAAACCAGCATAGACCCCCAGATCCCTCCCACAGATAAGGACAACAACTGGAGAGAAGCTGCTAAGACTCTGCTGCCCTCTCAGGCGGAGGGATAAAAGGCCCCAGAAGAACTCTGCCCTTTGCTCTAAGCCTCTAGCCACTAGCCACTACTTCCCTCCCATGCCCACGACAGTTGGAGAAACGAAAACAGGGAGTTTTCCAGGGCTGCAATACTGTGCTGGTCAATCGGTTGGATGGATCGATGAGAAATGTTGTGGGTGGCTGAAAATACTTTAAAATGAAATGGTGATTTCCCACATTTTTTGAACAGGGGTGTTTGCCTCTTCTTAAGAGGATGCCTGCTGTATTTGACCCACGAACAAGAAAGTAGGGGGTGTGGGCCGTTGATGTTGTTATTTGCTGTTTGGTTTATTCATATCCCACCTTTTTCTCCAAGGAGCTGAAGGTGGTTCTTCCCCATCTCATTTAATCCTCTCAACAACCCTTTGAGGTAGGCAGGGCTGACAGGTAGTGACTAGCCCACAGTCTCCCAGTTAGGTTCACAGCTAAGTGAGGATTTGAACCCTGGTCTCGCACTATGCTCCATTTCTTTAGAATGATTCCCCTCCTCTCAAGTATGCAAAGGTATGCAGATTTCATTGATTAATCCAGGGGTGGGGAGCCATAGGCCTAAGGAGAGCAGATGTGGCCCTCAAGGTCTCTCTATATGGCCCTTGGAGTTCTTCCCAGGCCACACCCTTTTTCTGGCCCCTCTTGAGTGATTTTGGCTGGCTAGCATGTGGTCTTGGACTGTGACAATGCCATATTTTCCAAGATACGGAAAGTACCGTGGGGGGGGGGATTTGAGTGTCTGGGCCCCCAGGGGCCCCTGGACTTGGCACCAATGATGGGACATGCTCTCAGGTAAAGTATTTGTAAGATTTCGGCCTTAATTGAACAACCACCATAGAGAAGCCCATAATCTGGTTTGCTTGCCCCCAAACTGGAAGTTTGGTTTTGCCGTGGAAGCTGCTTTGGAAAAATGTGTTACGTTAGGCAAAAATTGCATATGTGCATGCGTACGTTAGGAGCAACTAAAATGCTGAGCAACTTCCATGAGGACTTCTTTATTAAAAAATAAAATAAATACATTGCAAACTGATGTGGGAATGTGGATGTTTGGAAAAATGAGAAACTGAAGTAGACCTGTTTGCCCAACCCTGGTCAGGTTGTGTTATGTATTTATTGAGTTCACATCCCATATTTTTTCTTTAAGGAGATCAAGGTGGCAAAACGTGGTTCTCTCCTCATCTAATCCCCACAACAACCCTGTGAGGAAGGTTAGGCTGAGAGGCAGTGGTTGGCCCAAGGCAGGCTTCCTCAACCTCGGCCCATGTTTTGAGACTACAATTCCCATCCTCCCTGACCACTGGTCCTGCTAGCTAGGGATCATGGGAGTTGTAGGCCAAAAACACCTGGAGGGCCGAGGTTGAGGAAGCCTGGCCCAAGGTCACCCAGTGGGATTCCTGGCTGAGTGGGGATTCAAACCCTTGTCTCCCAGGTCCTAGTCCTGACACTCTAACCACTATGCCACATTGGCCCTTGGACTGTTATCCTCTTGGCCAGGGGTCAGCAAACTTTTTCAGCAGGGGGATGGTCCACTGTCCCTCAGACCTTGTGGGGGGGCTGGACTATATTTTTTTTGGGGGGGAATAAATTCCTATGCCCCACAAATAACCTAGAGATGCATTTTAAATAAAAGGATCCATTCTACTCATGTAAAAACACAGATTCCCGGACTGTCCGCTGGCCGGATTTAGAAGGTGATTGGGCCGGATCTGGCCCCAGGGCCTTAGTTTGCCTACCCATGTTCTTGGCCCAACCTCTTGCCTGAGGTGGGAAGATGTTGGGGAGAGAATAATAAGCAGGGAGATGGGGATTTGAGGCTCTATGATGCGGCGTGCATGGATGTCCACAGCAGGGAGACAGATTGTTTTAAATGTCCAGGGAGCAATGTATGCCAGGAGCAGAGATGAACAGATAAGGTCAGGGTGGGTGGAGATAGGAATGGTTTGGGAGAGGGAGCCCATAGGGACAGAGAGAGGGAGTTTTGCAGAGAAAGAGAGAGGGGGGTGTCAGAACAGATCGAAGGGCTTGTAATTACAGCTGCACAGATAACTTGTTTTGTTTTTTTGAAAGTGTGCCTGTGTGTGGCCTTTTGCCTTTCAATCGGTTGTTTTTTTTTCAGTGCTAGTCTGTGTGCTGCAATTTATATGGGTGACCATTAGTAGGTTTGTCAGCAATGGGATACTGAGCCGAAAATTTCATGTGCATTTGAAAATGTCCAGGCAGATTTCCAAATCCATGTTCAACGTTAGCAAATATGGGTTGCGGTTCCTGAAAGCCAGCAGCCCCAACCTACCCTCGACTTCTTCATCCAGAAAAGCCAGAAAAATAATTTTAATCAGAATACTAGGCAGGTCCTCTTCCAGGATGTGGGGTTTTTGGGGAGGGGGGACTTGAGTGAAATGCCATCTGATGTCCCCACTCCTCGGTCAGTGGGCAGGTTTACCAGGCTACGGTAGCAGCTCCCTAAGCTGCAGAAGGAGGCAGGAAGTGGTCACCCATTTAATTTCCCACAATGCCCCAGAGTGGTGCTACGGTTAGGGCATTGTGGGAAAATAAAAGGGTGGCTACATCCCGCCTCCTGGGGTTGGTCAGAATGGCAGGCCGGAAGGACACTTCAGCTGGGTGACTGACATTTTAATTTCCTGCAACAAGGAGAACCCTGCTGGACCAAAGACGAAAAGCATACCTTTTTTAAAAAAAAAATATTCAAAATTTAAGCAAAACATATTATCCAGAAACATACCACCCTTACCCCCCCCCCCATTTTTCCTCCCTCACCCCACCCTCCCACACAAACCCCACCCCCCACCCCCCGGCTTCCCTCAGTTCCAGTCTTTGGTTTCTCTGAGAATGCTGTTTTCTGCATGTTACACAGTTGTATAGATCCTCAAACTATTTAGCTGATTATTATCAATAAAAAGTTTGTGAATGTTTATCCAAAGCCAGCCAAGGAGTCCAGTTCGCTTTGTTGCGTCTTCAAATACTTTGTAAAGGGTTCCCATTCTCTTTAAAGTCACAGTTATCCTTGTCCCATAGCTTCTATGTCAGTTTTGCCAGTTCTGCATAGTCCATCAATTTTTCTTGCCATGATTCTTTAGTTGGGGTTTCTTCAGTCTTCCATCCTTGTGCTATTAGAACTTTCGCGGCCGAGCATATCTAGCCCGGCATCCTGTTCTCACGGAGGCCAGCCCACAAACAGGACTTGGGTGTCTAAACAACAACATGCAACATGATGGCTAATAATATGCTAACTCAATCTTTATAACATAATATTGTTTCAAAGTTCGTAAACAGAAGAGCTATATATATATATATATATATATATATATATATATATATATGCTTTCGTAGATTTTCACGGGTACAGGAATGCAGGTTTTGGTGTCCTCGGGTATCTTCCCGTGTAAAAGTTGGGGTGTCTAGGCGACGTTTCGACGAGGTCTCACTCGTCATCTTCAGGCTGGTTCTTTCGGCTTCTTGTTACTGGAACAGAGCAGGATCTCAGTGTTTGAGTTCCTATAAATACTGTAGAGGAGGTATGGTGTATAGCCTCCAGTGTTCTGGGCAGAGAGGAAGTTCCCAGGCTAGTGTGCCTTTTCTTCTTTTGTTCCTTAATTGCTTGAGGGATATCTTGAGTGATTTCTTGAGTGATATCCTGAGTACCACTTAGGTGGGTCATTAGGTGTGGATTAGTTGCTAAAGCCTTTGTGTCTTGACCTCTTGAACTTTGTGAAGAGTTTTTCTGAGAAGATGGGTGTACTACATTTAGTTGTGCTCTGGCTTGGCTTCGTGTATAGGGGCGAGCTGTGGTTTTGTGGCCTGTGCCAGCCAGATCTGTGTAGGGATTGCAGGGGGGTGCAGCATCCGGAGGTGCCCGAGACGCATCCCCACGGAAAACATCATATGCGGAGTCGAAGCTAGCCTAACCAAAATCAACCCAGATGAAGCCAATAAAATCAGACTTGAAGTCACCAACATCCTCTGCTCCAGCAAACCACCCAGAAGCAATTTACACAAAGAAGAACAGAAAGCACTCACCAACCTGAGGAAAGACAACAACATAATCATTCTCCCAGCAGACAAAGGTAATGCCACTGTTGTGATGAACACATCGGACTACCAAGCAAAACTATCAAATCTACTCCAAGACCCTACCTACCAACCTATAAAAACAGATCCCACCACCTACCTGGAAAAAACCACCAAATCCAAAATAAAAGCCTCTCCTATCAGTGAAGAAATCCAGCTAAGAATCATCCCCAGAGAAAAATCATCCAGATGCCCCAAACTCTACGGCCTCCCCAAGATACACAAAGAAGGAACACCACTCAGACCAATAGTCAGCTCCATAGGCTCACCTCTACAAAATCTCGCTAAATTTCTCGCCAAGCAACTCCAGCCCTATGCAGAATCCATCTCTTCACACGTTCCAAACTCCTTCCAGTTCATAGAAACAATAAAGAAGCAAAACCTACATCCCAATGACCTACTTGTGAGCTTCGATGTTGTATCTCTCTTCACACAAGTGCCCATTAATGAAGCCTTGACAGCCATTCAAAACAAATACAATCCCCCCGAATACATCTTGGACCTGACCAACCACTGCCTAACCAACACGTACTTCATCCACAATGGACAAAGATACAAACAGATAGAAGGAGCACCTATGGGATCACCCCTCTCACCGGTCATCGCAAACCTGTACATGGAACACTTTGAAACCAATGCTTTAGACAAGTCAGAACACAAACCCAAACTTTGGCTCAGATATGTTGACGACACCTTTGTAATTTGGCCACACGGGAAGGAAAAACTGGACAGCTTCCTCACACATCTCAACAGCCTACACCCCAAAATACAATTCACTATGGAAATAGAAGCCAACAACCAACTTCCCTTTCTTGACGTCCTAATCTACAAAAAACCTGATGGCTCCCTAGGACACACTATCTACCGGAAAAAAACACACACCAACCGCTACTTACATGCACAATCACACCACCACCCTGCACAAATAAACTCCGTAGCCAAGACTCTCATCTCCAGAACCAAACGCCTGGCTGACAAAGACCACTTGACAACTGAGTTACAGAATCTCTCAAATGTGTTAATTGCCAATGGATACCAGCAAAACAGGGTTACGAAGCTAATCCAAAAAGAAACACCCCCCAAAAACCAAGACACAGAAGAAAACAATGGCATGGCCCTCCTTCCTTATATCAAGGGCACTACAGATAAAATTAGCAAAATCCTCCATAAACACAATATCAAAACAGCCTTTTGCGCCAACCAAAAAATAGCCAATATCCTCAGAAACCCCAAGGATAAAATCCAGTTGGAAAACCAAGGGGTCTATGAAATACCCTGCAAAGTCTGCCCAGCCACGTACATTGGACAAACAAACAGACGAATAAATGCACGTATCGCAGAACACAAGAATGCCGTCAAAAAAGAAGAAAAAACTTCCTCTCTCTTCCAACACATGAAAGAAACAGGACACGAAATTAATTTTGCAGATTCCAAATTGCTCTCTAACATGGAACATCACCACAAGAGAATAATCATGGAAGCCATCGAGATAGAGAAACACCCTCACAACATGAACAAGCGTGACGACACATCCCGCTTGCCAGACATCTGGAAATTAGCCCTCCCCACAAAAACTGACACCAGATCCAGAGGCACACAGAACGCCATCACCAATCAACCACACCAGACCCAAACCCAGACCCTCTCCACTTAGGTGGGTCATTAGGTATGGATTAGTTGCTAAAGCCTTTGTGTCTTGACCTCTTGAACTTTGTGAAGAGTTTTTCTGAGAAGATGGCTGTACTGCATTTAGTTGTGCTCTGGCTTGGCTTCGTGTATAGGGGCGAGCTGTGGTTTTGTGGCCTGTGCCAGCCAGATCTGTGTAGGGATTGCAGGGGGGTGCAGCATCCGGAGGTGCCACCATGGTTTAGCAACTAATCCATACCTAATGACCCACCTAATGACCCATGCTTTAGCAACTAATCCATACCTAATGACCCACCTAAGTGGTACTCAGGATATCACTCAAGAAATCACTCAAGATATCCCTCAAGCAATTAAGGAACAAAAGAAGAAAAGGCACACTAGCCTGGGAACTGCCTCTCTGCCCAGAACATTGGAGGCTATACACCACACCTCCTCGACAGTATTTATAGGAACTCAAACACTGAGATCCTGCTCTGTTCCAGTAACAAGAAGCCGAAAGCACCAGCCTGAAGATGACGAGTGAGACCTCGTCGAAACGTCGCCTAGACACCCCAACTTTTACACGGGAAGACACCCGAGGACACCAAAACCTGCATTCCTATACCCGTGAAAATCTACGAAAGCATATATATATATATATATATGCAGGTTTTGGTGTCCTCGGGTGTCTTCCCGTGTAAAAGTTGGGGTGTCTAGGCGACGTTTCGACGAGGTCTCACTCGTCATCTTCAGGCTGGTTCTTTCGGCTTCTTGTTACTGGAACAGAGCAGGATCTCAGTGTTTGAGTTCCTATAAATACTGTAGAGGAGGTATGGTGTATAGCCTCCAGTGTTCTGGGCAGAGAGGAAGTTCCCAGGCTAGTGTGCCTTTTCTTCTTTTGTTCCTTAATTGCTTGAGGGATATCTTGAGTGATTTCTTGAGTGATATCCTGAGTACCACTTAGGTGGGTCATTAGGTGTGGATTAGTTGCTAAAGCCTTTGTGTCTTGACCTCTTGAACTTTGTGAAGAGTTTTTCTGAGAAGATGGGTGTACTACATTTAGTTGTGCTCTGGCTTGGCTTCGTGTATAGGGGCGAGCTGTGGTTTTGTGGCCTGTGCCAGCCAGATCTGTGTAGGGATTGCAGGGGGGTGCAGCATCCGGAGGTGCCCGAGACGCATCCCCACGGAAAACATCATATGCGGAGTCGAAGCTAGCCTAACCAAAATCAACCCAGATGAAGCCAATAAAATCAGACTTGAAGTCACCAACATCCTCTGCTCCAGCAAACCACCCAGAAGCAATTTACACAAAGAAGAACAGAAAGCACTCACCAACCTGAGGAAAGACAACAACATAATCATTCTCCCAGCAGACAAAGGTAATGCCACTGTTGTGATGAACACATCGGACTACCAAGCAAAACTATCAAATCTACTCCAAGACCCTACCTACCAACCTATAAAAACAGATCCCACCACCTACCTGGAAAAAACCACCAAATCCAAAATAAAAGCCTCTCCTATCAGTGAAGAAATCCAGCTAAGAATCATCCCCAGAGAAAAATCATCCAGATGCCCCAAACTCTACGGCCTCCCCAAGATACACAAAGAAGGAACACCACTCAGACCAATAGTCAGCTCCATAGGCTCACCTCTACAAAATCTCGCTAAATTTCTCGCCAAGCAACTCCAGCCCTATGCAGAATCCATCTCTTCACACGTTCCAAACTCCTTCCAGTTCATAGAAACAATAAAGAAGCAAAACCTACATCCCAATGACCTACTTGTGAGCTTCGATGTTGTATCTCTCTTCACACAAGTGCCCATTAATGAAGCCTTGACAGCCATTCAAAACAAATACAATCCCCCCGAATACATCTTGGACCTGACCAACCACTGCCTAACCAACACGTACTTCATCCACAATGGACAAAGATACAAACAGATAGAAGGAGCACCTATGGGATCACCCCTCTCACCGGTCATCGCAAACCTGTACATGGAACACTTTGAAACCAATGCTTTAGACAAGTCAGAACACAAACCCAAACTTTGGCTCAGATATGTTGACGACACCTTTGTAATTTGGCCACACGGGAAGGAAAAACTGGACAGCTTCCTCACACATCTCAACAGCCTACACCCCAAAATACAATTCACTATGGAAATAGAAGCCAACAACCAACTTCCCTTTCTTGACGTCCTAATCTACAAAAAACCTGATGGCTCCCTAGGACACACTATCTACCGGAAAAAAACACACACCAACCGCTACTTACATGCACAATCACACCACCACCCTGCACAAATAAACTCCGTAGCCAAGACTCTCATCTCCAGAACCAAACGCCTGGCTGACAAAGACCACTTGACAACTGAGTTACAGAATCTCTCAAATGTGTTAATTGCCAATGGATACCAGCAAAACAGGGTTACGAAGCTAATCCAAAAAGAAACACCCCCCAAAAACCAAGACACAGAAGAAAACAATGGCATGGCCCTCCTTCCTTATATCAAGGGCACTACAGATAAAATTAGCAAAATCCTCCATAAACACAATATCAAAACAGCCTTTTGCGCCAACCAAAAAATAGCCAATATCCTCAGAAACCCCAAGGATAAAATCCAGTTGGAAAACCAAGGGGTCTATGAAATACCCTGCAAAGTCTGCCCAGCCACGTACATTGGACAAACAAACAGACGAATAAATGCACGTATCGCAGAACACAAGAATGCCGTCAAAAAAGAAGAAAAAACTTCCTCTCTCTTCCAACACATGAAAGAAACAGGACACGAAATTAATTTTGCAGATTCCAAATTGCTCTCTAACATGGAACATCACCACAAGAGAATAATCATGGAAGCCATCGAGATAGAGAAACACCCTCACAACATGAACAAGCGTGACGACACATCCCGCTTGCCAGACATCTGGAAATTAGCCCTCCCCACAAAAACTGACACCAGATCCAGAGGCACACAGAACGCCATCACCAATCAACCACACCAGACCCAAACCCAGACCCTCTCCACTTAGGTGGGTCATTAGGTATGGATTAGTTGCTAAAGCCTTTGTGTCTTGACCTCTTGAACTTTGTGAAGAGTTTTTCTGAGAAGATGGCTGTACTGCATTTAGTTGTGCTCTGGCTTGGCTTCGTGTATAGGGGCGAGCTGTGGTTTTGTGGCCTGTGCCAGCCAGATCTGTGTAGGGATTGCAGGGGGGTGCAGCATCCGGAGGTGCCACCATGGTTTAGCAACTAATCCATACCTAATGACCCACCTAATGACCCATGCTTTAGCAACTAATCCATACCTAATGACCCACCTAAGTGGTACTCAGGATATCACTCAAGAAATCACTCAAGATATCCCTCAAGCAATTAAGGAACAAAAGAAGAAAAGGCACACTAGCCTGGGAACTGCCTCTCTGCCCAGAACATTGGAGGCTATACACCACACCTCCTCGACAGTATTTATAGGAACTCAAACACTGAGATCCTGCTCTGTTCCAGTAACAAGAAGCCGAAAGCACCAGCCTGAAGATGACGAGTGAGACCTCGTCGAAACGTCGCCTAGACACCCCAACTTTTACACGGGAAGACACCCGAGGACACCAAAACCTGCATTCCTATACCCGTGAAAATCTACGAAAGCATATATATATATATATATATGCAGGTTTTGGTGTCCTCGGGTGTCTTCCCGTGTAAAAGTTGGGGTGTCTAGGCGACGTTTCGACGAGGTCTCACTCGTCATCTTCAGGCTGGTGCTTTCGGCTTCTTGTTACTGGAACAGAGCAGGATCTCAGTGTTTGAGTTCCTATAAATACTGTTGAGGGGGTGTGGTGTATAGCCTCCAATGTTCTGGGCAGAGAGGAAGTTCCCAGGCTAGTGTGCCTTTTCTTCTTTTGTTCCTTAATTGCTTGAGGGATATCTTGAGTGATTTCTTGAGTGATATCCTGAGTACCACTTAGGTGGGTCATTAGGTGTGGATTAGTTGCTAAAGCCTTTGTGTCTTGACCTCTTGAACTTTGTGAAGAGTTTTTCTGAGAAGATGGCTGTACTGCACTTAGTTGTGCTCTGGCTTGGCTTCGTGTATAGGGGCGAGCTGTGGTTTTGTGGCCTGTGCCAGCTAGATCTGTGTAGGGATTGCAGGGGGGTGCAGCATTTCGTAGGATTTGCAATCCCTACACAGATCTAGCTGGCACAGAAGAAAAGGCACACTAGCCTGGGAACTTCCTCTCTGCCCAGAACATTGGAGGCTATACACCACACCCCCTCAACAGTATTTATAGGAACTCAAACACTGAGATCCTGCTCTGTTCCAGTAACAAGAAGCCGAAAGCACCAGCCTGAAGATGACGAGTGAGACCTCGTCGAAACGTCGCCTAGACACCCCAACTTTTACACGGGAAGACACCCGAGGACACCAAAACCTGCATTCCTGTACCCGTGAAAATCTACGAAAGCATATATATATATATATATATATATATAGGAAACCACAAATAAATAAACTGTTTCAAAGATGATTCTTCAGCAGCAGCTTGCTACACTTTTCGGTGATTGCTGGATCCATGGCTATTTGTTGTACCTTTTAGGACAGTTATTTGCTGATGAAAAATAATCTTTGAAACAGTTTATTATCTGGAAAAACTGTTCTGTTTGCTGCTGTGCTCGGAGTACCGTACTGCTACGCCCAGAGCACCTACCATCATACAGTTGTAGGACATTGACTTTGGAAAGGCTTTTTGCCTCTACCTTAGAGACTGACCGCGCCTAACATTCATTTGAATCTCATTATTTGTGGTTTCCTTTATATATATAGTTCTTCTGTTTATGAACTTTGAAAGAATATTATGTTATAAAGATTCAGTGGAAGACAGGTGTGCTTGGCATGCTCTGGTCCATGGGGTCACGAAGAGTCGGACACGACTAAATGACTAAACAACAACAAATTATTAGCCATCGTGTTGCATGTTATTGTTAACACAAGCAGGACTTGAGCAGGAGCTTTTAGACCAGGGAAGAGGAACCTGTGGCCTTCCAGATGTTGTTGGTATATAACCTCCAAGGATCCAAACAGAAAGGAGAACAGCCTGCGAAATGCTCGCAAGGTCTTTAAATTCAGAAGCATTTGCCCTGAGCATCTGAACTGAAGAACCAACCATGAAGTTGCAAGGCAAAATGTCTCTTCTTGGACTCCAACTCCCATCCTTCCTGAGCATTAGCCATGCTAGCTGTGGCTGATGGGAATGTCTTAGAAGGCCACCGGTTGCCCATCCCTGCTCTACACGCTAAGCAGGTTCATAACAACATCAACAACCGACTTCCAACAAGAGGGCTGGTGGAGGAGAGACAGATCACCACACACCCTGTTACAAATAGTATATAAAGCCCTTAGCGCCTTGGGACCAGCTCACCTGCCCCCTCCCACTATGAGCCTTGGTCTCCCCTGCTCTTATCATCACACCCTGCTCCTTCGCAGGCAGAAAACCAAAGCTAATGAGTGAGCAGATAGGCAGAGGCATCTACTGATCCTCCTTGGTTTACTGACCTACCACTGACTGAGCCAGAACGAGGGGTGGTGGACAAGGAGCTTGCAGTGAGGAAGAGAAACAGCAGCTCAGT
This sequence comes from Podarcis muralis, assembly GCF_964188315.1. Classification (NCBI taxonomy): domain Eukaryota; kingdom Metazoa; phylum Chordata; class Lepidosauria; order Squamata; family Lacertidae; genus Podarcis; species Podarcis muralis. The sequence continues at coordinate 74,983,883 of NC_135661.1, read as the reverse complement.
GAGCCCGCAACTGGGATGTGGTCTCCAAGCAGATTACCAACTAGGTTGACCCTCAATGGCAGCTCTGAAGCAATCGGTCCCTCTTCTACCAGCCTGCTTACTCGCCTGCATGGAATTCCTGGTCACCTGTGGCAACCAGGCAAGTAGTTAAATACAAGACTGGGTGCAGGAGCACACCCACCTATATTTCTTTGAATGTGCATATTGCTTGATGGTAGGAAGCCTGCCAAACCTTGTCAAGTCTCAGGGGCTGGGAAGTGTGGGCAGCAGGGAGGGCTGAGGTGAAGCAAGGAGATGCAGAGGAAGCAGCAGCCGTGCTCTGGAGGCAGCTTGGTCCATCTCTCAGCATTTGACTAGCAGCAGCTCTGCAGGATCTCAGACAGGATCTTTTTCCCCAGCCCTACCTGGAGATGCTGGGGATCAAACCTGCCACCGAGCCGGCTGCTTAGATCCCAAGGGAGAAACCTCTGCATGAGCCGCTTGTTCACAAAGGGCCTATGCACATGCAAGGCATGGTGCAAGAAATGGCTGGGGCTAGAATGCCAGCACACATCGAGGGCCGCAGAGGACAGGAGTAAGAAACAAGCAGACAGGAAGTGGGCAGAGATGGATAAAGAAAGGGGCACGCAGAACACTGGCTGCCCATTTGATACCCAACCAAGTTCAGGGTGTTACTCTTGGTATATAAAGCCCTTTACAGTTTGGGACCAGGTTACCCAAGGGCTGCTTCAGTCTGTGGGACTGGTCCTCTTACAGGTGCCACATTATACTTCCTCTGTGTTTGCAAAAAAACCAAAATTTTAGCATAACTGCACCTACATTTCAGAACTCTCTGCCTATTGGCATTGCCTTCCCTGCATTCGTTTTGGCACCTGCTTTAAGCATTTTTGTTTCCAGACGTGTAGGGTGCTGGCATGCATTTTAATTTTGTATTAGCTTATTGTTGATTTTAATTATGTTTCCAATTTTCAAAATATCTGTTTTTAGCATTTGTCTTTTATCGGCAATGCTAACGTCTGTTTTTCTAAACCTCCGAGAGGTTCTGTTTACAACCAAGCGGCATCTAGGTTTTGTTGAATGAATAAAGGATTGCTTGTAGGGGGTTGTAGCTCAGTGGCAAGATTTAAACTGAATCGTACCCATCCCTGGAACAAGGGAGGATACTAAAGTACAGGGTGCTCCTGAGAATGTACAGAGTATCCCCTCCTCTATGGCTACTTTGCACCTCGCCCATTTCTTATCCAGAAAGCACACACTGCATAAGATGAGCTTCCAACCCACATACAGCTCAACATATTAATTATTATCATATTGGAATTTATTCCCTGCTCTTCACCATGCTGGGTGACAGCAATTTAAAATTCAGAACATGTGGTCCTTGGGTATGTATGCCTATTCTGGACACAAGATCATGCATAGAGCGTTAGGGATGCCAACCTCCCTGCCCAGCTCTTTCCCCTTTGCCTTTGAACAGGATAATCTGCAGACAGTAGCAGGAGATGGTTAAAAAAAGAGAGGAATAAACTCACGGAATTGTTGAGTTTGAAAGGACCTCAGGGGTCATCTAGCCTAACCCCGTGGAATCCAAGAATCCTGTCCATAGCCACCCCTGGGTGGGCTCAAATGACTAACCTTCTGGTTAATAGCCAAACACACTAACCCATTGTGCCACTAGCTGCCCTGGGTCAAGGGAGTTCGACCCATAATAATAATAATAACAATAATAATAATTTATTATTTATACCCCGCCCATCTGGCTGGGTTCCCCCAGCCACTCTGAACGGCTCCCAACAGAATATTAAAAACATGATAAAACATCAAACATTAAAAACTTCCCTAAACAGGGCTGCCTTCAGATGTCTTCTAAAAGTCAGAGAGTTGTTTATTTCCTTGATATCTGATGGGAGGGTGTTCCACAGGGTGGGCGCCGCTACCGAGAAGGCCCTCTGCCTGGTTCCCTGTAACCTCGCTTCTTGCAGGGAGGGAACCACTAGAAGGCCCTCGGAGCTGGACCTCAGTTGAATGATGGGGGTAGAGACGCTCCTTTAGGTATACTGGGCCGAGGGCATTTAGGGCTTTAAAGGTCACGACCAAGACTTTGAATTGTGCTTGGAAGCATTCTAGGAGGCAATGTAGGTCTTTCATAACTGGTGTTATGTGGTCTTGATGGCCACTCCCAGTCACCAGTCTAGCTGCCGCATTCTGGATTAATTGTAGTTTCCGGCTCACTTTCAAAGGTAGCCCCACGTAGAGCATATTGCAGTAGTCCAAGTGGGAGATAACTAAAGCATGCGCCACTCTGGCAAGACAGTCTGTGGGCCATCAAGTTGCCATGAAAAGCACAGCAACAATAGGCCAGGCCGGTCAGTTGGCAACCTCGCCCCCACACAGTGCGTGTGCTTTGGGAAGCCACAGCTAGCTGCTCCCGGCCTGTATGTAGATGGGGTCAGAGAATGCGAGTGCCACAAGCAGCGGACTTAGGAAGGGAGAGAACACACAACATGTGCAGCACCCTCAATGAGTCATAGACAGCCTCCACTCGTCAGGGCAGCCTCTTTTTTCGGATGGAAAGGCGTAACTTTGCAACTGCCTCTTCCCCACCCCCACTTTTGCTTTAGAAATTAAGCACTATTTAGCCGGCGGGGTGCAAGCAAGGGAGGGGAGGGGGGGTGAGAGGCAGCGGCTTCAAATCGGTGTGGACAGCAGCTAGATCACCCTGAGGCCACCTCTCCGTGCATTGCTAGAACATTGTGCGCTCTTGGTGGTGATGCTGCCGATGACACAGAGCCCTGCCTCTGTGGTGGGCTGCAGGCCTGAGCGAGGGGAGGGTGCAGATGTCTGTCACTTGGCAGCAAGCAGAGAGAAGAGGGCAGCTGCTATTTGGTTTGTGTGTGTTTTTTTTCTGTGGAGGGGAGTGGGATATCACAAAGGGTTGGGGGGCTCTCAGCTGCAGGCAACAATTAACTGAGCCGTGCTAGAGGTGACTGCCTGGCGTTTGAGGTTCTGGTGCTCGCCATAGAGGCTGGGAGCTGGGACTTGGCAGCCTGCCAGCACCTTCGGGGGCCAAGCGCTCGCTGGCTCACGCGCCTCTGTGTGTCTCTCTCTGTGTGTGCCTGCTGCATCCCAGTGAGCCTGTGGATGAACTCCAGAGCAAACCTGTTCTATCCAGAGGCGGCTTGGGGTTTGAGGTGGCTCTCGCCGCACCCAGTGTGCTCCCATCACTTGCTTAGGAAGTGGTCACACACAGCCAGCATCCCTATAGAACATGGGTAGGCAAACTAAGGCCCGGGGGCTGAATCCGGCCCAGTTGCCTTCTAAATCCGGCCCGCAGATGGTCCGGGAATCAGCGTGTTTTTACATGAGTAGAATGTGTGCTTTTATTTAAAATGCATCTCTGGGTTATTTGTGGGGCATAGGAATTCGTTCATGTTTTCTTCAGAATATAGTCTGGCCCCACACAAGGTCTGAGGGACAGTGGACCAGCCCCCTGCTGAAAAAGTTTGCTGACCCCTGCTATAGATATTATGGGGATATAGATATAGATATTATGGGGTGCCAAAGTTGGTAAATGTGAGTCCAATTCACACCATACCTCTAAAGCAGGCACCCCCAACCTTTGGCCCTCCAGATGTTTTGGACTACAATTCCCATCATCCCTGACCACTGGTCCTGTTAGCTAGGGATCACATCTGGAGGGCCGCAGGTTGGGGATGCCTGCTCTAAAGCAATATGAGACCACTTTGAACAGTCATGGCATTCCCCCAAAGAATTCTGGGAGCTGTAGTTTGTGAAAGGGGCTGAGAATTGTTAACAGACGCACACATCCCATTCTCTTTCCAGATGTACAGTTTCCAGAGTACGCTGAAAAAAGAGGGATCGGTTGTTAAACTGCTCTGTGAATTGTAGCTCTGTGAGAGGAATGGGGGACTGGTATCAACTTTCAGCACCCTTAACAAACTACAGGTCCCAGAATTCTTTGGGGGAGAAGCCTTGACTGTTTAAAGTGGTATCATTGTGTTGTGAATGTGCATACAGTACCCTCCAACATTTCTCTGATGAAAATAGGGACGTCCCATTTCATAATGATAATTGTACTATTTATACCCCACACATCTTACTGGGTTGCCCCAGTCGCTCTGGGCAGCTTCCAACATATATAAAAACATAATAAAACATTAACCATTTTTTAAAAAACTTCCCTAATACAGGATTGCTTTCAGACTGCTCGGGGGTCAGATAACTCCATGTTGTTGCTGTTGTTGTTTAGTCATTTAGTCGTGTCTGACTCTTCGTGACCCCATGGACCAGAGCAGCCAGGCACTCCTGTCTTCCACTGCCTCCTGCAGTTTGGTCAAACTCATGCTGGTAGCTTCGAAAACAACATCCAACCATCTCGCCCTCTGTCATCCCCTTCTCCTTGTGCCCTCCATCTTTCCCAACATCAGGGTCTTTTCCAGGGAGTCTTCTCTCCTCATGAGGTGGCCAAAGTATTGGAGCCTCAGCTTCAAGATCTGTCCTTCCAGTGAGCACTCAGGGCTGATTTCCTTAAGAATGGATGCATTTGATCTTCTTGCAGTCCATGGGACTCTCAAGAGTCTCCTCCAGCACCATAATTCAAAAGCATCAATTCTTCGGCGATCAGCCTTCTTTATGGTCCAGCTCTCACTTCCAGACATCACTAGCTAACTAGATAACTCCATACCCTCTACCATTCCTCCAATGAAAATAGGGACATCCTAAGGAAAAGTGGGACATTCCAGGATCAAATCAGAAACTGGGATGGCTTCCCTAAATCAGGGATGCCCCTAGAAAATAGGGACACTTGGAGGGTCTGAATGTGGCGCTAACTGAATTTTAAGGTATTAATGTGCCCAGAGCCCACATGTATTGATGGCATCAGGGTGTAAAAGTCCTGCATTCAATAACTGTTTGTGCCTGCAAAAGTTTTGTGGTTGGCATACTGCTTTGATTCCAATTCTCCATAACATCCTGCTGAAATACTGCAACTTTTTGCCCTACAAATATTCTGGTTTGTGTGTGCAAGGGGCGGGGTGTTGTTCTGCTATAGTGAGTGCTGCTCCAGACAGTAGTAACATTGAGGAAGCACCGCAGAACAAACACTTCTATACTCACCCACCCAAGATGTGCTCACTTGGTATAAGCTGTATCCCCCCCCCCCGCTAAAAAGAAAAAGAAAAAAGGTGTGTTTACTCTTAGAAATGTACAAATATTGGGAGTGGGGGACAGGGAAGCGAGGGCAAGAATACAAAGAAGGAGGAAACAATATGTAGTAAAGAAATGCCCATAAAAACCTGTGATTAAAAAAATTAATATGGTGGGCTAATAATAATTTATTTATATCCCACCCTCCCTAGCTGAAGCCGGGCTCAGAGAGGCTAACAACAGTAAAAGTAACACAGTTTACATAAAATCACAATCAATTAATTGAAATACATTCTAAAATCAATTCAGAATCAAATTAATGGCAACCATTGGGCAAGCGTTTTATGAGGATTACCAAAGGAGCGGGTCAGACTGTGCTTTAGCATATTCAGGAATCAAAGTTTTGTGTCTCTTTTGTAGGAAATGTATCATTTTTTGTGCATTCTGCAATGATTGGAGTCAAAGTGCCCCATTGCACATCACATTTGCCATAGTCAGCTTTTGCTTTCCATCAATTTGCAATTCCTGGCGAGGGAGGGAGCCCAGCAGGGTGGGTTTTCTTGCGCTATTTTAGTCTCTTGCAAGGCTCTTTATCCCAGTTTCTCCAGGCCCTGGAGACTTTTGCCAGGAGCCTGGCGTTTCGACATCTTCACGTTGCAGCAAGGAAGTTAAAGAGGACCCTTTGACTGGGGTTTTTGGATGAGCTTTCAACAGCCTTGAGATGGGCAGGAATCCAGCAACACGGAGCTTCACCCCTCATGGCTGGGGGCAGCCCAAAATATTATGCTGCCTGAGGCAAAGGATTAGATGCTGCCCCACATCACCAATCCACATACAAAAGTTGATTTGACTGGCGGTTAAATCTTACTTTGTGAGGGTCATAGGGCAGTGCTAGAGCTTGTGGTTTTGCATGAAAACAGTCTGAGTCCTTGCAAGACAGAGATGCTCTGTTGCAGTTCTCTTGCCCTGAATCTCCTACCATTCTGCTTAATTGGATGCCTGCAGCTTCTAGCATTATGATCAAATCTTTGTTCCGTCTGCTTTCTCTACATCAAGCCTAGTTTGATACACTTCTGTCAAGCTCCCCCATTCCTCACTTTCCCCTCTAAATTAAAAATCCCCAGCAATTGTAATCTTTTAGTCATAGAAGAACTGATCATTTTGACTGCCCTTCTCTGCGCCTTTTCCACTTCTGGGATATCCAGCTAAGGCTGGGAGTAAGCCCCATTGAAGTTAAGAGGACTTACTTATGAGTAGGGGTGGGCAAGTCTGTCCATTTTAGTTTTTCTCAGTTTCTAATTTGCCCACTTTTAAATCCAGTTTCCCACATTTCCTCATTAGTCGGGAAATTTCATTTTTAAAAATTAACGTGAGGATTCGCCCTCATTTTAGTGCGGATTTTTCCTAATATTGACCTTTTTCGTGTGCAATTTTCGCCTATTATGCATATTTCTGCAAAGCAGTTTTCTGTAATTTCGTATGCTCTTTTTGCTACTGTTTGTATCTTTATGCACCCTTTACCCTGTGGAAGCAAGTCTTCAATTACTGGTTATCATTGTGGCATAGATTACCAAATCATTACCTTGTCCAATGCTTATGGCGAGATGAATTCTCCAGCCTTTGGACTAGTAAAATTCATGCCAAACTCCTGAGCTATGGAATCTCTCCCTCAGATTCCCTAAAACTAGATCAAATCACTGCTCAAAGACTGATCTGTCAAAGACTGGATGACATCGACTTGCAGCAAAATTATACGCTGGGGGGAGGTGTTTGTTCGCCCCAGAACATTGGTATCACTTTAACTTATTGCGTTCCATCATACCTCTCCTCCCTTTCGACTGTTGCCCATAGACTGGCCTTCACCAAAGCGAGGTTCAACGTTTTCCCCTCCAATGTCCTGAGACATAGATTCTCAAAGGGCCAAGTCCCTGCCACGTGCGAATGTGATAAGGTGACGCCGGAGTCGCTCCAGCACATTATGTTCACTTGCCCCCTGTTCAATGTGCCACGGGCAAATTTGTTGGGATCAATCATACAGAAACTAGAGGGTACCCCACCAAAATTCCACCTTGCCCAAATCTTGCAGGATAAGGATTCCCACACAACCCTGAAAGTGGCTAGGTTCCTGGTCGCTGTCCTCTCCCAAAAGCGACGCCAAGGAGCGCTACAAGCTAATTAAGGCGTAGCATGCCTTTCCATCTTATAGTATTTATTGTTATAGTGGTATTTTAGCGACTGTTTTTTTTTCTTTTCCCCAAGGCACAAGCTGTCACTTATGTGTTGTTTTTACCTGTATGGGCCTATGGCCGTAATAAATATTATCGTATCGTATCGTATCGTATGCACCCTTTACCCCACTATATGCATCTTTGTATGCAATACTTTGATGGAGAACTGCATTGCAAAATTCAAAGGGCAGATTTCAAAGGACGGCTGCTTCAGTTTGCATATTGTTTTGGGAACTGTGCATTATGTAGGTTCCCCTGTGAAGGCAAACTGGGTTGAATTTCTCCTTCAGCCCTACTTCTGAGCAGACATGGCTTGGATTGCATTGTAAGACAGCTGAGACGTGTGTTCGGTGCAGGGCGACACATCATGTCAGGAGAAAAAATGGGGAAAGGCCATGTAAATTTGGCCAAAGAAAGAGGCCAAAGTATGAGTCCAAATTGTGTATTTCAAAGGTTGTGAAATCCTGGATGTCCGTTAAAGACAAGATGCCCCTTTACGCTTCTTTACACACACAGCTCTCAGTCTGAACATCCTGGCAGCAATTCAGAAAATCCAGAACATTTAACAAATCTGTTCCTTGGCCATGCCTTGCAAATAAGCTTACTAGCCCAGGAAGAAGTTACTAGCCCAGCTTAAGGCAGACCAGAGAGGGACAGAAAGCTCTGAAGGGGCTTCCATCCCCATGTCTCCTAGGTTCTAATTCAACACTCTAACCACTACACCATGCAGGCTCCCATGGAGAATCAAAGTTGGCGCACACCTGATTTTCTTGACTTCTCTTTAATTTCCTCCAGCTTTTCCTTCTCCCAACTCACCCGTGGGCTTCGCTGTGCATGACGGAGAAGAGACGGATTTCCCATTCCCCCAGCCCTGAGCCTCTCTCAGGGCTGCGAACCCAGAGGTGCTTCACAACATGAGACTCTCCGGCAAAGGTCTCCCACTGGCATGTCTCCTAGGTAGGTTCCTTGTTGCTGGCAGGTCTTATCAGGAAGTCCATGTCACACAGTATGGAATTGGGTCTTTAGCAATGCTTTCCTTCTAAGAAAAGGGGTACTGGTGGTGTGTACTCTTGAGTATTCCACAACCACTGAAAGACCTGCTGAAAGACTCTCTCCCTGCTCCCCGCACCTTTTCCTCCAGTTCTGTTTTACAGCCCTGTGTCTGATGCCTGGACGTCCATGCTGCCTAGCTCCATCCAAGCCCTGAAGGGCTCCTGCGTGGTCATTCCCTGCTCGTTCACCTTCCCTGGTTCCCGCGATTCCTGGGGTGGCAAGTTCAGCGTGGCTTGGTACCAGTACCGGTCGAGAGGGTACCCTGAAATCTACAACAGCAAAAGCCAGGGCAGCATCCTGTCGGAGTACCAAGGGCGGACGGAGGTCCTGGGAGACCTCGAGATGGGCAACTGCACCCTTAGCATCAACCCCGTTCGCAGCGAGGATGCCATGAGCTACTATGTCTGGATCAACCCCGATTCAGTTAAACACCGCTTCTACGACGTCACGGTCCGGGTGGACGTAGCAGGTGAGGTGGACCCGTGCATCCAGGCCGGGGAGTAGTGATGATGATTTGCTGAGGATGATGATTTAAACTTGCATACCGCCCTATACCCGCAGGTCTCAGGAAGGTTCACAACAGAAAAACACTAAATGCATAGTAAAAACGAAAACAAGAACCTCTCGCTCTACCCTGAGCCTCTTCCTCCCCACCCCACCCTCAGAACTGCCTTTCAAACTCAACCCCCCCCAAAGGCTCCTGCCTCTCCCCACATGGGCTCCCCTCCAACACCCCCCACCCACTTTGCTAAGAGGCAAGCTCCCCCCCGGTCACCCCCCACCCTGAAATAGGGGCCTCACCTTACAAGCTGCCCCATCTCAAGCCACCTGACCCAATCTCCACCCCCACCTGGCCAGGACCCCCCAACCTCTCCTTGCCCATGTCACATGACCCATGGGGCTCGACACCCCCTTTCTGTGGGGAGGATTAGGTGGGAGCTCAGCCTCCCCCCTCCCTGCGTCACGTGACTATCGCTCCTCCCGGAAGACCCCCCTGCCCATCACTCTCGGCCCGCCTTCCTGGCCCCCTTGCCTTCCCATCCCTGCTGCATCCCGGTCTCTCACTTGCTCGTAAAGGAATCTCATGGCCAGTGCCCAAATTTGGCCTCCCTGCCATCTCTTTCTGGCCCTCAAGACTCTTCCCAGGCCACACCCCTCGCTGCCTTTTCTTCCCACCCTCCTTGAGAGATTTTGCCTGGCTGGAATATGTCCTTGAACTCTGATCATGCCTCTTGCGTACCTGGACGGAAGTTTGAGAAGGGTGTCAGAGAGGAACGCGCTGCCCACTTTTGCCTCTGGCCTGGCCCCGTCCACCGCTGGCACGTGCCCCCTGAAAGATTTGTTGTGGGGGAGGGAGAGAAAGGAGAATGTTAGCCGCTTTGAGACTCCTTCGGGTAGTGATAAAGAGGGATATCAAATCCAAATGATGGAAAGTGGTCCTCGGGCTGATTTGTAGCCTTTTTGCTTGCAGACACTCCGTCGCAACTGGAGATGAGTGACCCAGGCTTACTGACCGAAGGCGACCGCACCCTGATCACCTGTTCAACCCTGCACACCTGCCCCTTGGCTCCACCTACTCTGACATGGAACTTTGTGGGAGGCAAGGCTGCCACAGTCCAGGAACGTCTTGCTGGGGGATCCTGGCGGACGGAATCGGGGCTCAGCTACATTCCTTCTCACAAGGATCATGGCAAATACCTGCAGTGCACAGCCACCTTCCCAAACCAGCAACAGTCTAGCAATGGAATCTACCTGCAGGTTAAATGTGAGTGTCTGGACACAGTACTGTGGGTGGAAACTCGGTCAGAAGGCCCCCTTCACTACAAAGCAATGGATGCTCTGCCCTTGAAAGTCGGCTCTATTTTAAATTCTTAAGACCTTTTCTTCCAGCTCCCATGAGGACTAGTTACTTGCTAGCTTTAGAAATAAAAGTGGGCATGTTTTTTTAATCTAAGGTGAAGAGATTCCTGCAGTTTAGGAAAGTCTGGGAAAGGGTGGAGGGGTTTGAACAATAATTTTCTAAACCCACTTGAAGCATAGAAACAAGATGTTTATAGCACAATTTAGCACACCCCCACCGTGCGTTTAAAGCCCATGACTCCCCCCCCCAACAATCCTGAGAACTATAGCACCACAGTGCTACAATTCCCAGCAGCCCATGATTCTTTGGGGAAAGTTGTGTGCTTTCAATACATGTTGTGGAAGTGGCCCCCGTCACCCATTGCAACCATATGGTGTTGTCCCCCCTTTTTGTGTGAGCCTGCACCTTTAATTCCTAGAAAACAGGTAGAAATTCAGCAGGTGCAGACGGAGGAGTTGGGATCAATAGGTGAGGCGTAGGATGGAGTGTGCAGCCTTAGCAGCAAAAATGGGTTTCCATTGACCTCTGCCCTACTCTGACGGACTCTTCCAGATTCTCCCAAAAATGCTGTCGTCTCCATAGTGGGGAACCCAAACCTGAAAGAAGGAGACAGCGTCACCCTCAGATGCAGCAGCCAGAGCAACCCCCCGGCTGTCAGTTACCGGTGGTTCTTCGGGCCTCGCAAAGCACCACTGCGGGCAGCAGGTGTTGGGCCAGAGGTGACCCTGGCAGATGTGCGGAGGGACTCGGGGCCATACCACTGTGTTGCAGAGAATGATGTCGGGATGGGGGAAGACTCGCCGCCCACCTACCTCAACGTGGAGTGTAAGGAGAGGCTTTGGTTTCTTGTTTCAATATCACCGTATTTATCTGTGGCCTACTTAGGGCTTAGTGAGAAAGTCACACCAAGTTCATGTTTACTATGTCAAGTTGCCACCTTTTGCTTCGCCTGGAGTTCCTATGCCTTTGTAAAAACTCAATGGGTGATTTTTGTTGTTGTTGCTGTTATGGCTTCTCCATGCCTGGGAAAGCTTTGCTGGATGAATTTCTGCCCACCAGACAGATGCGCCCAACATTGGGGGGGGGGCACGCTCCAGTTTAAAGCATGTGACTTCCCCCAATGATCCTGAGAACTATAGTTTACCCCTCACAGGGCTACAGTTCCCAGCACCCCTAACTGCAGTTCCCAAGATTCTTTGGGGGAAAGTCGTGTGCTTTTAATGTGTGGTGTGTGGTATATTCAATCTCTGTCTAGAGATTTGAATGACGGGACAGGGGAATTGGGGAAACTATTTCCCCACCCACTTTTTCAGCCCTTCACATCTCTGTCTTCTTCCCTGCTCTACTAGCCTCAGTAAACTGGTAAAAAAACCTCTTGCAGGCTAGTACTTATTTGCAAGGCTGCATTAAGTGCACATTTTAAAACCCTTTAAGCTTTTGGAAGTGTAGCAGCTTGGACCATGGGAACACACACTGTGACGTCTGGTTGTTCTAGTTTTTAAAATATCCCTCTGCCATCCTTGCAGATAAGCCAGTGATCCTGCCTCAAGGGAACTGCACCCTGTCACGGACTGGAGAGATAGTAACGTGTTACTGCATAGCCGAGGGAAACCCCTTACCCGAAATCGAGTGGCGCCTACCAAACCGTACCGTTCCTGGGGAGTTCAACAGCTCTGAGCTGCAGGCAGCCTCAGTCTCCTGGGGACAGGCCATCATTGGGATATTGACAGGCCCCACCTCCAGCCTCACCAATGTGTCTTGCACAGCTACCAACCAACACGGGCCAAGCCAAATCACACTGCCCACCATCCAGGCAGGTAAGTAAGGTCTAAGTGCTAATAAGAGGTATCTGGGAACATAGGAAGCTGCCTTAAACCAAGTGAGACCATTGGTCCATCTGACTCAATATTGTCATCTCTGACTGGCAGCAGCTCTCAGCACTATATGGCGATGCCTGCTGAGCCTGGGATCTTCTGCATGCAAAACAAATGATCTCCATGAGGCATGGGGACAAATCTGTCACTTTGGGTTTCTCTCAGTTTCTTGTTTTTCCAATATTCAGTTCTCCACATCAGTTCACAATTATATTTTAAAAAGTTGGTAGGAGGATACGTCAGAGTGAATTAGTATGAATCTCTCCCAGTGTGCACATTTTTGAAAGCAAATTCCCCTCATACAAAGCATTTCCCCCTCTTAACTAGTATATGCAATTTAACTCACATTACTTGTTTGGAGTACTACATTGAAAAAGTCAGAAGAATGCGAATTTTGGAAGGGTTACAGTACATGGTTCCAAGATGTGTGAATTAAGTAGATTCACCACATGTAAGGGCTGAACTACTTGTGATGGGTTTGGGCCTTTGCTTCCTAGCTGTTTGATTTACTAAACGGGGGACACAGGAGCTGGGGGTGTGGGGAACAATCCATATCAGAGGAGGGTTATAAAACCCTTTCCCCATGCCACGATCAAGATCCAGACCTTTCCCCACCCTCACCCAACCCCTGCACTTCTGAAATGACAGTGCTCTGTGCTCTAGGTATAGACCAGAGGTTGTCAACCTGGTCCCTACTGCCCACTAGTGGGCGTTTCAGGATTCTAGGTGGGCGGTAGGGGGTTCTATGGCACAAGCTGAATCCTCCTTCTATTGAGCACTGGTGGGCGGTGAGGAAATTTTACCATTAAGAAAGATGCGTTAGTGGGCAGTAGGTATAAAAAGGTTGACTGCCCCTGGTCTAGACACTCGTTTTATTTCCCAGAGTGGCAGTAAGCCAGAGGAATTGTGGGAAATTAGAAGGATGGCTAAATCAAGCCATCGGACACGTTTTGGAATTCTGGACCAAAAAGGGATGGAGGACCGAAGGCAGGCACCACCAGTGACTTGGGGGGGCTTGGCTGATGGCCAAGAATACTAGGGGCTGATGCTGACCTTTCTGGCAGGCTTAGCATCCAAAAAGTGAAGCTGTCATGGAGAAGGTACCACCTGGATTTCTGCCAGTCTGCTAGAAGGGACCTTGCATCTCATCTGCATGCGAACGGCCTCTTTGCAAAGGACAGCCGCCAGGTTTCACTGTCTCTTTTTGCAGGGGACACCACCCTCCTGCTCATGGCCTCTGGGGGTGCCATTGGGGGCCTCCTCTTCTTCTCCCTGCTGGGAACGGTGATCTACAAGGTGACAAAGAGCAGGTGAGCAGCTGGATTCATCCACAGCACTGTTAGCAAGTAGATGCTGGCTTTCATTCTTTAGCAAAACCCAGCTTATGTACCCTCTTCCCCCACCCTCTCCCCTGTCTCCGTTACTGTGGAGGGTTGCCAACTTTTTTTACAGGCTGACGCTCCTGCGCCTTTCAGAGAAGCCTGATCTGCAGACATGAGCAATTGATCCCCATGGCTGGGGAAGCTTCACCTGCATCAATCTTCCATGAACGGTGCTAGATTCTCCCACTGCTATCGGTTGACAACCTTATCCCTACACCCCACTTATAACATCACGGCTTTCTTTTCCCTCCTCCCTTTCTGCCACTAGAAAAAAGGGGCAGAAGAAAGAGGAAGACGAGGAGCAGGAAGACCCTACGCTGTATGTCACGGATGAAAATGGAGAGCAGAAGACGTCGCTCAAAGTAGAGAAGCCCTCCAGGTCCAAGAAGAAAGAGGAGCAGTTCAACATGTACAGCAAGTCGAAGGGAGGAGGGAGCCCAGCTGCTGACAATGTAGGGGAAGGCTCAGGGCAATTGATAGCTCAATTGGGTAGAGTGTGGGGCTGATAATGCCAAGGTTGCTGGTTCGCTCCCTGTGTGGGACAGCTGCATATTCCTTCATTGCAGGGCATTGGATGAAATGATCCACAGGGTCCCTTCCAATTCTATAATTCTATAATGAAACTTAAGCTTCGGGCTCCTAATCCTGGAGGAGCCCCAGAAGTTGCTTTCATCCACACTGCTTAAAAACTATGAGACCCCATATGAGTTGCATGACTCAAATTGATTATTATTATTTCATAGAATCATAGAACTGTAGAATTAGGGATGCAGGTGGCGCTGTGGTCTAAACCACTGAGCCTCTTGGGCTTGCCAATTGGAAGGTTGGCAGTTTGAATCCCTGCCATGGGGTGAGCTCCCATTGCTCTGCCCCAGCTCCTGCCAACCTAGCAGTTTGAAAGCACGCCAGTGCAAGTAGATAAATAGGTACAGCTGGGGCAGGAAGATAAACGACATTTACGTGTGCTCTGGTTTCCATCACGGTATTCCGTTGCGCCAGAAGCTGTTTAGTCATGCTGGCCACTTGAAAGCTGTCTGTGGACAAACACTGGCTGCCCCAGCCTCAAAGTGAGATGAGTGCCGCAACCCCATAGTCACCTTTGACTGGACTTATCTGTCCAGGGGTCCTTTACCTTACCTTTAGAGTTGGAAGGGGTCTAGTCTGACCCCTCTGCAATGACTGATGTGGGATTCAAACCCACAGCCATGAGATTAAGAGTCTCATTCTCTACCAACTGAGCTATCTTGTTAAAGGAGATGACTTGTTGGACATATTTCAACAATCCCGAAGTCTGAGTGTCAGTAGCGCAGATGTTGTAAAGGTTTGGTGATATGATGTGGAACAACCCCATTGATAATGATAACAGAGGTTACCCAGACCTTGTTGCTGGTTGCGAAGGGGCCCCCATGGCAGTTCAGGGCCCCCCCAAATGTAGGTCTGCCACTGACAACATACAGCTTCTCCAAAGCAATTGTATTATTATTATTATTATTATTATTATTATTATTATTATTAATTTGAGACCATCATACCATGAAAACAGATCAAAACAACCCTACCACAGGAAGCTTGGGCAACACACTAGTAACAAAACAGCGCCCATCTTAGTCTATCGAAAGCCTAGACAGAGAGGCGGGGAGATAAGTTTTTACCTGGTACCAAAACATATGTCAACAAAGGCACCGGGTGGCCCTCACTGGGGGGAAGCACATTCCACAAATGGGGAGCCACAACTAAATAGGCCCCTCTTCCT
The DNA here is from genome assembly GCF_964188315.1 of Podarcis muralis. NCBI lineage: Eukaryota > Metazoa > Chordata > Lepidosauria > Squamata > Lacertidae > Podarcis > Podarcis muralis. The sequence goes on along the minus strand of NC_135661.1, from coordinate 74,968,569 downwards.
TGTCACCGCTCTCTGAGCCTCCCTCAGATGGGGGAACTGGAGAAGGGCCTCCAAAGGCGATCTAACGGTTTGGGTTATGTTCATATAGGTAGTTTGTTACGGGTGCTGGGAATTATAGCCCCGTGAGAAGGGTAAACCACAGTTCCCAGGCTTCTTTAGGGAAAGCCATGTGCTTCGAATGGACTAAAACTCTTCCTTTCTCTTTTTTCTTTTTAGGATCTGAGCACCAAGGCCTACGAATCCATGGCGGTGGCTGAAGATTATGAAAATGTATCAGCCGGTGAGCTGACTGGACTTTACGGGAACCTGGGCAACTGGCAGCCCGCCTCTGGAACCGACCAGATCTACTCCAACGTCTGACCCGAGGAAGGAGAGAACTTTTGTCCAAATGCTTTCCTTTTCCTTGTTTTTTCTATTTAACAAGTGCTTGTATAATAACTAGAAGTAATGCTAGCTAGACCAATGGGGGTGATCGAGTAGGAGAGCCATGGGGGGAGGGAGGGATGGTGTCAAATTTGTACGCCCAAATAAATCTTCTGGGGCTCCCTCCATGCAACGGTTACCTCCTACAATTCCCTGGGGGGATGTTTTGTTAGTATAAACCCTGGGGACTCCCTGCTGCAGGGAAAACAAAATACTAGTATTAACTCTCAGGACTTCCTGCTCTTTTTGTGTGTGTCCAGGGATATGTTCTTGGGTGTAGAACCCCAGTTCCCAGTCCATGAGGGGGAATATTTATGACCTTACCCCCCGAGGCTCCTTTCTGTGAGGAAGTATTATTGATCCTCACCCCTGGGATTTCTTGCTGCGAGAGGGATAGCTAATGGCACTGAGCCCCTCCAAGACTGAAGGGTGTTTGGAGGGTTGTGCTGTTCTAATCCCGTCTTTCTTTCTATGGCTGAGGTCTTTCCTGCTGTTCTGAGCCCATTGTGTCAGTGGATTTTACTGTCAAGACTTTCAAAGTATATGTCTCTATTTTTGTACTTTCAGCATGAATCCGTGGCTTTTATTACTGTGATTAATTTGGGAATGGGGCGGCAAAGAGGGTGCCGTGGAGATCTCTCAGCGGGGGTGGCAGCAGGAGACTGCCTTAAATGGAATACTTCTTCGAGCACACAGAAGATTAGGGGTTGCTGTGTTTCCTTTCCCAACTAGGCTCCTGTCTGAACAGCTACAGGACGGTCAGAAATAAAGCAGTTCCCTTTCTGCCACTGCATAGCACAGGTCAAATGTCACCCTCCAGGCCCCTCTAGACCCAGCCATCAGGACTTTCCCCAAACTACTGCTCTCATCAGCAGTAGCGTAGTGGAAAATTCAGAAGTTCAGGGTCTCTTTTTGATAATCACCCCCACGCCCCTTCTAAGATTATACAATCATATTACAGTGGTACCTTGGGTTACATACTCTTCAGGTTACATACGCTTCAGGTTACAGACTCCGCTAACCCAGAAGTATTACCTCGGGTTAAGAATTTTGCTTCAGGATAAGAACAGAAATCATGCAGCAGCGGCACAGCAGCAGCAGGAGGCCCCATTAGCTAAAGTGGTGCTTCAGGTTAAGAACAGACCTCCAGAATGAATTAAGTTCTTAACCCGAGGTACCACTGTATAATTATACAACAACAACAACAACAACAACAACAACAACAACAACAATAAGGAATGCATTGCAACAATCAGTGCAGATCTCCATGTCTTGCCTTTCAGCAAGATCCGCTATTTTCTGTGCAAGTACACATGGGCAAACGTTTTGGTAAGTGGTTTTTTCCATGAAGTGGCAATGTACAAAAGTTGCACACCGTTCTCTTGAGAATGAAACACCTTGTGTTTAAAGTTTTCCTAAATGGTTACCTTTGGAGCACACAGAAACCCCTCCCCCCCCCCACTTCAGTCTTCTTTCTGCGCACCTTCTCCAGGGTGACCTTAGCTTTGGAAGCCTGGAACTGAGAATGCCTTATTCTGGGCCTCTATGCATGAAATTCCCCTTTTCCCCACTTTGGTTTTTCATGCTTACATCTCCCTAGTTTTCATAAATTTATGAAGCATTTTAGGGTGCTGAAACATTTTCACACGCAATACCATGATATACAGAAAGGCAGCACTACACGTACAACCCCAGACCCTCCAAGTGTCCCTATTTTCCAGGGATGTCCCTGATTTAGAAAAACCGTCCCAGTTTCTGATTTGATCCCGGAATGTCCCGCTTTTCCTCAGGATGCCCCTATTTTCAATGGAGAAATGTTGGCGGATGTGGAGATTTCTCTCCCCCCCCCCCCAGCTGTCTGAAGGCAATCCTGTATAGGGAAGGTTTTTTTTCAAATGTTTAATGTTTAATGTTTTATTGTTTTTATATATGTTGGAAGCTGCCCAGAGTGGCAACCCAGTAACGTGTGTGTGTGGGGGGGTATAAATAGTAAAATTTTCATTATGGAATGGGACGTCCCTATTTTCATTGCAGAAATGTTGGAGGGTATGCAACCCCCTCCCACCCCCACCCCCCATAAGTTCAAACTTCTAGTCCACTGCAATTGGGGTAATGTGCAGAATCCAGTTGTATAAATATCTTCATCCAAACACACAGAAATCTCATATTAGTTTAACACCAGCATTCATCACGTGTGCATCCTGAGCTGAAATACCAGAGACCAAAACCTCATGAGGAGACCAAACCTTAGCTTGAAAGACTCAAGAACATTTCACCTGGAGAAGGGATTCTTAAGAGGTGATGTGATAAAGGTAAAGGTAAAGGTACCCCTGCCCGTACGGGCCAGTCTTGACAGACTCTAGGGTTGTGCGCCCATCTCACTCAAGAGGCCGGGGGCCAGCGCTGTCTGGAGACACTTCCGGGTCACGTGGCCAGCGTGACAAGCTGCATCTGGCGAGCCAGCACAGCACACAGAAACGCCGTTTACCTTCCCGCCAGTAAGCAGTCCCTATTTATCTACTTGCACCTGGGGGTGCTTTCGAACTGCTAGGTTGGCAGGCGCTGGGACCGAGCAACGGGAGCGCACCCCGCCACGGGGATTCGAACCGCCGACCTTTCGATCAGCAAGTCCTAGGCACTGAGGCTTTTACCCACAGCGCCACCCGCGTCCCAGTTAGGTGATGTGATACTCATCTACAAATATTTGAAGGGCTTTTATATGGGTGATTGAGCAAGTGTATGTTCTGATGCTCTGAAGGGCCGGACCCCAGCCACTGGGTTCAATTTACAAGAGGATTTTGGTTAAACGTTAGGAATGACCTGCTGACTGCTTTAGCTGTTTGACCGTGAAACAACCATCCTTGGGAGATGGGGAGTTATTCATGGTTAGAGGGGTTTTTTAAGCAAAAAATGGATGGCTACCTATCAGGGAGGCTATGGTCGTAGATTGCTTGCATCAGCCAGTAGAAGATAAGGAAGAAGAAGAAAAAAATTAGAATTATTTAGATGAGTCTATCTGCACCTGAAGCCCTGGAGAGTTGCCACCAGAGGACGGCAGAGGACACAAGCCTTTTGACAACCTTATGTTCCCCATATGCGCTTGAGACTAAAACTCCCACCTCCCCCTGCTATGGCAGTTGTGAGGTAAAAAGTAATCGCAAACACTCCGTGAGGTAAAAAAAACCTTGCAGACAGTCGTGTGGTAAAAACGCTTTAATTCCCAACAGTAACAAATGAGAGCCCACAAAGCGAGGAAACGAGAAAAACAGTGCCAAACTAATAAATAAGGAAAAAAATGTTGAAGGTGGTAGGGAGCAGTACGGGGTGGGGGGCAAGATTGGGGAGCCTGGTGTGTGTGTGGTGCTGAGACGGGGCGCGGCCCGGTGGTGCCAAAGTCATCCTTGGCCCTCAGCCCCAACAGCATATGCCACATCCTTTGTTTCTGCAGCAATTGCAGCAGTAGCGGCAGGTGGGGAAGTGGCTGTTGAAGCGCTTGGCTCTCCGTAGCAATGCCTGCGGTGGGGAGAAGAAAGAGCCCGTTATTAACGGAGTCATTTATTCGTTTTGCAGTCTGCCCTCCCCATATATGCTTAAAATGAGGCTTGAATACAAAGCGCAAATAAAGTAAAACAATAATAAATAAATAAACCAGTAAGACCTATAGCAGCCCCTCCAAATGTCCCTATTTTCCAGGGACGTCCCTGATTTAGAGAAGCCGTCCCGGTTTCTGATTTGATCCCAGGATGTCCTGCTTTTCCTTAGGACATCCCTATTTTCATTGGAAAAATATCGGAGGGTATGCTATTATTCGACTCCAGAGTTGTCTGAAGGCAATCCTTTTTTTAAAATGTTTTGTTATGTTTTTGTATATGTTGGAAGCAGCCCAGGGTGGCTGGGGGTGACCCAGTCAGATGTGTGGGGTTATAAATAGTAAAATAATCATTATGGAAGGGGACATCCTTGTTTTCATTGGAGAAAGGTCGGAGGGTATGGACTAGTCACTAGTGCAATTTAAAACAAATGAAATTAATAGTCACTCATGTTTACCTCAGAAGAGGGTCTACGAGCATTTTTCGGGCCAAAGTTTGCAAGCGGGGCTTGGCCTGGTTTGGTTAATAATAATAATAATAATAATAATAATAATAATAATAATTTATTATTTATACCCCGCCCATCTGGCTGGGTTTCCCCAGCCACTCTGGGTGGTTTCCAACAAAGTATTAAAATACCATAGTCTGTTAAACATTAAAAGCTTCCCTAAAGGAAAGCTTTTTATTAAGGAAAGAGGTACAGATTGTATACTCCTTTTTCCCAAATGTGGTTAAAAGGGGGCTTACACATAGGCTCAGATACGAAACAACAGATAATATATGGAAGCATAAATAAATAAAAATAAAAACAAAAAATTTTAGGCAGACCAACACGGCTACCTATCTGTAAATAAAAATAAATCAGTAATACCGATAGTGGAATTAAGAGTTGCTACTGTTTTCTCTCAGGAAAGGGAAAGCAGAGGAGAAAACTGAAAACCTGATAGGCTTTCTAGGTATGGGATTGAGGAAGGATGGACAAGCCCTGAGAGAAGAGCCATAGCTCAGAAGACCCCTGGTTCAAACCACTGGCATCTTTCGTTAAAAAAGATCACGAGAAAATGATCATCTTGACACCCTGGTGTGCCACTGCCAGGCAGATCTGATCTGGTGAAAGAGAGATTTCTATATTCCAGGACAAATTAGACTTCTCAGGGTCCTAATCGGCTGTCATTAAGTAGGACTGCCACAATTTATTTTATTTTTAAATCTAGGTATCTCAGGCTGAATGCTTCTGAGCCTATACAGAGAACCTCTCTTCTGAATGGGCATTTTGTTTTTGTTGGTTTTTTTAGGGATTTAAGTGGGGAGTGGGGACAAAAGGAAGGGCAGGAGAAGCCAGAATCGCATTCTCCTTCGAGGCTGCAGGACTCTAAAGCAAGATTCAGGAATATAGCCTGGCACGCCAAAAGATCTTAGTGTGGTGCTGAGAGAGACATCTATTTCTCCTTGCACCATGCTGCCCCCTTGCCTTCACACTGGAGTAGTACAAGCACCACTGGGATATAGGTCTCACCTGAACGGTATTCGCCCTGGGCTCTGTCTTGTATGTATCCAAGCTCGTGAGGTCTTTCTCAACATCTGTCTGTGAAGAGAAAGAAGGAGGGGATTTGTTTTAGCTCATCTGTTACTGAAGGGGGGAAATCTTTCCAAACTTCACAGGTTGGGGAAAAAGCCAGACTTGGCACGTTTTCAACTCTGGTTCCCTCCTTGTTCTCTCCACCCTCCCTCAGCACAGTGGCGCAGTTAGGAAAGTTTAGAGCAGGGTTTCCCAAACTTGGGCCTCCAGCTGATTTTTGGACTACACCTCCCATCATCCTAACTGGCAAGACCAGTGGTCAGGGATGATGGGATTTGTAGTCCGAAAACAGCTGGAGACCCAAGTTTGGGAAACCCTGGTTTAGAATCAGGTTTCATAAACACCCTTCTCTCTTTGCGGTGGGTCAGTGGGAGAACATCTGCTTTGCAGGCAGAATGTCTCAGATTCAACCCCTAGCGTCTCCAGGTAGGGTTGAGAGAGAGAAGCCAAAAGCAGCCAAGATAAATAATGTTTCTGATAGTCAACTGTTTATTCAACTCAATGCGTTTCTGTGAAATTTCCTTCACCGGGAGCGGCAAAAGCATTCAATTTCTTAAAGGTAAAGGTAAAGGGACCCCTGACCATTAGGTCCAGTCATGGCCGACTCTGGGGTTGCGGTGCTCATCTCGCTTTATTGGCCAAGGGATCCGGCGTACAGCTTCCAGGTCATGTGGCCAGCATGACTAAGCTGCTTCTGGCAAACCAGAGGAGTGCACGGAAACACCATTTACCTTCCCGCCAGAGCGGTACCTATTTATCTACTTGCACTTTGACATGCTTTCAAACTGCTAGGTTGGCAGGAGCAGGGACCAAGCAACGGGAGCTCACCCCGTCGCGGGGATTCAAACCGCTGACCTTCTGATCGGCAAGTCCTAGGCTCTGTGGTTTAACCCACAACACCACCCGCGTCCCTCTATTCAGTTTCTTAGGACCCTGATTTGTCAAAGCTAAGAAACTGAAGAGCTGAGCTGGATCAACAGTTGATTATGAGCACTAGAGCTCTTCTATCCCTTTGATCTTTCTCCCCCTCTTGTTGCCAGGGCTGAGAGAGACCATTATATGAATCCCTGGAAAGCCACTGCTGGTCAATGTGGACAATACTGAGATAGATGGACTCAATGGTCTGACTCCATGTAAGGCAGCTTCCTATGTTCCTAAATCTCCATTTCCATCTAAAGAGAGGGGCCATTAAGTCCACAGTCTGAAAGGACCTTCCTGCACCACTGCTTGCAGCGGTTCTCAACCTGTGGATCCCCGGATGTTGTTGGACTACAACTCCCATCATCCCTGAGCTCTGGCCTTGCTAGCTAGGGGTGATGGGAGTTGTAGTTCAACAACATCTGGGGACCCACAGGTTGAGAAAGGCTAGTTAGAGAATGTGGAAAGGCCTTCGAAATACAAAACCAAATGAAGTTTTCCTCAAAGGCAGGGGGGGGGGGAGAGGGGAAGGAGAGAATTGTGATTGTTCAGGGACTGATCTTAGAAAACAAGGACTAGGGACAACTGAAGTCCTTGCCAAAACCCTGCAAAAGCCAGTTATAGTCCCCGTTTATTGTAGATAAGTTGCTAAAGCTGAGAAAAGTGAGGCTATCTTCAAGCAAAGCCAGCCGAAGAGTGCCTTCCCCTTGGTATCAGTGTAGTGAGTACCCTGGTTCAGCCATGGCCAGATTCACAGCATGCCTTTAAAGCATGACTACACCACTTCAGCAGTGCTGGCTCCCTTCTAAGAAACCTGGGATCTGAGGTCTATAACAGTAGCTGAGAGTTGTTAGGAGACCCCATCCCAGTCCCTGTCCCAGAGCTACAGTGCCCAGAGAGGGTTAGCAATCAATCTCTCTCTTCCCAGAAAATTGTCAATTGTAGCTCTGCGGGGCAGGAACTCTCCAGAACTCAGTTCCGGCACCTCTCAGGTGGGCACCATTGCCATTCTAAGATAACAAGGGAGGTGCTCATGGTGAGTTCAGGCACCTCTTTTTTCTAGAAAAAAATAGCACTGGGTAATGCTAACAAGGGACGCGGGTGGCGCTGTGGGTAAAAGCCTCAGCGCCTAGGGCTTGCCGATCGAAAGGTCGGCGGTTCGAATCCCCGCGGCGGGGTGCGCTCCCGTTGCTCCTGGTCCCAGCGCCTGCCAACCTAGCAGTTCGAAAGCACCCCCGGGTGCAAGTAGATAAATAGGGACCGCTTACTGGCGGGAAGGTAAACGGCGTTTCCGTGTGCTGCGCTGGCTCGCCAGATGCAGCTTTGTCACGCTGGCCACGTGACCTGGAAGTGTCTCCGGACAGCGCTGGCCCTCGGCCTCTTGAGTGAGATGGGCGCACAACCCTAGAGTCTGTCAAGACTGGCCCGTACGGGCAGGGGTACCTTTACCTTTACCTTAATGCTAACAAAGTAACAATTTGCTACCTTTCATGGCACCCCAGATCTGTCACGAAGTGGCCACCATGCTTGGCCTCATAGGAGCCAACTCCTAAGGGCCAAGGTCCCTTCAGCCCCCCCCCCAATATTTTTGAGGACTGCCCCCCCCCCCAAAGCTGATGGGCATTGCCATTCAAATGGTGTGCATGTACCTTGTCTTGTGGTCAATTATGCGGGGTGGGGATTACCTCCCCCCCAAAAAAAATATATATATTTTAATCAAGTTGGCATCCCTGCTTGGCCTAAGAGTAGCTCCATCAGCTTGCAAGTTCATGGAGTCCGACGCAACTCAAAACAATTAATTGTGAAGCTATGCCACTGAGTCATACCGCTAGACTAATATGTGGATCAGAATGAAGCTTTCTGTGAGATTTCATAGTTCTTGGCTCGAAAAAAGAACTCCAAAGTGTATTTTTAAATAACGTACAGGAATAAATGTCTACTGTCAAGTAAAATACTTTCACAGCACGATTCTAGCCATATCTAATCAGGTAGGTTCCACTGAGTTCAGTGGGCTAAGTGTGCATAGAACCCCACAAATGCACATTTTAAGAGAAAATGCATCCAAAACATAATACTGAGATGTGAAATTTCCTAAGGTTTTTTAAATAAATAAATAAATAAATAAATAAATAAATAAATAATCACAGCTTATATCTTTATAAAACAATCCCACACACACACACACACACACAGAGAGAGAGAGAGAGAGAGAGAGAGAGAGAGAGAGAGAGAGAGAGAGATTTTGAAAGAAGATTAAAACAAAAACAAAAAAACACCAAACAATATATGGAAACAGGCTGGAAAGGATTTATGAGTGAAGACATGTAAAAGTGACGAGGTTCACAAATAGACTGCTCTATCCTAGTTAAGGGGGCCTTTGCTCAGTTATAAGACACAAAACTGGCTGACGCCAACAGATCATTGGCAGAGGATCTGCTTTGCAAGCAGATGGTCTCAGGTTCAAACCTTGGCATGTCCAAGTTGGACTGGGAGTAATGTCTCCTGCCTAAAACCTTGAAGAGACACTTCCAGCAAGTGCAGATGTTCCCTAGCCAGATGTTTCGATAGTCTGACTTCCTATGAAGTCCTATGACTTCCTATAGCCTCCTACGTTGGATTAACATGACTAGGAAGATCACCTCATAAATTCTGCCTCGTAATTTATAATGTGATTCTCACCTGAAGTTTGAAGGCACAAGTGTTTCTGGTGGCCGCGCTGAGAAGAATGAAGACCACGCAGACTAGTTGCAGTTTCATCTTCCTTTCTTGCAATGGGTCCTGTCCCTTTCTTTTCAATCACTTTTCTCTCTCTTTTTCCGGCTCCCAGGCTGTCACGATCTCTCTCTTGATCTCTCTCTCTGAAAGGCCTAGAATGTGTTATTCCCAAGCAAAGAAGAGGGCTACTTTTATAATGCCGGTGAGTCCCTCCTCAGCTTGGAATCAGCCAATCGCCTGTGTTCCAAGAAAGAACACGTTTGGATGAGATAACTCTTGAGCAAACAGGTCAATAGGCTTATCACATTTTATCAGAAACTCATATTCCACACACAGAGAGGAAGAGGGGGCCAAATTTCCTAACTGATGTAACTCGAGGTTGCTCCATGACACTTCACATCCTTATTTACGCCGGCATGTGCAGCTATTGCATGGATAAAGTCTGATGTACAACAACAGGATTGACACATTCTTTCATAATTTTTAATCTACCATCCTTTCTGGGGTTTCCCCGTGGATTACAACTGATTTACTGTAATTTTGTGGTGGGTTTTTTTCCTTTAAATTTTTTTAAAAAAACACAACTGGAAGCCAAAAATAGGAAAATGCAGCTTATGCACTATGACTTCCCCAAGTTTTGCAACACGCTTCCAGTCTGCGAAGAGAGGAAGTTTCACAGAAGGGGAGAATGGTTTAAGAAACAAATCGGGAATGCAATCGCCACCACAGGAATACTTCGAATGGAAGACATTACTGATCACTAAAACCTAGTTCTACGGCAGAGCCCATAACAGACATAGGAAGAACACAATTCGGATTCGGATTTCTGAAGTCTATGCACCTTGACAGATTTCAATGCAAATTGATTTCAGCTCAATGAACTAGCTGCTGGTGTCAATCTATTTAAGATCTGGTTTACGGTGCAATTGTGAAATCGGATCCAATTCATTGAGCATCATCTACAATTCAATTGGGCTGTGAATTCTCAGAAATTAAAGAAAGAAGAGAACAATGACATTCTTAAATTATTTGCTGCACCTTTAGTTCTGGATAATTTTGTGCCACCAAAGGAGTTACTGTGTTTGCTATTTTGAATCACAGAAGTTTAAAATAAATAAATAATCATTACCCCCACTTTTTTAGTTAATGAAAATGACCAATTAGCTGCCAGTGAAGGAAAAAAGGAACAGTGAAAGTGCAAAACATGAGTGTAAAAGCTATTTAATTAAAAGTATCAAAATCCCAGGAATTTTGAACAGATATTGGAAAATCTGAGGAAATCTTTAAAAACAGCAAACAGTAAAATAATAATAATAATAATAATAATAATAATAATAATAATAATAATAATAATAAATGGCTATATTGAAAACTTAAAACTATAGTGTATTCACATATCCTTTCAAAGTTTTTGAGTTTGTCCATGTTCCAAAAGTTGCAAAGCCCTCATAACTTATAGGGACTGGAAATCAAATAATCTGTTGTTTCAAATCCAGTCAGAATGAGAATTAAAACGCATAGGTTTTATGTTACACATCAAGGATGTCCCTGTGAGCCAAACAGAATTTGCAGGGGAACATTCCCAAGCAAATTATCTCAGTTTGAATTTGTATGCATCATATTCCTATTTTATACTCCCCCTCCTCAGTCTTCCTAACAATAATTATTAATATTTTAATAACTGGTTTTATAGTGCCCCTCAATCATATTCCCAGTACAGTTTACAAAAAGAAAAGAATGATAATTATAATTGTGGTTCTGCTGCTGCTGCTGCTACCACCACTACAGCTAAAGATAGTAAGGAGGGGAAATAAATCTGCAAGAAATTCTCAATTATGAATTTTATTTTATTTTAAAAAGAAGCAAATATTGGGTTTGGTAAGCCAGTAATTTACAGCATTCACCCATGCAAGCTTTTCTTTTTTCTTTTTAAGGTATTAATCAAAGCTGAATTTCAAATGCTAAATCTGCCAACACTCAAAATTTCAGAAGTCAGATATGAACCCCACGACTGTGCAAATTTTCAATGGGTAGAAAATTTCCCTTTCAACCCTACTTATTCAGACAACTTCTGTAAATGTGTCCTGTTAGTTTGATGCCTGCTTCATAAATTGAAACTTGTCAACAGATTAAAGAATTCTAGTTAATTGACAATCTTACTCATTCCATTTGTTCAATTTATATATATCTGCAGATTGCCAAAACCACAATGTCTGTGTCTTTTTGTGACGCCTTTTACCTTGTCCACTGGAGCACATACCCCAAAGGGGGAAGATAGAGGAGTCAAAGAACACCAGGGTGTGGTTCACGGAGAAAGAGTTTATTCAGTTCTGCGCAGAGACGGCCAGCGGAATCGCTTCCAAAGGCTGGCCGCGTTTACAGCAAACAGGCAAGCACTTTTATACCCTTCTCATTATCCCATCCCTCAGGTCATCCCACCTCCATCATCCAGTCACATAACGCCTTTTCATTTATTCCCTTATATGGCTCGCCCAATGTTCTGTTGGCATTTTCTCATTGGTTCCTGCTTCTTCCTCTTCCACACTTGCTCCCTTAAGCATGACTCATCCTTAAGCTCGACTCATGCTTAAGCATGACTCATCCTTAAGCTTGACTCATGCAACATACTTGCATAACTTGTTTCCTCCTTCACTCTCAACCCCTCCCTGTTCTTTCCCCATAACTGCCAAGGGTGTAGTCTTCACAAGGTCCCTTTTACATCCTAGTATCCTTCATTCCTTCCTCTTCTTGTGGACAGCCTTCGGGCTCGTCCATAGGGATGGGGTGATATTCACGCATCAAAGCTATAACACGAGGTCCCATCATGCGGGACACCATTTTCTGCATCATATTTTGCAAGCATTGCACCAAGCAAGGAATACAGAAGCAAAGGAGAAGCAAGATGAGCAAAGGTCCCATAAACATAGCAAAAAGTCCCCGGAGCCAACCTGTTGGGAGAAAGTTGTTTAACCAAGACATATCCCAACCTTCCCAAGTCTGTACAGGAATGTGGGCTACTTTTTCAATGCTGGCTGCCAGGTTGCGGATAGCTTCACCATGATCTGAAATATTGAAGCAGCATGCTCCACCAGTTAGGTTGAGGGCAGCACAAAATCCTCCTTGTTTGGCCAGAATAAAGTCTAGCCCCAATCGCAACTGGAGGACAGCAATGCGAGTTTCATCTAGCTGGGTGGCTATGAGACGGAGAGTGGTGGCCGTGGCATTAGCCACAATTCCCACCACTGCCTGGAGTCGAATGATTCGATTAAGGTTGTAAATTGGCTCCCTGGCCCCTGCTACAAGCTCATCAGGGTTCCAAGAGGCCGGGTCATAATAGGCTATTATCCGCTCAGGTGGCCATTCGTTTTCTCCCCACTTCTGGCTGCTCCCCCCTGCCACAGAAGAAATGACCCCAGTGCTCCTTCGCCTACGCGTAAGGCATCCAAACGTAGAAGGTCTGGGTAGAATCCACATTGGTGGAAGCAAATAGGCCGGGAAACATACCCCGAACCCCCCCCCCCCCGGGAGCTCATGATAGGCTCGAGTCCCACAGACCCAGTACATGTCCCGTTTTGATAGGGTGACCATGTGGCCAACACTGGAGGTCTTCCGGATGGTTCTGCGGCGAAGGAGATGGAGATCACGACAGACACCATTACACCCTGAGTTGTCATGCGGGGCACAAATACAATCACAAGAGGATCGTCCAACATAATGAGTGGCGTTGACGTATGTGTTTTGCATTTGGGCTAGGGATGCAGCCCTGGTCTGGTTGATGCAAAGCCAACCCTTAATTCTGTACACACGAAGGGGAATGGAGGTGTTCCACCATGGGGGCCACAATTGTGCATCCGTGGCATTGGCTGTTTGCTGAATTGTGGTTGCGTTAAGGGGGAGGGGTAATAGGGGAATTCCCCCTGCAGCATCCGTTGGTCCCAAAGTGCAAACGGAGCAATTAGTTTCGTTTGCGGCATGGGCTACCATTTCTGCCAGTTGTAACCACCTATTGTAGGGGTTATGAGCTCCCCATGTAGAATCATAGAACCATAGAGTTGGAAGAGACCACAAGGGCCATCGAGTCCAACCCCCTGCCAAGCAGGAAACACCATCAGAGCACTCCTGACATATGGTTGTCAAGCCTCTGCTTAAAGACCTCCAAAGAAGGAGACTCCACCACACTCCTTGGCAGCAAATTCCACTGTCAAACAGCTCTTACTGTCAGGAAGTTCTTCCTAATGTTTAGGTGGAATCTTCTTTCTTGTAGTTTGGATCCATTGCTCCGTGTCCGCTTCTCTGGAGCAGCAGAAAACAACTTTTCTCACTCCTCTATGTGACATCCTTTTATATATTTGAACATGGCTATCATATCACCCCTCAACCTCCTCTTCTCCAGGCTAAACATGCCCAGCTCCCTTAGCCGTTCCTCATAAGGCATCGTTTCCAGGCCTTTGACCATTTTGGTTGTCCTTCTCTGGACACGTTCCAGTTTGTCAGTGTCCTTCTTGAACTGTGGTGCCCAGAACTGGACACAGTACTCCAGGTGAGGTCTGACCAGAGCAGAATACAGTGGCACTATTACTTCCCTTGATCTAGATGCTATACTCCTATTGATGCAGCCCAGAATTGCATTGGCTTTTTTAGCTGCCGCGTCACACTGTTGGCTCATGTCAAGTTTGTGGTCAACCAAGACTCCTAGATCCTTTTCACATGTACTGCTCTCAAGCCAGGTGTCCCCCATCTTGTATTTGTGCCTCTCATTTTTTTTGCCCAAGTGCAATACTTTACATTTCTCCCTGTTAAAATTCATCTTGTTTGTTTTTGCCCAGTTCTCTAATCTGTCAAGGTCGTTTTGAAGTGTGATCCTGTCCTCTGGGGTGTTAGCCACCCCTCCCAGTTTGGTGTCATCTGCAAATTTGATCAGGATGCCCTTGAGTCCATCATCCAAGTCGTTGATAAAGATGTTGAATAAGACCGGGCCCAAGACAGAACCCTGTGGCACCCCACTAGTCTCTCTTCTCCAGGATGAAGAGGAACCATTGATGAGCACCCTTTGGGTTCGGTCAGCCAGCCAGTTACAAATCCACTGAGTGGTAGCATAGTCAAGACCGCATTTTACCAGCTTCTTTACAAGAATATCATGGGGCACCTTGTCAAATGCCTTGCTGAAATCAAGGTAGGCTACATCCCCTGCATTCCCTTCATCTACCAGGCTTGTAATTCTGTCAAAAAACGAGATCAGGTTAGTCTGACATGACTTATTTTTCAGAAATCCATGCTGACTATTGGTGATCACAGCATTCCTTTCTAGGTGCTCACAGACTGTTTGCTTAATGATCTGCTCCAGAATCTTCCCTGGTATTGATGTCAGACTGACTGGGCGGTAATTATTTGGGTCCTCTCTTTTCCCCTTTTTGAAAATAGGGACAACATTTGCCCTCCTCCAGTCTGCCGGGACTTCGCCTGTTCTCCAGGAATTCTCAAAGAAGACTGCCAGTGGTTCTGAGATCACATCTGCCAGTTCTTTTAATACTCTTGGATGCAGTTCATCTGGCCCTGGAGACTTGAATACATCTAAACTAGCCAAGTATTCATGTACTATCTCCTTAGTTATTCTGGGCTGTGTTTCCTTTGCTGAATCATTTGCTCCAAATTCTTCAGGTCGGGCATTGTTTTCTTTATCGGAGAAGACTGAGGCAAAGAAGGCATTGAGGAGTTCAGCCCTTTCTGTGTCCCCTGTTTGCATTTCACCATCTTCTCCTCTGAGTGACCCCACTGTTTCTTTGTTCTTCCTTTTGCTACGAACATACCCATAAAAGCCTTTTTTGTTGCTTTTAACCTCTCTAGCAAGCCTGAGTTCATTCTGTGCTTTAGCTTTTCTGACTTTGTGTCTACACGTGCTGGCTATTTGTTTGAATTCCTCTTTGGTGGTTTCCCCCCTTTTCCATTTTTTGTACACATCCTTTTTTAATCTTAACTCAGTTAAAAGTTCTTTAGATAGCCACCCTGGCTTCTTTAGGCACCTTCCATGTTTCCGTCTCATTGGTATTGCCTGACGTTGTGCTTTTACTATCTCCCTCTTAACAAACTCCCAGCCATCATGAACTCCCTTTCCTTTTAGTATTACTGTCCATGGGATCTCACCCAGCACTTCCCTAAGTTTTATGAAGTCGGCTTTCTTAAAGTCAAGAAATTGAGTCCTAGTATGCTTGGCTGCTCCTTTCCGCTGTATAGTAAACTTCAGAAGAGCATGATCACTCGCGCCTAATGATCCTTCCACTTCTACCCCACTAACCAGGTCATCAACATTGGTTAGGACCAGATCTAAAATGGCTGTTCCTCTTGTTGCTTCTCCCACTTTCTGGACAATGAAGTTGTCTGCAAGGCCAGTGAGGAATCTGTTTGACCTTATGCTCTTGGCTGAGTTTGACATCCAACAAATATCTGGGTAATTGAAGTCCCCCATTACTACTATCTCCCTTCCTTTTGCATGCTTGGCCATCTGTTCCAGGAAGGCATCATCTATGTCCTCCGTTTGGCTTGGGGATCTATAGTAAACTCCCACAATGAGGTCACTGTTATTCTTCTCTCCCTTAATTTTGACCCAAATGCTCTCACTTTGGCTTTGAGGTTCTAAATATTGGATCTCTTCACAGGTATACACATCCCTGACATATAACGCCACTCCTCCTCCTTTCTTGTCTGGTCTGTTTCTCTGAAATAGATTGTATCCCTCCATTATTACATTCCAATCGTGGGACTTATCCCACCAGGTTTCAGTGATGCCTATTATGTCATATTTAGTTTGCTGTACCAAGAGCTCAAGCTCATCTTGTTTATTTCCCATGCTTTGCGCATTAGTGTACAGAAATGTGACCATGAGGCGGGTAGCATTATTCAGGGAGTTTAGATTCATGGGCAACTGCAGGGTGTAGGGGATCAAAAACAACAATGAGATCAAGTTGGGGTCGAGCATATACATTATGACCCCAAAAGAGTGCTCTGTGGTGGTAACAAGAGATTACCAAACCCAGGACAATACCCAAAATAGCCAATAGAAGGACCCACCAAGAGAAAAACATCGAATCCCCAAACCTTAAAAGGGTGGCCTAGCCTGGGGCACTGAGCGGGGTATCTGAGGGGTGCGGGACAACCCTGCAGAGGGGTACAAAACACAAAATCGAGAAGGGGGATCTCGGGAACGAATGAGGGATCCTGAGAGGGTGCGCTGATCTATAGAAAACGTGCCACACAAATATCCTCTCGGGGCAATGTGAGGTTCCAAAGGGACCCAGCGTATAGAAATGTTAGGCACTGGTGTAAGACTCCCTCCCATTGACCTATATTGTCTCTCCCTGTTACAGATGTTAGGATGATCCTGATGGCTTCTTCAGCCGTGCGTAGAGGTGTCAGCTTCTGGAGTGACACCAGCGGGGCGGTCGTCTACTGGACGCCTGGAGATGGTCAGCCGGAGAGGGTCTTGAGGGTTAGGAGACACAGTCCAGTCAGATGCTGCCCTTTTCACGCGAGTGTGGTGGACCCAAGGGGTGATGCCAGCAACCTTCACAGCGGTGGGTGTGGAGAGAAGCACAGTATAGGGTCCCTTCCAGCAGGGCTTTAGCGGAGTCTGGGCCCAGTCTTTCACCCACACCTCATCACCTGGTTTGAAACGGTGCAGGGGCTTGACCAAGATGCAAGGGGTTCGAGCCTGGGTCCACCTGTTAAGAGAAAGGAGAACTCGGGAGAGTGACTGTACATAATTATCCATCTCAACATCCTGGACAGGGGTAGGGGAAATCATGCGTACATATGGGACAGGTCTCCCAAACATTAATTCAAAAGGAGAAAAGTGAGTTCGTTTGGATGGAAGACTGCGGACCCGGAGCAGGGCAAGGGGTAACATAGCTACCCAATTGGATCCAGTCTCTTGAGTTAGTTTAGCCAATTGATTCTTCAAGGTCCTATTCATGCGCTCCACCTTTCCAGAGCTCTGGGGCCGATAGGCCGTGTGTAGTTTCCAATTTATTTGCAACACCTTTGCCAGTTCTTGTAGAATTTTGTGCACAAATTTTGAGCGGGGCAAGCCATAGCGGGGAATGATTTCCCGCAGCAGGCATCTAGTAACTTCAGATGACCGCTCAGTCCTGGTGGGCCATGCCTCAACCCATCCCGTGTAGGTACATACAGCCACGAGGAGGTAGCGGTACAGTCCACAACGGGACAATTCGGTGAAGTCCACAACGAGGTCTTCCATGGGCGCCATTCCGCAATGTTGGACACCGGGAGGGGGCAGCGGGCCAGTTCTGGGGTTATTTTTCTGGCAGAGGATGCACCTCCTGGAGGCTTGCGCAGCCAGTTGATAAAGGTTGGCGATGTAAAAGCACCTTTCAAGTTGCTTGGCAGTAGCATCTGGTCCCACATGTGAAGAATCGTGATATCGCTGAATAACCTGCCGGGACAAAGATTCTGGTATCCAGACTCGATCATCAGGGGTGAGGTACCATCCTTTCTTGGAGATGTCCAGCCCTTCGGCTTCCGCTGTCGATGTTTCCTGAGCAGTATACTGTGGTTTTAGGCCAGGGTCCAGGATTTGCTCAGGCACCAAGGATCTAATGAGAGGCACCGAGGCCGGTTTCCGGGCTGCTTCTCTCGCTATTCTATCAGCTAGGCGGTTTCCCCGGGCCTCCTCGCTGGGTCCCGTCCGATGTCCATAGCAATGTACCACAGCCACTTGGTTCGGTGCCCATACTGCATCCAGAAGATCCATAAGTGCCTGAGGGTGTGCTACTTGGCCTCCCTTTGAGGTAAGCAATCCACGTTTTTTCCAAAGGGCCCCATGGGCATGCAAATTGAGAAAGGCATACTTAGAGTCAGTATAGATGTTAATATTCCCCCCCTCAGCTAAGCACAAGGCACGGGTCAGTGCAGTTATTTCTGCCAGCTGGGCTGAGGTCCCAGGTGGGAGTGGGCGGGCCTCGATTACTTCCTCTTCAAGAGCCACAATTGCATATCCTGCTCTCCGCTGCTTTCAGCAAATGGAGAGTGACATCTAACTGCTTTTCATAGGGCTTCACATACTCCTTCACTCTCCTCCTCTGTTTTTCTGTCCACAATTTACCCTTGGTAGTCAGGGCAGCCAGTCCCCTTCGGAAGCCCTCATCATCTTCCTCCCCTGACGCATCATCTTTAGAGGGTCCCGGGATACTAGAGTCTAGAGCAGGATCAAGATTAGCTGGTGGCAGGGTGGGTTGTCCCGGGACTGGATCAGCCGGATCCGGTGGTGGCGGGGCTGGTGCCATTGGTGGGGCATATGGTGGAGGCGGTCTTATAATGCCCCCTCCTCTTCTTCTGGGTCTGGTACTACTGGTTGAGCGGCCTGACACCAGACACTACACAATTTTACTTGGGGTGGAACTGTCCGGCATGCTCTCAGCCAAGGGGGATTTTTATCCACATTCGTTTTCCAAGTAGAAATATATGGCACTTGGTCAGGATGATTCTTGACTATATTCTGCCACAAAGGATTTATTAACTGTTCGTCAAAAGTCCCTTCGGAGGGCCCTGGGTTGGCCAATCCACTTCACAAAGGATCCTTAATCTTTCTTTCTTCAATTTGAAGCCCCAATCGTCATCCTTTGTGACGGCTTTCCAGTTGTTTAAGAATCATTGCAACGGGGTGCATTTGCTGCTACCCGTTCCCATATCGCCAAGATACTCCGCTCCTAGTCCAATAAACACACACTCTCCAACCTTCGCACCCTGTCAGTGGCCCGGACGAGCTCGCGCTGCCGAGAACCGCACTTCAAGGGTCGCACGTGGCTTGGCCGGAAAATTAGAAAATACAATTTAATAAATAAGACTTACTGTTTATAATGAAAAGTAAAGGGCAACTTTGCCGTTCTCTTTTGCACTAAACAAAAAAAATCAAGATATAGAGAAGCATGCACTTAATTTGCAACTCCAAATAATCAACTACAGCTTCAGTTGGCTAATAATATTGTTAATTATTTTCACCATATACAGCACAATTCATTCTGAAATCTTGTCTAGCATTCATAAATTCTGACTGTTCGTTTTAGTGTCACAACTCTGCTGAGTTCTTTTGCAAGACTGATGGCAAAGATTGTCCTTAGAACTGATTTGACTTCAGTCACTGAATATTTCTTGTGTTGTTTTTTTAATCCATACCAAAATCAGTGCAGGTAGTTGTAGTTATTTTTATTCTCTATTTTAAGTTTCTAAATAATAGTAGAAGCAGAAATGAATCAAGTTGTGCTGAGCTCAGGCAAGATTTTATGGATTTAGTAAATTATATAAATGAAGTTTTCAATTTGTTTGGGTCCCAGAACAAAATGCTGAAGCAATAATTATTTAGATAACACACAACTAAATTTATTAGTACTCATTTATTTTGGTGTTGTAAATATGCTGATCATAAGTTTAAGTTGTTCCATGTTCATTCCCAGAATCTTTTTATACAAAATTTTCCATTACTTCTGGGGTTTTTTTTTTCTGAATGAGATTTGTTACTTTTAAAAATCATTATCCCCGAATCTGTCTGGATAGCTGAGATGCAGATAATTCAATTCCTAATGGCCATAGATTTGGAATACTTTTTGCTCTCCTTGCCAGTCTCACTTACATCCAGAGAAGAATAATTTTTTTTATTATTTCTCTGTGCCTTAGGCCGTCATCCTATAATACGTCTACCTGCAAGCAAGCCTTATTTAACAGAACGGAACTGACTTCTGGTGAGCATGTATAGGATTGTGTGGTTACAGCAAAACGTTGGAACTCAGCCAGTATCCTTAGAAATTATTTAGTTTGCACTTTAGGAATATTTAAATTTATCTCAGTCCGGATTTGGGCGTATGTCACGAGGAACCTAAGTTAACAGAACTTACAACTAATAGCAGTCTGAGGTTGTTGTCATTTGTGTAGGTGGGCTTGTTAAAAAAAAAAAGAGAGGCTATAAATCCATAAGTATATATATTTTAATTGTCTATCATTCATTCGTATATAAATCTAGAACACAGTAGTATAATACTGTAGAGTGGTATCTTGGTTCTCAAACGCCTTGGTACTCAAACAACTTAGAACCCAAACACTGCAAACCCAGAAGTAAGTGTTCTGGTTTGCAAACTTTTTTCAGAAGCTGAACGTGCTCCGTTTTGAGTGTTACACTGAGGTCTGTCTGTTTTTGCTATTTATTTTGAGTTTTTGCAGCTCTTTTTTTATGACTGTGCGGAACCCAGTTCAGCTACTGATTGATTGATTGATTGTGTGACTGCAGTACATTGTTTATTGCTTTCATTTTATGGATCAATGGTCTCGTTAGATAGTAAAATTCATGTTTAATTGCTGTTTTAGGTGTTGTTTTTAAAAGTCTGGAACGGATTAATCCATTTTGCATGACTTTCTATGGGAGAGCGCGCCTTGGTTTTGGAATGCTTTGGTTTTGGAACGGACTTCCGGAACAGATAAAGTTTGAGAACCAAGGTACCGCTGTATATGAAATTTTTGATTTCTGTTTGCCTCTTGACCTGTTACTATTTTTGTAAGATGTCTGAATAGCATTATGATGATACGCTTCACTGGTTGCTAATAATAATAATAATAATTTATTATTTGTACCCCGCCCATCTGGCTGGGTTTCCCCAGCCACTCTGGGCGGCTTCCATAAAAACCAAAGATACAGTAAAATATCACAGATTAAAAACTTCCCTGAACAGGGCTGCCTTAAGATGCCTTCTGATGCCTTGCTAGGTTCATAGTTGACAGATATTAAAAATCATGGATTTCTTTCTTTCTTTTTCTTTCTTTCTTTCTTTCTTTCTTTCTTTCTTTCTTTCTTTCTTTCTTTCGAAAATGAAGCCAAATTAAACAGATACAAAAGGTGAGTTATTAATATAGCAGGCTTAGAGCAGCTCAATAACACACACACACACACAGAGAGAGAGAGAGAGAGAGAGAGAGAGAGAGAGATGAATTGCAGAGCTGGAATATGTATTTAATAGGGTTTCCGTATTATGTTTATCTTTATAAGATTTTCAATCAATATAAAGGGGGGGGGGAAATCCTGATAAAAATAATGTAATGAAATAACTTTTTTTAAAATAGTAAAGGCGGAGCAACACAAACTATGGGGACCTGTCATAAGTTGTGCCTGCCAGATATATGCTAGTTTAAAATACACTCTATCCAAATCCTCTCCAGCCTGTTGTTTCTGGGATTTGGATTTTAAAAAGTATAGGTTCTCAGGAGGTTAGTGAAAGCAACTGAACTGCATTCCTTTCTTATGTATTGATTTAAATAGAAAAGAAAGGGATATTAGATACTTTTATTTAAGGAATACAAAGGCTGAATTAGTATTTAAATTATAATAAAATATTTGTGTCCCTTCCAATATTCATCCTAGACCCATTGAAAATAATGGACGTGTCTAACCTGGGTCAATTCACTTCACTGTTTCTGCTCTGGGTGTAGCTTGGTTGGATACAACCCTTAGCTATTACAAGATTTTCATGTAAATGATAAAATGTGGATCAAGTTTAGCTACCATTAATTTATTATATGAACTCAAATACGAATCTGATTATATTTTTGCAAAGGACACAACTTATATCCGTGCCATTTCTGAATGTGCTGGTTGTTGCAAATTGTTTATTAACTATGTCCTTTATTGACTGAGGCTGTACTGACTTACACACAGAATTCAGAAGGAGCTATTTCTGCAAAGACATGCATTGGATTGTACTATTAGAACTGTTGCTGCTGTTGTTTAATTAGTGCTTTAAAAAAAAACAACTCTTAGGAGATGGAATCGGTGCATTTAGAATTTATTTGCTGCATTAATCAATATGGCAAAACCTCCCAAATTCCATCAATTTCAGAAGGATATAAAAATAATAATAGAGAAGCATTCTTTATTAAATTATTTTTCAAGAAGCTATCATAGAAATTGAATTAATCGATTTATTCAGTTAGGCTTTGTAAATGATTAAAACAATAATTAGATAAGGCATAACTATATGTTTAATTGGCATCTCCTGATTTACCCATTTATTTTTGGTGTTATCAATATGCTGATCATGTTTAAGTTTTCTCAAATTCATTCTCAGTTTTTTATATGTAATATTTTCATAAACACCCCACCCCCATTTTAATTGCCCTGGAAGCTACATTTTAACATTCTTCAAAAATAAATCAGCCAATTTGCATCTTAGAGCAATTAGTTAAATTGTGCACAAAGATAAACAGATAAACTGATTTGAGCCTGTGATGGGATTATTGTCAAATGCACTTCATTTATGTGTTTAAAAACACAAATCTGAAAAGCTCCATATGAGTAACATCAATATATTAGAAAAGCAGAATCGTAACTAAAAATACTTCCATCTAGCAATTCAGCAACTTCCATTTAGGATTTGAGAATGTAAATCCAGGGCACTTTGATGAGCTTTCAATGGAATTTAATTCAGGCTAGTTTGTAACAATGCTAATGCTGTTGTTGTTGTTGTTGTTATGCTTTAATATTTGATCTGGATTTTCTGCTAAATGCAAATTGCCTTGAATATCATTTGAATGAAAGACAGGATGCAAAACTTTGAAATGAAGAGAAAATCCAGCCAAAATTAAACATTTATAAATCCATTTGATTTCAATGGGGAAACTAAGCATTTATTTAAGACTGCAGTCCAAAACCCAGTGAATGAGGAGTAATGCCATTCCCAGGCCAAGTCATGTATATAAAAATGCAGATATTAGGCAAAAAATTGTCCAAACAGGCACATGTATATTGCTAAAAATGATATACAAAAAGGCCATATATTAGGTAAGTTTGCTATGCAAAAATGTGCATATTAGGCAAAACGGCATACTAAAATACTTATGTTTAGGATAAATTCGATGAACTGTCACGCGAACTTTGAAAAATTGCAAACAGATGTGAAAATACGGGGAGCTGAACTTAAGACTGGAAATTTGAAATTGACAGATTCACCTGTTGACGTTTTTCAGCTACAGAAAAATCCATACACGGATGAGTTTGCTGTTAGTGTGCAGAATGACAAGCTCCGATGTACTATCTGCATGTGTGTTAACAGGGGAAAAATCTCCCCCTGGCCCCGGTGCTCTGAGTTCAGTGACAGACGTTCCCCTTCCAGGCAGAGAGAGGGGTCTGCCTTGAGCCGAGATGCCACCCTCTTGGCTGAACGTGTTTGCTCAGAGCCCAGAGGAGACAAGTTTGTTTGCCATTTCTCCACTTTGCTTGCATCCCTAGCGGGATTTGGCCGGGCTCCAGCCGACCTGGCTCCTCTGCGTCGGCCAAGTGCAGACCCAAAGGCGCCAGGCAGCACACCTTCCTTTCCACGCAGTCTGCCCAGGACCAGCGGCCTTGGGGAAATCGCTTCCCAGCAGCCCTCTCTGAGCTGAGGACAAGGGAAAGGGCCACAGTCAGAGCGCAGGAGATGCACAATGAGAGAGAATATGGTGCCATTATTGGCATAAGCCCTGTTTATGCCCTTGAGCTCCTGGGAGCAAGGGGGGGGGAGGATAAAAATGAAATGTGCATCCCATCTACTAATATATACCCTCCAACATTTCTCTGATGAAAATAGGGACGTCCCATTCAATATATATATAAAATATAGATTACTATTTATACCCCACCCATCTGTATAAATCTGTATTTATACCCCACCTATTTATACCCCACCCATTATATAAATATATATATAAATTACTATTTATACCCCACCCATCTGACTGGGTTGCCACTCGGGGCAGCTTCCAACATACATACCTTGGTTCTCAAACGCCTTGGTACTCAAACAACTTGGAACCCAAACACTGCAAACCCGGAAGTGTTCCAGTTTGGGAACTTTTTTGGGAAGCTGAACTTGCTCCGTTTTGAGTGTTACGCTTCCGATTTAGTGTTACACTGAGGTCTGTCTGTTTTTGCTATTTATTTTGCATTTTTGTTTTTGCGGCTCTTTTTGTTTTGTTTTTGTGACTGTGCAGAACCCAGTTCAGCTACTGATCGACTGATTGTGTGACTGAAGTACATTGTTCATTGCTTTCATTTTAAGGAGCAATGGTCTCATTAGAGAGTAAAATTCTTGTTAAATTGCTGTTTTAGCGGTTGTTTTTAAAAGTCTGGAACAGGCTAATCCATTTTGCATTACTTTCTATGGGAAAGCGCACCTTGGTTTTGGAATGCTTTGGTTTTGGAGCGGACTTCCGGAACAGATTAAGTTTGAGAACCAAGGTAACACTGTATATAAAAACATGATAAAACATTAAACATTAAAAACTTCCCTATAGAGGGCTGCCTTCAGATAACTCAGGGTCGGATAATTCCATACCCTCCAGCGTTTCACTGATGAAAATAGGGATGTCCTAAGGAAAAGCAGGACATTCTAGTATCAAACCAGAAACTGGGACGGCTTCTGTAAATCTGGGGCATCTCTGGAAAATAGGGACCTTTGGAGGGTCTGCTAATATCCAACATATTATCAGAGCGTGCATCCTGTAGCCAAAAATGACACACCCTGTGCATAAGAGTAGAGTTTAGGGATCTGCATAAAGTTTTGAAGAGGTGCCATTGTTTTGGAGAAAAGAACCCACTAAGTTGGTGGCAGGACTCTAAAACAGCCCAGTGAGGACTGAGCATGCTCAGTGACCACAGATGATGAATGTGATGTCCACTACTATGTGCAAATGTTGTCAACAAGGGACCTGCCATCAGGCTTCCACCCTAACTCCATCCTAACAAAAACAAGCCTGTGATGGGTGTCCTGTTCATAACCTAATTTATTAATTGTGGCAATCTATGCATTCCTACTCAGAACTGAGTCCCAGTTGAGCCCAATGGTACTTACTTCCAGGGGGTGGCTGAATATGCTGATGTCAGTTTTTCTCAGTTTCTAATTTTCCTAATCTTAAATTGGTTCTCTGGATTTCTACAAGGCTTTGCAATTTTCTTTTTTAAGTCCTGAAATTTCATCAGCGTTTAGTGTGAATTTATCACAAAAGGAAAGCAGTGCCTAACTTGGCGGTAACAGAATAAACGATACAAGGAGGGAACTGAAGCTAAAGATAGGAAGAGAGGTGGTAAGGAAATGCCTGGATACTTAAAAGGAATTGAAATCTACAGGACCTGATGCGCTGCACCCAAGAGCACTAAAGGAGCTTGCAAATGTGATCTCAGAGCCTCTGTCTATATATTCTTTGAGACTTTGTGGAGAACAGGCACAATACTAAGTTGGATGGATCAACGGTAAGACTCCTTGAAGTCAGGGGGGCAGCCCCTTGTGTCCAAATTTCCCTCCCCCAATCTAGAGCCAGAAAGCAAAATTGCCTTGCCTTCAGATCACACGGCTGTGAAGGATGTGGGAGGAAACTGGCTATTCTTATTTGGTGCACTTGCTCTTCTTTCACTGTCATTTCCCCCAATTTCTGCAAACCCCAAGTCTCAACATAAGCAATGCTTTCCTTTCCTTCCCTTCTTAGGGGTCATCAGTTATGTGCACCATTCCCTCCAGACTGTCAGCATGTTTTGCAGGTGCGATTCAAAGCACATACATGGAAATTCTGTCTGCAAACACACCATGCGTTTATAAAGTGTGCCCTCTCCCAAATAATCCCGGGAGCTGTAGTTTATTGTTGGAAGCTTCCTAGAATGCCTGGGGCAACTCAGTCAGCTGGGCGGGGTACAAATATTATTACCATTATTGAAATGATAGCTCTGCAAGGGGTAAGCTACAGCTCCCAGGATTCTGGAGGCATGTATGTGTGTGCTTTAACTGTGTGATGTGAACACAACCTTGAGCCTGTGCAATCAAAGCAGATTAAAGAGTGCTGCCACTCAAGCACAATAAATCCACTTTTTTTAAAAAAAAGGGTTTTTGACAGCTAGGAAAGAGATGGAAAAATGCACTGAATAACGTGGAATGAATGAATGATTGACAAGAAGATATATAATTACCCTGCAAGGAAATCAGGATGGATTCTCAATGTCATATGACCTCCCTGCAAACCAATGTGTAGGGAGTTGTAGTTGTTAGCATGTTGGCCTAAGTTGAAATCTCCACTAGGCCAGGGAGCTCACTGGTGACCTAGTCCCTTCCTCTTAAGCCTAACCAACTTCACAGGGGATGGAATGCCATATATCCCACCCTTGAGGTCCCTGGAGGAAAAGGTGAGTTATAAATGCAAAGGACAGATAAAGCAAATAAAATCAGAACAAATGCCCAAGACAGACCAGATATAACCTGATCTCTACGAAAGCTTTGTGTCAGCAAATGAGGATGATGCTCAGTAAATAAATGGGTCATGTGGAGGAGCCTTTAGATTTTGTTTTTTGGGGTGTGTGTGTTGTGGGTAGGGGTGAGGCTGTACCGTATTTACTCGAGCCTGATGCGCCATCGAATCTAATGCACGCCTCAATTTTCAGAACTTCGAAACCCAAAGAAGCATTTGCTGGCGAGTGTGCCATCGAATCTAATGCACACCTTAATTTTTGCAATGTAATTTGGTCAAAAAAAGGTAAGCATTAGGTTCGAGGAGATACGGCAATTCCTGGATTCAGCAATGGTTCGGTTGTTGGAATAGCCAGGCCAGTGTCTTGGTAATGGCCTAAGTTGTTAGGGTAACAAAGGAAGTGGCTATGTGCCAGATGGCAAACAATTGGTGCAGTCTCCCTCAACTGGCTGGTAGTCTGGAGGAGAAATGCAAGAGTTGAGAGCTGTGCGTGAGCTGAGCTTGGAGCAGGCTGCAGGCAGAAGCCTGAGACATGCTTGAATCCAAGGCTGTGGCTATGGGAGAGGCAAGACCTTTCTGGGGTGCTCGAGCTGTGAGCCCCTTTGTGGGCTCAGGTTGTACATATGTATAAACAAGCTATATATCTTAAAGTCTCCGCTGTCCCTCACCCTGAGGAAACTGAACCCTGGGGAAGTACTCTCGCAGACTGTTTATTCCAAACCCTGCGGGCTGACAGGACTCTTTTCGCCTCTCACTCTTTAGCCATCTCGGGGAGACTTGCCCTAGGTACCCCATGTTCCCTGCACTGTGGGATCCTTTGGAGAATCTTCTCTCTAGGGACCCAGATCTAAAACCATTTGCCAAACTGCAGGTCAGAGGACACCACTGCATGATGCTCAATCTGCAAACAAGCCAGAGAGCGTTGCAACATAACCCTGTTTGCCCTCCTGGCATCGCCCTCTCCCCCCTCCCGCTCCTAAATTCTGGGACACGGACAGCAACAGCAAGATCACAGGTTACGAGTGGCGACAGGCACAGAAACGGACAGGCGACAGGCAGGCTGGCCAAGCGGCTTGCAAGCTCCACCATTCCCCTGGGCAAGCTGTCCTGCTGCGCCCTACGCAGGGCAGGGATGTCAACAAACTTGTTGTCAGAGCAGCTCAAGGCTGCTGCTACTACAGGCCGGGGCTGGCGTCCAGGAAGGAGGGGGGTCTACGAGGGAGGGCAAATGCAAAGGGATTTGAGGAAAACAGAAGTCCACCTCCACCCAATTTCACGGGAACTCTTTGAGGGTGAAGGTTTTTAAATAAATAAAACAATACTAAAGTGTCTCAAGGAAGCGCTAATGTGGTTCTGAGCCAAAACACTCCTTTGCAGAAGACCTCAATGGTCCACTCTATGACCAACCATCCCTGTTGAGGGTTGGTCTTCAGCACACACTGGGCTGGTGGCTTTTCAGTAGCCTGAAGTGCTTTTAACATCCAGATAAGCCACTGGACCCATGGATTGTTGGGGGACTTAACCAGGTTGGAATGCCACCATCTTCAGTACGAATGCACCAATGCAAGATTCTACATTTCCACTGCATAGCTAGGTAATTTAGACTAGAGACATGGAAACTGTGGTCCTCCTGATGTTGTGGCACTCCATCTACCATATTGGCTTAACATTGGCTGCGTTGGGTGGGGTCGAGGGGTGATGTTCTCCAAGGAATGCTAGACTGGAAGAGCCTGAGGTCCTTTCCAAGTTAAGAGGATTCTAGTTCTGTATTAAGAGGGAGACATGCTATGTTTATCCAGCTGTTCTAGGGAAGATTGAGCAGCCTGATGCCCTCTAGACATTGTCGGACTCCCACAGTACCATCCGCTCAAACCAGAGGATGCCCAGAAACCAGGGATTCTACGACTTGTGATCCAACAGCAATTGGAGGGACACAGGTTCCCCAACCTTATCTAGGAGCAAAGAGGCTTGTGGTAGTGAGTACAGATCTACACAGACTGGATTGGGTCCCAAGCTAGATCACACGGGCCATGCACAGCCCTAATCTATGTTCCAGCCTATGGGAACCTGTGGTCCTTTAGCTATTTTTGGACTCAAAGGACTCCCATCAAGCCCAGCCAGAATGGTCAGGGGTCCTGTGCGCCCCAGGAACGGGATGTGTGGAGGATGCCAGCTCTCCCCCCTTGCTGGGGCTTCTTGCAGAAGTGCCATGCAACAAGCACTCCCCTACTCAAGAGCGGCACCATTTAGCAGGATACAACTTTGCATCTTCTACCCAATGCACAGGGTCGATGCCATGTTTGCCTTCGTAACAGAGGCGCAAATCTCTCAAACTTCTGAACTTACACAGCGGCAGTGCTTCTGAATGCCAGTTCCTGGAAACCACAGAAGAGGAGACCATGCTTGTGCTCTTAAATTCTGCTTGTTGGGTTTCTCGCAGGAACCTTGGCTGGTCAACTAGGAGAGAAGGATGCTGACCCATATGGGCCACTGGCCTGACCCAGCAGGCTGTTCGTAAGGTAATTTCCTGCTGGAGATACAGGGCAGAACTCTGGACAGGAAGCTGTGGGGATTTGTCTCAATGAACCTGCAGCTGGAAAAGGCCTAATGGACCAAAGCTATAACCGTTAGGCAGGTCTAGGGGGCACTAGTAGACCGAGTGTATCTTTCGCCAACTGCTCACAATGATTATGTGGCATAGAGGCACTAGGACTGTGGGAAGCCATCTCATTTAGTAGGTGACCCTGGGCCAGCTGCCATCTCTCGGCTTAACCTATCGCACAGAGTTCTTGTGGCAGAAGGCGATGCCATCCCCACAGAGATTCTTGGGAGGAAGCCTTGGGATTAGGAGAAAGTGTGGTGTAGTGGTTAGTGTTTTAGGCCGAGACCTGGGAGATCGGAGTTCCAGTCCCAACTCGGCCACGAAGTCCACAGGGTGACACTGGGCCGGTCCCTCTCTCACGGGGTTGTTGTGAGGATGGAAGAGGGAGAGACAGAACTATGTAAAGCACCTTGCACTTCCCCTGGAAGAAAGGAGGGATATAAATGCAACAAATAAACAACATATTAAGATCTGGGGAGCCCCCCACTCCACCCCACGGTTGCTACTGCAACTGAGCAGAAAACCCCTGGTTGTCAAACTGGGGTCTTTGGGTGCAAGACAAACAATTTCGTTCTGTCCCCGCACGTAGCCACAAACACCGTCAAACCACAAAATGATTTGATACAATATTATTTCTGTGCAGGTTTTTTCTTTTTTCCTTTTATATATAAACAGAATTTCTTCCTACTTTCCAACGATCAAACTCTGCAAGCCAACATTTTTTTCCTTTTTTGATATACCATTTGTTTCTCCCAACCCCCTCGATTTAACCTCTCTTCATCTCTTCCTCCTCACATTCATAGAGGGTTGGAGCAAGACTGATATTTGGGTACAAACATTACCACAAATCCAGTTACAATCCTGGATATATGTATTTTTTTTCTCCAGGAGGGCTGGTATATAGAGATTATAAAATGAAACAAAACAAAAAAAAAATCAAACCTAAGGAACTTGCTATTACAATAATAATATTTTATAATTTTTAGGAACCATTTATCTTCTTTTCTTAAAAAAAATTCTGTGTGAAAGCAGGGTAGGGCGGGGTAGGAAACCCAAAATATAGGAGATTGCTTCTTTTCTTAAAAAAAAAAAATCCATCTCCTGATTATTATTATTTTCTTAACCTGAAATCTAAAACACTGCTGAAGTTTAATTAAAAAATTATATAATATCAAAAAACACACACAAAAGCAACCCTGTTGTCAAGTCAATCCACCACTAAAAAAACCTCTTTCTAATGGCCTGGGTTTCAGCTATCATACAAACACCGTACCTCTATACAAACGCGCTTGGGAACTAATAAAATAAGAGATTACTTACAAGAAAGAAAGAAAGAAGGAAGGAAAGAAAGAGAAGGAAGGAAGGAAATAAAGGGAGGGAAGGAAGGAAGGAGACAGTAGTAAGATTTAGGACTGAACTCCGCTGTGCCTTAATCATAATTATTTTACAAGTTTTGGAGTGGTGGGAAAACAGAGGGGTAGAGTTAGTGGACACGGCCGGAGAGGCAAAACCGAACTGCAACCTCCCCCTGATTCATGGCACAAAGCTCCCTCCATAAAATAACCCATTGGCCTGATCGTAAGTCCAATTCCAACTAACCTGCTACTGAGTTTCACCTGAAGAGCTTTCATTTCAGGGCGCCTCAAAGGCAGGGGTGGGGTGTCTACTTAACCTGCGGATCGTGTCCAAACCGCGTGGTGGGGGGGGGGGGGTCAACCTCACCCACTCTTGGGCTAGCAGCCAAACCTGAGAAACCCAAACCCCTACTCCTTTTCTCCCCCCATGGCCAAATCAACACGGTGGGTTTGCCCTTGGAGAGGCTTTGAACTGGCAAGACGGTGAGAAGAAAGAATCCAATAGCTTTTGAAACAGCCCATCTCAGAGGAGGGGGAAATGTCCCCACCCCACAGATCCAGCGGGGAAAAGGGGAGGCAAGTGGAAACTGGCTAACCTGTGTTAAAAACCTACTATAAAAAAATGCATCTTTTGTCTGTTTAATCTTAACGTATCCTAAGGAGAGGAAGGAAGTCAGGAGGGGAAGACAACAGGAAGTGAGGTTGGGGGGAGAAGGCTGGCCTGGCTGGGCTGACGAGCCCCTTGATCAGGCTCTTCCACCCCCACTCCCCGGGTTTTTTGCCGCTCCCCTCGGTTTACCCCCAACGCGACGGGAAGGGAGGCAACGTTCGTTCAGAGCAGAGGGGGTTCTCTGTACAAAAGGATGAGTAGAACTGGAGGCTGAGATCCTGTGTAAAGAGGCAGTGGCAAAGTGGGCAGCTGGGGAGGGGGCTACTGCCCAGGGGCATCTCCCACAATCTCGATCCCATGTTGCTGCAGCTGTGCTCTGAGAAGGGCGTTTTCATTCTTCAGCTCCTCGATCTGTGGGGCGGGGGGAAGAGATAAGAGAGGTAATTGTTGTTGTTTTTTTAAAAAATTGTTTATACAGTGGTACCTTGGTTCTCAGGGATGCAGGTGGCGCTGTGGGTTAAACCACTTGCCGATCAGAAGGTTGGTGGTTCAAATCCCCACAACGGGGTGAGCTCCCGTTGCTCGGTCCCTGCTCCTGCCAACCTAGCAGTTCGAAAGCAGGTCAAAGTGCAAGTAGATAAATAGGTACCGTTCCGGCAGGAAGGTAAATGGCATTTCTGTGCCCTGCTCTGGTTCACCAGAAGCGGCTTAGTCATGCTGGCCACATGACCCGGAAGCTGTACGCCGGCTCCCTCGGCCAATAAAGCAAGAGTCAGTCACGACTGGACCTAAGGGTCAGGGGTCCCTTTACCTCTACCTTTACCTTGGTTCTCAAATGCCTTGGTACTCAAACAACTTGGAACCCAAGCACTGCAAACCAGGAAGTAAGTGTTCTGGTTTGCAAACTTTCTTCGGAAGCCGAACATGCTCCGTTTTGAGTGTTGCGCTTCTGATCTGAGTGCCACACTTCCGTTTTGAGTGTTACGCTGAGGTTGGTCTGTTTCTGCTATTTATTTAGTGTTTTTGCTGCTCTTTTTGTTTTGTTTTTGTGTGGAACCCAGTTCAGCTGATTGACGGATTGTGTGACTGCAGTACATTGTTTATTGCTTTCATTTTATGGATCGATGGTCTCAATAGATAGTAAAATTCCTGTTAAGTTGCTGTTTTAGGGGTTGTCTTTAAAAGTCTGGAAGGGATTAATCCATTTTGCATGACTTTCTATGGGAGAGCGCACCTTGGTTTTGGAACGCTTTGGTTTTCGAACCGACTTTCAGAAGAGATTAAGTTTGAGAACCACTGTATATCACTTTCCCCCTCCAAGGAGGTCATGTCAAGGTGGTGCGCATCGCGCTCCCCATTTTATCATCACAACAACCCTGTGAGCTAGGCTAGGCCATCTCAGCAATGAGTCCTTGTTACTGGGGAGGGCAGGTTTGGAGGGCTCAGGTACCTGTTGCCGTAACAAGTCGTTGTCCATCTGCAGCCGCTCAGCTTCTTTGAAAGTCTCTTGCATGTGCTGGTTCGTCTGGCGCAGTTCACGGATGTAGTCGCAGGCTTTAGACAGAATGCCTCCTTTGCTCTGTGGGGCACACAGAACACATTTCCTAAATGCCCTGCCATGCTCAGAACAGGTAAAATTGCCCACAGCAATAGAATCTGACAGCCGGGGGGTGGGGTGGGGGACAGAGGGCATTACACCCCCTTGAACAGCCTGTCCCAATATAAACTGTCCCAAGAAGAATAAGCCTGTCACCCGCAGCAGTAGCCAGTGACTCCTCCCAAACCAACAACACCCCCCCGTCATGCATGTCCTGCCCAGAGGTTGCCCTCACCGCCCCCGTCTTGCTGTTGTCTGTATTGCAGTCTGGAATGATTTTCGACAGCTGGACAATCCAGTTGTTGATTTTGTCCCGCCTCCTTCGTTCAACTAGACAGGGGGAGGCAAAGAGAAAACAGAGAACTGATTAGACAAGGGAATTTTTCTAAAAAAAAGCAAACAGTGGTACCTTGGCTCTCAAATGCCTTGGTTCTCAAACAACCTGGCACCCAAACACTGCAAACCCGGAAGTGTCCCGGTTTGCAAACTTTCTTCGGAAGCCGAACGTGCTCCGTTTTGAGTGTTACGCTTCCATTTTGAGTGTTACGCTGAGATCTGTTTGCTTTTGCTATTTATTTTGCTTTTTTTGGTGACTGTGTGGAACCCATTTCAGCTACTGATTGATCGATTGTGTGACTGCAGTACATTGTTTATTGCTTTCATTTTATGGATCAATGGTCTCGTTAGATAGTAAACTTCATGTTCAATTGCTGCTTTAGGGGTTGTTTTTTAAAAAGTCTGGAACGGATTAACCCATTTTGCACTACTTTCTATGGGAAAGCGCGCCTTGGTTTTGGAACGCTTTGGTTTTGGAACAGACTACCGGAATGGATTGAGTTTGAGAACCAAGGTACTACTGTACCTTTCTGGAATCATTGCCACCCCCTTCCCCCCCCCAAAAAAAACAGGGGCCACAGCAAATCACCCAACCCAATCTGCTCGTTCAAAGGAGAAGAGAGCTTTGGAAGGGCACCTCTGGGCAGCTGAAATCCAACCTTACAACACATCCAAAATTATTATAATTATTAAGCCACAAGCCACAGCTGGGCTGCAGGCTACAAGGTTCCCCACCGCCAGGTGAAATCCCGTGAGTTGGGGATGATGCTGGTCTACTGTGTCCATCATTCCTGACCCTTGGGCCATATTGATAGGGGCTGGTGAAAGTTGTAGACCGAAGCCTATGGAGGGTACCAGCTTGGTTGGGGTGTTTGGGTGGAAATGGCACCTCCATGAAGAACTGAGCTAACTGAAATCCGCCACAGTTATTAGCGGGTGCTTGTGAAGAGCATCAGGCCCTGGTAATTAAGGAAGCGTGGGTGAGGAGAGGCACAGCTTTGATGGGAAGTAAGAAAAACAGGGAACCGCCCCCCTTAAAAGCACCCTGCTACAAAAAATTAAGCTTTAAACGTTCCGGGGGAGGCTGCTGGCAGGGTGGCTGTCCCTGCAAGAACAAAACAGAGGCTTATTTGACTTGGAGGGTGCAAGAGCAGCTGACTTCATGCTGGCAGGGCGCCATTTTATTCATCTTGAGAGACCACCTTCACACCCCCACCCCCACCCAATAAACAGGTACGGAGCAGCAGTAGCATTGCAGTTAGAAAAGTGGAGGGAGAGGAGAGTGAAAACCCTCTCCTCAGGTTCTATGGCCCAAGAGGGCAAGAAATCCCAGAACGATCTGAATGTGGTGTTTGATTTTGATTTTTTTAAAGGGATGGTTCGGGCTGTTCGACTGTTCTGCGCACCTTCGTTGTGCTGGGCTCGTCTCCTCTCGTCCCGCGGCGTCCGCGTCCCGTCCATTTTCCTAGGTTTTCAAAGCAAAGGCATGGGAGGGGGGAAATCAGGAAGGGGGCACAGAACCTGCTCACGTCTCGGAAGCAGAGGTGCCAGGATGCGAATATGAAAGGGGAAAGGAAAACGCTCCAAATCTCCCCTCCCATCAGCAGAGCGTGGGCCATGGGAACAATGCACCGCCCCCTGCCCTTTAAAAGGGGTGCAAACATTCTTTCTGGGGTCCGTTAAGTAGAGCTGCATCCCAAAGTCCCAGCTTCAGTCCTTAGAATCTCCAGTTAAGACTGGGAGAGACTCTTGCCCCAAACCTGACAGCAGTGCTTCTCAAACTTGGGTCCCCGGCTGCTGGCGGACTACAACTCCCATCATTCCCTGCTCGCTGGGGATGATGGGAGTTGTAGTCCAGGAACAGCGGGATTACAGTTTGAGAAGCACTGCCTGCCCAGTGCAGGCAGTACTGTACTGGATGGACTGACTCAGCGTGACACAGCTTCCAATTCTCTTAGTTTGGCTTCCTGGCTCCCTGCTTCCTTGGCCCTTCGGGAACAGCCATCATTAGGGGTCAGGGAGCTAGACAGCCGTACTCCTGACTCATCAACCCTCTTTGTTCCCTTCCCTGAGCCATACATACGGGGAATAGGGGTGGGTTCGGGGGGCGATGGTACGTTGCGTCCCTGTCTGCAGCACGTCCTGCGGGGTCATCATCACGTAGAATTGGCCTACGGGGAGCAACACAGAAGAGAAATTAAGCTTGCTAGTTTGAAAGGAACAGCAAGAGGAAGGGAGAGACAGCTGGCTGCGTAGAAACCCTGGCCACCCTTTGATTTTAGGACTGGGATGAGCCAGGATCAACTCTCCACTCACATATACGTGAACCGCGCTGGATGCCTTTGGGCCACTCACTCCCCTGACCTACCTTACAGGGCTGTTGTGAGGAGAAAACAGGAGCAGGGGAAGAGCACCCAGTATATGCTGCCTTGAGCTCAATGAAAGGAAGGTGTAGTGGTTCAGTGTTGGACTAGGGCCTGGGGGATCTGGGTTCGAATCCCCACTCAGCCATGAAGCTCACTTAGGCCAGTCACATTCTCTCGGCCTAACCTTCCTCACGTGGTCAAAGAATCGGAGAGTTGGAAGGGATCCTGAGGGTCCTTTATTCCAACCCCCCCGAGGGTCCTTTATTCCAATTCAATGCAGGAATTGAAATGGAATTGAAATTGAAATACTTTATTGTCACTTGTACATGTATACAGTGAGATTACATGAGCACCCCCCACTCAGCTCTCTTAGTCTTAATTCCCCTCGTTGACTGACGCACACCCACCAAACCCGAAAGTCAGTTGCCCTGTTGTTATCTTTTCATTCAGCAGCCTAACAGCTCATGGATAGAAGCTGTTCTTTACCCTGTTGGTGCGACTAATCATGCTTCTATATCTTGGTGCGACTAATCATGCTTCTCTATCTTCTGCCTGAGGGAAGATCAAGAAAGTGCCGGCCAGGGTGTGAATCATCCCTGAAAATTTTCCTCACTCTCCTGAGGCAACCTTCTTCCGCTATTTCATCCAGCGGATTCACGGGACAGCCCGTAATATCTTGCGCTGTATTCACCACCCTCTGTAGGCACTTCCTATCAGTTGATGTCAAACCAGCGTACCACACCGGGATGCAGTAGGAAGGGACACTTTCTATTGTGGACCGGTAGAAGGAGATCATCAAATGTTGATTGACATCGTTCTTCCGCAATATTCTGAGGAGATGGAGTCTCTGTTGGGCTTTCTTAACCACCTGGGTTGTATTTATTTTCCAAGTAAGGTCTTCACTGAGATAAATTCCGAGGAATTTAAAGGAAGAGACTCTCTCCACACAGCCCTCCCTGATGTACAGCAGGGCTAGTTCTCCTCTCTTCCTCCAAAAAGTCCAACACCATCTCCTTTGTCTTGCTGATATTAAGGTGCAAGTTGTTCCCTAGGCGCCATGTAGATATTATGTTGTGTTGTGATGATGTGTTGTGATGTGATTATATATAGAAGAAGAGTTTGGATTTGATATCCCGCCTCACTCCCTTTAAGGAGTCTCAAAGCGGCTAACAATCTCCGTTCCCTTCCTCCCCCACAACAAACACTCTGTGAGGTGAGTGGGGCTGAGAGACTTCAAAGAAGTGTGACTGGCCCAAGGTCACCCAGCAGCTGCATGTGGAGGAGCGGAGACGCGAACCCGGTTCCCCAGATTACGAGTCTACCGCTCTTAACCACTACACTACACTGGCTCTCACCACACAGGCTCTCAACTAAAGCATCCTTGACAAAGGACCACCCAACCTCTGTTTAAAATGCCCCCACTGTCGAACAGCTCTTCCTGTGTTTAGTTGGAATCGCCCTTCTTGTAACATGAAGCCATTGGTTCAGACCCTGCCCTCCTCCAGAGAAGAAAACAAGCTTGCTCCATCTCCCATGTGAAAGCCCTTCGAGATATTTGAAGACGGCTTCAAATATAGTCACGGCAAGGATAAAGTGACCACCTCGAAAGGTGTTGGGAGTTGTAGGGTGACTCCTATTCTCCTCAGAGCTACATTCCCTGGAATGTGAAACTCTGGGAATTCTAGCTCTGGGGGGAATAGGGGTCCTCCTAAAACCTTCTCTGCACCGTTCACAAACCAGAGTCTTTGTGGGAAGCCACGGCTGTTAAAAGTGGTACAATCCTGCTTTAAATGGATGGTGCGGATGAGTCCTTGGTCTGTGGAGATGGCCCCTGTGCAAATTGCCCCTTGTGGACCAGACTTCAGGATCCCGCTCTGGAAAGAAGAGGGGAGAGGTGGCGCAGCCCTTCTCACTTCCCTACCTCCGGCCTGCGTCAGCGACTGATCTGTCGTCTGCACCGACACCGCTGTGGCGTCCCCCACCGTGGAGGCAGGGAAGTACGCAAACCGGGCCTCGCCGCTGACGGCATCCGTGGCCGGGCTCCCGCCATTGCTGAAGGGGTTCTGGATCACAGCCTGGAAAGAAGAGACAGAAGAAAGCTAAAACCATTCATCCGAAGATCTTGGGGTAGGCCGCAGGGAAAAAAACCCACCAGCCATGCAGGTAATAAAAGCAAGAACATGAACTAAACACCCACCGTTCTCACAACACATTTAACAGGGCCTTGGATGTCAATCAGGCAAAGGCCTGGTTACAGAGAAACTGTTTCACCTGGTGCCTACAGGTGTATAAGGAAGTCACCAAGTGAATCTCCCTGGGGAGAGCGTTCCACAAACAGGGAGCCACCACAGAAAAGGCCCATTCTCATGTTGCCACCCTCTAGACCTCACGTGGAGGAGGTGCACAAAGAAGGGCCTCAAAAGATGATCTCAGGGTCTGGGTCAGTTCATATGGAGAGAGGCAGTCCTTGAGTTAGCGGAGTTTGTAACCTGAAGCGTCTGTAACCTGAGGTACCACGGTATACCTGATGGAGCGTCTCCACCCCCATCATTCAGCCTGGACACTGAGGTCCAGCTCCGAGGGCCTTCTGGCAGTTCCCTCACTGCGAGAAGTGAGATTACAGGGAATCAGGCAGAGGGCCTTCTTGGTAGTGGTGCCCGCCCTGTGGAACACCCTCCCATCAGATGTCAAGGAAATAAACAACTATCTGACTTTTAGAAGACATCTGAAGGCAGCCCTGTTTAGGCAAGTTTTAAATGTTTGATGTTTTATTGTGCTTTTAATATTCTGTTGGGAGCCGCCCAGAGTGGCTGGGGAGGCCTGGCCAGAAGAGCGGAGTACAAGTAATAAAATTATTACTTATTTTGGTCTCTCTCAGCCCAACCTGGAGATGCCGAGGATTGAACCAGGAAAGCAAAGCAGATGTTCTACCACTAAGCCCTGCTAACAATTTCTAGTTGCACTGTTTTAAAGTGCTGATGAGCCACTGAGTACATTCCTTGGGATAATGGGCCAAGGCAGGTGGCTACAGATTTCCGTATAAAAACACGGGCGTGCAGGAAAGGTTTTTTGTTTTTTTTTTTTGTTTGACGCACCCGTAGCTGCGTCCTGCCACCAGTTGCCGAACTCTAGCCTAATGCAAATGGGCAGCATGCATGGTCCTCTAGGGACAGAGTTGGTGCGTCAACCAAAACGTCTCAACGCCAGAGTGCGATTTGAGAAAGTCAGAAAGCCGCAGAACGAGGATTCACTGGGATGCTCCAGATTCGCACTGCCCTCTTGTGGTCAGTGAGTGGAAAATCCTTCCAAAATAATAAAAAGTAGGCCAGTGCTGGAGAAGTTAAAAGGAATTTCGATTATTTGAGGCAAGTGATAAGGGCTGTCACGTTAAATCTTCACCCAGGAAAGCTAAACACAGAACATACAGAGTCAAGCGGCTGAGGAGGAGGGAGCTGGAAACGTTGGAGAAGCAGAAGGAAGATTGGGGGGGGGGTGGGAGGGTGAGAAGGAGAAGTATCATGCGAGAGATCAGTTCAGCTCTCTGGAGAGGAGAGATCTACAGTGGTACCTCAGGTTAAGAACTTAATTCGTTCTGGAGGTCCATTCTTAACCTGAAACTGGTCTTAACCTGAGGTACCACTTTAGCTAATGGGGCCTCCCGCTGCCGCCGTGCCGCCACCGTGCAATTTCTGTTCTCATCCTGAAGCAAAGTTCTTAACCCGAGGTACTATTTCTGGGTTAGTGGAGTCTGTAACCTGAAGCATCCGTAACCCGAGGTACCACTGTATTCCTCCCCCAGGAACCCACTGCACAGGGAGGAAAAGGGGGAAAGACTTGCTCACTTTGGTCTCCGCCCCCCCCCCCCGTTCAAACGGAACCTTCAACAAATTCCCCCAAGAAATATGGACCTCAACAGACATCAGTTATCCTTATGTAGCCAAAAAGGAGGCATGGAGTCACCAGGTTATCAGCCGGCAGGTGAGGAACCCACTGTTTTCAGAAGAACAGCAACGTAATAAAGCACTCCTATCTGTTAATAAAAGGGACGTGGGTGGCGCTGTGGGTAAAACCTCAGTGCCTAGGACTTGCCGATCGCATGGTCGGCGGTTCGAATCCCCTCGGCGGGGTGAGCTCCCGTCTTTCGGTCCCAGCTCCTGCCCACCTAGCAGTTCGAAAGCACCCCTAAGTGCAAGTAGATAAATAGGTACCGCTTTATAGCGGGAAGGTAAACGGCGTTTCCGTGTGCTGCGCTGGTGCTGGCTCGCCAGAGCAGCTTTGTCACGCTGGCCACGTGACCCGGAAGTGTCTCCGGACAGCGCTGGCCCCCGTCCTCTTAAGTGAGATGGGCGCACAACCCTAGAGTCGGACACGACTGGCCCGTACGGGCAGGGGTACCTTTACCTTTATCTGTTAATAAGAGATCATCTGTGTCCTATGTTAATGAGCTATCTGACGCAGGCAGTTCTTATTGTGCAGTCTGCTGATTAGAGCAACAACTTGATTGATGGACTAAACTGGATGGAAGGAGTACGCATCACTAAAAAGCAAGGCGTCTGGTGCTGCCTTTGGGCCCCAATAAAGTTTCTCTCTCACCTGAGCAACAGCTTGCTGGCCACTGGTGAAAGCTGCCGTCGAGACCACGCTGACTGCCCCCGTCGCATCTGTCTGTCCATCCAGCTGACTGTCCGTCACCTGAACGACTCTATATGTCACCTGGCAGCGAGGAAGCAAAATAAGAAGTCAGCCTTTCGGCAGAATTCGACAAGGGGGAAGACAGTCCCACAGAGAAGTCAAATCAAAGCATGCCTGTATTGAGACCATTCCTGGTGTGAAACGAGGGTCCTCAGCTGGAGAAACAGTAAGATGGAGAACGGTACCGAATATAGCATCCTAGAGTATTTCAGTGGTCGATATCCAACTAACAAATCCTGCCAGCGCAAGGATTTACACTTGTGCAACAGAGCATCCTCCCTGCTTCCGCCACCTTGCCCCCTAAGTCTGTTCTGGGTTTTCTCCAGCCCTCCCGAGTAGACCTAAGGAGGGTGTGGCAGGTGAGGTGGGGTGGAAGTTCTGCTGTTCCAGTGGAAATCCTCGCGCTGTTGGGACACGTAAGTTAGACACTGGCCAAACTAAACAGCAGCAAAAAAACAACAACACACAAATACAATTTTCTAGTTCTTAAGGTTATGGCAACATCTGCTAAAATCTCTGGAAGCCAGAGGAGATTTACTCAAGAGGAGAGAAGAAACACACTGCTAGAAGCCCTTCAGGGATTCTCCTGGGTGATAATAAATGAAGAAGACCAACCGTTTCCTCACGTGAAAGCAAGCACACAATTCTGCATACAGAAAGTTAGTATGTCAGGGAAAGTGGAACCATTGCTGGAGAGCTACCAGGGGTGTGTGGGGGGGTGTCCCCACCTTTTGTGATGCGGGTTTGTCCCCCATCTTTCGCAATGGTTCTTCTTGGAATGTTACTGAGGCATATAACCGAGACACTTTCATTTCCCAAAATGTGAGAGGCAACAAGGGGATCATCTGTCTTGGGCCTGGTCCTCACCAACAGGGAGGAACTGACTAGCGAATTTGGAAGTACTGGGAACCTTGGGAGGAAGTGATCATGTCCTTCTGGTCCTCACGATACAGAGGCAAGGGGTGTCTGTCTGTCATGGATGCTTTAGTTGAGATTCCTGCATTGCATGGGGTTGGACTGTCGGGGTTCCTCCAAACTCTGCAATTTTACGAGTCTGTGATTTGGCTAAACTGGAGTGGAGGGGTTGAGAATAAATGGTTGGAGCTTGCGGGTTTTATAGGGACCACCCCACCCCACTCCAATAATGTGGGCAATGCTGCGACTAGACATTTAGGGAATATAGTCAATCATGCAATGACACGCACAAACACCCCCGATAATGAAATGGTGCGGTCCCACGAGCGCCACACCACGTGACTCTTCGGAATGTGACGACTGGCCAGTCGGCAGCGGGAAGCCGCCCAGGGGCCAATGCCCTTGCGCCTGAAGCTCTTACCCCTTCCGCCGTACCCACGCAGTTAAAAGCCAAGCTCCCTGACGAGGGTTCTGCTACCTGTCCTCCATTGTTCTCTGTGCGGAACTGGTACTGGATATTATGGTCTGTGAAGGCTGCTTGCTGGACGCTGGCGATGGCCACTGCAGTCTGCTCATCCGCATTTGTGCCGTCTCCTGGGAGAGAGAGAAAGGAAATTGATTACTGCCAGCTTTAGGGCACACCAGCCTCATTGGCACAGGTGTTGTCGTTGCTGCTGCAGGAGTTTGCCAGCCTTTTGGGGGCTAACAGGCACATTTGTGACCTGGAATGGGCCTTCTCAGTGGTGGCTCCCCAACTGCGGAATGCCACTCCCCTGGCGACATCAGGATTAACCTTTAAGTGACAAAGGTGTTCCTGTTTACCCAAACATAATTGGGGTCACAGGGTATGATTATATCCCAGCCTGCATCAGTGCTCATCATTTAGTAGGGTGGGTCCTTTTTATGCTATTGAGAGATAAGCACTTTCAGTTCGTTCAGTTAAGGTTCTTTTTATTTTTCTGGTGCAGTTTAAATCTTCTATAGTGTACGATTTTGTACTCATCGCTTCGAGACATTTTTGTGGTAAGAAACAAATCAATCACAGTTTTGGATGGGACCACAAGGGTCATTTAGTCCAACCCATGAATCTTTTTCCCAATGTGGGGCTCAAACTCCCAACCTTGAGATTAAGAGTCTTATGCTCTACTGACTGAGCTATCCCAGACTTCCTGATAATAATGATATTAATAACATCAGCTGTTGTGGGCATCAACCCTCACGCCACAGCCTATTCTCTTGCCTATAATCAAATGCCTTTTTTGAACCAAATTCGGTGGAGGTGTCACTCTGGCGACTGCGGCTCTGCTTGGTTACTGGGGTGTCCTCCCGCAGGGGAACCCATCAGATTTGGGAGAGGGGGGGGTGCAACAGTCCAGGCCACACAACACACTCTTGATCTCAGTCATGTAGTGGGTTTATTTATACAACCTGCCACTCCAGAATTTAAAACCCTGAACTAGTTTCAACCTCCCTTTCATTTACGCCGTTCTAGAAACCTACATCCTGTCCGCAAAATGTGCCTTAGTGCAGGCTGCTACTTAGCACACAGTCACTACCTTGTGGGAAGGAAAGCTATTTTGATAACATTAAATATCCACCAAAGGCCGAGGAGTCTAAACTGTGGAGAATATGAAGGAGCAAAGAGTATGTTCAGGCTGGGCTCATATAACTTCTATGAAGTGACCTCAGACCACCCACCCTCTCAGCTGAACCTACCTCACAGGGTTGTTGTGATGACAAAAGTGTGTTTGTCTGTGCAAGAGAGAGGGGGGGGGAGAGGAATCTCTGTGTATGCTTCCCTGAACATCTTGAAGGAAAAGGAGGAGAGAAATAACAACAGCAAGGGGGTGGTCGACTGAAACCTCTCTGGGGCAGGGACCTTTATTTCTTGCTAGCAAAACTCTGTGAAGTGCAAATGCACTAGGACGAACCCTGATGTACGAATGGCAGGAAAGGGTTTGCTTCCCTCCTCTTTCACTCATCTCACATCTTGTGCATGATGCGTCTGAGTGAAGGACAAGATGCTAGAGGGGCTCTAGGGCTGTGTGGGTCTGCAGGGGGTCGGGGAGATTTGGGCTTCCAGCTGCCAACACACTGCCCCCGTGGGATCCAGACAGGAGGAGGCCAGAGATTCAGCTTTGTTCACAGACAGACATTTCGTACGCCTTACTTATCGGGCGGTGCCCTGGCGGTAGAAATCCCTCCCCGAGCAGGGGCTACAACTTGCTCACGCAGGTTGGCTGGGCATTTTCTGGGCCAGCCCAGGACCCCTCCTCACCTTCCTGCAGCTCGACTCCCTCTTCACCTTCTTGACCTTTCTCGTGGCTGTAACACAAAGGGAGGGTGGGGGAGAGAGAGAGAAGAAAAAGAACTGTCAGCCGAGATAGAATCTAAGCCTGCAGAGGTCAGCTCTGGGCCTTGTTCCCTTCCGAAAGCTCATTCAGAAGAACGGTAGTCCACATTCATACCATTCCTTTATAGTACTATGATAGTACTTTGAACAGTCATGGCTTTCCCCAGAGAAATACGGGGAGCATAGTTTATTAGGGGTGTTTTAAGGAGACCCCTAATCCCTTCGCAGAGCTACCTGTCCCAGAGTAGTTGAAAAATCAACCCCTCTTTGCGGGAAGCTCTGAGAATCTTAGCTCTGTGGTTGGGGGATGCATGATACCTCCTTATGATTCTTTGGAGATAGTTGTGACTGTTTAAAGTTGCATGATGCTGCTTTAAATGTCCAGCGCAGATGGGACCAGAGGGAAAAGTAGGAGCAAGAATTGTGCTTTTACTCCTGCAAGATTGAATATAATGCCTTTGGCTGTACGTGGGGGACGATTCCAAAAAATTCTCTGTTACGTCCCTGTGGAGATAGCAGTACTTAATCAGTGGTGCATGTCCTTCTGGCCTGCACTCTTTATAAAGATTTGAGGAGTGAGGTTATCACCCCTCTATTATTGTCCACTCCGGGTCGCCCAACCACTGTTACAGTGTCCTTTCTCTTGGCAGATAAAGATGAGCAGGTGCAGCAAAGGTTGGAAGGTTTTTAGCCAGGGCAATTAAAATAAGATCCATTATTTCTCTATTGACCCAAACCCCCAAAATGCATTTTATATACAGTGGTACCTCGGGTTAAGTACTTAATTCGTTCCGGAGGTCCGTTCTTAACCTGAAACTGTTCTTAACCTGAAGCACCACTTTAGCTAATGGGGCCTCCTGCTGCTGCTGCGCCGCCGGACCACGATTTCTGTTCTCATCCTGAAGCAAAGTTCTTAACCCAAGGTACTATTTCTGGGTTAGCGTAGTCTGTAACCTGAAGCGTATGTAACCTGAAACGTATGTAACCCGAGGTACCATTGTAATTGACTTTTTACCTTTATCCTCTGTACACCACATTTTGATTATTGCTATGGCTGGTGGCTGATGCAAATAAAGATTCATTCATTCATTCCCAATTGCAGAATAGAATTGCATAAAATAAGAGGAATTCTGTGCAGACGAGACCAACTTTCATTAGCACAAGACGCTCCAGAATTCCACTGCCCTCCATGCAGAATTTTAACACTGCCTGGGCAACAGAATGCCCCTAAAACATCCTCTGCCAAGCTCTTCTCCCACTGATTTAACAGCCCCTGCAAATCTCTCACTGTGCAGAGCCTAGAAACCCAGCCCCGTTCCCTGGAGTGGGCAGCAACGCAGCCTCACTTCCTGCTCGCTATCGGTGACAAGGAAGCTTGATATTCAGCCCGCGCATTCCTGAAAGCCAGAGATCCCTGCGCTGATGTCTGCCACAAGGGTTCGGTGTTAATATCCTCTTTTTGCTTTGACGGAGA
This sequence comes from Podarcis muralis, assembly GCF_964188315.1. Lineage (NCBI taxonomy): Eukaryota > Metazoa > Chordata > Lepidosauria > Squamata > Lacertidae > Podarcis > Podarcis muralis. Next base: position 74,923,785 of record NC_135661.1, on the reverse strand, counting down.
CAGGATAAAGGAAGGCACACACCGCCCGGCCTTGCAGCTACGGAGGCATTTGGCTATCTTAATTCTTCGCGCTGGCAGAGGGAGATAAGGCTCGTATCTCGGCAGGACGTTGGCGCAGAGCAGGAATGGCACTGAGACGCCAAGGGGAGGTGCCCAATGCAGAGGAGAAAGGCTGGGTTAAAGAGCTCAAAAGCTACCTCCATATCCTTCTTAAGGGTTAGGGTTCAGGGTTGTGTTGTAGGTATACCATGGACGTGGTCCAGGGAGGTGCTTAGGGGCCAGTGACTCCTAGACCATGGTGTTGTTTTTCCTAGACTCCACCTCCCATCAGTCCCCATCAGCATGGCCAACGCTCACTGGAATTTGGAAAGTCAACGAGTGAAACGAAAAGGGTCTACATTGCAGCAGACTCGAGATGGAAGTGTGCGGTGAGCCTCCCTATGAAGGGAGTGCGAAAACAGTAGTAGGGAACCTGCGACCCTCCAGATCCCATCATCCCCAACCACAGAGATGATCATGACCGTCAGGATCTTGCTGGGATGCCAGAGAGGGCAGAGTCTAGGCCAGGACTAGCCAACAGGGCGCCCTTCAGACACCAACTTCCATCAGCAGTGAAGGACAATGGAGTTGAAGACCAATGACATCTGGAGGGCCAAGCTTGCAGGACCCAAGCTAGCAGGACCAGTGGTCAGGAATAATGGGAACTGTAGTCCCAAAACAGCTGGAGATCCAAGTTTGGGAAACTCTGCTCTAAAGCCTGGGTGAAATGTGGTACCTTCCAGATGTTGTGGACTACAGCTCCCATCATCCCTGGCCACTGGCCAGGCTGGCTGGGGCAGATGGGAGTTGGATCCTGCAATGCCTGGAAGCCACCATGGTAGCTAGTCCCAGCCCAGACTCTGCCATGGAGAAGGTCCTTTCTGGCAGCCCAGGAATGCAGCTCAGATGGAAAACCCAGGAGATTCTCAAGTAACAGATCTGGCTTTCCTTACTCTCAGATCCCAATATGCTCTTAGAATGATAGAATTGTGGGGTTGGAAGGGACCCGAGGGTCACCAATATGACTCCCCGTAATGCAGGAATTCCGCCTACAACCATCCCATGGTGGGCTCAAACCATCAACCTTCTGGTTAACAGCCAAACACATTGACCCATTGCACCACAGAGGGGGCACAGAGCTGGGCAAGGGGAACAGTTAAATCCCCTTCTTCCATAATCACCAGGCACCCAGCTATTGTAAGCTGCTTGTAGAAAGCCTAATACCCGAGGCAAAATGGCTGGAGATATTTTCTCCACTTGTTTGGTGAGAAACTAGCCTAGCTCACGCCTTTCAGCGTTTCTAGCCAATGAACAAAGCCACACCAATGACTGACATTTTATGAAAAGACCTAGACCAGCGGTTCTCAACCTGTGGGTCCCCAGATGTTGTTGGACTACAACTTCCATCATCCCTGAGCTCTGGCCTTGCTAGCTAGGGGTGATGGGAGTTGTAGTTCAACAACATCTAGGTACCCACAGGTTGAGAAAGGCTGATCTAGACAATAAAGAGGAGTGACACATCCACTGCCCAAATACGGAACTCCTTGATTCATTCAAAAACCTTTTATTTTGGTTCTTCGCCACTGGAGAAGTGATTTGCTGCTAACCGTCTCCCTGCCGCCCCAAAACTCCAACTATTATGATATCCAGGAATTCAGTGTCGGTGTTGCAGTGTACCCACATAAACACACTGAGTAGCAGGAAAGGCAGGAGTTCTTTTTAATTCTAATTTCCCCACCTTAGCAGGATGATGGACCATTCGCCTGATCCAGCAGGCTCTTTGCCTGTCCCCCAATTTGAATCCCTCCAGATGTTGCTGGACCATAACTCCCATCACCCCTGATCACGCCTGAAAGAACTGTTGGGAACTGAGAGTTCAAAATGTTTGGCAGCCACCATCCTGGAGAAGCTGTCCTGCATTGCAGGGGTTGGACTAGATGACCCCTGGAGACCCTCTTCCAACTCTACAATTCTGTGATTCTATGAGTCATTTGAGCTTCATTGAGACATCATGGCACCTGGGCCTCTATTCCGTCACCCACCCCTACCCCTGGGGGACCCTGCCTTTCCACTTCTCCCCACCCCCAATATACTCAGCTGAAAGCATGTAGGACACATTAGACACAAGGGTGGTTTTTTAAATAATAAAAAAGGGATTCCACAATGACTAGAAAAGACAGAAAATAGATGGAGCCCTTCGTTTTATTACTGTCTGGTACACAACAGGGTCCTAATTATTCTCACCTCCTGTGGGGATAGCAGCTGAGTTTGGGGAGGTGGCCGGGTTGGGGGTGGGGTGGGAGAAGAAGCAATGTCTGTGGATAAGATGTGGGAACTCGAGTACAGAAGAGAAAAAGGCACTTCCAGTTTACGGGAGGTCTCAATAAAATTGGGTTTATGTGACTGGCACGCACTTCTGGGAAGACCTTTGATGCAGAGCTGACAATGATGTCAAGGTCATCTTGACTAGCCATGGAAACTCAGAGACCAGATGTTGGGGGCAAACCACAGGGATTGTTCTCTTTCTGCCCTGCATCAGGACTGACCCTCTAGATGCCCCTGGACTGCAGCTTGAGGCTGCCTGGTGCTGTCCAGGGCCGTAGCTAGGAGGTGGTGAGGTGGGGCCCCGCTAGGGACGCAGGTGATGGGGGCGCCCCCCAAAAATTGGCTAAAAATATGTCCATAAATATAAATATTATTGCCTCATAAGAAATGATTTTAAACAGAGGAGGAATTGAATGGGTGGAGGGGCGGGGGTTGGAGGAGAGACGGAAAGAAGAGCTAATTTGTCCATGGCTAGGCGGGCGCAATCTCGACCGTTCTCCCAGGGACGCAAGATCACCTAGCTACGGCTCTGGCATTGTCTAGAGTGCCACAGCCAGGTACGCTCGCCTGGGCCTACAAAGGGGTCCATCAGGTTTTTGCCCAGAGGGGCCCCCCCAACCTGGCCAACCCCTCCCCAATATGCTGAGCGCTAGAACTTGCAAGACTCTTCATCCCCACCTCCCTTTACTGCCTCCTTGATCTCGTAAGCACAGTCCCTCTCCTTGCTTTCACGGCCTTTTCTGGGAAAGGGACAGCCCTGGGGTAAGGTCACAGGTCAGTTGGAGAGCACATATTCTCCATGCAAACGGTCCCAAGCTCAATCCCTGGCCTCCCCAGATACTTTTAAGGGGAGAGAACGCCTGCCTAAAACCAGAGAGAGCTGCTGCCAGTCAGTGTGGAGCAGATATGCTTCTCAGATGCATTCCACTCTCTATGTGCCATCCCACTGGATCCCAAGGACCCATTCCAGCCAGGTAAGAACACCCACGGAGGGTGCAAAGTAGGGCTCGTGAGAAGGGTGGCGTTCTGGGGAGAATCCCGAAGAGGGCTGGAAGGAGGCAGTTTCCCTCCCCACCCCTGACACTACATAAGCCGCTTCCAATGGTTCTCCTGGCATCACCAACAATCACATGAGATAACTCTGGCATCTCCCGTCAAGTCATGCTCCTCTCTGTTCACAACAGAGCCCACCCCTGCTTAGGAGCTTTCTCTCTCCTTATTTAAACCCCGGTAAATGCCCCCAATCAATTCCGGAAGTTTAAGAAATGTACCAGCAAAGATGGGAAGGGGAAGAAGAAGAATCTGGGGTAGCAACCCCTATTACGTTTTCTCTTATATTTCACCAACAGGGCTAGGCCTCACCTCTGTTGACGGCATCTAAGAGATGCCTGCCTGTCTGTTCACCTTCTACCGCTGCCAGGAGCTGAGGAAGCACAGAGGTGGCTAACCTGGGTCCCTCCAGGTAACGGTGGGAGTCTCAAATCCCAGCAGCCTCAGCCAACATGACTAGCGGTCAAGGGTGATGGGAGCTGGGCCTGAGCAACATCTGCACAAATCTGCCCACACTCTGGTCTAGGAGTGGCTAACAGTGTGATTTTTGAGCCTGAAAGTCAGTATGCATTTACGCATACCACCAGCCTTGTAAATGACACCACAAAAATGACAAATCTGCAAATACACATGCACACCTGACATGGGAGCAAGAAGCACCTTGATCCTCTTTCTGCAGCCCAACTATTCACTTGCATGAAGTTCCATGGATCACCCTCTTATCTTCTTCACCATGCCTTGGGGTAGACTGAGTAGACCAAAAGGGACTGGCCCAAAGGTCACTCAGTGAATTTCATGACTGAGCGATGATCTGAGCCCAGGTGTCTCTCCAGGCCCAGTCTAACGTCCTGAACAACAAACTCAGAAAAGCCGCTTTTCCTCAAGGAAGCTGTTATCCTGCCAGCCTCTGTGCATCTTTCCCCCGGTGGTCCCCCCACCCCGACGCAATAATGTCTGAACGCACATGATGCAGCAAATATTGCTGAAAGCCTGTGCTTGGATGGGCGAAAGGTCCAGGAAACTCTATACATACAAAGTGTGTGTGTGTGTGTGTGTGTGTGTGTGTGTGTGTTCTACTGAAGGGAAGCTCTCTGGGAAGAAGTCATGGGTGATATCAGGCGAATCAACACATTACATCAGGAATAGGGAGGTGAAGAACAGCAACCAGTCTATAAGGTAAAGAACCCCTAACCATTAGGTCCAGTCGTGACCGACTCTGGGGTTGCGGCGCTCATCTCGCTTTATTGGCTGAGGGAGCCGGCGTACAGCTTCTGGGTCATGTGGCCAGCATGACTAAACTGCTTCTGGCGAACCAGAGCAGTGCACGGAAACGCCATTTACCTTCCTGCCGGAGCGGTACCTCGTTATCTACTTGCACTTGATGTGCTTTCAAACTGCTAGGTTGGCAGGAGCAGGGACCGAGCAATGGGAGCTCACCCCGTCACAGGGATTTGAACTGCCGACCTTCTGATCAGCAAGTCCTAGGCTCAGTGGTTTAACCCGCAGCGCCACCCGCGTCCCAACCAATCTATACAGGTCCATTTTAAAACAAGTTGTTGAGTATTCTGGGGGGAGCATCTCCCCCACCCAAAAAATGTTTTGGTGCTTTTCTTGGATTTACTAAGCATTAAAAAATACTAATACAGTGGACGTTCGGGTTGCGAACGTGATCCATGCGGGATGCGTGTCTGCAACCTGCAGCGTTTGCAACCCGCAGCAGCACGTCTGCGCACACACGCGTTGCGATTTGGCGTTTCTGCGCATGCACGACCCCCAAAACCCAGAAGTAACCTGTTCCAGTACTTCCGGGTTTTGGCGGGTCTGTAACCTGAAAAAACGCAACCTGAAGCATCTGTAACCTGAGGTATGACTGTAATAATCGCCCTACCTGCCATACACCCGGGTTTTTCTGGACATGTTGCCATTTCAGCAAAAATCCACCCAGAATCAGTGGTACTCAACTTGTGGGTCCCCAGATGTTGTTGGACTACAACTCCCATCATCCCTGAGCTCTGGCCTTGCTAGCTAGGGGTGATGGGAGCTGTAGTTCAACAACATCTGGGGACCCACAGGTTGAGAAAGGCTGGCCCAGGTGCCATTCTGCAGCCCGATTCCCAGATGTGTCCAGAAAAACCTGGATGTATGATGGCAGCCCTAGATAAGGCTGATTTGCATGTGCAGTAGATCAGCAAAGATTTCCAACTCCCAATGGTTTAATAATAGCAACAACAACAAACTAGGCAGATGAAATGAAGAGAGCTTGGATTCCCAGGGTTCATTCGGCGGACCACTCCTTTCCATATGAACCCTCTGCTCACACAGTCCCAACAATCATCTAGGGACTCTACCTTTTTACCCTCCCAAATGTGTTCACCCAGGAGGCAAATTCCAGGATGCTAATGTAACCGCCCTTGCTTCTCTGTGAAAACAACTCAGTCCTGCAAATCGATTCACAAATATTACTGCCTACAGTAGCTCTTACAGCCTCACACATAGCTCATGTTAGTCATTTGTGGTTAAGCCCATGGTTAAGCCCCCTCTCTTCTAAATTATGGAACTTTCACTGCCTGGTCACCCAGAATCCAGTTTTGCTCACCATAGGCGAGCAGAGTCATGGGAGGGGAGTGTCAAGGCACAGCACAATTCTGCACTGGCTGTTCTGCCCAACTGCCACAGGGTAGACGGCTCTCCTTGAAGCAGCACTGCAACCCGGAAGGAAACAAAGACTATTCCTAGGGTGGCTGTCCTCAACCTGGTGCCCCTCCAGATGTTTAGGACTACAACTCCCATCAGCACCAGGCAGCATGGTCAATGATCACGGAGGATGGCAGCTGCAGTCCCACAAGCACAGGAGGTCACCAGGTTGGGGAAGGCTGTCCTAATACAGACCGCAATGCACTGCAGTATTTTTGGATTTCCCACCAGGTGTGTATCTTTCTCAAGGAAACGCAGCAGCCAATCCCAGTTCTCCAATAATGTATGCACCATGCACAGTGGTCACGACCGCATGTCGTAGGTGCTCACTTGATGAACATTAGGTGTCCACACAACACCCCCAGAAACAGCAGCGGGTGAACTGGTGATTGGTCCTCTGTTCGCAGTGAAGGAACCATGTTGCCAAGCCCACCAGGCCTTTTTCTTACTTTGTTCCACCTTTCTACTGAGGCAAGGCTGGGGAACATCTGACCCCTGGGCTGCTGTGATGGAGGACTCCCAACACCCCTCTCTCCAGCAGCCACAGTCCCAGTAGCCCTCGCTGGGGATGGTGGCTGCTGAAGCCCAAAGCAAGGCTACACATTGCCCATGCCTGCACTAAGGAGCTTGGGGAGGAGAATGAGGAACGCAATGTGCACTCCTCCCCCCCCCCCGTTTTAACCCTAACAAACCAGTGGTGTAGGGTTAGGCAGCGAGAGCATGCCTGGGGGTGTCACTCCAGAACATTCAGGGCAAGGTAGGGATTGAACCCCGAGTCTCTAACCACTACAACACGCTGCTGGACTCTCAGCTTAACACCATCTCCTCACCCCCATCACTCCCTCTCCTTTGGAGCCCCACAATCGCACCCCCACTTTTTCTGATCACCCTGGCAGCCTCCTCCCTGTTCAGAGTCACTTACCCCCGTTCCCAGCCCTTACCTGCCAATCAGTGTTTTGTGTCCTCCCTCCCCCCACCAAAACACTGAATGCTTTCCCCACCCCCACCCCTCTCCAAATGCACATAAACCCAAGATTTATCTTCCCCTTCCCTCTTGACAATGCATTTCAGATCTTGGACGGTGCGTGTGCGATTGTGGGGTTGTGTGGGTTTTTTTTGGGGGGGGGGGTGTCCCGTTGCTTCTCACCCTACAATGGCACGGAGTCCTCCTGATCACAACCTCTCCTTTCTCTCTCCACACACACACACACTTTCCCTTTTATTCCAGACACCCAGTTCTCAGCCCCAGGTCACGTCCCCTGGAATTGCCGTGTCCCCCCCACCCTCGTCCCACTTCCCCCGTCCCGGAGAGCCTAAGCTCTGCCTCGTCCTCCATTTTGTTCTCCCCCACTCTCTCTGCGCCGCTGCTGCCGCCGCCGCAGGAGGATCATGGCTGGTTCCCTCTCCCCTCCCCCACCCTCGCTAGGCCCGAGAAGAGAGGGAAGGCTGGGTGCCGTAGCCCCCCCCCCCGCCCTGCTAAATGGGGGTGTCGTGGGATCTTCCCCCCTTACCTGGATGCAGCGGAGGCGGTGGCTGTGTCCAGGCCGGGATCCAGCATGTCCATGGGGGGAGAAGGGAAGGGGGGGAAAGGGAGGGGGGAGGGAGAGGGGGTGGGGGAAAGACCCCCGCAGCACCAGGGGGAGAAGGGGGCGGGAGGGGAGGAGGGAGGGGACGAAGTTTAAATCTCACGCCGGATGGAGGTAGAGGGGACGCGGAGGAGACACGGGAGCCGAGGCGCTGATCACGGGGACAAACACTCGGGTCATGTGAGGAGGAAAGAGAGCGAGAGATTCTCTCTCTCTCCCCTCCTTCCCCAGCTGGGAGCCCGGGACACGTGAGGGGGGAAGAGACGGGAGAGCGTGGGAGCCGGAGGATGCGGATTGAAAGAAAGGGCGGAAAAGGATCCGAGGAGCTGCTGCTGCTGCTGCTGCTGCCGATCGAACGTCCGCGGCCTGCTTTGGAACGTCGGCGAGCAAGCAGCGGATGGAACGTTGCAACAATCCGGAGAGGGAGAGGGAGGAGGGGGAGGGGATTGAACGCTGCGACGATCCGGGGCGGGGGAAGAAAGAGGCGGCGGCGGCAGCGGTGGAGGAGGGGTGGAATAGAACGTTGCAAACGAGCCGCCGCGGCGGATAGAACGTTGCGGGGTTCGATCGAACGTTGCGGCAGCGTGGGAAGGCGGTGGGGTGTGTGGGGAAGCGTTCTTTGTTGCTTTAGAACGTTGGGCGATTGCGGGGGAATGTTGCAACGGCGGAGCTGCAAGAAAGGGATCGCGCGCGGGGGGTGGGGGGAATAAGACGGTATCTACGCGCGATCGGATACTTTTAAGATCGTAACCCCCCAGCTATTGCGGTCCCCAGGGCGCATGCGTACATGCTAGAGGCAGCTGGGGTGTGCTTGGGACGGGAGCTGTGACAGCTCAAACGGTAGAAGGAGCCCCCTGAATACTACTTGACTGGCGGGGCGGATGTGGAGCTGGAGAGAGAGCAGATAGGAGCCCGGTTCGGTGAACCGCTTAGCTCGGCGCAACGACTCGAAGCTGCGCCTGCAAGACTGCCATCTCAAGCGCGGTTTGCTAAAAATCAAGGGCCATTGTACTCGATAAGACTTAAGGAGTAAACAAGCGAAGGCTCCGGCTGTGCTGCGTTTCGCCTCCCACTCTTTCCTGCTGCCACTGAGCATGCTCTACGGAGAATATTTGCTCGAGCTGCCAGCCTGTGGACGCTTAATCTGGGCGCGGGCCACGCTGGACAGAATCGCAGTTGCTTCCGAGTTAGCAGCCGTGGGGTGGCGGACGCTGTGCGTGTATACTCGGAAAGCAGCGTCCACTGCGCTAGGTGCGGGCTTGCTAGCTCCCGGGATCTGGTACCCAGACGCTGTCTTAGTCTACTAAAATGGAATTATCAGCGCAAAAGCCGTGTCTTGACCTACTTTCCACAAATTAATCCGCTGTTACGTTGCGTGAGCAAAACTCTTTTGTCCCAGACCGGAGCGGGGAGGGGTCTCCCCAGAGACTCCTGAATGGCTGCAGGTTCCCCGTCCCTAATTTAAGGCGAGCGAGCACGATCCCATTCCGCTAAAAAGCGCGCGGGGTGTGTGTGTGTGTGTTAACGACGCAGAGAGGCGAGACTTGCTGCTTCTATTTTGCATGTTTACTTGGCAGTCGAGTCTGTTAAATTGTAATAAGCCCCTTTCCTAAGGAAGCGGGCGGGCGTGCCTGCCTTTTTAGGATTGCAGCTTTCCTTCCAGCGATCTCAGGCGGCTCAGATAGGAGATCCTGTAGCTTGACATCCAGCGAGCCTGGCGATTCAGTTGTCAAAGGGCTACAAAACAACCAGCGGGGTGGGGGTGGGGGTGGGAGGCCTCTCTTGAGCTGTGGTAGGCCAGAAGAAGTCACGCGATTAAGATGCATTTACCAATGAAGGCTCCCGGGGGCGGGCTTACTCTCTTTGAGTGGCAGGAGGAAGGGAATTCTTGTTTGCTTGTTTTCAGGCACGGTGAGAGCCAAATTGTGAGCTGAGGGAAACTCCATGCAAAATTGCATGTCAATCATGCGGGGCGGCGACGGAAATTTGCAAACGGCCAACAGCCCTGCTAACAGGAGATTGATGGAAGGGCTGGGGCCACCCTGTGGATGTTGTGCTTAGCTGTGCCAATCCATGATGCCAGAGTGAAACCTCCTAATAGCTTGCTGCAAAATAGACTAAAAGCAGTGCACAGTTAAATTATGGCATTTGCTCCCTCAGGAGGCAGTGACGGTCACAAACTTGGACTGCTTTAAAAGAGGACTGGGCAAATTGCATAGGGTGGATGGTTGTTAAGTGCATTAACCACTCAGCTGACACTATTATTTATTTCTTTATTTTTACCCCAGAGAGAGCGAGTCTGGGGAGGGAGTTCCAGAGTCTGGGAGCAGCCACTGATTACCCCATATATATGTGTGTGTGTGTTTGTTTGTGTGTGTGTGTGTACACATTACTTTTCTTCAATGGAACTTGGGACAAGGTATCGTATTTTTCGCTCTATAAGACGTTCCAGACCACAAGACGCACCTAGTTTTTGGAGGATGAAAACAAGAAAAAAATATATTCTGAATCTCAGAAGCCAGAACAACAAGAGGAATCGCTGTGCAGTGATAACAGCGATCCCTCTTGCTGTTCTGGCTTCTGGGATAGCTGCGCAGCCTGCATTCGCTCCATAAGACGCACACACATTTCCCCTTACTTTTTCGGAGGGAAAAAGTGAGTCTTATAGAGCAAAAAATACTGTACATAGAAGATGCAGGTACAGTGGTACCTCGGGTTAAGTACTTAATTCGTTCCGGAGGTCCGTTCTTAACCTGAAACTGTTCTTAACCTGAAGCACCACTTTAGCTAATGGGGCCTCCCGCTGCCGCCACGCTGCCTCTGCGCGATTTCTGTTCTCATCCTGAAGCAAAGTTCTTAACCCGAGGTACTATTTCTGGGTTAGCGGAATCTATAACCTGCAGCGTATGTAACCTGAAGCGTATGTAACCTGAGGTACCACTGTATTTTTCTTCCAGGCACAAACCCAGCTCCGGCCTTTCTTAGCTTAAGCAACTTTAGTGTAGGATTGGAGTGGGGAACATTAGGCCAGTGGGGGGTGGGACATAGCTGTCAACTTTCAGATTTGAAAATAAGGGATCAGCAGCCTCACTTGTCCCGGGGACAGTCTACGGGATATCTAACAATCCGGGATAGCAGCGGGAAACGGCGCTGGAATAAGGGAATTTCCCTCCAAAAAAAGGGAAGGTTGACAGCTATGGGGTGGGGTGGGAGGGAAATGTGACCTTCCAGGTCTCCTATCTGACTCAAGCTAAGAGTTAACGATTGGGGGAGCTTCTTAATTATTTTTCTCTGTTATTACGTGGTTATTATGGGAAGCTGTCTTACCGAGTCCGACCGTTAGTCCCTTCTGACCCCTGGTCCTTCTGACCCCATTAGTCCCTTCTGACCCCTAGGGATGATGGGAGTTGTAGTCCAACAAAAGTCAAACAAGTTTTGAGAAACACTGCTCTAGGTCAATATTGTCCACACTGATTGGCAGTAGCTCTTTGAGGACATTCACACCTTTACCTGGAGATGCCAGGGATTGAACCTGGGACCTTCAAGATGCTCTACCACTAAGCTACAGGCTTTCCCCGAGTGGGTCTCTCTTCCCTGCAGTTCAAGACTGACAGCCTTGTGACATCACCTGCTCTTTTTGGCCTGGATCCCTTCCAGTCGGGATTCAGGCCTCATCATGGGACTGAAACTGCCTTGGTCGCACTGGTTGATGATCTCCGGTGGGCTAGGGACAAAGGTGAGAGCTGTTTCCTAGTTCTGCTGGATCTCTCAGTGGCCTTTGACACCATCGACCATAACATCCTTCTGGACCGTCTTGAGGGGCTGGGAGCTGGGGGCACTGTCATACAGTGGTTCCGCTCCTTCCTCCTGGGCCGTGTTCAGAAAGTGGTGGTGGGGGATGAGTGTTCAGACCCCTGGGCTCTCACTTGTGGGGTGCCTTAGGGTTCTGTCCTCTCCCCCATGCTTTTCAACATCTACAGGCAGCCGCTGGGAGAGATCATCAAGGGGTTTGGGCTGGGTGTTCATCAGTATGCAGATGATACCCAGCTCTACCTCTCTTTCAAATCAGAACCAGTGAAGGCAGTGAAGGTCCTGTGTGAGTGGCTGGAGGCGGTTGGAGGTTGGATGGCGGCTAACAGATTGAGGTTGAATCCTGACAAGACAGAAGTACTGTTTTTGGGGGACAGGAGGCTGGCAGGTGTGGAGGATTCCCTGGTTCTGAATGGGGTAACGGTGCCCCTGAAGGACCAGGTGCGCAGCCTGGGAGTCATTTTGGACTCACAGCTGTCCATGGAGGCACAGGTCAAATCCGTGTCCAGGGCAGCTATTTACCAGCTCCATCTGGTACCTAGGCTGAGACCCTATCCGCCTGCGGACTGCCTCGCCAGAGTGGTGCATGCTCTGGTTATCTCCCGCTTGGACTACTGCAATGCGCTCTACGTGGGGCTACCTTTGAAGGTGACCCGGAAACTACAACTAATCCAGAACGCGGCAGCCAGATTGGTGACTGGGAGCGGCCGCTGAGACCATATAACACCGGTCTTGAAAGACCTACATTGGCTCCCAGTACGTTTCCGAGCACAATTCAAAGTGTTGGTGCTGACCTTTAAAGCCCTAAACGGCCTCGGTCCAGTATCATTCTACCCGGACGCTGAGGTCCAGCACCGAGGGCCTTCTGGCGGTTCCCTCACTGCGAGAAGCCAAGTTACAGGGAACCAGGCAGAGGTCCTTCCTGGTAGTGGCGCCCTCCCTGTGGAACGCCCTCCCACCAGATGTCAAAGAGAACAACAACTACCAGACTTTTAGAAGACATCTGAAGGCAGCCCTGTTTAGGGGAGCTTTTAATGTTTGATGTATTACAGTATTTTAATATTTTTTTGGAAAGGAGTGGCTTTCCAAAAGAGTGGCTGGGGAAGCCCAGCCAGATGGGCGGGGTATAAATAAATTATTATTATTATTATAGTAGATTTGCATATCCTAATCTGCTCATGTGACTTCATGTTTCCTTGGTTCCATAGCAGTTCTGAGTTTCAGGTCCCTCATGAGAGCAGCTCCAAAGTGATTGCTTTGAATAATGTTTAGATCAGGGATGGAGAACATGTAGCTTTCCAGGTGTTGAACTGCAGCTCCATTCATCCCTGACCGTTGGCTAAGCTTTGGGAGGTGATGGGAGTTGTAGTTCCAAAGTCTGGGTGGGTACCAGGCTGCGGAAGGCAGCCGTACATTGTAGAAACAATTGCAGCAAAGTAAAATCACTTCCCTTTCCATCACTCTGTCGTCCTGTCAGGAGTGAGCCAGCAGTAAATCACACTGGCAAGTGGGAGTTAACTCTTTATTAGCAGAAACATGATCTGCACAGGAGTGTCAGGCCTAATGAGCACAGCAACTCATCTCCTGCAGGTCTTGCTCCCCATGAAGCTGTTGCTGAGACTCAAAGTGACCACCTTCCCACAGGTGCTTAAGTCCCCCTCCTCTCTTCCCCAAGCAATTGGAGACTATGTATGCGTGTCACCAGTATCTCCTCTGCCCTTTTCACGCCTCTTCTGGTTCTGGGAGACCAAAGGAGAGGGAAGCTTGTTGAAGCAGACCCTACACTGGCTCCCAGTATGTTTCTGAGCACAATTCAAAGTGTTGGTGCTGACCTTTAAAGCTCTAAACAGCCTCAGTCCAGTATACCTGAAGGAGCGTCTCCACCTCCCCATCGTTCTGCCCAGACACTGAGGTCCAGTGCCGAGGGCCTTCTGGCGGTTCCCTCATTGTGAGAAGCCAAGTTACAGGGAACCAGGCAGAGGGCCTTCTCGGTAGTGGCACCCGCCCTGTGGAACGCCCTCCCACCAGATGTCAAAGAGAAAAATAACTACTAAACTTTTAGAAGACATCTGAAGACAGCCCTGTTTAGGGAAGATTTTAATGTTTAATAGGTTAATGTATTTTAGTGTTTTGTTGGAAGCTGCCCAGAGTAGTTGGGGAAACCCAGCCAGATGGGCGGGGTATAAATAATAAATTATTATTATTATTATTATTATTATTATTATTATTATTATTATTATCTCTGCCTCTTGGCCTCTCTCCTGCCTCCTCACCGGCTTCAGCTTCTGCCTCTGATTCTGGACCGCTCTCTGCCACAGACTCTTCCTGCTCACTAAGCCCTGTTCCCCTTCAGCTTCCGACACCACCACTTCCCAGTCTTCTCTCTCTCCTTCCTCTGACCACTCATCACTGTCCCACCACCGCTCCCCGGGCTCTGAGCCTTCTTGCCTTGGTGGTTCTCCAGCCGGTTCCTCCCACCGATCCTTGGCATCCAGTCAGTCTTTGACACCATCCAGTTTTCCCCAGCAGAGCTGTAACAGCTTATTCCAAAGGCGAAAGCATCCTCCGCAGCTCATGCTGACCACACTGCCAAACATTGTGGGGATCAGATCACTCCCATCTGCTACCGCTTGGAATCCACAGTGCGAATCTAGAAGGGATGTCCAACTTTGGTGGATACATTTAATCAGTTGTGTGACGATGAGGACAGAAGAACAAAGAGGATCTACTTTCCTGCCCACCCTCCCCCCCAGCACTTCTGAATTTTTAAATTTATTTTAAATGTTTCTTGCTTTTCTACAAAGCACTCTTGGTGGTGTGCAACAAAGCTAAACTAAAATGACTAACGAAAGAAATAGAAAACCATTTACAAAAAACAAAATCCAGCACAGCAAGAAAATTATTGGTAAGAGCTAGAGCAAAAAAAAACCCCAAACACAAATCAGCAGATACTTTGTCTGTGGAGGGGTTGGAAAACAGGTTTGTCTTCATTTTCTGGTAAAACATGAATAGTTAAGAGAGTAAAGAATCTTCTCTGGGAAGATTCTTCCACAATATACTGTAGGTTCTACCACTGAGAAGACCCTTCACCATTCAGTGAAGCCACACACCTTCCTAAAGGATGTTGCAGTCGCTGAGGTTTCATAGAATTGTAGAGTTTGAGGGGACTCGAAGGGTCATCTAGGTGACCAGACCATCCAAGCTCTGCTTAAAAGCCTCAAATGAAGGAGAGTCCATAATCTCCCAAGGGAGACTCTTCCACTGTCCCTGGACCTGAGAGCAAGGGTTGGAAGAAGTGGGAGGATGTTCTCCCCAAGGCATGCTAGGCTCAAGACTGCTCAGGGTTTAAAGGTAATTGCAACCACCTTGAATTGGGTCCAGTAGCTTGGTGGCATCCTGGACAGCTGTGGCAATACAAACACCTTCTTTTTGTGGCCTTTTCTGTTGGAAGAATCGGGCCACAAAATTCTATACCAGCTGCCCATCTTCAAGGGCAGCCCCTGCATAGAGCACATTGTAGTAGTCCAATCTACAGATTGGTGTATAGGTATTTTTACATAAAAAGCAAGTGACTATTGGACAGCGCCTGCCCCCATCCCAATGATCTCAACACCAAAGCTCTACGGAGTGGAAGACAGAAAGCTTTTTTTATTAATGTCCTCTCTAGGGAGCCAGACTTGGGTTGCAAGGTGGACATCTATAGCCGTACGCAAAGTGTTTAGTAGCTCAGCTGCTAGCCTCAGTTAGATGTTCAGAGCACCAATGCTGGGATGAAGGTGTTGGGTCTTTAAAAAAGTCTTAAAAATACGTCCTGCTTCGGGACTATTGCTAACATCTGGAAGAGTGGTGGCCAACATGATGCCCTGCAGATGTTTCCATCACCTCTGACTAATATCCAAGCTGCAAGGGCTGATGGGAGCTCAATACCTGGAGAGCATCAGGTTGCCTTCCTTTGATCTAGAATGTCCAAGAGGACTAAAACTGCCCATGGTGCGTGGGGCTCATGAACTGGAGGTTGATGGACTGCATTGGTGCTGAGCTTGGGATAGCTATTGGGGCAGGTTGGATGTTCCTGTGGCCTTTGCCGTCTTGCAGGAGGAAAGGCGGCTCGCCGGGAGCCGCCGCGGCAGCCACGCAGGGCACGCTGGTGATGACCATGATGTCCGGCCGCAAGGTGGGACTCGTTTCTTGCGGCGTAGGCAGCCCAGGAGCACCGGCGAGGGATGCTTTGCTGGCGTAACTGAGAGCCAGTTGCTCCAGACGCCTCTTCTTGAAGAATGCCTGGGTGGTGGCATGCAGCGGCTGGAGGAGGTGAGGGACCGGTTGCCCTGGGTGCAGGAAGAAATCGAAGCCGGAGCAGTCCGAGGGGTCGTACGCCAGCTGACGGGACGCCTCCCCCTTGCTGGGCCAGGCGAAAGGGAACGGGAGGGTGAAATCTTCAGTGAGCACCCGGATCGCAAAGTCATCCTCCTTGCCAAACTCTTTGTAGGCTCTCTGGATGCTGCGGAAATGGTCCTCCCACCTTTTCATGTCTCCGTCGTAGATATCTGGGAAGGAGCCCGGGAGAGTTTGGACCAGCCTCGGGGGTGATGAGGTGGTTGCTGCGGTGGAGCCCGGCAGGCTGTAGACAACTCCGGGAGAGGTGTTGTGTGGAGCCGCCTGGCTAAAGAGATGGGGCGACGGCAGAAGAGGTGGAGGAAGCAGGAAGTCTTGCGAGGGGTTCCCTCCCCCAGGCTTGGTACCACTTCCTGCAATGGGGAGGGGCTTGCCCTGTTGCAGCGGGGCAGGGAGACCTGGGATGCCTTCATCACCTGTGAGTGTACAACCCAAAGGGTCAGGATCGAACGGCAGCAAATCCACTCATTCGCTTGCTGGAGACAAGTTGCTCTGAGTCTCTGGTGAGCAGGATGCCCGAGATACTACAGATAATCACCCCATAATCTCATTGGTGCTGTGATTTGGAGTAGGTAAGAAACAGCAGAGATCCCCCTTTGAACTGTGGGAGAGATTCTCACTTTTGATTTCTCCGTACCCTAGCACAAATGAGATAAGACACCCCCCCCCCGGCAACTCTCTCACAAAGAGGAACACAGTGATGACCCAAGAGAATGACTGGCACAATGGAACACCTTGACGAGTGCCAGAGCCGTTTACCTTCCCACCACAGCGGTACCTATTTATCTACTTGCACTGGTGTGCTTTCGAACTTCTAGATTGGCAGGAGCTGGGGCAGAGCAACAGAAGCTCACTCCATCGCGGGGATTCGTACCACTAAGCTTCCGATCGGCAAGCCCAATCGACTCTAGTCTAGACTAACTAGTAAGCTAAACTGACTATCTGTAGACCTCCAACTAGATTTGACAGTAGTTTTGCAAAAGAGAAAAAGGAAGATCCACACAAAGGTTTTTCAATAGTGACACCTATTCTACCCAACAGTTATTACTCCCCACCCCTTTCCAATAAAATTTACTGATAGGTCCAAGATCTTTTCATTTACCAAGGCCTTTTAAAGGTGAACTGGATGAATGATGGGCTTTTTCTTACTGCTTTTCTTCTTGTGCTTTATCCTTGAATTATTTGGGGTGTGTTTTTTATTTTTATGGCAGGGTGACATTTTTGGGAGGGCTGCATTGGTGTGTATAAGCTGGGGTCAGTCCTGTTGGGCATAGCAGCTCTCTAAGGATACTAATATCCCAGCCAATATGCTAGTTTCATTCAACTGTGACCTCAAGAGAGTCAGGATGTGGAAGCATGGAAGTGTATTTGGCAAATGAAAGTGGGGGGAAAGATGATGACTGTCGAAAATAAAGGGATGGGTGGATAAAGGAACTGAGAGAATGTGACAGATGGAGAGTGGCTGATAGGCAGTGAAGAAGCTGATGAGAAAGGTGAATAACTTTTACAGTCTACATGGGTCCAGTTTTCTTATGAGTGGCATTGATTTGTGGAGTCTATCAGCCTTTGCAGGCCTGGACCATTCCAGATGTTTTGGGCTGCCACTGGAGCTGCTGGGAGTTGTTGACCAAACCATCTGCAAAGCTCCAGGTTGGCAAAAGCGGGTCTCCATCATTCCTCTATACTTCATTTCAGCTACTAGTTCTCCTTGAAGATCACATAATGTTCAGCCAAGCCCCTTCTCAAAGAGCTCCACCAAGGGCTTCCATTTTGAGAGCCACCACACCTTCCTCTGGGTTGTCCGTTTAGGGTCAGCCAGCACAATTTAGGAGGCTGAATTGGGCCATGGAACTCCTGGTTCCCAGTCTCAATTCTGCACCCTTCTGTTTTGTTTTTCCTACAACTAGTTTCCCTCTCAGACCCTGCAATGTTCTTCCCAGATCCATCACCTGAAGGCCGAGGTGGGTTATCCAAAGTCTCTGGAACTAAGGAAGCCATTGTAACTCATGAGAGGTGGATACGGAAACGGGTTGGGGGAACAATTGTTGACTATAGTCGCCTAGGAAACTACAATGGCTCTATGATGACATCACAACAGATGAATGGGGACGAAGGGGGCAGCATAGTGATGCAAACAATGAGTGCTGAATGGGGGGAAATGGCTCTTTGTTTTATTCTGGTGGTGGGGAAATAAAAAATATTGAGGGCTGTTGATGCATGGGGGTGGGCGGGTGGAGGAATTAACCAAGGGGCACACGCAAGCGTTAATTTTATTATATTATTTAATTTATAACAATATTTATTAACCACCAACTCATAAAAAGAAAACATGGCTGGGCACCATGAAACCACTACGACGTCTTAAAATAAAGAACAAATGACCAACACTGAACTGGATTTAGTATCTTAATTGTATATATAAACAATAATGAATATTATCCCTGCAGTCTTCCTGAACCTAGTACCCTCAAGATGTTTGGACTAGAACTCCCAGCACCCTAGACTGTGGGCACCAGCATGAGAATCTGGGGCATATTCTAATTTTCTCTAGCTGGAGGGGAAGAAAAGGGTGGAGGAGGAAGTAGAATAAGATAAAGGATATTTCCAAGTCCTTCTCAATACCCTGCAGTCAACTAAAGACAGCCAAACATGTCCTGTCCCTCGCACCAACCTCCCTCACTGCCAAGGGAAAATAAAAAATGAATAGAAAGAGAACCTACCCAAGTGATGCTGACACAAAAACCTCCCACACACACTAAGTAAAATAATACAAGTTTACTACCCCCCTCTCCCTCTTCTCTCCCCCCACCTCTCTTCTCCCCAATACTGTACACAACATTGAAATCTCACCTGGCATCACCATGACCTGTGCCTGACAGCATAAGCCCTGGATGGTTAAGTCAAGTCAAAGGTGGCTATGGGGTTGCAGCGCTCATCTCGCTTTCAGGCCAAGAGAGCCAGCTTTTGTCCACAGACAGCTTTCTGTGTTGAGGCCAGCATGACTAAACTGCTTCTGGTGCAACGGGACACTGATGGAAACCAGAGCACACAGAAAGGTCGTTTACCTTCCTGCCGCAGCGGCACCTATTTATCTACTTGCATTGGTGTGCTTTCGAACTGCTAGGTTGGCAGGAGCTGGGGCAGAGCAACAGGAGCTCACCCCATCACAGGGATTTGAACCGCTGACCTTCCAGTCGGCAAGCCCAAGAGGCTCAGTGGTTTAGACCGCAGTGCCACCCGCATACCAGTTGCTTTTCATGGAGATTGAGTTAAACTGATCCTGTAGAACAGAGAGACTTTTCTGACTCAGGCATCACCTTTAGTTCCATCATTTGACATGGGACCCAGCTTTTTTTTAAAAAAATGTGTGCCTTTTCTCTCTTGTTTTTCTCCCTTTAGGGGAGGGGCCATACCTAGGATGTAGAGCATCTGCTTTGCATGCTAAAGAGCCCAGGTAAAACCTCTGGCATCTCCAACCTCTGGAAAGAGTTTTATCCAAAACCTTTTAAAGTTGCTGGTTGGGCCAGTGGTCCAACTCAGTTTATGCCAGCTTCTTAGATTCCCTTCCTCGCCAGCTGTGGACACTGCACAAGGACGTTGCTGTGCTGTTATAGACCCTTCCCCCCTGAAATATTCATGCCTCCTTTTCTTGATTACATCTCTGAACCATCAAAAAATAAATAAAACGTCAATGACTTACAAGAACAAGTAGCAGCTTGCGATTCTATCCACTAGGTGGAAGTCATAGACCTCTATTTTGCCTCTCCTTTGAGAGTCCTCGATTTATAAAGTGAGACTGACAGCTCCATTGTGCAAATATAAGACATGTATTTAAATTTGCTCTGTTAACCAAGCAAAAAGGTGTTGTAAAGAAAACTGTTCCTTCTCTTCTAAATCAGGCTTTTATTTCTGGGGGGAGGGGGGAGTCGTTTTTTTAAAAATCCCATTTAATACAAATTTAAGCACACCCTGTTGTTTGACTCACACTGGGGTAGCATGTGGCCAAGAGTGACTTACAGGAGATGATGAGATGAGGCTGGGATGGTGGTTTTCAGCAACTCTGAGATGCCCAGGGTGGCTTGAGTAACAGAGCTGCAGGTGTTGTGGCGGCTCAGTTACTCTGCTGTGTCCTGCTGCTGCCTGGCTGTGGTTTAGATCAGCAGTTGCTAAAGGGGGTAGTACCACGCCCTGCGAGTACACTAAAAGGACAAGGGGTGGAAATCTTGAGAGAACAGCTGCTGCCAGCAGGGTTCTCAAAATTTAGCAGGCAGAGGAGTGGTGCTGTGGTAAACCACTGAGCCTCTTGGACTTGCCAGTCAGGTCAGCGGTTCAAATCCCTGTGACCGGGTGAGCTCCCGTTGCTCTGTCCCAGCTCCTGCCAACCTAGCAGCTCAAAAGCATGTCAGTGCAAGTAGATAAATAGGTACCACTGCAGCGGGAAGGTAAATGGCGTTTCTGTGCGCCACTGGGATGAGAGAGTTTGGAATTGGCGGGTTCTTGGTTGGGCGTTTCTGGCTGAGCCAGAGATCTGCTGGCATCACTCCTACATCCTGGATTAGAACAGAAGCCGGTATAAGTCCCCAAAGGGGGCCACCCTGGCATGTGTGGTGGAGGTGGCCCAAGGACAGGAGAACCTGTTCCAACCCTACCAGCTTGATTATGTGACCTGCCAAACCAGAGAAATGAAGCAGGTGAAAAGGGCAGTGTAAATCAAGCTCCTCGTGAACGGAGTTTGGAAGTGGAGTTAAGTTAACCCGACACTACACAGCAGCAGCAAAAGTTGTGCCAGCTTTCTATTGTTAGGATTGTTCTGTGAATATTTAAAGGAATGTATTTGGCCTGGCTTTTTGCTGATGGTGGCATTGTGTGAACACTGCGGGGGGTGGGTGGGACCTGTGTACATGAGTACAGTCGTACCTTGGTTCACAAATGCCTTGCGACTCAAACGTTTTGGCTCCCTAACGCCGCAAACCCGGAATTGAGTGTTCCGGTTTGCGAACATTCTTTGGAACCCGAATGTCTGACGCAGCAGAAGCTCCTGCAGCCAATCGGAAGCTGCACCTTGGTTTTCGAACGTTTTTGGAAGTCAAACGGATTTCCGGAACGGATTCCATTTGAGAACCAAGGTATGGCTGCAGTGGGAATTCCACAATCAAATCACACCTGGAAGCACCCTTAGTCTTCAAGAAACCACAAGACCCCATTGCACCAACTTCCAGATGATGGACTTTAGCTTTTAATTAAACTAACTAGCTAACTAACTAAATAGATACTGCAAATCTTAAAGTCGCTCATCCCTGGATTAGATTAGACTAGGCCTGTGAGCTATTTTGTTAGCTTATAAATGAGCACGGTTGTGCAGGCATGTGTGCAAAAAATTTGGCCGATGCTGTAGTTCTTTTGAATGGGTCCAATATAAAGAGTTTCCAATCTGGAACCAATCCCAGGCGGTGTCCTTTTAAAAGAAGGTTGGTTTTCAATTCTTAGTGGGTGATAAGGTCTAGTTTCATTCCAGGAAGAAAAGTCACTGCTGATTTCTGCAGATGACACCTCTGATAAGCACATACGAGGTCAGTTACCCAGATTCCACCCCTGCTCAGTTGGCACGGCTACCCAGAGTCCACTGAAGCCATCAGCATTCAGTGGAACAGGCCCTGTTACAGGTGTCACATAATACTTTCCCCGCTTTTGTAAAGAAATAATAGAATCATAGAATTGTAGAGTTGGAAGGGACCCTGAGGGTCATTTAGTCCAACCCCCTGTAATGCGGGTGCCGCTGTGGTCTAAACCAATGAGCCTCTTGGGCTTGCCGATCCGAAGGTCAGCAGTTCGAATTCCCGCGACGGATTCAGCTCCCGTTGCTCAGTCCCAACTCCTGTTAACCTAGCATTTCGAAAGCACACCAGTGCAAGTAGGTAAATAGGTACCGCTGCGGCAGGAAGGTAAACGGTGTTTCCATGCACTCTGGTTTCCATCACATTGTTCCGTTGTGCCAGAGGCGATTTAGTCATGCTGGCCACATGTCTGCAGACAAATGCTGGCTCCCTCGGCCTGAAAGCGAGATGAGCGCCCAACCCCAGTCACCTTTGACTGGACTTAACCGTCCAGGGGTCCTTTACCTTTCTTACCTATGTAGCAATGCAGAAATATGCAGCTGTCTCATATGGGGATCAAACCTGGAACTGATCTTTCCATGTGGCAGCACCTAATTCATACTATGATAATCATAGAATCATAGAGTTGGACTGGACCAAGTGGATCAACTAGACCAAACCCCTGCAATGTAGGAGTTTTTGCCCAATGTGGGGCTCAAACCCACAACCTTGAGATTAAGAGCCTCATGCTCTACCAAAACAATACAAGACATTCTTTGAAACTCACTCTTACCTGAATAAACTCATGTGGAGCGTGGAATCTCAGCCAGCTTGGATTAATCTCAAATTTCTTGGTAGAGAACCAAATTTCTAACAGAAATTATTTTCTGTTATTTGTTTGTTTGGTTGTATGTTTGTTTACTTGTATGTACGTCTGTTTTCTCATAAATGTATTTATTTTAAATTAATAAAGATATATTTTTTAAAAAGAACCAAATTCTGTTAGTTATGTATGCAGTTGGCTTTTCTTCTTTTCTTTGTCTTCAGACTGCCAGTCTTTGTGCAATAGGGATTCCAGGGCATACCAGAAAGTTACTTTTGCACAATTAAAGTGCATTACAGCACTCTCTTACCCTAGCACAAGAAATCCACTTCAAAACAAAACAAAAACCCAGTCATTTTATGGTAAGGAAAGCGAGAAGTGTGAACTAAACAAAGGATTTGCAGGAAGATGTATAAACTCCACACAAGCAAATTATTGTAGTATCGCCCCACAGACAAATGAGAATGAATGCTCAAGGAAGACCAGACATAAAAGGCACGGCATATCCTGTTTCACCACTTGATTTTTTTTAAAAAAAGATATTTAATGAAATTTTGAACAATAAAACTAACTTCACAATCAAAATGAAAAAAGAAAGAAAAAACATTATCACAGTCAAATAAAAGCAGAAAAATACAATACAAAACATAAAAAGTAGAAGAAAAAAGACATAAAAAAGACATAAAAATCCAGTTTCTTACTTATTGTTTTCATAACCCTCCTTCCTGACTTCCTCACATCTCCCTTTTCTGTGTTCCCTTTTACACAATCGTATTCAGCAGTACCTTACCCTCTTTCAAATCTTATTCTATGTTATACATTTCAACTATTATGTCTCCAATTTTTCCCTTTATATCATTTTGTTTAAATTTGACATAATGTTATTCTAGCTTTTTCACCCTTATTCTTATAAAACATTTTTTACATATTCCTTTCAACTATGTCACTAATGCCATATTGTCTTTATATCCTGGATCATTTTAGCATTCAAACATTTTGCAATGTTTTTGCAAATAGTCTTTAAATTTCTTCCAATCCTCTTCTACTAACTCTTCTCCCAGGTCTCGGATTCTGCCAGTCATTTCTGCCAATTCCATGTAGTCTATCACTTGCATCTGCCATTCTTCCAGAGTGGGCAAATCTTGTGTCTTCCAGTGTTTTGCGATGAGTATTCTTGCTGCTGTTGTTGCATACATAAAAAAAGTTCTGTCCTTCTTTGGCACCATCTGGCCGACAATGCCCAAAAGGAAGGCCTCTGGTTTCTTAGGGAAGGTATATTTAAATACCTTTTTCAATTCAGTATAGATCATTTCCCAGAAAGCCTTGACCTTTGGGCACGTCCACCAAAGGTGAAAGAATGTTCCCTCAGTTTCTTTACATTTCCAACATTTATTATCAGGCAAATGATATACTTTTGCAAGCTTGACTGGGGTCATGTACCACCTATATATCATTTTCATAATATTTTCTTTTAAGGCATTACATGCCGTGAATTTCACACCAGTGGTCCATAACCGTTCCCAGTCAGCAAACATAATATTATGACCAATGTCTTGCGCCCACTTAATCATAGCTGATTTGACCGTTTCATCCTGAGTGTTCCATTTTAACAGCAAGTTATACATTCTTGAAAGTACCTTAGTTTTAGGTTCTAACAATTCTGTTTCTACTTTCGATTTTTCCACCTGGAAGCCTATTTTTTTATCCATATTAAAAACCTCTCTAATTTGAGAATAATGTAGCCAATCTCGCACTTTATCTTTTAGTTTCTCAAAACTCTGCAATCTCAATGTGTCTCCATTTTGTTCTAATATCTCCCAATATTTCAGCCACTTGGCCTCCATATTGAGTCTTTTCAGAGCCTTAGCTTCCATGGGTGACAGCCACCTTGGGGTCTTGTTTTCTAATAGATCTTTATATCTTGTCCAGACATTAAACACTGCTTTCCTGACAATGTGGTTCTTGAATGCTTTATGAGCTTTGACCTTGTCGTACCACAGATATGCATGCCACCCAAACGCATTATTAAACCCTTCCAAATCCAAAATGTCAGTGTTCTCAAGAAGTAGCCAGTCTTTCAACCAGCAGAATGCTGCTGATTCATAGTACAACTTCATGTCTGGCAGGGCAAACCCCCCTCTTTCTTTAGCATCAGTCAATATTTTAAATTTTATTCTGGGCTTTTTGCCCTGCCAGACAAATTTAGAAATCTCTCTCTGCCACCCCTTGAAACAGTCCATCCTGTCCACAATCTGCAAAGTTTGAAACAAAAACAACATTTTTGGCAATACATTCATCTTTATGGCAGCAATTCGACCCAACAAGGAAAGCTTCAATTTTGACCAAATTTCTAAATCTTTTTTAACCTCTGACCAACATTTTTCATAATTATCTTTAAATAAATTCAGATTTTTGGCCGTCATATTTATCCCTAGGTATTTCACTTTCTTCACCACATTCAAAACTGTCTCCTTCTGAAACCTTTCTTTTTCCACTGTTTCACCACTTGAGATGGAACAGGAAGTGCCATCCTAGCCTGCTGCCATCGCACTTCCTGTGCCACCGCCTCCACCGCTGTTGAAGTGGTGTCGGCACTGGTGCCGATTTCCAGTGAGATCTCGCAAAATCTCATGAGACCTTGCCAAACTCTCATGAGATATTGTGGAGTACATGAGATCTCATGAGATCTTGGTGAGATCTTGCTGGAAATCAGTGTGGCTTTCCTGCAAGTGGTAGAGGAGGCAGGGTGTGTTGTGCCTTGGGGGCCCTGCTTTGGGGGGCTTCCAATGCCCATAGCAGCTGCTTCACCCCATTTCATGGGTGGGCCAGCCCCGTGACATAGTGTAAGCTTTGTGCAAGTTTCCATACAGAATTCAAAGTGCTGGTTATGACCTATAAATCCCTATATGGCTTGGGCCCAGGCTGCCGAAAAGAATCCTAAATTCTGAGTGCAATGTCAATAATAAAGGGTTTCCAATAACCCTTAAAGTTTCTTTCTGGGGTTTTCAGTAAACTAACAACTTCACCAAACTAAGTCGTTTATCTTGCTAATCATAAGCTTGGTCGAGTTTGCAGTTTTTATGTCATTGCAAGTATTAGGTAAGGTAAAAGTAAATGACCCCTGGATGGTTAAGTCCAGTCAAAGGCGACTATGGGGTACAGCGCCCACCTCGCTTCAGGCCAAGGGAGCCGGCGTTTGTCCACAGACAGCTTTCTGGGTCATGTGGCCAGCATGACTAAGCCGCTTCTGGCTCAACGGAACACCGTGACGGAAACCAGAGTGCATGGAAACGCTGTTTTCCTTCCCACCACAGTGGTACCTATTTATCTACTTGCACTGGCATGCTTTTGAACTGCTAGATTGGTAGGAGCTGGGACAGAACAACGGCAGTTCACCCCCTCTCAGGGATTTGAACCACCGACCTTCTGATTGGCAAGCCCAAGGGGCTCTGTGGTTTACACCACAATGCCGCCTGCATCCCTTTTGCTATGCTATGGTTAAAATGCATTAAACATGATCTTGAAAATCAACAAAATGTATCTGTCCCACATAATGAAGTCAAAATATTAAGGGATCCAAATGTGGTTGTTGAAGAGATATTAATATTCCATTACAGGGGCATTTAAGAGTCCACGTAGCAGTTGGCTCTGGAAGCAGAGTGTCCTTTCTGCAAGAGTGTCCTTGTGATGAATCAGTTCCTCTGACCTTTCCTTCCAGATAAGGTAATTTGGCGACACTCTCAATGGGCGCTTTAAGTTTGGGCAGTGTGGCTTGTGGTGATGGGTCAATAAATAGCAGCTTCCGAGCCACAGTTCACACCTTTGAACCATTTCGCACCCGGGACGGAAGCCTGATCCTGGGCTAAAATGAAGCTCCCGGTTGTAGCTGCCGTTCTTTTAATCTCTGCACTTTGTGCAAGAGAAACGGATGCACAGGTGAGATGGAAACGGACTTCTAGGAAAATGCAGCACCAGCTGTTAATTGGATGCTAGTGGGGGGTGGGGGGGTGGGGGGACCTAAACCAATGTGAATCAAAAGTGTCATGTTATTTATTGACCAGAAGCCCCAAACCCAGCATTGCTCGGGAATTATCGAAAACAAAAACAAAATAAAAAATAAAAATTGGAACTAGTGGTTAAAATCCGGACAGTTTTTAAAGGTTCAGTTTGCCCTCTTGATTCAAAATGTCATCTGGTCCAAACATAGATGAAAACCTGCTCCTTAATCTCAGGAACCATCATGCAAGATTTAGTTATGGTAGCTTAAGAAGTGTCCAAATGCATAGCGAACAAACAGCTTGCCAAAATAATTAATAGATACCTGTGCCTTCCTTCAGTGATGGAAGTCAAGGCACTGTTTATAAAAACCAGAGAGTTTTGAGAGGGCATCTCGCTTGTAAGAAGAAGCAGTGGGGGGCCAGTGTGGTAACTGTGTTAGTTGACTTATCTCAGTTTCTCATTCCTCTTTAGCTCTGCTCTCCAAGTAGATTGCATTTAAGAAAAAGTAATTCTGAAAATTCATCAGCATTTCATTACGAATTTCTCCTAAATTTTACATGTTTGCATGCAATTTCCCCTAATACAGTGGTGCCTCGCAAGACGAAATTAATTCGTTCTGCGAGTTTTTTCGTCTTGCAAATTTTTCGTCTTGCGAAGCACGGTGTCGGGAAAGTTTTGGAAAAGCTTCAAAAATCACCAGAGTCTTTAAAAACCTCAAAAAAGGCTACCACACTGCGTTCTATGAGTTGCTCCTCGAAGTCAAGTCACAACTGTATTAAAGGTTTTAAGAAAAAGGAAACAAACTTGCAAGACGTTTCTGTCTTGTGAAGCAAGCCCATAGGGAAATTCGTCTTGCGAAGCAACTCAAAAAACCAAAAACCCTTTCGTCTTGCGAGTTTTTCGTCTTGCGAGGCATTCGTCTTGCGAGGTACCATTGTATACACATTTCTGCAAGGCAGTACCCCTTAATGTAATACATTTTGTATGCTGTTTTCACTAATGCTCACACTTTACCCTGGTATTGTGCATGCATGTTTGTACACATTACCTGGCTGGTAATTTGGAACGGTGACTGCATTTCAGTTTGCGCATTGTTTCAGAAAGGGCAGATAAGGATGGTTCGCTTTTAAATACAACCGAGTTGAATTTCTTCCCCACTCCTTCTTGCAACATGGAAGGTAACTGACTGACGTGGGGAGCTTAGGGTTAAAACCTTGTTTTCCCGTTTGTTAATGTCTCCCAATTGCGGACAGGGCTTGAGTCCACATACAGTGCTTCCAGAGAACGCAACAAACCCTTTCGTACTCGGATATAAAGAGAGTAACTAAGGCAGAACTCCTATGCACACTTACCAGGGCGTAAGTCCCATTGAACTCAATGGAAGTTACTTTTGACTCCGAATAGGAATGAATAGGATCGTACTGTGAATCCAGCTTGCAAATAATGGCTTATGTCGCAGAGTCTATTTCAAATTAAATTCATGGAAACTAACAGCATCGTTTCAATTGTTTTGTTATAGCAGTGGAATCCTGGTTTTGGTGCCTCCGTAAGTACGACACATTTTGTCCATCTGCTTTTGTTATGCTTTCTCTCAAAAAGGATGCTACGCGAGTAGGATCTGCGACAAAACACCCTCACTTGTTTAACAGGACCAGTCCTGTTCTGGGCTAGAATTAGCCATCTTCTTCCAGGGTCCTACTTGATCAGACCAAAGACCCATCTAGTCCAGCATTCTGCTCTCACAGTGGCAGATCAGATGTCTTTGAGAAGCCCCAAAGCAGCGCATGAGTACAACAGCAACTCTCCACACTTGTGATGCCCAACAACTGAAGGCAGTACACAGCCCTTGTGGCTAGTAGTAGCAGAAGCCTTAGCCCTCCACGAATTTAAAGCCATCCAAGCTTCCAGCTAGCACTAAATCCTGTGCTAGCAAATTCCATGCTTCAGCTATGCACAGGGTGAAGCATCCTCATGCTGGGGAGAAGAGTGGGCTGGAAAGGTTGCACTCATGCTCCTCTTGTGGGTTTTCATGAAAAATAAAATTCATTTTATATTTTTATTTTAAAAGAAGACATTCCGCCTCTTCTCACCCTGGGCTGGGCTGGTCAGCTTACAGGATCCTATCAAAAGCACTGGACCTGCCTAAGCTGTTATTTTCCTCCTGGAAAGGGCTTTCCCTGGAACGATCAGTTTATGTGCAAATAAATTTCCACGTGGAGGCAGCCAAGGGCTATAGATAGGGATGGAATTTCCTGCAAATCTCAGCAGCAAGCTTATCCACACTGATTTTTGGTTTCGTTGTGGGGATGTAAGGCGGGCAAGGAAAAGGACTGAACCACCTTTGTCTCTTGATCTTTTACAGCTTGGTTATTCAGGCCCAAATGTGCCTCCTCCACCTCCGCCTCAGCCTCCCCCTCCAGTAAGTATAAGAAAGTTTTCTTTGGGTCATTGTGACTCTGTGCTATGAGGTATGAAGCTACATAGCTCATTATATCAATTGGTAGTACCTTATTCAGGGGAGGGTGTTTATCAGAGGCTGCACCTGGAGCAAGGTCTGAGATGGTCGCTGTCTTCATTCTGCTCTTTGTTCTTTTAGGTTACTTATACACCATGCATATAAAGCAAATTTAAAGCTCACACAACCCCCAAATCTTGGGAATTGAAGTATGTTATGGGTTCTGGGAATTGTAGCTCTGTGAAGGGTAAATTACAGTGCCCAGGGTTCTTGGGTGGTGTTGGGGATGTACGTTTATGCAGCCTTAATTTTTTAATGTTGAGGATGTACGTTTATGCAACAATTTTTTTTGAATAATATTTGAACAGGGAGGGCATTCTGGGACAGGGAGCCACCACTGAAAAGGCTCTCTCTCTCTCTCTCTCTGGTCTTCACTTGGTGGTTCTGCTTGGCATCACTGTAATTTCATTGTGAAGATGTGAGTGTGACAAATAAGCTGTGCATCTCGATCTTTTTCAGGGTCCTTACGACGGCCAAAATTCGGTAAGTATGAGAAACGCTTCCTTGGACACTTCAGAGTATGGGGTATCAGACAATTTCGCTCAACTTATACACCCTCAGATAGCTACTGAAAAGGTTTTCTCTCTGACCTCCAGCCACCACACTGCAGATGGAGGGGGAATCTGGAGAACGACCTTTTCCAAGGCTGATTTGATTCCCCACCTCGTTCCCAATCTTTACTCCCCTCTTGTTCCTGATGTAGATCTTTATTTCTCCCTTGCTTGTCATGTTGCTCTTCACCCACCCCTTCTTCCCTGGCAGGGCAGGTGGGCCATTTTGTGGTTTGGCTCTGGTGGCAAAATGTCTTGGGCCGACCCTGGCTCCAGAGCACACATCATGCTGAATTATAGCTGTTTGTGGCTCCCTGCCATTGCATGGATGCGCCAACCACTGACAGTGGCTGGCCCCAGTTTTTTAAGGACCTGGACTTGGCTCGTCAATACGTGCTGTGGTTCTGCTTGGTTTCATTGTGCTTCTGTAGTGGTGGTGTCTGGTGGGCAAGAGACAGAAGGGAACAACTTGCTTACGTATCTTGGTCTTTTTCAGGCCTATCTCGGTGTTCAGGCCCAACCTTGGCAGCCTCAACCTGCCCCAGTAAGTATGAGAAACTTTTCTTTGGAAGATTCTAGGTTCTTTGATATGGGGCGTTAGACTATGCGGCTTGGTTTAGATATCACTTAGTAGTACATGGCTCAGAAACTGAGCATTGAGAAATCAGCTGGAGCGGACTCTGAGGCAGCCTTCACTTGTATCCCTCTCTTCGCTCTCTTAGTTCTTCAGAGTTTTTGGTAATAATGGTAATGAAGGCACCAGGAGGGCTTCCCTGGAGAAGGCAGGGAGTCACCATCAAAAAGGTTCTCTCTCTGGTCTGCACCCACCACACTTCAGATGGAGGGGTTGTCCGGAGAAATGCCTAAGGTGACAATCTCAGTTGATATAAGAAAAGGCAGGCAAGCAGGTATTTGGGTTAGTGCTTCTAAGGATAAGAGAAGCACTTTGAATTAAGCTTGGAAACTCATTTTAAATGGAGCGGAACTATGTAAGGATGCTTAAAACAGAGTTCACAGACCTTTTTGCGTGTGAGGGCCACATTCCCTGTTCATCAGCCCTCTGAGGACCGCATGCCAGTGGTGGGCATGGCCAAAACGAAACCCACACAGGTGCTCCAGGTTTCCCTGCTTATTTGGTTTATTTATAATGTATCCAAGGCACTGATACCCCCAGCTTTAAGTCAAAAAGAGTGACATGCAGAAATCTCCTTCAAAGGCAATCCTTGCCCCCAGACTCACAATCTAAAAAGACATGGCAATCTAAAGACAATCTAAAAAGACCAGAGATTTACAGAAGATTGGAAGAAGTAGATGAATTATTTGAAGAACAACTGTAATCAACAAATTACGCTAGTAGGACTACAAGAAGTTTTGTAAGGAGAAATATACGAAGTGTTACAAAGTAGAAAAAGATAGAGATATTGGTTATGAGTTTGAAATGTAACAGGGAAAATAAGAAATGCATACTAAGAGATTAGATTGGAAAATTTTCAGACAGGACTGATGGAAGTCAAAAAAAATTGAATAAGATGTAAAAGTATGTTTAATTACTGTTGAAAATGATATGTTAAAAAACCAATAACATTTATATATAAAAAAATAAAAAGACATGGCACATGAGGAAAGAGGACTGGGGAGGGAGGAAGGAAAAGCAAGCTCAAGCACAAGTTCTTCAAGTTACAGTTCCTATAGTTCTGCCCATGATGTTATCTCAGATGCACCAGTAAAGACAGATGTCACATTTCCTCCGTATAGTGTTGTTTCATTTATTTAACAACCAGAGGATGGTTATAATGTTTATTTAAACACGGCCCTGTTCTGTGCTAGCTGCCTCACGCATAACTCACACATGCAGTCTGCCACTAGCTGAGCAACAGCCTCCTGCATAAACTGCACGGCAGGCTTTCATTTGAAATATAATAAACCTCTTAAAGGACTAACACCACACTCCCTAGGCGCAGAGTCTATCTGTCTAGAAGAGCACCAATTCCTCTCCAAGGTCCCTAACAAGAAGACCCTGGGAAGAGCTTGCTGGATCAGGCCCCTCTACTCCAGCATCCTGTTCTCACCAGATGCCTGTGGGAAACCTACAAGCAAGATCTGAGCTCAAGAGCCCTCTTCCCTCCCATAGTTTCCAGCAACTGGTATTCAGGAGCAGTTTATGGAGATGTGTGTCAGGCCAGAACTGTGCGTCTTGATCTTTTCCAGAATTATGGCGGTGGCCCAAAGGGTTGCCATCTTGTGGTTT
The DNA here is from genome assembly GCF_964188315.1 of Podarcis muralis. Taxonomy (NCBI): domain Eukaryota; kingdom Metazoa; phylum Chordata; class Lepidosauria; order Squamata; family Lacertidae; genus Podarcis; species Podarcis muralis. The sequence goes on along the minus strand of NC_135661.1, from coordinate 74,892,156 downwards.
GGCTCAGGTGGCGAAATGTCTTGGGCCGACCCTGGCTCCAGAGCACACTTCATGCTCTGGTGGGCAAGAGACAGAACGGAGCAACTTGCTTACGTATCTTGGTCTTTTTCAGGCCTATCTCGGTGTTCAGGCCCAACCTTGGCAGCCTCAACCTGCCCCAGTAAGTATGAGAAACTCTTCTAAGTTCTTTGATATGGGCCATCAGATTACGTGGCCCAGTTTAGTAGTTCATGGTGGTCAGGAAGTGCAGCTGCAGCAGACTTGCGAGGTGGTCTTCCCCTCTCTTTGCTATTAGTTCTCAAATGTCACCTGTGTGATATTAATGACAGTGCCAGGGGAGCCTCCCTTTTAAAATGTGTCAGGGAGGGGAGATTATTGGGTTGTTCTTGTTTTTATTTTGATTATGTGTTTTTATACAGTGGCACCTCTGGATGCTAACAGGATCCGTTCTGGAGCCCAGTTCACATCCTTAGCAGAACGCAACCCACCTTTGCGCGTCTGCGCGTGCGTGGGTCGCGATTTGTCACTTCTGCGCATGTGCATGACGTCATTTTGAGTGTCTGCAGATGCGCGAGCGGCGAAACCCGGAAGTAACGCATTCCGTTACTTCAGGGTCGCCACAGAGTGTAACCTGAAAACGCTCAACCTGAAGCGACTTTAACCGGACGTATGACTGTATTGTGATTTTATGTTGAGAACTGCCCTGAGACTTGCAAGCATAGGGTGGCATTACAAATTTAATAAATAATAATAATAATGGCATTCCAAGGTGAGGAGCTGCCACTGAGGTCTCCAGTAACAGTATTGGATCCAGGTGTACTCTAAGTCCACGAGACTGTTCTTCCAAGGGAGTACAAGCCTACAGGGCCTCCATCTTCTCAGGATTCAGCTTCACCCTATTGCTTGTCATCTAGACGAAACTAAACCAGGGACACCAGTCCAGGGTTTGACCTGTGGACCCTGAAACCCGCCCCCCATGGGAATAATTGGCCCCCTGTGGTGATAAGTTCCTCATCCCTACCATTTTTATTTATTTTTATTTCACAACGTTTATAGGACTCTTCTGATTGTCATAAAACCTCTAGGCAGCTTGCAAGCCTTAGGGAAGGCTTGTCCATATATTCAGTTCTGATTGCTGTGGGAGAAAGCAGGATCAGTGAATTTATCTTTTAATTTTCATAGCAGGTGGGCTTGTACGTTGGCTCCCCTGGCCCAGTGAGTATGACCACTTCTTTGACCTCCTTGTGTAATATCCCCATTTTAACTTATTTCTGCTGGGTGGATACACTCACGAGCTCTTGCTCGATTTTCTTGCAAGTTGGAGCTTTCTGACTGGCATTAACAATTTCCCTTTCCCCCCCAAGTCCAGAAGAATCTGCTTGAGACTATATTCCTTGTGCAGGAATGAAATTTGTGTAGCAGGAATCAGTGTGCTCTGAGCTGACCCGATGCCTCCATTGAAATGCATAGATTAGTGAAAACACCACACAAAATACGTTCTGTTAAGCAAAATTGTACGCAAACATGTACATTTGGAGGACTAGCACTAAAATACTGATTCATTTCCACGAGGACTTTTTCGAAAATTGCAAATGCGAAGTTTCAAAATTGCAAATGCGAAAATTGCAAATGCGAAGTTTCAAAAAATGACAAGCTGATATTGACAGATTTGCCTATCCCGAACTACAAAGCCTCCCAAACAGGAATAGGGACTGGGTTATTTATTTACCATCCAAAACATTTATAACCTGCTTTTCCTGACCAGATTAACTCAAAAGCTGGGCTTGTTGGAACAGGGATGGGGCAAGGGAAATGTGTTGGCAACGTCAGGGGACGTTTGGGTTGGCCATGGTCAACGGCAAAGCCAGGCGTCTCCCAGCCGTGCTGCCTTGCCTCGTCTCGCCTCACCCAACAAGCACAGTACTGCCACTGCCTTCACCCCACCACTCACAAGCTACTTCTGCATGCTGGCTTGGGCTGATGGGAGTTGAAGTCAAACAACATCCGGAGGTCGTAGGTTCCCCATCCCCACTGGGCCCCCTTTGCTGTAATAAAGGTAAAGGTACCCCTGCCCATACGGGCCAGTCTTGACAGACTCTAGGGTTGCGCGCTCATCTCACTCTAGAGACTGGGAGCCAGCGCTGTCCGCAGACACTTCCGGGTCACGTGGCCAGCGTGACGAAGCTGCTCTGGCGATCTGGCACCAGCGCAGCACACGGAAACACCGTTTACCTTCCCGCTATAAAGCGGTACCTATTTATCTACTTGCACTTAAGGGTGCTTTCGAAATGCTAGGTGGGCAGGAGCAGGGACCGAACAACAGGAGCTCACCCCGCCGCGGGGATTCGAACCGCCGACCATGCGATCGGCAAGTCCTAGGCGCTGAGGTTTTACCCACAGCGCCACCCGCGTCCCATCTTTGCTGTAATAGTTTGGTAATAAACCAATTTCTTTGGAGAATCTGTGGTCACCCACATGTTGCCCACTGTAAGCACCATCATCCTGAATGGGGCTGCCAGAAGTGAGAGGCCAACAAAATTTGGAGGACCACAGCTTCCCTATCCTTGGCACAGGTGGAAGCACACCTGTTCACCAATGATTGAGTGTCATGGGACACCTGCAACAACTTGGGTTTCTGTGAACAGGCTTCTTTTTAGTATGAAAAGGGAAAGAGTATAAATTACAATTAGAGGGAGGAAGATGCGTTTCTCTCATCCATCCAAACACGTTTTATAAATATGCGTGTGTGTGTGTACACACACCCCATCACTGATATTTTAAAAGCTGGGAAGAGGAGGTGCCATTTGTTTTCTAAAAAGAAGTTTGTGGAAACAAAACCAACAATTCTTTCTTTCTTTCTGTAGCAGGGCTCTGGCTACTCTGGCAGTCCAGGGGTTCGTCCTTACCCTCCTCCTCCTCCTCCCCCAAACGGCTACCCTGGCTCGGTGAGTATGAGAAGTCCTTTTCTGTCTTCCCTATCTTTTCATAGAAACCATGTGAGCTGTCTGATCCTAGTCCTACCGATTTCCATGTCATCCCTCTGTCCAAACAAGTGCTGCCTAGGACCCCAGCTCAAAGCTTTGGGCAAGGGTCAATTATATAGGCTCACCAATCAGCGATCCACTGGGTTGCCAGGCCAGAGGTATCCCAGACCCTGAGACTTCAGGCCCCAAACCTGAAATCTAGGGATGGTGAAATATTGCTTGAGGGATTCCATGTCAGCTACAACTCCTAAACAGATCTACCTGAAACCAACAAGCATGTTTAACACTGAGGTCCAGCACTGAGGGCCTTCTGGCGGTTCCCTCACTGTGAGAAGCCGTTACAGGGAACCAGGCAGAGGGCCTTCTCGGTAGTGGCACCTTCCCTGTGGAACACCCTCCCACCAGATGTCAAAGAGAACAACAACTACCAGACTTTTAGAAGACATCTGAAGGCAGCCCTGTTTAGGGAAGCTTTTAATGTTTGATGTATTACAGTATTTTAATATTTTTTTGGAAGCTGCTCAGAGCGGCTGGTGAAGCCCAGCCAGATGGGCGGGGTATAAATAATAAATTATTATTATTATTATTATTATTATTATTATTATTATTATTATTATTACTATATGCATAGGGATTGCTTCCAAGAATAAGACTGTGTTTAAGGTTCAGGGCACCTAAGCAGTTTCATTTCTGATGCGGAAACAAACAAGACCAGATGACATTTTGTATTTGTATTTTTCTAGGATGACGGTGGACAGAGTGTTGACGCATGGGTAAAATTACCTTTATTTACATGAAGTTGCGAATTCTCCTTGCGCCGGGTCTCAAACGGATGTTTAGGTCTGTGCACCAGCCACAGCTGAGTCCTGAACCAATTCAAGGGGAACTGGGAGTTGCTTGAGTTGGGCTGAGATAGGCCTGGACGACTGTGGACCTGTCTGGGTAGCTCAAAGCAATCTGGGGTTGTCAGGGGGAAGGGCATCAAGTGGGAAGCAGATGCAAGCACTGGGCAGGGAACTGGCTGGATTTTCCTGGGAGAAGGTAGCCTCTTTGAGTAACCGGTGTCTCTTTCCTTTCTAGTGGGAAGAGCTCATCAACACTGTAGAAGTAAGTATTGAGAAGGGTCTTCTTTCTCTGGCTTTTTCATACAATCTCAGTGCTGAGAAAGAGGCTAGCTAAACAAAGAGAAGGGAAGTTGGCTATTGGGTTAGATTGTGTGTTTATTTGAGCCACTCCCATCTAGCAGGTAGCATGCCAATACTTGTATCAAGATTACCTGGGTCCAAATCTCAGCTAGGAAATTCCCTGTGTGACCTCTTGCGCAGCCAGGTCTACCTCACAGGGTTGACATGATGATTAATAGGGAGGATTAGTTAGTCTGTCCTGAGCTTTTCGAAGGAAGGCAGGATGAAATGGAACCACCTTCTTCTTCTTCTCTTTCTCCTTCTCCTTCTCTTTCTTCTTCTGCAATCACTTGTAGCCGAGTAAGATTGTCTTCCATAAACACGGTTTTAAAAGTGAGTCCGTAAGTGACTGTGGAGGCCAATCCTGGATCTACACGTCCTTTCAGAGTAAGGAGACAGTGGTACCTCAGGTTACATACGCTTCAGGTTACATACACTTCAGTTTACAGACTCCGCCAACCCAGAAATAGTGCTTCAGGTTAAGAACTTTGCTTCCGATGAGAACAGAAATCGTGCTCCGGCGGTGCGGCGGCAGCAAGAGGCCCCATTAGCTAAAGTGGTGCTTCAGGTTAAGAACAGTTTCAGGTTAAGAACGGACCTCCGGAAAGAATTAAGTTCTTAACCTGAGGTACCTCTGTATAGGTTTCCGGATGGGAGTTGATCATGGTGAAGGTTTGACAAGCGTGCCTTCCTCTTAGCACGTTTCTCCCTTTCGTCCTGTGTTTGAGTGTCTTCAGAACTCATGGCACCTTTGGTAAAGGCTGTTCTCCAATTGGAGCGCTCACAGGCCAGTGTTTCCCAGTTGAAATAGTATATAAGTGAATGGAAACCATCCCTTTTTAGCACTGCTGTTCAGGATTTTCTGGAACTGTTATTTACATAAGAAAAGACCATGGGCTTCAAGTGAATTTGTGCAATGAGTATTTTGTCCAGCCTCTGGCCAAGACCCTTAGATTCTGCAAGCAATTCTTTCTGGGGGTTTGTGCTTATGAGCCTGAGCTTCTCGTTTCTCTTGTGAAGCCAACAGAAACAAATGATGAATTTTTACATGACTACTATTACTACTAATAATAATACTGCTATTATTTGTAGAACGAGTTCAGCGGCAAAAGACAAGTGAGTATAAATCTCATTTCTCCAAGCTGTAACTTGGGGAGGAAAATTGTCCATATAAGTAAAACGTCTTAAGACTTTATCAGGCTGGTAAGGGACTAAACATTAAATGAAAAATAATGGAATGGGAATCTTGATGTGGCTGGAGGACTTGCAGCCTTCCTTAGATTTGGATGCTACTCCTGGAGCTGTGTGCAAATGGAATTTTCTTGGGGGGTGGCTGACACTTTTTTCAAGGGGGAGAAAATAATGCACCTCAGACATATTTTCAGAAAATGCATCTTCTGATACATTCTGTCCCAGTTCTATGGCCTAAACTTGAAACTAAAAAGCCCATTGTGTGCTTAAGAATCTGTGTGTGCTAAGGGGTCTGGGTGCCTAGGCAGGTTCTTTTCTCATACTGAAACAAACAAGATCAAATAACATTTGCATTTTTTCTCCTTTTTGTAGAGTTCTTCGAAGCAGTCAAGCCCAGGACTGGTAAAATGCATTTTGTTCAATTAAGGTTGTCATTTCTGTATCAAGCTGGCACTAAGATTGTGGTCCCCTTGATTCTAATTCAACTCCCACGCTTAGAATTGTGCTCTAACAATGCAGTCCTATGCATAACCTCAGAAGCAAGGCTGTCTGCACACTGTACCTTTAAAGCCCATCCAAAGCACCTTCTTTTCCTCAAGGAATTCTGAGCACTGTACTTTGTTAAGGCCTTGCTGGGAATTGCATTTCTGTGAACGGCAAACTACGGTGCGTTGAGTGTGCTTTAAAGGTATAGTTTGCACACAGCTTAAGTCCCATTGTTTTCAGTGGAGCTTATACTCAGGTCAGTGTCCATAGGATTCTAGGCTAAACATACGTCCCAATGCACAATCCTGCGCATGCCTATTCAGATGTAAGACCCGTTGAATTCAATGGACCTTGTTCCCAGGAACAGGATATCACCCACAGAGCATCAAAGGAAAGCCGCGAGAGGGAAGTATGAGGACTAGTGGTCTATTGTGGGGGAAGAGATGGAGTAGGTACACACATAAAAGACCCATGGGTACAACCCAACAAGAATTTGTGATGAATCCCCATTGAAAAAGCTCTGTATACGAATAGCTAAGAGTCCTTTGGTTTCAATGGTCTTAGTTGTGACTTCCTTTTTGCTGGGCTGTGGCATTAACTGTTTTAATGGTCGTCACAGTTTTGTGCTATTGTTCTTGCAAGGGTGCGATTTTGGGAAGGGTTGCTGGGACAAACATGAAGAAATGCTTTTACATCTGGGATCTACCTGACCCCAGGACCCTTCCGCTGACATTCTAGATGGGGCAACTGACCCCCTGCCCTCGCCTCTGCCATGCAGCTTGCTAGGTGAATGTGGAACCATGTGATATTCATGTGGAAATTGGTGCTGTGAACCAACGCTGTCTGGCCAGTTCAGGTGTTGGATTTGTACACATACAGTGCTCACGAGATCTCTGACCATTGAGCCAACTGGCTCCTTTCAGGAGGAGCCTGAATTCAGCTTCTTCTTTTGCTGGAGCCGGACAAGAAGATCCAGTCTCTTTGAATAACTGATGTCCCTTTCCCTTCTAGCTTGCAGGAATATTTGGAGGCAGCAGAAAACAAGTAAGTATATGGAAGCAGCTTTTTACTCTCTTTGGCTATCTTGTATAAGTGAAACAGGGGTTAGCTGAAGATGGAACATAAGTGTACACAAACCATTGCTTTTTACTCGGGGCCTGCTTAAACATTCAGCGGGATCAAGGCCACGGACATTAATTGCATTTGTGCAATTAATATCATGTCTTAGAATCATAGAATTGTGGAGCTAGAAGAGACCCCTAGGATCATCCAGTCCCCTGAAATGCTGTCCCATACGGGGATCAAACTTGCAACCTTGGCACTTTCAGCACCACGCTCTAACCAGTTCAGCTATCCAGTCTTGTTTGGGGCTACGTCTCTCAGATGCTCAGGCAATTCTTGCTGGGGATATGTGTTTATGAGCCTGAGATTCCGTGCCATTTATCATACAGAAGCCAACAGGAATGAATAATGTCTATTTTATTTTGTTTTCGGCCCTGACCACGGGTGATGATGAGCGACAGAAGTCTTATTTCTCTCAATTGTGAAAGGTGTGATTTTTGAAGGGGGAAGTGTGCATATAAACATGTTGAAATGTATAAAGATTACATCGGGCTAATAAGGGCTAAACATTTAAATGAAGCATAATGGGATAGGACTTTTGGCTTGAACTGACTATATGTAGCCTTTGTTAGAAGTGCAGGCTGCTACTAGACTGTGTGAAGATGCCAACTTGATATAGAGTAGGGAGACAAATTTACAAAGTGGACTTCTTTTTCAAGGAGGAAATGATAAATTTCAAAAAAAAATAAATCATGATAATCTCCCCCCCCCCCCCGAAGGAACTCTGTCTCAGCTCTGTGACCTAAACAGGTTTACTTGGAAGTAATAAGCCCATTTGGTTACAAAAAATAGATGTGTGCTTAAGAGTCTGTGCACCTATGCAATTTATTTTCCCATGTGGACACAAACCAGATCAAATAATATTTTTATTTTTATTTTTTGTAGAGTTCGTCAAACAGAAACCAAGGATGGGTAAAATAACTTTTGTTTTCCTGAGGCTGTGATTTCTGCATCAAAATGCCACTGAGATCCTAGTTCCCTTGATTCCGATGCAGCTCCGAAGGCATGTGTGCTTAGAACCATGCTCTAACAATGCTATCCCATGCATATCTCCTTGGAATTAAGTCCTACTGTTTTTCAGCAGGGCTTATTCCCAGGTAAGCATCTATAGGATTGCATCCTTAATATATGAATTGCTGCACAATCCTATGCATGGGTGCCTACACAGACAAAAGGCTACGTACACACCATATATTTAAAGCACATTCAAACCACTTCTTTCCCTGTCAAAGAATCCTGGGGATTGTAGAATTAAGTTTTACGGGGAATTGTAGCTATGTGCGGAGTAAAGGTTTGTTCCCTGGACTCTTTGGTCGGGAACGTGTGCTTTAAATGTATGGTGTTCAATGGGACAGCAAACTGGGGTATAGAATTTCACCCCCAGAGCATCAATGGAAAACCTCAAGAGAAAAACGTAAAGGCTAGTGGTCTGTAGAGGGGAAGAGATGTGATAGGGACAGGCAGGAAAGACCCAGAGTGCACATACATAATGAGAAGTAGTGGATACAACGCATCACAAGAAATAAAAGGTACAATGCTTCATGAAGAGCTCCCCTTGTAAAAAAAGCAAAATGTGAGCTTCCTATCTCTTAAGATCTAAACTGATTTCCATGGGACTTAGCTATGACTTCTTTCTGATGGATTTAACTTGCCTTAACTCCTTTGATGATTGCTGCAGTATTAGGTGTTCCACCCGTCCTATAAGACTTCCCCTCTTTGCCCAATGGTAGGGCTGACCCTGGCTATTATGTGGTGTAGTGGTTAAGAGTGGTAGACTCGTAATCTGGTGAAGCGGGTTCGTGTCTCCGCTCCTCCACATGCAGCTGCTGGGTGACCTTGGGCTAGTCACACTTCTTTGACGTCTCTCAGCCCCACTCACCTCACAGAGTGTTTGTTGTGGGGGAGGAAGGGAATGGAGAATGTTAGCCGCTTTGAGACTCCTTCGGGTAGTGATAAAGCGGGATATCACATCCAAACTCCTCCTCCTCCTCTTCTATTGAATACAAAGTGGGAAAGCTGCACAGATTAAGGCAGGATGAGGGGGGCAGGGGCGCCAACTTGAATAAAATATTGTGGGGGGGGGGGGCAGGTAAACCCCGCCCCACATTATCAAATGATGCAGTGCACACAAATCATTTGAATGGGAATGCCCATCAACTTTGTAGGGCCCTGGCCCCTTCAAATATTTTATGGTGGGGGACGAAGTCCCCACAGCCCCTAGGAGTTGGCTCCTAGGGTGTGGGTGTTTTCCTGCCCAAGTGGTTCAGGATATAGGAAACCCCAAAGCGAGAAAGGCAGGGGTAGGGGAGTTGCAAGGAAAAATGAGGGCAGCAAATAGATGAGAACCCCTCTTTTCTTTGGAAGAAGTTGCCATAGAGGTTCCAATATGCATGGTTGTGTGAGGCATTCCCCATCTATATGCCACAAATAAATTGTGAAGCGCTTTACGAAAACACACACAAAAAAGCCTTTTTGAATAATCTATGTTTCCCCTCCCCCTTCTAGTGGCAAGATTTTACACCAGTAAGTATACAGAAGGGTCTTTTTTCTCTGGGTGTTTCCTATCACCTCGATATCTAATACTGAAACGGATTAGCTGAATGGAAAGGTGAAGTTGAGTATTGGGCCAAATTACTAGCATGTCACAACTTGAAGCAAGAAACTGCAAAACATGTCACATGTAAGCTGTTCTGGTTAGAAGATGATGATGAACTTTACTAAATGCATTGCCAGCCATCTCCAGCCAGTCCCCAAATTTAAAATTCATAACTTAAAAGCAATTAAGCTACAGTATAGAATGAGTCCTGAAAGCATACATCTCTTTTTTTAAAAAAAATTTATTCAGAATTTTCAAAACATTTATCCACCAACACATAATCCCCTCCCCAACAATACAATAAACAACCAAAAAAGAAAAAAACAAAGAAAAACATACAGAAGAAAAAAGAAAAAGTTATTACATCATCATTAAATTCTTATTTTCATCACTCTTGGACTTCCTCTCGTCTTTCGTTCCTGCTTTCCAAATTCATAAGATTCTAGTCAGCAAATTATCACCTTGTTTCAATTCCTTAGTTATATTTTTCCCATCTTATGTCTTCCGGTTTTAAGTTTATTTTCCAAAATCTTAAATACTTAAATAGGCATAATATTAACAAATAAATTAACTTTTTCTCAAATCTCATCTATTCTCAAACTCTTATCAACTAACTTACTGATGCCACATTTATTCTTACTCTTACATCATCTTAACATTCATACAGTTTACAGTGTTTTGGTAGGTAGTCCTTGAATTTCTTCCAATCCTCTTCCACCACTTCTTCTCCCAGGTCACGGATTCTGCCAGTCATTTCTGCTAATTCCATATAGTCTATCAGTTGCATCTGCCACTCTTCCAGCGTGGGCAAGTCTTGAGTTTTCAAATGTTTAGCTATGAGTATTCTTGCTGCTGTTGTTGCATACATAAAAAATGTATAATAAAGCATACATCTCAAGGGTCAAAGGCCGAGACGAAGGGATGCATGATTAATCTTAACATATGTGAACATTAAGAGGAAAGCTTTGTCCCCATTTAGCTTTGGAATAGGACATTCCTGGACCAAATCAGACTGGGATACTTTTTTCTCCTTGGTTGGTTGAAGGTGAAGAGAGAAGAAAACTATGTTCTTTGCTCTTCAATTAGGATGTTGTTCATCACACCAAAAGCTGTAATATAAAATCAGCATCATAAATGAATTAGGCAGGATTCTTTGAGAAACAGAGAGTTAAATTGGAATGATCCTCTAACTTGGGAATTGGCAGACTTTAGGCCAGGCTTCCTCAACCTCAATGTTTTGAGACTACAATTCCCATCATCCCTGACCACTGGTCCTGCTAGCTAGGGATCTTGGGAGTTGTAGGCCAAAAACATCTGGAGGGCTGAGGTTGAGGAAGCCTAGTTTAGGCTGTTGGGATCTACTTTGTTTTTACTAGAATCGCAGGAGCCACCAAAAAGAACCAAGCACCAAAGGCAGGCACTTAGAAATAAATACAGTCGTACCTTGGAAGTCAAACAGTTTAGTTCCCAAACGTTTTGGCTCCCAAAATGTCGCAAACCCGGAAGTGACTGTTCCGGTTTGCGAACTATTTTGGGAAGCCGAATGTCCGATGGGGCTTCCGATTGGCTGCAGGAGCTTCCTACAGCCAATCAGAAGCCACACTTCGGTTTCCGAATGTTTTGAAAGTCGAACAGACTTCCAAGGTACAACTGTAATTCCACATCTCAGAATTTGTTCTGAGCAGTAGTGGTCTGTGCAGAGAGGCAAGGGTACCGTATTTTTTTGCTCTATAAGACGCACCAGACCACAAGACACACCTAGTTTTTGGAGGAGGAAAACAAAAAAAAAAAAAATATTCCGAATCTCAGAAGCCAGAGTAGCAAGAGGGATCGCTGCGCAGTGAAAGCAGCAATCCCTCTTGCTGTTCTGGCTTCTGGGATAGCTGCACAGCCTGCATTCGCTCCATAAGACGCACACACATTTCCCCTTACTTTTTAGGAGGGAAAAAGTGAGTCTTATTGTTGAATAGTGGGTAGACATGGCAGACGACACAGCAATTTCTCCAAAGCAGCTCTTTATTTTGTAAGCTGGAACAGAACTGAACAGCAAACAGCTCAGCTGGCCTGCTTTTATAGGCAGCCGGCTGTCAACATTGTAGCAACAACAACCCAGTGTTTCCCGCCTAAAATAACTGACGTGGACCTGAGTGAAAACTATCTACAGTATCCCCCTGCTGGCCCAGGGTGAGAACTTCAGTACATAACACTTAAGGAGCAAAAAATATGGAACTTACCTGACCTCTTATTGCCAGTGTACTTGCACCTTACTTGGAGACTGCAAGGGAGAGGGGAGAACTGTGTGATGCAAACAAACCAGCTGAGCAAACCTGGAGCTCCTGCCAACCTCCCTGCCACCTCAACCCTTTCCCTCTGGTAAGACACAGCAATGCCATTGGCAGGAGGTCTGGCAAGCACTGTTCTGCCTCCACTTCTGGCTCCTCCCAGTTCTGAGTATAACTGTGCTCACCATCCTTCCACTCACAAATCCATCCCTGCCTCCCACGCCCCCACAGCTTCAGGTTTCTTCATTTCAGCAGTTTATGCCAAGTGACTGTGATAAGTCTCGTTTTTTTCTGGTTGTGAAACTGTATGTTTTGGAGGAGAAAGTGTGCACATGCAGGGGGAAATGTGCAAAGGTTGTATCAGTTTAATTTCTCATGCGGAAGCCAATAGGAAAAAAATAACATCTATTTCCCCCCCCCTTCCTTCTTGTAGCTTGGTTGGTTCGGCAGAAGGAAACAGGTATGACAGGTTTCGTTTCTTTGATTGTAATCTCTTCTCCTTGTCCTTTCTTTGGACCAGCACCTTGAATATGTGAGCTTATGATCCATCCCTTTCATATTCATGCACATGGACACACAGAGAGAATTATTGTGTCCTTTCTTTCCCTCTTCAGTTATTGGATCTAAGTTAAGCATGTATAATCCTGGGTACAATGCCTTCTGCTAAGGTTGCTACTTACATATCACACAAAAAGATGATACAGACCTGCATAATTTATTTGTAGAGTTGGAAATTAGAGATCATTTCTCTAATTTATTTGTAGAGATCATTTATTTGTAGAGTTGGAAATTAGAGATCACAATCTTGGGGAAGATTGTGACCAGGTGGCCTGTGTGTCTGCTCAGTCTGATGTCTGTGGGCTACTTCAAAATATCTGCTTTCCCTTTTAACAGTACTTTTCCTTTAAACTGGACTGGACTGGTTTGAGAGTCCCTCAAACAGAAGATTGAAAGGCAACAACACAACAAAAATACAAATTCTGTAGTTTTAAAAGACACTGTATGCAACATATTGCCACTACACTGGTACCTCGGGTTACATATGCTTCAGGTTACACACGCTTCAGGTTACAGACTCTGCTAACCCTGAAATAGTGCTTCAGGTTAAGAACTTTGCTTCCGGATGAGAACAGAAATTGTGCTCTGGCGGCGTGGCGGCAGTGGGAGGCCCCATTAGCTAAAGTGGTGCTTCAAATTAAGAACAGTTTCAGGTTAAGTACGGACCTTCTGAACGAATTAAGTACTTAACCTGAGGTACCACTGTAAATAGGTCGAGTTAATTGTGCCCCCCCTTTTAAAAACAAACCCCCCCTGAAACTGTAATTTTGGAAGTTAAAAGAGCACATACTAAAGAGAATATGCAAAGATTGTATCAGGCTAGTAACAGGCGAAACAACAAAATAAATACAATAGGATGAGATTGAAGTTAATGGACTTACTTTTGTAGGCCTTCCTTAGATGGTAAGCTAGAGTTGTGTGCAGATGGCCTCTTAACACTTGATAAAGTGTGTGCAGAAAATTCTGCAAAATGGCCTACTCTTTCTGAGCTTGGGTGGGTGAGAAAAAAATAAATCTCAAAAATGTTCTTGGAAAAAGAACCTTCTGAAGAATTCTGGCTCAGCTCTATGACCAAAACATAATAAGCTCTTTTAATTTTATTGGGGGTTGCTTCCAATAACTAAGAGTGTGCTCAAAGATCTGTACACTTAAACAGTTTCATCTTTGATGTGGAGAGCAATAATATCAATTAACTTCTCCTTTCTTTCTTTCTTTCTTTCTTTCTTTCTTTCTTTCTTTCTTTCCTTTTTTTGTAGACTGACGACAGCCCAAATTGGGTAAGATGCTTTTTTAAAAAAATGTACCTGACATTGTGATTTCTGCGTTAAGTTGACACTTATATCCCAGTCCCCTTGATCTCAATACAGCTCCCAAGTTATATGTGCTTATAGGTAAAAGGTAAAGTTAAAGGATCCCTGGACAATTAGATCCAGTCAAAGGCAACTATGGGGTTGCGGCGCTCATCTCGCTTTCAGGCCGAAAGACCTGGCGTTTGTCCACAGACAGTTTTCCAGGTCATGTGGCCAGCATGACTAAACCGTTTCTGGTGCAACGGAACACCGTGATGGAAACCAGAGCGCATGGAAACACCACTTACTTTCCTGCCACAGCAGTACCTATTTATCTACTCGCACTGACGTGCTTTCGAACTGCTAGGTTGGCAGGAGCTGGGACAGAGCAACGGGAGCTCACTCCATTGCGGAGATTCGAACCCATTGCACTCTAACAATGGAATCCTACGTATTCCCCCTCAGGATGCAAATGCAATAAATAGATAAATAAAGTAAGCCCCACTGAGTTCAATGTAACTTAGTCCAAAAAGACATTGGGCGTAGAATTTTACCTTTGGAGCGTCCCAGAAGAAAATTTTCTAGGCTAGTGGTCTGTTGGCAGATGAGATAGGAACAGAATATGCACCTATACCTTAAGAAAGAGTGGGCACAACACAATGATGTGTGGCAAATTCCCATTTAAAAAGCCGTAAGAGAGAAACCTGGGCTGTGTACACAGTGCCATTTACTCTGGCTTGATTGCACCCCCGCTGCTGTTTTGACCTTAGCCACATCCCCATATCTGTCCTGTAGCTTCTTGAGACATACTGCCATTTGACGCACCTCCTCTCAAACCATCTTCAATCTGATTTGAAAATGACAGCCACATGCCCTTTGCACCTAAGCTGGGCTGTTTAGATTTTGGGGCAGCTGTTGTGAATGCACAGGTGACAGCTTAGTGAATAGGAGTGAGGTAGTGGGCTTAAAGCAGCAGGGATGCCAAACAAAGAATGCGCATTGGGTGAAGACATCCTGGCCTCTTTAGCGTGTACAGCAATGTGCTAATGTGATTTGAAACACAGTGGGTGGGTGGGAATAACCTCACTGTTAAGTCGCTAACATGTACAAAGCAGAAGTTGTTACTTCCTTCTCTGGTGGGTCATGGTGCTATTTGTTTTCACAATTGCCACAGTTTTAAGCTCATTGGTATTCTTGTAGGGCTGCTTGGGGAGAGTTGTTGAGACAAACATGGGGTCTACCTGACGCCCAACACCCTTCTGCTGAAATTCTAAATGGAGGAACTGACCCCTGCCTTCCTCCAGGGATGTCCTAGGAGGGGCATCTTGCTAGCTCAGTGTGTGTAAGCATGCAATACTTACGTGGTGCTGTGCACAACGTACACGTCTGATTCCACACATGTAGCGTCCTTGAGATATTTATCCTTAGAGCCAACTGGCAGCTTTGGAGATGGAGAGGCTACACTGAGGTTCTCCTTTCTCATATTGTCGAAGATCCCACCTGGCTTTCAGGTGTGCATCGCAGCCCTTGCTGTACGAGTTGCTGGATCGGGGCCTTAGGCAGGGCTTGCTATAGACATTTTCCTGGCTGAGGCAGAGCACCAGGTGTGTGTCTCTCCCTCCTCTACCAACAATTTCTACCTTTTTGTGACACCCAAGACCTGACGTCTGAAGTGGCTACCTCACTTTGCCTAAAGTTATGAATGGCCTGGCTGTAGAACGCAGAGTATGGGCAGGTCCCCATGCTGCATTTTTGGTTCTGGATGTGAGTTTACCATCTTAACCCCATGTCTGGCATCTCTCCTCTTTGAATAACCTACATTCTTTCCCCTCCAGATGAAAAGATTATTCGAGATGCCGGTAAGTAAATGGAAAGGATTTTCTTCTCTGGTTGTTTCATATAATCTTAGTGCCCAATACTGAGACGTGTTAAGCGGAATGAAAAGTTGTAAAGACAGCTACTAGGGCTAAGATATATATATACTGTATATATTTAAAGTCTGGAATACCAGGCAGCATGTCAAGACCTGAAGTGAGATGACCAGGATCCAAATCTGAGCCACAGTACTCCCTACATGACTTCTCTCTTAGCCTGGTCTACCTTAGAGGGTTGAAGCAACGAACCCTCTTCATTGAAGAAAAGTGAGATAAAAATGTAATATGAGTGGATATAAACCATGTGGCGATCACACAGGGTCCCCGGACGTTTCACCATCTATTGATCCCTGTGCCACCACTTTATTTCTCACTGCCACCACCCAGGCCCTACCTGGTACAATACTGAGTCCAGTCAGGGTTAAATTGGAACATAAACTTCTGTTTATTTATTGCAGTTTAACAAGTGTGTGGTTTCATAAATGGTATCAGTCAATTACAATCATAGGGTGCCTATCCAGACCTATAACTTCCGCTACCTGCTCTCACTCACTTAACCACCTCTCAGATATTTACTTGTCTTCCTAGCTCCTAACAGTTCCTGACTCAGCCTATTTCGCTACACTAACTCAATTTACCCACAGGCTCTATCCCAATTCACTCCCACTCCAACCAACCACCCAATTCCCAACAAACTCCCCTTTCGCCCCTCCCAGAGCTGGTTTTATAGTCCCTCTGACTCCACACACACACACCCCGGGTTCTGATTGGGTAACTTGTTTGACTATTTCACCTCCAGCACTCTCATATGATCACGTCATAAGCCACCCCTTAACTCTCTTCCCACCGCCGTCCCTGGGGCAGTTTATACATTCAGTGGAATCAAATAGGGCTGTACCACTTCAGGCTACAAGTGGTGGGTGGAGTTTACATCTGAATGCTCCTCTAACTCAGACATGGCTTTGCTTCTGCTAGAATCCCAAGACCCACCAAATAGAACTAGGTGCAAAAGACACAGGCTTAGAGTTAAGTAATTGCAAACCCAGCAATTTGTTCTGAGAAGTAGGGCTCAGCTATTGTACATAGATGTTAAAAAACTTGGAGACCACTGTGAAATCCTGAAATGTCCCATTATATAATGGAATTCCTCAGTAATTCCTCAGTGTTGCCTTCTGGGATATGTTACCTACGTTGGAGTAGGATGGCTGAAATACAGTACCCCTAATCCCCAAAGACCTAGAAGGTAACCATATTTAGTGATAACAAAACCCACCAAGAGATCCAGAAGGATGTCTTGTTTGCACTTACGAAGTTAAGAAACTCTGAATAATGTATTCCTTTTTCCTTATAGATGGAGCTCGTAGAAAGAGTGAAAGTAAGTGCAGTATATGGAAAATGCTTTCTATATTAACAGATTCATATAATTTCAGTGTCTCATCCTGAGCCAAGGGTTTGAGTAACGGTGTGTGTGTGTGTGTGTGTGTGTGTGTGTGTGTGTGTAAAGATTGGTACTGGACTGGATTTGAGCCAGTGTGATATATAGAATGACAGAACTGGAGTAGTGAAACCTTGATTTAAATCTCTGATTAGCCATGTATGTACCCATGTAAACTTTTGGGTCAAAGATAAAATACTCAGAAATACCGGTAACCTATTTTCGGCATTGCATTTGTCCTATAACACAGCTGATCAAAAACCACAACAAAAACTAACAATGGCAGACACAAATCATGCAAGCATAGATACGTCAAATTATTTATGCATTTTGTAACTTAAAATTAATGCTAAGATCCACTGAGTTCAATGAGACTGATTCTCAGGTTTGCATGTATAAAATATTTAGCTAAATCTGTAAAAGTTAAGAATTTCTAGCAACCTACTGAAATTAAACAGTCATTCCAATACATAAATATAGCTGTGCTGGCTGAGGCTGATGGGAGTTGTAGTTCAACAGGTCTTAATGTTACCACAGTGGGAAAGGGGTAGCACACAAGACCCCATGTCTCCAACACAGCCAGACAGATGTTTCCTGCCTAAGCAAAATTCCTGGGTAGAGTTATTCAACCATGGGTGGTGTTTGTTCTCAGAAAATATGACAGGTCTATTTCTTGTCATTGAGGGCCCATCCACAGTTTCATTTGTCCCATGATTTCAAGTGATTTCAAGTCACAAATTCGAGACGTGGCTGTTTGTTGTTGCTGTTTGTTGTTTTTGTTCCGCCGCTTTCCCTGGGGAAACCTCCTGCTGAATCGGAAGAAACAGAATCCACAGAAAACCCAATGGGCCCTGAGATAATGGGCACCTTTCTGCTACCTTAGGAATCATTTTAATGAAGTGCTACTTAAAGTAACTCCTACTGCCCCCCCCCCTTTTATTTTATAGGAAGCGTTTTCTAGAAAGAATTCTCAAAATGTAAGTACTGCCGGGGGGGGGGGGGTGTTCACAATTTTGCTATTCCAAAGGCAAGCAAGGTTTGGCATGAATGTGAAGAGCCTTCCAGTTATCTTCTTAAGTTTGCAGCTAGAGCAATTCCACAGCTTTTTGTCCCAGAGAATGAAAAGGTCACATACCGCCACGGTCACCGGATGTGTTGGATTTGTCAGGTTGACTTTGATACTCCTGGGCATGGTCAATGAATTGGCTGTGGGCAAAGGAATTGGGCATTTGCGTCTTTCTAAAAGAACAGAGGGAATCGGTTTGCCAAAGATGCTGTGGTTGAAACATTCAAACACACACCGGGGATCAAAAATCTGTTTGATTTTAGTTCACGGTAATTGGAAATGTACATGCAGCTCTCGAATCAAATTCTTTGAGAAAAGGTATTGGATCTCACATAACAAGTGGGCAGAAGGTACACAGTTTTTCCAGCCATCCTCTGGAAAAGCTGCCAGACTTGTTTAGATGTTATAGTGTTTATGTTGCAGTACAATCTTTGTATAAAAGACTGGTGATTGCTGACAAGGTACTGTATATGGCAACATTGGCGCATTTCCCCCTAGAATAATAGGTGCTGGTACTCACTGCAAAGCTGTTACGGTATGTGTCACACTTTTTAACAACAACAAAAAGAGGTACCATTGAGTACCCCCTGAAAAAAAGGCACTGGGCAAAATGATAGCAAGAGGAGGCAAGGTACTATACCAGTCTGTGATACAAATATTGTACTGCAGCAATACTGTCTGAACCCAAATAAATCACAATCAATGAGTATTTTTAAAAATATAGGAAGGCAATATGCGGTTAAAATGTTTGCGACCAGTATTGTTTGGATTTTGCAGAGTATCTGAGAGAACAAATGATACCAATTCAGGGGGGAAATGGCTATAAAAGCGTTGGTGAGGAACTCAGGTTTACCAGTGCACAATGGGTAAAATAACCCCATTTAATGAAAGCAACGATGAAGAAAATTATTTAAATTATTTATTACCTGCCCTCCAACCCAAGGTCCTAGGGCAGGTCCCAGCAATTGGAAAAAAATGTTAAAAACCATTTAAAACAAATTACAATCATAATGATAGAGTGGGTCCCAAAAATATAGATCTCAAGTGTCCAAGACAAGGGTAGAATGAAGTGTCTCCAGGATTCTTCAAGAACTGCTTAGTGAAGGCACCAGATGCACCTCTGTGAGGAGGGAATTTCAGAACTTAGGGGCTGCCATGGTCTGAGAATGCCTTTTCTCGCCCACCACCACTGAGCTTCTGAAGGTGATGAAACTACCAAGAGGTCTCTCTTTGCAGAACTTAATACTTGAGAGGGACTGTAAGGAAGAAGGTGTTCTTTCAGATATTTGGGGCCCAAGTTCTTTTGAGCATTAAACACTAGTGTGAGCATCTTCGTTTGGGGCTGGGAACAAACTGGCAACCAATGCCGATGTTGTACAACAGGGCTCATATCTAAATGAAACCCCAGCCAGCAATTTGGCTTCATTTTGAACCAATTGAAGTCATCTTCAAAGGCAGCCCCACCTAGAGTACATCACAACAGTCCAGCCTGGAAGTTAACAGAGTACATAGCACAGTGGGCCAAATGGGGCCAGAGCTGGGGAACCAGCTGAAACTGGAGAAGGCAATCCTAGCCAATGAGGCCACCTGAGCCTCCGGTGAGAGCATTGGATACAGGAGAACCTCCAAGCTATGGACTTGTTGCTTCTAGGAGAGTGCAACCTTGTCCAGAACAGCCCATCTCTCCACCTCCTGGATTTGAGAACTCAGGACACAGAATACCTCCATCTTTTCATAATAGCTCTCTTAAGGAACTGAAGTAATTAACTCTTCATTTGTTTCTTATCTTTTTCTTTCAAGAATAACCGCTATCAATGGCCGTTCCAGGTGGGTAGCTTCTTTGTTTATTACTTTTCTTATGACCAATTCACATGTACTATATGTACACTGTTAGGGACAAAATGTTGGAGTTCTTTTTTTAAAAAAAATATATCCTATGCATGAGAAGATCATTCAAGAGGTCACCACTGCCATATACTGAGTCAGATCATGTGCACCTACAATATGCCTGCAAATTCCATCTGCTGCCTTGAAAAGGGGTGAAAATACAAACATAGCTGTTTTTAGATTCCCCTATTATAGTGCCTATTATAGTGAATTATAGCAGCTATTATAGCACCTATTATAGTGAATGGGGAAAAGTTGGGCCTTGCTTTTAACAGACTGTATTTGGTCCTGATCCCAAGTTGAATTATAAAGACGCTGAAACAGATCAAGCTGCTTCCCAAAGATACAAGGCATATCTTGTGGCTGACACACGTGCCTAATGCCTATATAAGGCTAGACTTCTGCCATGCTTTTTTTAAAAAAAATCAAACAAACGTTTATTAGAAAACTAACAAAACTTTTTAAATTACTGTTTCTGTAGAGTAATGCTGGTTCTTACCAACAACAGGTGAGTATGACAAATTTGGTTTGCCTCCTTGTTTCATATCCTGTGGTAGCTAAGTGAGCTACCATATATATAAGTCATAGAGCCATAGAGCTGCACATGATCCAAAGAGTTGAAAAGCTATTTCCATGTGCCTAAGAGGCCTTTGGACTTGTTAGGCAGCAATCCATCACTTCCTCATGCCTCAGGATATTTCATTTTTGGAGTAAAAACTGTGTTATATGGCAAAGGAATCCAGCCTTGAAGCGGGGGGAATCCAAATTTCTTTGGGTGCTTATATTTAGACTGGGCTTGCCTAAAGTATTTATTTGGAATAACATGCTCCAATTGACTCTATTAAGCAGGTATGCCCCCTACTTTCTGGTTCATGTCACTGGCAACCCCTCACTTTACAAACTCTTGCATGATACCCGTGTTCTTCACAGAACTCATCATTAAAAAAGCGGTTGTTGCATCATTTTTTTTAAATCAAGACTTTATTATGAAGCTAAAATAACAATGCAGTAAGGAATATGAAATAAAGGAAAATGAAAAAGTACAAAAAACAGGGTTCACAGAGACTACACAGTGAATCTGAAATAGTACAAAACAAATGTCATGAACACCAAGTATAGCCGTATTTCTTTGGGACTTGCCTTCCGCATGTTTGGCCTATTATGTAAGTAACAATTTCTCAGAAATAAAAATAATGCAAACAGTTTCTTCCTTTTCTTCTTCAGCCTCCCCAACAACCTCAGCAGAATCCAGGAGCAGCCGTATATTTATATGCTGTGAGTATTAATTTACTACCAACAGGATTTCACATCATTTGGGTTGTTTTTGAAATGTAAGCATTTCCTTCCCTTTCTCATTTAGCCCGCTCCTCCACCACCAAATCAAGGAAATGGACAGTCTGTGAGTATTAGTTTCTTAGAACAAAATTTTAAGTCTTTTTATTTTATATTCAAGCATTTACTTTCCTTTCTCTTTCAGGGTCCTCAGCCATATCCAGGATATGGACCGCCTGTGAGTATTAGGCCACTTCGAGGCTGATGCTATTTTTGGATGGGGCTCACTCACAAACTAGCAAATTCAGGTTGCACAGTTAAAGCTGATTTGAAGCCCTTGTACAACATTCCTTCCTCCACCCCTCTGCAAATTGGACTGTTTGCAATAAGGAAAGTAACAGGAAAAGTGTGGGATGACACTACCTTGACGCACTATTTTATAACCTCCCAGCAAACAAACCATAACAAATGCCCAACAAACATTCCTTCCTTCTCTTTCAGCCTCCACCACCATATGGACCATATGGACCACCTGTGAGTATCAGTTTCCTAGAAACAAGATTCTGCATGATTTGCATGGTTTTTGAAATGGAATCATTTTCTTCCTTTTCTCTTCCAGCTTCCTCCACCCAGTGGAAATGATCAACCTGTGAGTATTAATTTCCTAAAAGCAGGATTCTTTATATTTTGCCCTCTGTTGCTATAGCACAACAAATCCACTTTATAAAAGAATTTGAGGCTATGTCCATGCTTCCATTGATCATACATTCACTGCATTTCCAGTACTGGTTTTTTTAAATTCTATATTCACATGACAATATATTAAATGCATGGGCACCCTGCAATTTGTTGTGAAATATTACCGTTTGATGCATTGTTTCTCAAATGAGTTTCAGGACGATTGGATTAAGCCATTCCTGTGACACTAAGCTGTGCTCATGTAAACAGCTAAATGGAAAGTGCTTTGAAATGCTTTAAGGTGGTAATGTGAACACACCCTGACTCTTTGCAGTTTGGAAAGTGAAATGCAAGGAAGAAATGATTAATGGGAAGATGAAGGGAGGGGGGAGCAAACCAGGATAAATGCAGAATGAATGCTCATTATCGTTTAACTGCCCTACGGACAAATCAGAACAAATGCTCAATAAAGGCCAGGCACCGTTTGCAAAAGCTTTGAAGAAGCAAATCAGGATGAACACTCAATAAACAAGTAATCTGGAGAAGCACTTGATTTCCTACAAAAAGTATTTTATATTTGTGTATAGGTTTAGAATGCAAATGTTTTCTTCCTTCTTTCTTTCAGTCTTCCGTATCATTTGGAATATATGGACAACCTGTGAGTATTATTTACCTTTGTTTAGTCGTTTAGTCGTGTCCAACTCTTCGTGACCCCATGGACCAGAGCACGCCAGGCACTTCTGTCTTCCACTGTCTCCTGCAGTTTGGTCAGACTCATGTTTGTAGCTTCGAGAACACTGTCCAACCATCTCGTCCTCTGTCGTCCCCTTCTCCTTGTGCCCTCAATCTTTCCCAACATCAGGGTCTTTTCCAGGGAGTCTTCTCTTCTCATGAGGTGGCCAAAGTATTGGAGGCTCAGCTTCATGATCTGTCCTTCCAGTGAGCACTCAGGGCTGATTTCCTTAAGAATGGATACGTTTGATCTTCTTGCAGTCCATGGGACTCTCAAGAGTCTCCTCCAGCACCATAATTCAAAAGCATCAATTCTTCGGCGATCAGCCTTCTTGATGGTCCAGCTCTCACTTCCATACATCACTACTGGGAAAACCATAGCTTTTACTATACGGACCTTTGTTGATAAGGTGATGTCTCTACTTTTTAAGATGTTGTCTAGATTTGCCATCACCTTTCTCCCAAGGAGCAGGCGTCTTTTAATTTTGTGACTGCTGTCACCATCTGCAGTGATCATGGAGCCCAAGAAAGTAAAATCTCTCACTGCCTCCATTTCTTCCCCTTATATTTGCCAGGATGTGATGGGACCAGTGGCCATGATCTTCGTTTTTTTGATGTTGAGCTTCAGAACATATTTTGCGCTCTCCTCTTTCACCCTCATTAAAAGGTTCTTTAATTCCTTCTCACTTTCTGCCATCAAGGTCATCTGCATATCTGAGAATCACAGAATCATAGAGTTGGAATAGACCACAAGGGCCATCGAGTCCAACCCCCTGCCAAGCAGGAAACACCATCAGAGCACTCCTGACATATGGTTGTCAAGCCTCTGCTTAAAGACCTCCAAAGAAGGAGACTCCACCACACTCCTTGGCAGCAAATTCTACTGTCGAACAGCTCTTACTGTCAGGAAGTTCTTCCTAATGTTTAGGTGGAATCTTCTTTCTTGTAGTTTGGATCCATTGCTCCGTGTCCGCTTCTCTGGAGCAGCAGAAAACAACCTTTCTCCCTCCTCTATATGACATCCTTTTATATATTTGAGGTTGTTGATATTTCTTGCGGCGATCTTAATTCCGGCTTGGGATTCATCCAGCCCAGCCTTTCGCATGATGAATTCTGCGTATAAGTTAAATAAGCAGGGGGACAATATACAGCCTTGCCGTACTCCTTTTCCGATTTTGAACCAAATTATTTACCTACCAACATGCATTGTTTTTGAAATAGAAACATTTCCTCCCCTTTCTCTTTTAGCCTCCTCCCCCACCAAATCAAGGAAATGGACAGCCTGTGAATATTAGTTTCTTAGAAAAAGATTTTAAGGTTTTTTTTAATTGTATTGGAATGCAAGCATTTTCTTCCCTTTCTCTTTCAGGGTCCTCAGCCATATCCAGCATATGGACAGCCTGTAAGTATTAGGCCACTTCCAAACTGATGCTATTTTTGAATTGGGTTCAGTAACATACCGACAAGTTCAGGATGAACAATTAAATTGATTTGATGCCCTTGCACAACATTCCTTCCTCCACCCCTTTGCAAATTCGACTCTTTGCAATAAGGAAAGTAACAGGGAAAGTGTGGGATGACACTAGCTTGACACACTATTTTATAACCTCCCAGCAAACAAACCACAATGAATGCCCAGCAAATATTCCTTCCTTCTCTTTCAGCCTCCGCCACCATATGGACAATATGGACCACCTGTGAGTATCAATTTCCTAGAAACAAGATTCTGCATCATTTGAATTGTGTTTGAAATGGAAGCATTTTCTTCTTTTTCTCTTCCAGCCTCCTCCTCCACCCAGTGGAAATGATCAACCTGTGAGTATTAATTTCCTATAAGCAGGAGTCTACATGTTTTGCCCAATAAACAACTGATGTTGTTTTCCAACCTCCCCACGAATTTTCTGCAAATGGTTCAGGCTGAATGTTAAATAAGGAGGCTGGATGCAACCTTAACGTCTTACAAATCAGTTTTGCAATCATTCCCATCCCCTTCTCTTTCTCTTCTTCTGTATTAGGGTGCCTCTGGAGTGTCAGTATGTGCAGGAGGGATTCAGGCACATAGCAGAACTTTAGTTTAGAGCAATTAAAGTAGATTAAAGGCATCTATTGCTATAGCACAGCAAATCCACTTTATAAAAGAATTTGAGGCTGTGGTCACACTTTTGTTTATCATACATTCACTTCATTTCCAGTGCTGGTTTTTTATTGCATATTCACATGACATTATATTAAATGCATGGGCACCCTGTAATTTGAAATGTGAAATACAGTGGAACCTTGGGTGTTGAATGTAATCCATTCTGGAAGACCATTTGACTTCCGAAATATTCGACAACTGAGGCACAATGGGCGGTCTGCAATTTCAATGGAGAAAATTGAGAACGCACCTCGGAAGCCATTTGATAACGGAAGCAATTACTTCCGGGTTTTCAGTGTTCGAAAACCGAAACATTTGGCTTCAGAGACACTTAAAAACTGAGGTTCCTCTGTATTACCATTTGATGTATACCAGTTTCAGGACAATTGGATTAAGCCATTCCTATGACACTAAGCTATGCTCATGTCATCAGCTAGATGGAAAGTGCTGTGAAATGCTTTCAGGTGGTAATGTGAACACACCCTGATTCTTTGTGGTTTGGAAAGTGAAATGCAATGAAAAAATTATTAATGGGAAGATGGGGGGGGGCAAGCAAATTGGGATGAATGCAGGACAAATGCTCATTATCATTTAATTGCCCTACAGACAAATCAGAACAAATGCTCAATAAAGGCCAGACACAGTTCGCAAAAGCTTTGAAGAAGCAAATAAGGATGAACATTCAATAAATAAGTCATCTGGAGGAGTACTTGATTTCCAACAAAAAATATTTTGTATTTGTGTATTGTTTTGGAATGTAAACGTTTCCTTCCTTCCTTTGTTTCAGTCTTCCGCATCAGTAGGAATATATGGACCACAAGTGAGTATTATTTTCCTACCAGTGTGATTCTACATCATTTGCATGTGGTACTCTGGTTATGAACTTAATTCATTCCGGAGGTCCGTTCTTAAGCTGAAACCGTTCTTATCCTGAGGTGCGCTTTTGCTAATGGGGTCTCCCGCTGCATGTGCACCTCTGGCGCGTGATTTCCGTTTGCATCCTGGGGCAAAGTTCACAACCAGGAGCAGCTACTTCTGGGTTAGCGGCCTTCGTAACCCAAAGCGTTCGTAACCAGAGGTACCACTGTACAAGAATTTCCTTTCCCTTCTCTTTCAGGATCCTCAGCCATATCCAGGATACGGACAGCCTGTAAGTATTAGGCTACTTCCAGACCAATGCTAAATGGGGTTCACTCACATACTGACAAGTTCAGGTGGCACAAATTGATTTGATGCCCTTGCAGAGGAATCTTTCCCCCACTGATGTGCAAACTGGACTTTTTGCAATAAGGAAAGTAACAGGAAAAGTGTGGGGTGACACTTGCTTGACCCAATGTTTTATTACCTATCCGAAAACAAATCAGAATGAATGCCCTATAAATATTTCTTTCCCTTTATTTTTCAGCCTTCACCAGCTGGTGAAAATCAGCAACCTGTGAGTATTAATTTCCCTACAAACAGGAATTTACGGCTTCTGTATTGTTCTGAAAGACAAATATTTCCTCCCCCCCCCCCCCCTCTTTCAGCCTCCCTCGCCATATGGAGAATATGGACCACCACCTGTGAGTATCAATTTCCTAGAAACAGGATTCTGTATGATTTGCATTGTTTTTGAAATGGAATCATTTTCTTCATTTCCTCTTCCAGCCTCCTCCTCCACCCAGTGGAAATGATCAACCTGTGAGTATTCATTTCCTACAAGTAGGATTCTACATGTTTTGCCCAATAAGCAACTGATGTTGTTTTCCAACCTCCCCATGACTTTTCTGCAAATGGTTCAGGTTGAATGCCAAATAAGGAGGCTGGCTGCAACCTTAACTTCTTACAAAGCAGATTTGCAAGCATTCCCATTCCCTTCTCTTTCACCTCTTGTGAAAGGTGCCTCTGGACTGTCAGTATTTTACAGGAGGGGAGGGATTCAGGCATGTAGTGGAATTTTAGCTCAGAGTAATTAATGTACATTAAAGGCCTCTTTTTCTATAGCACAACAAATCCACTTTATGAAAGAATTTGAGGCTGTGTCCACACTTCCTTTTATCATACATACATTCACTTCATTCCCAGTGCTGGTTTTTTTAATTCCACATTCACATGACATTATATTAAATGCATGGGCACCCTGTAATTTGTTGTGAAATATTGCCGTTTGATGCAATGTTTCTCAATTGAGTTTCAGGATCATTGGATTAAGCCATTCCTATGAAACTAAACCATGCTCATGTCAACAGCTAGATGGAAAGTGCTATGAAATGCTTTAAGGTGCTAATGTGAACACACCCTGGCTCTTTGTGGTTTGGAAAGTGAAATGCAAGGAAGAAATGATAAATGGGAAGATGAAGGGAGGGGGAAGCAAACCAGGATAAATGCAAGATGAATGCTCATTATCATTTAACTGCCCTACGGACAAATCAGAACAAATGCTCAATAAAGGCCAGGCACCGTTCGCAAAAGCTTTGAAGAAGCAAATCAGGATGAACACTCAATAAACAAGTAATCTGAAGAAGCACTTGATTTCCTACAACAAGTATTTTATATTTGTGTATTGTTTTGGAATGCAAACGTTCCCTCCCTTCCTTTATTTCAGACTTCGGTTTCAGCTGGAATAAATGCACCACCTGTGAGTATCAATTTCCTAGAAACAGGATTTTACATCATTCAACTTGTTTTTTAAATAAAAGCATTTCCTTCCTTTTCTCTTTCAGCCTCCACCACCTCCTGGTGGAAGTCAACCTGTGAGTATCAATTTCTTACAAACAGTATTCTAAATATTTTGCAGTGTTTTGAAACAGAAGCATTTCCTTCCTTTTCCCTTTCAGCCTCCACCACCACCTGGCGGAAGTCAACCTGTGAGTATCAATTTCCTACAAACAGGATTTTTGCATCTCTTGCATTGCTTTGAAATAGAAACATTTCTTTCCTTTTTCCTTTCAGCCTCCTCCACCACCTGCCGGAAGTCCATCTGTGAGTATTAATTTCCTACAAACAGGATCCTACATCTCTTGTATTGCATTGAAATAGAACCATTTCCTTCCTTTTCTCTTTCAG
Source organism: Podarcis muralis (assembly GCF_964188315.1). Lineage (NCBI taxonomy): Eukaryota > Metazoa > Chordata > Lepidosauria > Squamata > Lacertidae > Podarcis > Podarcis muralis. Next base: position 74,864,338 of record NC_135661.1, on the reverse strand, counting down.
CCTCCTCCACCACCTTTTGAAAGTCAGGAACCTGTGAGTATGAATTTCCTAGAAGCAGTATTTTGCATCCTGGTTGAGCAGTCCAATGAGGAAGGGGGAATCTGTGCTGGTAGTACCAGCAAATCCTGAGCCCTCCAGTCTTGCCCCAGTCAGCACAGCTAGAGCTCAGAACAATTTCTGTTATTAGGCACTGTACTAAAATGTACATAAGTTCATTTAATCATTTTTATACTTCTTATTGGCTACCACTTATATATTTAATTTTTAAATTCCTGCATATATAGGTGAAAGAAATATATCATGTTCAGACTTCAATCGTTTTTTGCATTTAGTGATTGGTCAGGAATTATATCCTCTATGTTTGGTCTTCTTACTCAGGAAAAGAAGTATACCAACTCTAGGGTTGTGTTATGTCTTGCCTCTTTCAGAGTTCTTCAGGGTCTCTGTTCCCCCCATAGAACATTCTTAGTAATACAATGCAATGCTTCTTCTCAGTTTTAAGAATGCCTCCTATGAATAAGCAATGGCAGAAATGAAGCAGAATCGTTTTAATTAATTTCAACCATTAATTCATGTGTTTTCATTGCTTTCACTTAGAAACAAGTTAGACATAAACGGGAGTGCATTCTTTTCATTATTCATCATTTCCGAAATGAAAGCACACTTGTTTGGTTTTCTTTTCCTTCACCCTCTTATGTAGCGTTGAAGTACAGTAATACAGGGAAAAGCTCAGTACAATGCACTTTTATAGCTTTCAGCGAACAGCCATTGTAACTTTCCAGAGAACACAAAGTTAAATTTCAGAAGTACAAATTCAGGTTTTTACTGGGAGAGAAACTTTCCTTTCCAACTGCAAGGAATGTGCAGCCAACAAAGAGATACAAGTGATTTGGATGTGGCTCAGTTACCCCTTAGGTGAGCTGGCAGGTGCAGCTATTAACAGCATAAGCTGGAAGACTGGATGCTCATGGTTCAAGTAGCCCTGTGAATATGAGCATAATAACATCAACTTGGGATAGTAGTAGTTTATTGAGATTAATTGTGGCGCACTGGTTAGAGTCACTCCACTTTAGCAAATGCAGCCCCCTTGATATTTGTTTGAGGGGGCCCAGCACGTGTGTGGGTGTGTGGCAGCTTCAGTGCTCAGCTCCTCCAGACGTCACACATGTGATGCACCCCAGACCCCCCTAAAACTTGGGGACAACCTGGCGCCTCTGTTATCTTCAGTTGGCAGTTACATATGTGGCAATAAGGGGAAGGGGATATGGGAAATATAGCCACATGACAATGAAATGCAAAAAAAGAACAGTCTGCAATGATTCAGTATAAAACCTGATGAACAAAATGGTCATTCACAGCAGCTGTAATTGTGAACACAATCACCCCTGCTCTGCTGTGGGGCAGGAAGTTATTAATATTACATCTGCAGTGGTTACGGAAAAGAAGTGTTTTGGAGTACAAAATAAGGTTTTGTGTTTTGAAAGACCCCTCTGTTTCAAGCTCTCTTTAAATCTTTATGAATTAAAGCTTGAAATAGATGGATATTTCGAAATGATCTTGTAATCTACCCAAATACTTTGACTTCTTAAAAGCAAACTTCCCCTTCAAACTGAAGCACTCGGTGAAAGATTCCTGACACCCACTCAAAAAAGAAACAGCAGATTCTCCTCAGATCTAGTTGTTTCTTATTATAATGTGTACTTTCCCTGTTTTACAACATGCTTATATGTCCATGCCCTTATTGCCCTATCCATTCCTCCTCAAAAGCCTAGCTTGAGTATTTCCTGTACCTTTTCAGGATGCAATCATTTGTAGGATCCACTTCATGTCCTCAGTAGCCTCTTACTTAATCTTTTCAAGTGCATTCTAAAATAGTGACTTAATGATGCACCCTCACCCACTCCTTCTAGCAATTACATGGTGATTTCCCCCCCGTGAGTTCAAGCGCATCAACATTCTTATTGTTTTGCACTTGGTCTGAGATGGTTGCCTGCATTTTGTTTTTCCAGGCACCATAAACCTGACCATTCAACCTGGGAAATACACTCAGGTGAGTACAGAGGATGCTGCCTTTGCACCAAGAGAGACTAAACTATGCTAGTTTGTCCAAAGACGTTCGTATATGGGTTAGCTTGGGGTGTGGGTATATAGGACTATGGGCAATGATTGTAAGAAGTGGAATACAAAATGTGAAATTCCAGCTGCTTAATATAGATGGCTATTTGCAATATGCATGTTTCAAAACTTGAGTTGAAGAATAATCTTTTTTCCCCCCAAATAAATTTTTATTAATTTTCCAACACAATTATACAATTTTATCCAAATTTTAACAAATTATCTCTTTTTGGACTTCCTTCAGCTTCTCTGGCAATCATTCATATTTCTCTCTTCAGTACACATTCCCTTCATTTGTATTGCCATTTGTCTTCCCTCCCCCTCCAATTTTTTTTAACAATACATCTCAACTTTTACAGTGCTTCTTGAAACTCCACTAGCGTTGTTTGCACATCACATACACTTTTCAGATACTCTACAAACTCCCCAGTCTTTGATGAACTTTTGGTCTCGCACATATCTAATTTTCCCAGTTAGTTTATCCAATTCCGCATAACCTGTCAGTTTCATTCTCTATTCTTCTATCGTCGGTATTTCCTCGTTTCCATTTCTGGGCCAATAAAATTCTTGCTGCTGTAACTGCATACTGAAAAAGTTTACAATCCTTTCTTCTTATTTCCTTTCCTGTAATCCCTAAAAGAAAAGCTTCTGGTATATTTTAACATCTTTTTCAATTCATTGTATATCGCTTCCCAAAAACTTTTCACTTTCTTACATTCCCACCACATATGATAAAACGTTCCTTCTTTTTCTTTACATTTCCAACACTTATTACATGTCTTATACATTTTTGCTAATTTTACCGGTGTAATGTACCATCATACAACATTTTCATAACATTTTCCTTCGAGTTGAAGAATAATCTTTTAGTTCAGAGCATCAGTTCTCGGTCCCATTTTAAGGTGATCCCATATTTCAGATAGCTGTAGCTCCAAAGAACAAATAAAAACCATAGATTTGTTGTTAGCCATACTTTGTTCTCTGTACCAGAAGTTTCTATCAAGCATTTAGGTGTGAATCCTAAATGCTACCTGGAGGGTGTCAGGGTGGGTTATACTGTTGTGAACCTAATAAGAAAACCTCCACCTATAGTACCATATTCTCTTGTCTGTATTTCCTTGTAACTTTTTAAATATTGTATTTTTTGTTGTGGTAACCCACCCAGGGACTTCATGGTGAAGGGTGGGCAAGAAATTAATGGAAATAATATTATTACACATATCCATCTCCTCTTGGGTCAGGTTTGATGTCAAGATGACAGCCTGCTGATCCTGAATTTTTACTGCATGTCCATAGGTGCTGTGGGGCTTAAACATTGTGCAGAGCAATGTTTTAACACACAGAGGGAAATATTTATACGTATAAGAGTAACACTAGTTAATTTCCCCCCACAAACCTGAATAGATAATGATATAAAAAGCATAAGCAAAGTTATATTTCTGAATCTTGTCAAGACACAATGTATATCTGATTCCCAGCTACTGACTTCCACAGGAATTATTGACAAAGAAGAAGTCTTCATTTGGGGATCATTTGTTTTATCCATTAATTTTTTTTAAAAAATAACAAGTTCTGGCCCCAGAGACCAGAATTAGGGAGAGGGAAACACTAGGATGATTTTTCTACCTAAGGTGGGTATCGTTGGGTACTTTAAACCTTGAATTGGGGAGCAATTCCATTTACTTCTCTGCCTCAGGCAACAAAAAATGTATGCACAAAACCAGCCTGCTATTCCTGCTATGTCCAGCCTCCCTAAATATTTATATGCATCTTACAACACATATGCCCATGTCTCTTCAGATATGTGAAAAAATGTAACTTGGAAATGTAGATAAGTCTGTTTCAAAAGAAGAGCCATGCAGGTAAAGTGCAGTGCAATCCTGTATCTTGTTTCCTCAGAAGAAATTCCTGCCATGTTCATCGAGTCCCATTCCCTAGTCAGGATGTTGAGGAATTACCGTAAGCCTGAGTCTCTGTGAAAGAAAAGCATCTTATTCATCCCGTAGGCTCCAAATGTTTAGTGCAGCTGCCTCACCTGTTATGTTAACACTTGATGTGGTGTTCTTGTGCTGGCGTCATTAACTAGCAAACAAGGTGAAATTTATGTATGCACGTGTAGGAAATACCCAACCCTTTTTCACTCGTTTTTTATTACTGTTTTCAGATTGACAAGCTGGATCCGCTGAGAACAATCTTCAGTGCCTGCCGCTACGCTTTCCTTCTACAAATTTCACAACTTTATTACCAATCAGGTTTCATAATGTGAACCGCAACTTCCTTTTAACCGGGGTCTGCTAACTGTAGTTCTTTCTGTTGATTTTGGGTGCCTTTACTGTAACCCAGGGTAAGGGAGGACTCGTGAACACTGGTTGCTTTGCCGTAAAATAAAAAATATGTTATTACATCACAACACTTTGCCTTTTTAATTGTATTGCTGCAAAATTAATTGATTCACAAGTTGAAGACATTGTGTACCCCGTTCTAATGCTGTGGCCTTTGTGTCAGGTAGAAACTCACCACTCTGAAAAAAAAGCCATATATATTTTGAAGCGCTTACTCCCACCATCCTTTCCCCCCAGGTCTCTTGTTATTATTTTTTAGAAAAAAATATAAGCAATCATTACACATGACACAATACCATTAGCTTAAGGAAATAACAACAAATCACAATTGAATCCCATGTGGCTTCCCTCAGATCTTACATCAAATTGCCAAAATGTCTACAAGGCCTTCTCTCTATATTCTGTGCAGCATAAGCCCATTTATTCTATATTCAACTATATTCTGTGCAGCATAAGCCCATTTAAATTGGTCTGACTTTGAATACAACCCTTGATTTCTTTCCACAAATGTTTTGAATGCAGCAATCTTTAATATTATTATTATTAATAATTGTATACTGCCCTACACCTGCAGGCCTCACAACATAAAATCACAATATAAAAACAGAAAATACATAATAAAAATAAACAAGAAAAACCCAATAATCCTCCCTTCTGTCACACATTTTTATCGGGTATCAGATATCAATCAGCCAATCGGGCCTGGTTAAAGAAGATTTTTGACCGGCGTCAAAATATATAATGAAGGCACCAGCCTGGAGAGAGCATTCCATGTTACTTATTAACAAAAAAAATCCTAGTCTTTATTTATTTACTATATTTCTATACTGCATTCACCAGAAATGGTCTCAGAGTGATGGACAACAAAATAAGGCGATATATACAAGCGAACATAACATAAGGAAGAAACATTCTCACGAATTACGCAAATGATGTTGCATTGTTTTACAGTCAAGTGACTCAAAACGGCTCACATGGTAAAAACAAAATAACAAATAACACAATTAACAGTGGTGAAGGTCAAATATGTCTTCACCTTTCGACCCCCCCCAAAAAAAACCTGACAGAAAAGGTGTTGTTTTTAAATCTGATGTCTCAATGAAGTGAGGGAGAGGTGTGCTTCTATATTAAGACACGAACCACTAGCCCAAGCCTCGGCCGTTGAGCTTAATTTTGTTGATAATAATTTTATTTCATGGATTTATTTCACACTTCTCATCTGAAGTAGTCAAAAGAGCTTGTGATTAAAATTGACAAAAAATGCTCATGTGGCTCAGCCGCTTGTGAGGGGCCTGGTGCAACTGCAGAAGAGGGCTGAGGGAAGGCTTCTCCCTCAGAAGATTTTGGAGGGAATCCTGAGGAGATTCTGAGGAGACTTGAAGGCCCAAGAGAGAGGAGGGAGCCTGAGGAGATTCGAGAGAGGGAAGGAAGGGAAATGAAATGTCTACGGAGGGCTATGGAGGAGAGAGTAGCCTCCATCCTCTGCCCTGTCTCCCTCAGCGGCCAAGGAGTGCAACAGAGCTTGGGGTTGAGACTGTGTGGAGCCAGAAACAAGTCTGAGAGAGACTTTTAATGGCTCACGTTTGACTTAGCTACATTATTGCAGTCCGTCCACATCTGTTGCTTCGAGACTTCCCAGGTTTGGGGGGGACCGGGGGAATGTTTTTTACATTTTACATGAAATGTCCAGGTTTTTGTGGTTGGTTGATTTTATTATTATTATTTACATTTTGAGGCTGTGCCAAAGTGGAAGGGTGGGCTGGATCCTTTTGGGTAAGGGATCAGGCAGACAGTGAACAGCAATCGCGCCCCCCCCCCCCAAAGCTCCACAACCTTTTGTGTCTGGATTATTTATACTTCTTGAAATATGGCAACCCTATATTAAATAGGGTTGCCATATTTCAAGAAGTATAAATAATCCAGACACAAAAGGTTGTGGAGCAAAAATAACACATCCCTCTTGCTTCCTATCCTCTTTTTCCCTTCCCCAATTGAATAAATCCTGGTTCACATCTCCCTCTGAAGGGTTTTGCATACCCTGTTAGGTTGGAAGCAAAGCTCTGTTGAGGAAGAGAAGTAGAATTTGTTGCCCTCTCTTCTCCCCTTTAATGTTTGTTTGTTTGAAATCATTTCTGCACCAGGTAAAGTAATTTTAAGCCCTCAATCACCCCCCTCACCAACCTGTCCTTTATTTTGCCTGCCAAATAAAGCACTAAAAGGCAAAACAGATATTTAGAGCTCTGTGGATTACTGTTGCCTAGTGTCCAAAATAAACACTCATCAGTAGCACCTCTGAATTCACTCATTGGTTAAAGACAGTGAAAGGCAAGGTGAAGCAAGGCTGCGTCCTGGCTCCCCCTTTTAAAAACTTTTATAGTAATGATTTGGTAGTGGCGCCCTCCCTGTGGAGTGCCCTCCCATCAGATGTCAGGGAAATAAACAACTGACCTTTAAAAGACATCTGAAGACGGTCCTGTTCAGGGAGGTTTTTAATGTTTGATGTTTCATCGCTTTTTTATCATTATTATTAATATTCTGTTGGGAGCTGCCCAGAGTGGCTGGGGAAACCCAGCCAGATAGGCAAGGTATTAATAAACGAAGATGATGGTGATGATGATGAAGAAGAAAATTTCACCTCTCCAGTAATTAGGAATAGAAAGATCAAAGTCTTGATGTAGACAGATGAGTTAGTGCTCCTCTCCCTTTCCCGGCTGGACCTCAAAAAACTCTTGGAAGTGATCAGCACATACTGTAAACAGGAAAAGGTATCTATAACTTACTCTAAGACCAAGATTATGATTTTTAGCAAACACAGCCCTAGATTTAAATGGTGCAAGCTATAGGACAAACTTGCTCACTTAGATATCTGGGTGTACTCTAGTGAAACCCTTGCTTGGAATTGTCATATTTAGGCAATGAAAGTCAAAGCACATAAAACTATAGGGGCACTGAGGAAGTTCTATTACAGGGCGCCAGAAGGCTAAAAGGGGAAAAACCGAGCCAACGCTCAGCAGCAGCGGCACACGAACCCTCGCTTGACGCAGTGGCGCATGCACCCAGGCGCCTGGCTTTGCTCAGTTGCTGCCTCATGCTCTGTTCTGCTGTGAAGCGGCTGGCCCTATGTGAAGAGGGAGGCAGGCAATGGCAAAGAAGAGAGGCGCCCCCCAATTTGCCCACTTTCTTCCTCCTCTACCTGGGCTGCAAAGGTTTTTGAGATCAATGCAAGCTAAAAAGCATTGCAGGGGGTTGGGCTGGATGACCCACAGGGTCCCTTCCAATTCTACGTTTTTCTGAAAAACACACACGCAAAACCCAACTATGGTCCCTCTGCAGTCCTCACCCCAAGCAACTGTGTGTGAGACATGCTCCCCAGAAAGTGTGCCTTGTCTTGCTACCTGTGGTTTTGGTCTCCTGTCCGCCTCCTCCCCCCAATCTATTCATATTCCTTTCTCCCTAATCTCCAATATTACATTTTCCTCTGGCTGAGACTTAAAACAGAAAGCCCTAATTCCCAACTGTGCTTGCAGTCCTACTGTCTATGCAGAAGTAAGGTCCTATTAGATTCAGCACGGCTTACTCTTAGGTAAGTGCAGTCAGGGCTGCAGCCTTTGTGACTGAAGTTTTGGGTCCTTTTTAGGTTCAGGATGTCACTGCTTTACACCCACACCCACCCCACTCCCCACAATATTTGAAAACGTCAGCTTTGTACTTAAACACAAATTGGCCGGGAACTTCATTGTCTGTGTCTTTATTAATTTATTTAAAGAACAACAAACTGGTGATCGCTTTAACTTTTTGATATGTGGTGATTTGAATCATGAGGATGAATTAGAAGAATTGGTGAGTCTTGAGTGAGTCTTGCTTTGGAATTGAGGACTTTATTAGATTTTCTTCTGCCTTTTCATTTTATTTTGTTCTAAGGGCTTCAGAGATGATGTGTAAGCGTGGTGTTAGCTCCCTAAGAAAAAGGTCAACAACTCTGGGGAATCTTCCTAAAAAAGGTTGGAGGGATCTTTTGCACCACGGTGCCTGATATGCTTAAGACGGCCCTGCTCAGGAGCCCAGCTTGTCACCCCTTGCCTGCAGAGCTAGTAGCTTCTCACCCTTTTTCAAACACCCTCCCCTGTGAAGTCTTCCCTCAGACTCCTCTCTTCTCCCCTCTCTTTTGGAGTCCTCGGTGAAGCCGCTGCTGCCCCCCTGCCCCAAAGAGAGGTGCCCCCTCACACTGCCCCACAGGAACCTGAGAAACACCCCCTGGGCTGCCCCAGAGGCACCATTCGCCTGGGGAGCTTGTAGCCAGGGCTGCTGCAACAAACAGCTGCCAAGCCTTTGGAGGTACACAGACGCGAGAGGGCATCAGAGGAGGGAGGAAAGGAAGAGGGATAGAGGCCAGGGTTGCCCACAGCACCCCTGACCATCATTCAAGGCACCCCAGGGTGCCATGGCACACTGGTTGAAAACCACTGCTCTATGGTGTTGAAATCTGGGGCTATGATTCGAACTCCATTAAAGTTACAGGACTTTGAAGGTGCCACACCATTCAATTCTCATGCAGTTCCACCTCAGTTTAGTAATCTCAGCTTCTACTGTGTGGCATATAATGCAAGAAATTACTGCCCAAGTACTTTCATTGATGTTTGTGCTATAATTACAGGCTTGCTTATGCAAAACCATGTTTTTCTTTAAAGAGAGATACTGCCCAGGTGCTTTTCTACTACTATCAGTATGCATAGTTTTGTTTATTTATTATTTACAGAATGTGGAGCCCAACCCCTGTCACTAATTATCTCTGTGCACAACACAACAATTTAAACTGCCATTACCAATGAAGACCAAAAGTAAAATTCAGCTAAGATAATGCTCACCAATCTATCTGTTAAATATTTTAAAGAGCATGGCTACATTGTCCCATGCATAACATACGTATGCACAACCAATTCAGAAGACATGGCAGAAAGTTGCAAGAGGACAACCCCAAGGGGTATGCACATTATGGTTCTTGCCAGCTCTTGTTGCAAATCTTCTCCTTCACCATGAAAGTACCCAGCTGCATAGATACAACTGCACATTTCAAAATTAAACAATCCTAAAAGATGTTTATGGGGTAGAAGGACTATTTCATTTGAGAGGTAGGAAGTGAAATGAATATATTAGTGGAACAGCTGGATGCTTGAGAGAATTTCATTGTCAGTTGAATTCCTTGGCAGACACGGTACTGAGGCAGCAGTGACCCCTGCCACCTCATTTAGCTCATGTATGTTCACACCAAAAACTTTGCTTTAATTTTAAAATTTGTCCAGTTATGTAAGGCCAATAATCTCTGGTTAAGATAAGCCACTATTGCCTCTTCAAAGTATAATGAAAGATGTGTTGGGCAGAGATCCAATCATGTTCACTTTACAAAGATGATTTAAAAAAAACCAAACATTTTCTGTCCTAGGCTTTTAGGATATTGTACCTGACAGATATATAATGGTGTGGCTGTAAATATGGCAACCACATGGAGACATTTTCAGAGTAGGGAGGTTTGGAGTTGCAAGGAAACCAACCTTGTAAAGTGTAAAAAGTGCTCCACCCACTGGTGTGAACAGACAGCATTCAATGTGGAAACGTATAAAAGTGTACCAATGTATATAATATGGAGCAATTTTTATTGTGCTGTGGGGTGTGTGTGTGTGTATGTCTGTGTGTGAGACCTTGCAACATTTCAAGTGTACGAAACCACTGTCTTTTAACCTAAACAACCTCACAGGGTTGTTTGTGGATAAAATGGGAAGAGGGGAGAACCATGTACGGCAGCTTGAGTTACTTAGGGGGAAATGGGATATAAATGTAATAATAAATAAATAATAAAATAGCTAGCCAATACAACAAAAATGCCAGTTGAAGCCGTAGAAGTATAGATTGACAAGAAAATATGGACTGTAGAAACATACAGATACATTTTTACAATACGGTGTGGTAGCATGAATGAAAGAATCAAAAGAGATTCACTTGAGGAGAAAGACATTGTAGCATAACTCAGGCCCCTTTTCAGATGTTCACAGGAGCACAATGAACACATGATAGGCTGCCTTCAGAGTTTATAATGAATACATGTAGGGTAGGACAGAGGTCCTTCACCCCCCAAAACCCTCACATGATAAAGAAAAAGAAGGTGGAACAGCTTGAGTGCCTACTTAAGGCAACTTACCAGCTTTAGAAATGCTTAGCATGAGAAAATGAAAGACAAAGGAAAACAGCCATCTTATATCAAGACAGGAAAATGGAATGAAAGAAAGATCTGTAACTGAGAGGCAGAGAGGTATAAATCACATGCGTAAAAGTGAGACGTTATCTTAAATAAATGAACCGCTGTAGCTAAAGCGGAAAGATAAGCAGAGACAAACCTGGCATAGCCAACTGCAATATTATTCTTACCTGTACTGGCACTGGTGTGTAAAAAGTGGGCACCCATGCCAGATCAATTGCACACAGAGTGACAGAGAAGAAGTGGCTGAATGCCACTCTCAAAAATGACCTTGATTATCATTTTCAATATCACACACCATTGCATGGCAAGATTTAGCATTAAATTCAGGTAAATTGTTGCAGCTCTGAAAGTAACGGACTGATTATGCATCGCAATGAACGTGGGGAGATGGGCTACCAAGCATAAGCAGAGTCTGCTGGAGCAGCCCAATGGCCCACCAAGTCCAGCATCCTGTTCTCATCAGATGCCCGTGGGAAGGCCGCAAGCAGGACCTACAAGTGCACTATCCCCTTCTGTGGCTTCCAACAACCAACATATGGAAGCATGCAGCCTCTGAACGTGGAAGCAGACCTGTCATGGCCAGTAGTCTTTCATAGAATTTAACTCCATTAATTCCTCTAATCCTCTTTTGAAGCCATCCAGGTTGATGACCTTCCCTGTCTCCTGTACGAGTAAATTCCATAGTTTAACCACAGAGTTAAACTGGGAAAATTGACAGAGGAACACTACTTGTGGTAGGTGATCAAATTTAGGCATTTCATGCAGCACATTATGAGTTAGCTGCCAAATAGATAATAGGCTAAAGGTAGCTGTATAGGTTGTTAAAAATTGTTCTGCAGGCCAAAGCCATGTTTTTGCATTATATCTGCAGCTTTCATCTCCAGTCAGTCATTAAAAACTGAATTCCATTAATACATTTGGGAGCATACCCCTTTACTGTGACTTTGGTGAATGGTATGTCCAGATTAGTCTATTCTTTTCAGAGCTGTGACAATTCCCCTAAAAGTAGCCAAAAGACCTACAACCAACCAGCTCTCCTTTGCCACCCTGTTCACTATTGATCTGACATAGATTCCTGATTCAGCACACCATCAGTAACTCATTTTTAAAAGCACTTTTTGGATGCTGGCTAGCCTACTGTTAGGATCATAGAATCATAGAGGTCGAAGGGACCCAAGGGTCATCTAGTCCAGCCCCCTGCAATGCAGGAATCTCAGCTAAAGCATCCATGACAGTTGGCCATCTAACCTCTGTTTTAAAACCTCCAAGAAAGGAAAGTCCACCACCATTGTAGGAGTCTGTTCCACTGCTGAACAGCTGTTACTGTCAGAAAGTTTTTTCCAAATGTTTAGTCGGAATCTCCCTTTTTGCAACTTGTAGCCATTGGTTCAAGTCCTACCCTTCAGAGCAGGAGAAAACAAGCATGCTCCCTCTTCCATGTGACAGTCTTTAGATATTTGAAGATGGCTATCATATCTCATATCAGTCTTCTCTTTTCCAGGCTAAACATATCCAGCTCCTTCCAGTGCTCCTCATAAGGCTTGGTTTCCAGACCCTTGATCATCTTGGTTGCCCTTCTCTGCACATATTCCAGCTTGTCAACATCCTTCTTAAATTGTGGTGCCCAAAATTGGACACAGTATTCCAAGTGTGGTCTGACTAAGGCAGAATAAAAGGTAAAGGTACCCCTGGCCGTTCAGGCCAGTCTTGCCAGACTCTAGGGTTTTGCGCTCATCTCACTCTATAGGCCGGGAACCAGCGCTGTCTGCAGACACTTCCGGGTCACGTGGCCAGTGTGACAAGCTGCATCTGGCGAGCCAGCGCAGCACACGGAATGCCGTTTACCTTCCCGCTAGTAAGCGGTCCCTATTTATCTACTTGCACCCGGAGGTGTTTTTGAACTGCTAGGTTGGCAGGCGCTGGGACCGAACGACGGGAGCGCACCCCGCCACGGGGATTCGAACCGCCGACCATGCGATCGGCAAGTCCTAGGCGCTGAGGTTTTACCCACAGCGCCACCCGCGTCCCTAAGGCAGAATAGAGTGGAACTATTACTTCCCTTGATCTGGACACTATACTATTATACCAATAATAACCCCATCATTCAATAATGTATTCAATAATAGCCTCATTATAACAATACCAATTTATAATATAATTATTAATACCAATCATTCAAATACCGAATTATATAATTTAGTTAAGTTGGCCTCCCACATGCTAGATTTGATGATTTGATGTTTTTCTTTATTTCTGGGTTCCAAAATCTTATTAGTTTCAATTACATTCTGGTCATCATAATAATCCCTTATACAACAACTGCAATATTAATAACTTCTATTTGTGTTGACAATTAAATGATTTATAAAACTACAAGTGAGGAACTCAAACCATATCCTTGTTCTTCCTTTGTGTGACAATTATTCTGTCCATGGTGTTTCTTCCTGTCCTTGTAGGATGTTATGTTTTTCTTTCACCAATTATTGCTGTTATCCATTATGCCTTGGGTGGAGCTGATATCCCATTGTTGTTCCAGAAATTTCTCCATTGCTCCATCCCATGCTTCGTTTTTTTTTGCACCGAGAACTTTAACAACAGTTGCAAAAGTGGCTCTGTCCCAGTAAATAGACTTGTCACCATTTCCCCCTCTGCCTGGGAAGAAGAGTTGTCCATCAAACTGCAGATGACTCAATAAAGAACCTTATCATTTCCTTCACAGACTCCTTTCACCCTTCCTTCCAGCTGAAGATATATGGCCAATTATCCTTCCAATTAAATTGAATTCCAAATCCTCTTAGCATTATTCAGTTCACTTCATACATAATAAAGGATGGGGTAGAGTCAGTTCTAAGTTTCCATCGTAAACATTTTGCAAAATTGAGCTTCTCTCCCTTTTTCGTTTTTAGACACACAGTTCTGTTTGACGTTATATTCCATATTTATAATCCAAGTTCTTCCCTCCTCACTTGTACAAATTTAATTTCAACTAACATTCAGAGGAGGGTTGCTGAATCATAAATATAGAGAAGAAAACTTTAAATAAAGAAACCGTAGGCTCCCCTCCACCCCACTGTCTTTTGCACCGAATGAAGTCTTATCCCAAATTCAGACCTTAAAGTCCTTGCAGGTGATTTGTTCTGCAGTTTGTGATCTCATCCCTTCTAGCATGCACCTGTACTTTAGTCCAATTAAGCTCTAATTAACAGGAGAACTTCTGCTTCTTAATGGCAGCATAGGAGGGTTTTCACCAGGTGAGGTGCTTTTGCACTCAGTGCCTCCCTACCACCTGCATTCCATGCCAGAGCAAGAGCCAGGTATTGAGACGAACTGCGAGTGAAGCCCATTCCCCCCATCCTTGGGGGAAATTTGCAATGTTGATTTACCTTCAATCTTCCTTGTTTTTCCTTCGCCTACGATCTCCCACTGTTGTGGGGGTTGCCTCCATTAAGGCAGAGTGAAATGGAATGGATGCCAACATGTTAGAATGTTTTAGGAATAAAAGAGGCGGTTAGAATTCTTTAAAAAATGTTTGGTTTTCAAAAGAATATAACAGAAAAAAAGAAAAGAAAAGAAAGAGAAAAAAGATAATATATATACATCCAAAAGAACATCAAATCCAAAAATTGAGATTCTATGAATCCTGCTACTTCCCCCCATCTTGTCCCTGGTTACTTCAGACTTTCTTTTCAACTGCATATCAATACTATTCCAGTTTTTCACATCCCATATTACCTATAAATCCTCCTTAAATTACAAGTGTTCCTAAAATCCTACCAATGTTTTCACCTGTTTACAATAATTTTGTAAATACATAATAAACATTTCCCATTCTTTTTTATATTTGTTGAAAGTATTGCAACCAATCTGATACTTGTTCTTTCACCTCTTCAAATTCCTTTAATTTTACCTGATTTTCTACTTCTGTTAGCAGCTCTATATGTTGGCAAATTACTCCTCATATTTACTTTCTTCAATGAAATTACTTCTAGTGGCGAAAGTCACCATGGTGTTTTTTGTTCTAACATATCTTTATATTTTTCCCAGACGTTAATTATGGATTTTCTTATAATATGATTCTGAAACCCCTGTTTACTTTGATTTTATCGTACCATAAATACACATGCCATCCAAATCTATTATCATGTCCCTCTAGATCTAACAGGTCTGTATTTTTTAATGCCACCCACTCCTGGATTCAACAGATGCAAGATGCCTCATAATATAGTCTTAAATCCGGTAGAGAAAAACCTCCTCTTTTGGAAATAGGGAACCGGAAGCCAACATTTTAGAATGTTTTAGGAATAAAAGAGGTGGTTGGAATTTTGAGTGGGCCATTAGAATGTATCCAATTTCACTTTGCACCTCTTAGGTATGTGACAAGGCAGTCAGGTGGATAATAAGTGAATCAGTTTGAACACAAAGCTTCAGTAGGAACATGAGAAGTTGTATTGCATTGGGACAGACCATTGGTCTATCTAGCTCAATACCGTATATTCTGGTTGATGGTAGCTCTTTGGGGTTTCATATGGGAGTTTTCCCCAGCATTACGTGGAGATGCTGGAAACTGAATTTAGGACCTGAATGCAAAGTGTGTGCTACTTTCTGTAGCCTATAGGTATGAGCTGGAGGACTTATGGATACTTGTTGAAAGTGTCTGTCATGCAGGGAGCACAGGCACATGAACTGCAGGGGCAGGGGAACCCTGTCATTGGCACATAGCCTTCTTTGATCATGAAAGAAGGCATTCTCAGGTGATGTCGGGCCAACTTGTTCTGACATTCAAATGCTAATCTGCAATGTGCCTTGGTTGTGTAGGTCAAGTGTTTTGTTTTTGTTTATAGAAAAAAGAACATACTTCCATTTCTCAGGAGCCAGAAGCTGGATCAAAGGCCTGTTATCAGTTGCAATAAATGCTGTTAAAACTTATTGCTGAAGCAGAAGAATGGGATCTACTGAGACACCAAGTTCCTGGAAAGATTGTTCTATCATAGGCAACAGCAGATAGCCAAAAATAACCCAGGCAACTGATAAAAAACTGACAATATCCAGATTGTCACATTTACTTGCCCTTTGCCGTTCTGGCAGGTTATGTTCTGATTAGTATGCTTAAACATATGTAGAAAGGTCAGGTAAAGGACAAGCATAAGATGGTCAATGGCTGGTTTGCAGGTGATGGGTAGATCTGTGATGTAAAATCATCGGAAAGTTGCAACATACTGACCTATGACTCTAGAACAGACCTAGAACAAAAAAATAGTATCTATCCCATGCTACGTCCAGAACACAAGTTACCAGCTGTTTTGTTTTTCTAGTGTAGCAAGACCCCTGCCACCAACACTATCATATCCCAGACTGTGAAGCTCAAATAGGGTCCTAACTGGGTAGCAAAGTGTGAATGCATGAAACAGAATCACTATATTGTGGCTATAAATTTTTGAGAATCACTATAATGTGGTCTAATCTTTTAGGAGAGTTACATCTAGTGGAGATTACACTTCATACTTCAGTTTTTACTCATTGATGAAACTCGTTGCTTTTGTTGAAAGGAAACTGACGGCACAAGGGATAGAAAAAGGATGGAAAAGAATATTGTTACTACAGTTTATACTTGGGGGGGAAGGGTAATTGCCATCTATGTTTTACTCAGAGTAGACCCATTTAAATGAATTGACCTAAATTATCCATGTCAGTTAATTTCAGTGGGTCTACTCTGAGTATGACTAATATTGGCCACAACACATAATTTTTTTTGGGTTTTTTTAGTGGTGGTTTGTAAATGGACTGATAAAACACTGCACAAATAAATAATGAAGTTATGTGTATCACATCAAAATTGCTTTTGCAGCAGTGTTTTAACAATATCAACTTGTGGAATTGACACATACAATAGTAAGTGGGCTACAACTCTACTCTCTTGCAAGTCTGATCTGAAACATTCTTAATTATTTGAACTCAACTTCCCCAAATTCAGTGTGGGTATACATGCAGCTAAGGCAATGACTAGGGACCACCATTCCTGCTAGCCAACTCTAATGGATGACAGCACCCTAGCTCCAAGCATTGAATCAGTGCTATTCATCAATGTTTAAAAGGGAAAAAATAGCAGGATAGAAGTCATTTGAAGCGGATGTCAAGTGGACGATGCTACTTAAGTGGGAATGTAAATAGCATCAAA
The DNA here is from genome assembly GCF_964188315.1 of Podarcis muralis. Classification (NCBI taxonomy): domain Eukaryota; kingdom Metazoa; phylum Chordata; class Lepidosauria; order Squamata; family Lacertidae; genus Podarcis; species Podarcis muralis. Next base: position 74,847,453 of record NC_135661.1, on the reverse strand, counting down.
TACACATTCAACTCAACTGCAGACATCCCCCATTTATGCTGAAAGATCCTTAGGATAAATAAAACCAGTCCTTGACTCGCTGATATTATGTGCAGGTTAGGATAGGAACCAAAAACTCTGACTCAGCCCCACTGGGTTACACTTTGAAATTCATGACCTTGTTTCGGATTAGGATTTAACGTAGTAAATTTCAAACATTTGCACATACTAAATACTGGAATTGTAAAGGTAGTAATATCTAAGCAACTTGCTGAACTCTGTGGGACAGGCTCATCAGAGCTCGTCTAAAACCCGGGGCGGGAGTCCTTGGTTGTCTGGGAGGAACAAGGTGTTATTGGCATGACAGCGTCAGTCTGGCAGGCCCAGGGCAAGTGTACCAGGCTGCCCCACTGCTTTGTAGACCACCTTATTCTTTGAATTTGCTTAAGAATTGCCACCTCAGAAATTCATTCCATCTTCGTAAGGGTCTCCTCAATTATACTCAGAAATGTAGGCATTATCCATGTCACAAAGAAGTTCTGGCACATCCCTCATTGCACATAGTTAGAAAAGGTCAATTTGGGCCATTTTAACACCCAAGTTAGGAAGAATAATGCCGCCTATTCTTTGTTGCCAAGTTGGCCCCTGGTGTTTGGAACCAACCACTACTTTCCATGTGATGATAGCTATGATGAATTGACCTTTCCTTATTGACAAAAGTCATAGGTTCCCTTGACAATAGAGGTATTACATTTGGTCAACCAGGCTTGAAAATTGAGGACAGAATTATAGTATAAATACAGCAGGTAAAACTGCTCATTCTTCACCTTGGTGACTTCACTCCTGAAAGACACCACCCCAAAGCCAAGATGCATCTCCAGGTTGTGACCACTGCTCTTCTTGTCTTTCTCCTTTGTCCAGATGGAAGCATCTCGGTAAGTCTGTTTTTAAACTTAAGGGAGCCATGTAGAATATTTCAATACTGCTTAGCTAGATATTCAGTGAGCTGCAAGTGAATGTTTTTGTAGGACATAAACGCTCCTTGAAGCACGATCGTATGAAAACTCCATGCGTTTAGGGGCTATTCTACACATGGGATCTAAAACCTACAATTCAACTTACGGGATCAATTTAATTGTAAATGTTTTCCATTTGGGTAAAAATGAGGGAAATTCACTTCCTTTTAGGATTCTACACCATGGAAAAATAGAAGGAGCTGGCATAGAAACTATAGCTTCCTGAATCCAAAGGATAACAATGGCAGCACAAGACTGTTTTGTTTTGTTTAATAGGAAGTAAGTCCCATTAGGTTTAAGAGGACGTATTATCATGTAGTATGCATGGGATTGCATCCATAGTGACAAAATGTGTTTTTCACACATAAGGAACTTTATTCAGAGAAGTTTAGCCTCCAAGTCTAGTGTTTCATCCTTCTTTGTGCTAACAAAATAGAGAAACTGAATTCATATAGCAAAATGTTTCAAGCCTCCTGAAGGCAGAAGCTGAAATGTTCTGCATATATGAATTCAATATCTCGGTTTTGTTTGATGCACATACTCACACACATGAGCTGGGAAAATTTCCTGTTTGAAACCCTGGAGAGCTGCGACCAGTCAGTGTAGACAATACTGAGATGTATGGGGCAGTGATATGGCTCAGTATAAGGCAGCTTCCTATGATCCAATGGCTCTAAGATCAGTCTCAGAGGCCTTCTCATTGGCTTGACCTTGAGAATGAATAGGTTGGTGGGTTCTAGGCACATAGCTTTCTTGGTGGTGGAACTTCCTCCCAACAGAACATTTTTTTGGCTTTCTGAGTTCAGATCTTTAAGTGAGCCCCAGAGATCTCTCCATTTTGCAATGCTTTTGAGTGAACTGTTGCTGGCTTCAATCTTTTTTATATATTGCTGCTGCTTCTAATAATTTCTTTTATGGATTTGCTGTATTCCTTGTTTAAAAGAAGGTAAAAATTATTTTGTCCCAGAAATTCAATCAGACCAGCTGAGCCACCACTTGAATCAGCTTTTGTTGAAGGGGTGGAGGGGGGCTGATGGTATTTTATTTGTCTTAAGAGGCTTGCAGACCAATCAATCTAATTGCTGTTTTTGTTTTTAAACTTAGGCCCCTCAGCTTGTAAGTATTACAAATCTTTTATGCTTTGAGAGAACTGAATGACTGGGGGGGGGGGGAAATCCCCTTTAGCTAAAAATGGATGTCATTTTCATGTTTCCAGTGGATAAATAAAAGGGTTTCCAAGATTCCTGCATGCTTGGGAACATCTGAATGCTGGCTAGGATCCATGTTGGTTCAACACACACCCTCTAATATCCAAAATTGTTTTCAGGTCTAATAAAGTGATTAAAAGAAAAAATAGAATAAAATGAGAATTTGCATACGTGCCCATAAATGGATTTCTGCAGTTTTAAAATGTTCTACAGTAAGGATGAGGGGCGTGGGTGACGCTGTGGTCCAAACCACAGAGCCTAGGGCTTGCTGATCGGAAGGTTGGCGGTTCAAATCCCCGCGAGGGGGTGAGCTCCCGTTACTCAGTCCCTGCTCCTGCCAACCTAGCAGTTCGAAAGCACGTCAAAGTGCAAGTAAATAGGTACTGCTCCGGTGGGAAGGTAAATGGCGTTTCAGTGTGCTGCTCTGGCCAGTAAAGTGAGATGAGCACCGCAACCCCAGAATCGTCTGCGACTGGACCTAATGTTCAGGGGTCCCTTTACCTTTACCTTTACAGTAAGGATGAGGGGCCATACTGAGAGGTGACCAAGCATTTGACTTTCAAGATCATAAGGATTATAAGAACACAAAAATATCAGGCCAGCATTATGGTCTCATAGTGGCCAACCAGATCCACATAGGAACCCTGCAAGCCAAACCTAAAATATAGTGTGGTGGTGGTTTGCAAATCTTCTCTGTATTGTCTGAATGGTCTGTAGTTTCTTCCCATGAGGCACCCTTGTCTTTTATTGCCTGGTTTTGCACATTAGTTTGTAGAAAATCCACACAGAAGTGACAGACGAGAGCCACAGAGAAGTACTCAGGATTTTGAAAATTCGTTCATTGACGTGTCCCTCAGTATTGGGTGATTAGATCCCTCCCACAATACTGCTGTGTAGTTGAAATGGTTAAACTCATTAAAGCACCTTTGCTGCATGACATGGCCCTAATACTTACAAAAACAAATACTTTACACAAAGTATAAGAAGTTTTGATTTCTGGAATTTTAAAATGTCTTTTTGATAGGTCTAAGATTTAAAGGCTGGGCAAATTTTAAGGACTGTAATGGGACGTTTAGGGTTGACCTGGCTGAAGCCGCAGAGAGGTTGACTGTTCTTCTTGGCTGTACCCTTATGCCTTTTCTGCTGGGGCAACTTTCACTGAGACTACAGTGTAGGGAAAAGAACAACTGTTTTCCCCTGAATACCATGGTTGTAGTACTTGAAGGTATTTGAAACATATATTTGATTTAGATGATATAGGGCATTGCAACCATTTTCCTGTTATGGCCTTTTACTAAAAGAGTTGCGGGAACACTCCTGAGAAGGAGATGTTTATGCCAGAAATGTGCCCAATTTTCTATACTCCCACAAGGGTATTAAAGGTTGTTAACTAATGATAAATTGTTTAAAAGAGATGATTGTAGCAAAATCAATTTCCTCCTTTCTGTTTCAGCTTGGTGGTTTATTAGGCGTAAGTATTGCACATCACTTTTAACGGGAATATCATTAATTATTTTTTTAAAAAACAACAATATTGAGCAATCAAATCAACTGCATGTCATAATTGCCCACAACTGTTTATCCCAGATGCCAGTTGCCTCTCGTTTCTGTCAATCACAATCTGTCTTTTAGGATCAGGCAGTCTTGCAGAGGCCACAGGCAAAAGTGATATGAGTTAGATAAGGATCGCTGGGATGATGCATCAAGGAGGATGGTGCCACTGACAATATGGGGGGGGGGGGAGAACTTGCCAATATTTTTTCTGTTCATGTTCAGAAAACATGTGTGCCTGACTTTGTATACTCCCAAAAGGGTATTAAAGGTTTTTAACTAAGGAAACATTGCTTAAAAGAAATGTTGGTTGTAGAAATATTGATTTCATCCTTTCTGTTTCAGTGGTGGTTTTCTAAGTGTGAATTTAGTATATTAGTGATTTTATATCTTTAATCTTTGAAGGTATTTAACAATATATCTTCATTCTTTGAAGGTATTTAACACACACACACACACACACACACACACACACACAGATGGGGGGGGGGAGAGAGATTAAATGTGACTGTGGCTTTAACATAAGGAGTAGTTTGTCCTGGAGCAGCATCAGAACAGGTGAAGGGTGAGTTGCAATGGCTGCAAAATGCAAAGCAGTCCCAAAGGTACAAGTTGCAAAGTTGCTTTGAGAAATGTTGTTGACTGCAAAGTTCTTCATCAGTTCCAACAAGATTCAACAGCTCTAGGAGTTATTTGGTAGGTTTTGTCGGAAAAATGCCCGGGAAGGCCGCCACCTTCATCCTTAAACGTTCTGTATGCTAATAAAGTGATGCCAAGGTTTACAGCAGATAAAGGATCTTTTATACAGCCTACTTGCTCCCTTGCATACATATAAGAGTACCATGGTTGTGATCCTTGAAGGTAGTTAAAACACACACAACCCACAAACACACAAAGATAGATGAAATGTGCCTGTGGCTTTAACATAAGAAGTAGGTTGCCCTGGACTAGTTTGGCAGTGTGAAATAATCAAAAAGTTCACTATGTTTATCATGTTCATGAAACATGAAGGAATAACATATTTCTTTATCTTGTTTAGGGCGGTGGTAGCAGACGTGTGAGTATTGGAAATCCTCTATGTAATGCCTAATGATCCACAGCATCCTTCACTGGGGGAGGGGCCTTGTCCTTACTGCAAGATATTGCTGATTAGTTCATGGAAGTGTCCCTCAATATTGGCTGATGAGATTCGTGCCACAATACTGCTGCATGATTGAAATGGCAAAAGCATGCTGGCTGCATGACATGGCCCTTATACTTGCAAAAACAAATACGTAAACAAAAGTGTTGTGTGAAGGCATATTACGTTATACAAAAAAAGGGGGGGCAGCCTGTTAGGTATCTTATTTTTGATCACCTAGTTAGTGAGTCCTGGGTCTAAAAATGGTTGAAGATACCTGATGTAGTTATGAATGCCAATGCAGCACTTTCCCTATTATGGCTATTCACTGCACAAACTACCCAAACACTTCTGGGAAAGAGATGTTTATGCCAGAAGTGTGCCTGATTTTCTATACTCCCACAAAGGTATTAAAGGGCATTAAAACTAAGGAAACATTGCTTAAAAGAGATGTTGATTGTTTTCCTCCTTTTTGATTGAATTGCTCCTTTTTATTTCAGGGTGGTGGTTTACTAAGCGTGAGTATTGCATGTTACTTTTAATTGGACCATCATTGATTGTCATCGGGGCTCAACAGGGGAGGAGTTTACAGTGATGCCTAGGTTTACACCACATGAAGTATCAAAAGGGCCACAAAGAATAACATATTGCATCATCTGGGGCTTCTGTTGTTGTCTCTCCAGCAACAGGATACCATTTCTTTTTCCTTTTTAACTAGAAGAGAAAAACACCACTGCTTGGCTCTTCCTTTTAGAAGTATGAAAATTTGGTTCAGGGCCCTAATCTTTGCAACTAAGTTTAAAAAAGCAAATATATACAGTAATATTTTATATTTTAATTAGGGTTGTACAGTCAGATAGTGTCTCTTATTTCCTAGAGGTGTCCCACAGAAGTAGCTGTTGTGATTTAATTGCCTGTGAAGACCCCCAAAACCACCCCCAAAATAATGTCACAATTGACACAGAATTTAGTTTAAGGTTTTTTGGCATTAATTTTGGCCACAACTTTATTGATTACATCGTGTGAGTTGTTGCTTAGGCATTGGTTCCAGACTACCTGAACCTGCACAGTGGCAGGAACAGGACTGACACTGGGCATTACCATGTCAGTAAGGGAAAGCATCCTAGTGGAGCGAGAAGCTGGCTTCGATCTCATAGCTCACCCCAGATGCTCCCAGTAGGACATGTGGAGTTTGGAACTGACAGGGTTAAAACTCACTGGTGTCCTGTATCTGGATCTGGGAGGAGCTGGGAGGAGCTTGATGCAGAGAAGTGCGTCACAGGATGTTGTTCTGATGCTCTTCAGATCTGTCTCTGCAACGGACAGAGAAGCAGCTCAGCTTAGAAGCTGCTGTGAGAGTGCTTTTGGAAAGCACAGAGAAATGGCCGAAGTTTCCGATGGAGTCTGATGGATTTATTACTCTGTAAATAAAGCTACTAGAGATAAGAACGAACTGTCTCTGGACGTGATTTATCCCTATTCTCACACGGAAGCAGGACTGTTGCTGCTACTCTGATATCCTGCCAGGTCATTTTTCCCAGCAGAGTCCACACAGGGAAGAGTGACTGGACGGCAATTTATTTTCACCTGAAGGGGTTATGGAGGTTCCGCGTCTCCTGACAAGTGTGAGAAGGGAGGAAGGCTGCCAGCTTTGAGTTGCTGTGATCTCCTGCCAGGAAGGGCAGTGAGGAATGCTGGTGATCGGAGCCAAGAGCCAAGAGAGACGGCTGCTTCGGAAGTCCAGCTGCTGGCAAACTTGTGAGTACGTTTGAAGCCCCGGGGGGGGGGGGGGAGGAAGATGGCTGCTGCACAGCAAGGCCATGAGAGCTACCCGGATGAAAGATTAAATGGAGCCAATTGGGAGGCCTGGAGCACACGCATGTGCTGTTGGCTGGAAGAAAAGCAGCTGTGGGAATACACCCAAGCTGATCCAGTCCTTGCCCAGCCCAGTGAGAAGTCTGCAGGAGCAGTGCAAGCTTGTGAAGCAGATGTGGCTGACGCTCTAGAGAGAGAGCAAAGGGTGCTAGCCATTCTAAGGGCCAGCGTTGATGCTTGGCTGTTGCCAAAGCTCCAAGGGAGGAAGCCCTGGGTCGCGTGGCAGGCACTGAAGATGGCATGTCAGGCCGAAGTAGCACCCAGACCAGAGGGGGCTGGAAGCCCAGAAGGGGCTGTGGGACGCCCAGAAAGCCCAGAGGGGGTTAGAAGATGCTCAGAGAGAGCACCAAGCCCAGAAGAGGCTGAGACAGTTTTGGGAAGCCATGCTTCAACACATCTGTGTGATGGACTGTGTGCTGGAGAGAGGCTGAGAGCTGAAAAGAGGAAGGCAGTGGCAGGCTGTGGCAAACAGGCACCCAGAAGAGGGGGTGCAGGCCAGGCAAGCCGTTCCAAGAGCTCTGAGAAAGCCAAAGTCTCCAAGAGTTGTTTGTGCTCTGAGGCGACGTCCAACAGCGCTGGGAAGCATCCGCTAGAGGCCCAGGCTGCCAAGGACACCGGCCGGTGTGGAATGTCAACAAAGCAGGTTCCCAGAGCCAGACGTGGGAAAGCTGCAGGCCAGGAGAAAAACAAAGACAATGCGTCTTTTCACCTCACAGCTGCGATGGTGTCTCTGGGAAAAGACAAGAGTCTCAGTCGAGGGGAGGCTGCAACCATGGCAACCAGGGACATGGACTTTTGCAGAGGCCCCGGTGGGGGTGCGAGCAACGCCATGGCAACTTTGGAAGACAGCCAAAGAGACACTTTATCTTTCGTGGTGGACTCAGGTGCTACTCACAATCTCGTGAATTCACGGGAGCTCCTGAGAAACTGCAAGACAGTTAAAACTGGACGTTATGTTATTTTAGCAGATGGGACGAAAAGACCACTGACTGAATCTGGGTTTTTATATTGTTCTTTTATAGATTGTGAGGTGCAAGCCTTTTATGTTCCAGAGCTTGCACATTCTCTTTTGAGTGTGTCAGCATTAATGGCTATTGGGTTCAATGTTTTGTTCTCTAACAATTTGTGCTCTTTTTACAGGGATGGGAAGAAGATCTACAGTGTTGAGAGGAAAGACAGGCTCTTTCTGGTGGAGCTGCCTATTGAAAATGGGGTTGGTGGAAAAATGGGACTGGTGGAAAATGGGGCTAGTGGAGAGTCCATTGAAGACGCGCAAGTGCAGTGTGCTAATGTCCCACCACACAATGATTGTATTCATATGTGGCACCGAAAATTCGGGCACGCAGCGTGGTCGTATGTGCGAAAAGCCGCAGAGAACACAATTGGGTGTAGGTTCAAGGCATGTGGCAGATACCTTGATTGTCAAGCCTGTAAGCAATCGAAGGTCACAACATGCTCATACCCCAGGTCAGAGAGGAGAACCAGCAAACCCTTTGAATTTGTGCATGCAGATTTGTCAGGTCCCATGCCAACACCTTCTTTAGCTGGGTCGAAATGGATTTTGGTTCTGATTGATGATTTTTCGAGGTTTTCTTGGGTTTTTGCGCTTAAATGTAAGTCAGAAGCAGCTGCACTGATCAGAGATTGGATCACGGCGGTAGAGCTCCGGTTCTCTACCAGGGTGATTTCCTTTCAATCTGATCGCGGGGGGGGGGGGGGAGTTCACAGGTTCTGCGCTGCAATCGTTTTTCAGGCAGAAGGGTATCACTCATCGATTGTCGGCCCCCTACTCTCCGCAACAGAACGGGGTTGCAGAGAGAAAGTTTCGCACACTACAGGAATCAGCAAACGCTATGTTGGCAGACTTGGGGTTGCCAAAGCGCTTTTGGGCTGAAAGTTATAAGACAGCATGCTTTCTGCAGAATCGGGTGTACAATTCCAGTGTAGGCAACACACCGTTTTTCTTGTTGCATCAGAAGAAGCCGAAGGTGCACTACTTTCACGTTTTTGGATGTGAGGCTTGGGTTCTGGTTCCAAAGGCCATGCGCAGAAAGGGTGAGCCAAGGTCCAGGAAGATGATCTTTGTAGGCTATGAGCCGGGTGCAAAGGCGTGGCGTTTCGCATACCCTACTGGCAACCAGTCTAAGCTGCTCATTAGCGGCAGTGCTGAGTTTTGCGAGCAGAGTGGGTGGAAACGTCTTCACGGGAACCCAGATTTTCTGTTAGACTCAGGTGAGGAAGAGGAGGAGGAAGAGGCTGAACCTGTTGCTGAGATGCAGGGTCCACAGCCACAGAGTCCAGAGTCGGGTTCTCCAAGGGAGAGGCTTCGTATCTCTCCAAAAGGGAGTCCCAGGACCCCTCCACAGGTTTCTGTCAAGTCTGAGCCAAGGAGTGAGCCATCCCTGCCTGCAGAGCCAGTTGTGAGGCCAAAAAGGCGCGGCAGGTCAGAGGGGGAGGTTTCTGACACAGGGGATGGTGGGGTTGATCCAGCTGAATCAGGCGCAGTTCCCGAATTCACGCTGAGGAGGTCAGCAAGATCAACAAAAGGAAACCCACCTGAAAGGTATGAAGCCACTAGTGTTTGGGTTTGTGTGGCTAGGTGTGAACCTGAATCCTTTGAGGATGTTCAGAAGTTGCCTCAGGAAGAAGCTAGCAAATGGCATGAGGCGATGCAGAAGGAGATGAACTCAATGGAGTCTCTTGGAGTGTTCTCACTCACACAGCTGCCGGCTGACCAGAGAGCTGTTAGTTGCAGATGGGTTTACCGTTTGAAACCCACAGAAACGGGAGAACCACAGTATAGGGCGAGATTAGTGGCCCGAGGATTCACACAGAAAAAGGGTGTCCACTTCACGGAGGTCTATTCGCCGACCTCGAGAGCAGAGACTCTGAGAACGTTTTTGGCGATAGCAGCACAGAGAGGTTGGAAGGTGAACCATTTTGATGTAGATGTCGCCTGCCTGAATTCAGATCTCCAGGAGGAGTTGTACATGCTTCCTCCTCCAGGGTTTGAAGTCAGTGAGCCAGGCGTCGTGTGGCGGTTGCACAAATCCATCTATGGATTACGCCAATCTGCCAGGAATTGGAATATGTGTCTACATGAAGCCTTAGAAGAGCTAGGTTTTAAGAGATCTCTTGCAGACAGTTGTCTTTACATTAGAGATTCAGGCTTGAAACAGCAAGCGGTGCAGGTGTTTGTTGATGATATCTTGACAATGGCACAGACAGGTGAATAGGTGGAGAAGTTTGCTAAGGAGCTTGGAAAGCGGTTCAAGCTGAAGCAGCTTGGAGATGTCAAGTCTTACCTAGGCGTCCAGATAGTGAGGACTGAGGATGATAGCTTTTTGCTTTGCCAGAAAGGTAAGATTGAACAGTTGCTTGAGAAGTTCAGGATGAGTGATTGTGCAGGAGTGAGAAGTCCTATGGAGACTAGTTTTGTGAAAGATAGCCAGCAAGTAGAACGCACTGCGTTCGAAAATACTGAGGTGTTTCAGTCAGCACTAGGGAGTTTGTTGTATTTGTCCCAGTGGAGCAGACCAGACATAGCATTTGCTGTCAATCTGCTCAGTAGAGAGGCTTCAAGTCCTAGTGTACAAGCCTGGAATGGCATCAAGAGAGTTCTGAGGTATTTGCAGGAAACCAAAGACTTTTGTCTTAGGTTGCCAGCTCAAGGAGAAGTCAAACTGACTTGCTTTGTGGATTCGGATTGGGCTAACTCTGAGGACCGCAAATCAGTGTCAGGTCTGGTGGTGAAGTTTGGGGACTCAGTGATTGGGTGGAGGTCCCGGAAGCAAAGTCTCATAGCGCTTTCATCTACTGAAGCTGAGTTCAGTGCGCTATCAGATGCTTGCAGAGAGCTGGAGTTCTATGTGTGTTTGGTCAAGGAAATCTGTGGAGAGAATTGTCTGCCTGTTGTGGTGCATGAAGACAATCAACCGTGCCTTAAATTAGCTGAGACGGGGCAATTCAAGGCGAGGACCAAACATTTGGACATACGTTTCCAGAATGTATGTCAGAGCGTTCGTGAGGGGCTAGTTGCTCTGAAATACTGTCCCTCAACCAAGAACCTCACTGATGGTTTCACAAAACCATTAACCTTCCAGAAGCATGAGGAGTTCTGTGAGGGTCTGTGTATGGGGAAAGCAATGTTGGCTGTTGTTTCCAGATGCAGGACAAGAGGGGGTGTGGAGTTTGGAACTGACAGGGTTAAAACTCACTGGTGTCCTGTATCTGGATCTGGGAGGAGCTGGGAGGAGCTTGATGCAGAGAAGTGCGTCACAGGATGTTGTTCTGACGCTCTTCAGATCTGTCTCTGCAACGGACAGAGAAGCAGCTCAGCTTAGAAGCTGCTGTGAGAGTGCTTTTGGAAAGCACAGAGAAATGGCCGAAGTTTCCGATGGAGTCTGATGGATTTATTACTCTGTAAATAAAGCTACTAGAGATAAGAACGAACTGTCTCTGGACGTGATTTATCCCTATTCTCACACGGAAGCAGGACCGTTGCTGCTACTCTGCTATCCTGCCAGGTCATTTTTCCCAGCAGAGTCCACACAGGGAAGAGTGACTGGACGGCAATTTATTTTCACCCGAAGAGGACATCCTGTCAATGATGCCTTCTATTGTGGAAATTTGACATAAGCGAGACCTTTATAGAACAGGCAGCAAGTCTACATTTGCCAGTGTGAAATCATCAAAATGTTCACTATATTTATCATTTTCATAAAACATGGACTAACTTATTTCTTTATCTTCTTTAGGGCCTTACTGAGGGACTTACTGGCGGAAATGTGAGTATTGGAAATCCTCTATGTAATGCCTTAATGATCCACAACATCTTTCACTCAGGGAGAGGCTTGTGTTTCCTGCAAGATTTTGCAGATTAGTTCATTGAAGTGTCCCTCACTATTGGCTGATGAGATTTGGGCCACATTACTGCTGTGTGATTGAAATGGTTAAGGCATACTGGCTGCATGACATGGCCCTTATAATTTGCAAAAACAAATATGGAGACCAAAGTATTGTGTGAAGGCATATTACATTATACCAAAAAAGGGGAAAAAACCAACCTGTTAGGTATCTTATTTTTGATCACTTAGTTAGTGATTCCTGGGTCTAAAAAAGGTTGAAGATACCTGATGTAGGTTATGAATGCCAATGCTGCGTTTTCCCTGTTATGGCCATTCACTGCACAAACAACCCAAATATTTCTGGGAAAGAGGTGTTTATGCCAGAAGTGTGCCTGATTTTCTATACTCCCACAAAGATATTAAAGGGCGTTAAAACTAAGGAAACATTGCTTAAAAGAGATGTTGATTGTTTTCATCCTTTTTGATTGAATTGCTCCTTTTTATTTCAGGGTGGTGGTTTACTAGGCGTGAGTATTGCATGTTACTTTTAATTGGACCATCATTGTCTGTTAGTATTAGACATTGCTTACCTTTAGTCTTTTTTAACCTTAGCGATATCCAAAAAGTTTCTTTTTCCTTTTTAACTAGAAGAGAAAAACACCACTGCTTGGCTCTTCCTTTTAGAAGTATGAAAATTTGGTTCAGGGCCCTAATCTTTGCAACTAAGTTTAAAAAAGCAAATATATACAGTAATATTTTATATTTTAATTAGGGTTGTACAGTCAGATAGTGTCTCTTATTTCCTAGAGGTGTCCCACAGAAGTAGCTGTTGTGATTTAATTGCCTGTGAAGACCCCCAAAACCACCCCCAAAATAATGTCACAATTGACACAGAATTTAGTTTAAGGTTTTTTGGCATTAATTTTGGCCACAACTTTATTGATTACATCATGTGAGTTGTTGCTTAGGCATTGGTTCCAGACTACCTGAACCTGCACAGTGGCAGGAACAGGACTGACACTGGGCACCACCATGTCAGTAAGGGAAAGCATCCTAGTGGAGCGAGAAGCTGGCTTCGATCTCATAGCTCACCCCAGATGCTCCCAGTAGGACATCCTGTCAATGATGCCTTCTATTGTGGAAATTTGACATAAGCGAGACCTTTATAGAACAGGCAGCAAGTCTACATTTGCCAGTGTGAAATCATCAAAATGTTCACTATATTTATCATTTTCATAAAACATGGACTAACTTATTTCTTTATCTTCTTTAGGGCCTTACTGAGGGACTTACTGGCGGAACTGTGAGTATTGGAAATCCTCTATGTAATGCCTTAATGATCCACAACATCCTTCACTGGGGGAGGGGCTTGTGTTTCCTGCAAGATTTTGCAGATTAGTTCATTGAAGTGTCCCTCACTATTGGCTGATGAGATTTGGGCCACATTACTGCTGTGTGATTGAAATGGTTAAGGCATACTGGCTGCATGACATGGCCCTTATAATTTGCAAAAACAAATATGGAGACCAAAGTATTGTGTGAAGGCATATTACATTATACCAAAAAAAGGGGGGGGGAAACAACCTGTTAGGTATCTTATTTTTGATCACCTAGTTAGTGATTCCTGGGTCTAAAAAAGGTTGAAGATACCTGATGTAGGTTATGAATGCCAATGCTGCGTTTTCCCTTTTATGGCCATTCACTGCACAAACAACCCAAATATTTCTGGGAAAGAGATGTTTATGCCAGAAGTGTGCCTGATTTTCTATACTCCCACAAAGATATTAAAGGGTGTTAAAACTAAGGAAACATTGCTTAAAAGAGATGTTGATTGTTTTCATCCTTTTTGATTGAATTGCTCCTTTTTATTTCAGGGTGGTGGTTTACTAGGCGTGAGTATTGCATGTTACTTTTAATTGGACCATCATTGATTGTCACCGGGGGTCAACAGGGGAGGAGTTTACAGTGATGCCTATGTTTACACCACATGAAGTATCAAAAGGGCCACAAAGAATAACATATTGCATCATCTGGGGCTTCTGTTGTTGTCTCTCCAGCAACAGGCCACCATTTGAAGAGTTTCAAATCCAGGCAATGATGCTTTCTAAATAGGGAAGAGATTCAATGTAGGCGAGACATATGTAGAACAGACAGTAAAGCCCTATTACTTTGCATAAAAACAAAAAACAAAAATTATGTTTGTTATATTTGGTCACTTCGTTAAGAAGTGTCCCTCAGGTCCTAGATGCTTTTTAATGTAACTGAGATCCACTGAGCCATACTAGGGTTCCATTCAAGTAGATGATAATTATTTGCTGTGTGAGTAGTAGAAATCTAGCCTCTCCGGGCAGACTTTGATGTGTTCAACTATTCATAAGTTGCGTGTCGAGGTCCCCAGGTCCACCCCAATAACTCACACATCACACAGAAATTTTTGTTTAAGATTTTTGGCATAATTTTGGCCACAACTTTATTAAAATACAAATTTGTGAGTGGTTGCGTAGGCATTGGTTGCGACTATCTGACCCCACCATGGGGGACAGACTGACATTCCGCACGATGCGAAAGTCAGAATGGGGGAATACACTTGGGGGTTACGCGGAGCAGGGAACCTGCCCTCACCCCAAATGCAACCAGGAGCTCATTGCTATGGCCCGAGCCCCCTTGACAGAGTGGACAAGCAATAGTTAGCTCCCAATTCCTTTAACGCAATCCCTTGCAGCAGCAGCATTAGAGGGGCAGGCACAGCCAATCCATGCCCCTCAACCAACCAAACCATAAACCAATGCCTAACCGCGAACCTTACAAGTTGTGACGATTTGCTACGCAGTAGGCAAAAACCAAATGGCCCCAGCCAATGAGCCAGATGGACAAAATTCCTACCAGGCCCCCGCTCCAAAGCAGACGACCCCATGACAGGCATAGCAAGGTCGAAGCGAACAACCCTATTCTGGGGAGGGAGGGACGGGCAATCCGATGCACGTGCGAAAAGAGGAAGCCCTAGCCTCATGCAAGGAGTTTTACTATTTCTGGCTGTCAATCAATAAATGGCAACATTAACTTCTTCCCAACAACAAGGGAAGCCCCAATCACATCAGTGGCCAACGATCAATTAGCCCGCCTCCCAACTTTGGAGTGTCCTGGCAGCCCCCACCGCAACACGTGCTCTCCATGAAGGAGAACACGCTTTGTGATAGAGACCTTATTTAGGGCCTTCTTGGTGGAAATGTGAGTACTGAAAATCCTATGTAATGCCTTAATGATCCACAACATCCTTCACTGGGGGAGGGGCTTGTGTTTCCTGCAAGATTTTGCAGATTAGTTCATTGAAGTGTCCCTCACTATTGGCTGATGAGATTTGGGCCACATTACTGCTGTGTGATTGAAATGGTTAAGGCATACTGGCTGCATGACATGGCCCTTATAATTTGCAAAAACAAATACGTAAACCAAAGTATTATGTGAAGGTATATAATATCATACAAAATCAAAACAAAAACAAAAACCTGTTAGGTATCTTATTTTTGATCACCTAGTTAGTGAGTCCTGGATCTAAAAAAGGTTGAAGGTTTTATGTTTTCATTGTGCATTTTATTGTATTTTGTATATTTTTATGATAACACTGTATGCCACACTAGATACTTTTACTAAAAGAAGGGGGATGTGTGTTTTTGTGTGTGTTTATTTATTAATTATACTGATTATGTTATATTGATTATGTTAAAATGGATTCTTGCTTTCTATTTTAGAATGGCCTGCCAGTGTCTGTTAGTATTAGACATTACTTACCTTTAGTCTTTTTTAACCTTAGCGATATCCAAAAAGTTTCTTTTTCCTTTTTAACAAGAAGAGAAAAACACCACTGCTTGGCTCTTCCTTTTAGAAGTATGAAAATTTGGTTCAGGGCCCTAATCTTTGCAACTAAGTTTAAAAAAGCAAATATATACAGTAATATTTTATATTTTAATTAGGGTTGTACAGTCAGATAGTGTCTCTTATTTCCTAGAGGTGTCCCACAGAAGTAGCTGTTGTGATTTAATTGCCTGTGAAGACCCCCAAAACCACCCCCAAAATAATGTCACAATTGACACAGAATTTAGTTTAAGGTTTTTTGGCATTAATTTTGGCCACAACTTTATTGATTACATCATGTGAGTTGTTGCTTAGGCATTGGTTCCAGACTACCTGAACCTGCACAGTGGCAGGAACAGGACTGACACTGGGCACCACCATGTCAGTAAGGGAAAGCATCCTAGTGGAGCGAGAAGCTGGCTTCGATCTCATAGCTCACCCCAGATGCTCCCAGTAGGACATCCTGTCAATGATGCCTTCTATTGTGGAAATTTGACATAAGCGAGACCTTTATAGAACAGGCAGCAAGTCTACATTTGCCAGTGTGAAATCATCAAAATGTTCACTATATTTATCATTTTCATAAAACATGGACTAACTTATTTCTTTATCTTCTTTAGGGCCTTACTGAGGGACTTACTGGCGGAACTGTGAGTATTGGAAATCCTCTATGTAATGCCTTAATGATCCACAACATCTTTCACTCAGGGAGAGGCTTGTGTTTCCTGCAAGATTTTGCAGATTAGTTCATTGAAGTGTCCCTCACTATTGGCTGATGAGATTTGGGCCACATTACTGCTGTGTGATTGAAATGGTTAAGGCATACTGGCTGCATGACATGGCCCTTATAATTTGCAAAAACAAATATGGAGACCAAAGTATTGTGTGAAGGCATATTACATTATACCAAAAAAGGGGAAAAAACCAACCTGTTAGGTATCTTATTTTTGATCACCTAGTTAGTGATTCCTGGGTCTAAAAAAGGTTGAAGATACCTGATGTAGGTTATGAATGCCAATGCTGCGTTTTCCCTGTTATGGCCATTCACTGCACAAACAACCCAAATATTTCTGGGAAAGAGGTGTTTATGCCAGAAGTGTGCCTGATTTTCTATACTCCCACAAAGATATTAAAGGGCGTTAAAACTAAGGAAACATTGCTTAAAAGAGATGTTGATTGTTTTCATCCTTTTTGATTGAATTGCTCCTTTTTATTTCAGGGTGGTGGTTTACTAGGCGTGAGTATTGCATGTTACTTTTAATTGGACCATCATTGTCTGTTAGTATTAGACATTGCTTACCTTTAGTCTTTTTTAACCTTAGCGATATCCAAAAAGTTTCTTTTTCCTTTTTAACTAGAAGAGAAAAACACCACTGCTTGGCTCTTCCTTTTAGAAGTATGAAAATTTGGTTCAGGGCCCTAATCTTTGCAACTAAGTTTAAAAAAGCAAATATATACAGTAATATTTTATATTTTAATTAGGGTTGTACAGTCAGATAGTGTCTCTTATTTCCTAGAGGTGTCCCACAGAAGTAGCTGTTGTGATTTAATTGCCTGTGAAGACCCCCAAAACCACCCCCAAAATAATGTCACAATTGACACAGAATTTAGTTTAAGGTTTTTTGGCATTAATTTTGGCCACAACTTTATTGATTACATCATGTGAGTTGTTGCTTAGGCATTGGTTCCAGACTACCTGAACCTGCACAGTGGCAGGAACAGGACTGACACTGGGCACCACCATGTCAGTAAGGGAAAGCATCCTAGTGGAGCGAGAAGCTGGCTTCGATCTCATAGCTCACCCCAGATGCTCCCAGTAGGACATCCTGTCAATGATGCCTTCTATTGTGGAAATTTGACATAAGCGAGACCTTTATAGAACAGGCAGCAAGTCTACATTTGCCAGTGTGAAATCATCAAAATGTTCACTATATTTATCATTTTCATAAAACATGGACTAACTTATTTCTTTATCTTCTTTAGGGCCTTACTGAGGGACTTACTGGCGGAACTGTGAGTATTGGAAATCCTCTATGTAATGCCTTAATGATCCACAACATCCTTCACTGGGGGAGGGGCTTGTGTTTCCTGCAAGATTTTGCAGATTAGTTCATTGAAGTGTCCCTCACTATTGGCTGATGAGATTTGGGCCACATTACTGCTGTGTGATTGAAATGGTTAAGGCATACTGGCTGCATGACATGGCCCTTATAATTTGCAAAAACAAATATGGAGACCAAAGTATTGTGTGAAGGCATATTACATTATACCAAAAAAAGGGGGGGAAAACAACCTGTTAGGTATCTTATTTTTGATCACCTAGTTAGTGATTCCTGGGTCTAAAAAAGGTTGAAGATACCTGATGTAGGTTATGAATGCCAATGCTGCGTTTTCCCTTTTATGGCCATTCACTGCACAAACAACCCAAATATTTCTGGGAAAGAGATGTTTATGCCAGAAGTGTGCCTGATTTTCTATACTCCCACAAAGATATTAAAGGGTGTTAAAACTAAGGAAACATTGCTTAAAAGAGATGTTGATTGTTTTCATCCTTTTTGATTGAATTGCTCCTTTTTATTTCAGGGTGGTGGTTTACTAGGCGTGAGTATTGCATGTTACTTTTAATTGGACCATCATTGATTGTCACCGGGGGTCAACAGGGGAGGAGTTTACAGTGATGCCTATGTTTACACCACATGAAGTATCAAAAGGGCCACAAAGAATAACATATTGCATCATCTGGGGCTTCTGTTGTCTCTCCAGCAACAGGCCACCATTTGAAGAGTTTCAAATCCAGGCAATGATGCTTTCTAAATAGGGAAGAGATTCAATGTAGGCGAGACATATGTAGAACAGACAGTAAAGCCCTATTACTTTGCATAAAAACAAAAAACAAAAATTATGTTTGTTATATTTGGTCACTTCGTTAAGAAGTGTCCCTCAGGTCCTAGATGCTTTTTAATGTAACTGAGATCCACTGAGCCATACTAGGGTTCCATTCAAGTAGATGATAATTATTTGCTGTGTGAGTAGTAGAAATCTAGCCTCTCCAGGCAGACTTTGATGTGTTCAACTATTCATAAGTTGCGTGTCGAGGTCCCCAGGTCCACCCCAATAACTCACACATCACACAGAAATTTTTGTTTAAGATTTTTGGCATAATTTTGGCCACAACTTTATTAAAATACAAATTTGTGAGTGGTTGCGTAGGCATTGGTTGCGACTATCTGACCCCACCATGGGGGACAGACTGACATTCCGCACGATGCGAAAGTCAGAATGGGGGAATACACTTGGGGGTTACGCGGAGCAGGGAACCTGCCCTCACCCCAAATGCAACCAGGAGCTCATTGCTATGGCCCGAGCCCCCTTGACAGAGTGGACAAGCAATAGTTAGCTCCCAATTCCTTTAACGCAATCCCTTGCAGCAGCAGCATTAGAGGGGCAGGCACAGCCAATCCATGCCCCTCAACCAACCAAACCATAAACCAATGCCTAACCGCGAACCTTACAAGTTGTGACGATTTGCTACGCAGTAGGCAAAAACCAAATGGCCCCAGCCAATGAGCCAGATGGACAAAATTCCTACCAGGCCCCCGCTCCAAAGCAGACGACCCCATGACAGGCATAGCAAGGTCGAAGCGAACAACCCTATTCTGGGGAGGGAGGGACGGGCAATCCGATGCACGTGCGAAAAGAGGAAGCCCTAGCCTCATGCAAGGAGTTTTACTATTTCTGGCTGTCAATCAATAAATGGCAACATTAACTTCTTCCCAACAACAAGGGAAGCCCCAATCACATCAGTGGCCAACGATCAATTAGCCCGCCTCCCAACTTTGGAGTGTCCTGGCGGCCCCCACCGCAACACGTGCTCTCCATGAAGGAGAACACGCTTTGTGATAGAGACCTTATTTAGGGCCTTCTTGGTGGAAATGTGAGTACTGAAAATCCTATGTAATGCCTTAATGATCCACAACATCCTTCACTGGGGGAGGGGCTTGTGTTTCCTGCAAGATTTTGCAGATTAGTTCATTGAAGTGTCCCTCACTATTGGCTGATGAGATTTGGGCCACATTACTGCTGTGTGATTGAAATGGTTAAGGCATACTGGCTGCATGACATGGCCCTTATAATTTGCAAAAACAAATATGGAGACCAAAGTATTGTGTGAAGGCATATTACATTATACCAAAAAAAGGGGGGGAAAACAACCTGTTAGGTATCTTATTTTTGATCACTTAGTTAGTGATTCCTGGGTCTAAAAAAGGTTGAACATACCTGATGTAGGTTATGAATGCCAATGCTGCGTTTTCCCTGTTATGGCCATTCACTGCACAAACAACCCAAATATTTCTGGGAAAGAGGTGTTTATGCCAGAAGTGTGCCTGATTTTCTATACTCCCACAAAGATATTAAAGGGTGTTAAAACTAAGGAAACATTGCTTAAAAGAGATGTTGATTGTTTTCATCCTTTTTGATTGAATTGCTCCTTTTTATTTCAGGGTGGTGGTTTACTAGGCGTGAGTATTGCATGTTACTTTTAATTAGACCATCATTGATTGTCACCGGGGGTCAACAGGGGAGGAGTTTACAGTGATGCCTAGGTTTACACCAGATGAAGTATCAAAAGGGCCACAAAGAATAACATATTGCATCATCTGGGGCTTCTGTTGTTGTCTCTCCAGCAACAGGCCACCATTTGAGAAGGGGGATGTGTGTTTTTGTGTGTGTTTATTTATTAAGTATACTGATTATGTTATATTGATTATGTTAAAATGGATTCTTGCTTTCTATTTTAGAATGGCCTGCCAGTGTCTGTTAGTATTAGACATTACTTACCTTTAGTCTTTTTTAACCTTAGCGATATCCAAAAAGTTTCTTTTTCCTTTTTAACAAGAAGAGAAAACCCCACTGCTTGGCTCTTCCTTTTAGAAGTATGAAAATTTGGTTCAGGGCCCTAATCTTTGCAACTAAGTTTAAAAAAGCAAATATATACAGTAATATTTTATATTTTAATTAGGGTTGTACAGTCAGATAGTGTCTCTTATTTCCTAGAGGTGTCCCACAGAAGTAGCTGTTGTGATTTAATTGCCTGTGAAGACCCCCAAAACCACCCCCAAAATAATGTCACAATTGACACAGAATTTAGTTTAAGGTTTTTTGGCATTAATTTTGGCCACAACTTTATTGATTACATCATGTGAGTTGTTGCTTAGGCATTGGTTCCAGACTACCTGAACCTGCACAGTGGCAGGAACAGGACTGACACTGGGCACCACCATGTCAGTAAGGGAAAGCATCCTAGTGGAGCGAGAAGCTGGCTTCGATCTCATAGCTCACCCCAGATGCTCCCAGTAGGACATCCTGTCAATGATGCCTTCTATTGTGGAAATTTGACATAAGCGAGACCTTTATAGAACAGGCAGCAAGTCTACATTTGCCAGTGTGAAATCATCAAAATGTTCACTATATTTATCATTTTCATAAAACATGGACTAACTTATTTCTTTATCTTCTTTAGGGCCTTACTGAGGGACTTACCGGCGGAACTGTGAGTATTGGAAATCCTCTATGTAATGCCTTAATGATCCACAACATCTTTCACTCAGGGAGAGGCTTGTGTTTCCTGCAAGATTTTGCAGATTAGTTCATTGAAGTGTCCCTCACTATTGGCTGATGAGATTTGGGCCACATTACTGCTGTGTGATTGAAATGGTTAAGGCATACTGGCTGCATGACATGGCCCTTATAATTTGCAAAAACAAATATGGAGACCAAAGTATTGTGTGAAGGCATATTACATTATACCAAAAAAAAGGGGGGGGAAACAACCTGTTAGGTATCTTATTTTTGATCACCTAGTTAGTGATTCCTGGGTCTAAAAAAGGTTGAAGATACCTGATGTAGGTTATGAATGCCAATGCTGCGTTTTCCCTACTTTGGCCATTCACTGCACAAAGTAACCAAATACTTCTGGGAAAGAGATGCTTATGCCAGAAGTGTGCCTGATTTTCTATACTCCCACAAAGATATTAAAGGGCATTAAAACTAAAGAAACATTGCTTAAAAGAGATGTTGATTGTCTAAAAAATTATTTTCTCCTTTCTGTTTCAGGGTGGTGCTGGAGGAGAGGTGAGTATTGCATATTACTTTTAAATGGAGCATCATTAATTATCACTGTGGGTCAACAGGGGAGGAGAGGTATAGCCATCATCTGCATACCGTGATCAGACTTCTTGTTGTATTCAAAGAGAGTCTGAATTATACGTCATATGTAATCTGCCTGTATGTTCATAGATGGAAGTTTGACATTGGCTTCAAAGTTTTGCATACAGTTATAATGATGCCTAGGTTTACACTAGATGAAGTATCAACAGGGCCACAAAGAATAACAGACTGCATCATCTGGGGCTTCTGCAGTGGTCTGTCCAGCAACAGGCCACCATTTGAAGAGTAGGAAGTCCAGGCAATGATGCTGTCTAAATTGTGAAGACATTCAACGTAGGGATGACATATATAGAACAGACAGGAATGCTCTATTACTGTACACAAAAACAAAAAAAACTATTATGTGTGTTATATTTGGTTGCCTTGCTAAGAAGTGTCCCTCAGTTCCTAGATGTGTTTTGCACATGACTGAAGAGATCTACAGAGCCATACTAGGGCTCCATTGAAGGCAAGGGTATTTAATTGCAATGTACGTAGTACAAATCTAGCCACTCCAGACTGACTTTGATGTGTTCAACTATTCTTAAGTTGTATCAGAGACATTGTTCTCTGTAATGCTGGAGAGTTTTGAATATGATTGTATTATGTCCAGATGAACTTCCACGTTCTCACAGAGATATTTTGATAAGACAGTTGTCTTTACACAAATGAACAGAGCATGGGAAACAAGCAAGACCAATTACAGCTTTTAATTCAGCTTGGCAAAAGTGACCTAGCAGGCAGTACTGGACCCTGGCAGGATAAGGCTCATGACTGGAATGTATGAACTGAGTGGTATATACTGTTTAAAGGGAATAGACCAAACAGGAATGGAGAAGGAGTAGCATTATATGTAAAGGATGTGTACACTTCTGAAGAAATCCATGACCTGAAGCATGGAAAGCAGACTGAGAGGATATGGGTAAAACTGTAGGAGAGAGAGACACAACAGTGACCGTACTGTGAGGGTCCACATTTACCAGTGAGAAATTATCAAAATGTTCACTATATTTTTCATTCTTGTTTTCAGAAAATAATGGAATAATTGCTTTCTTTATCTTTTTTAGAACCGTTGGGGAGCAGTGGTAAGTACTGGAAATCCTCTATGCAATGTAATAATCTTTCGCTGGGGCTTGTCTTTACTGCAAGATTTTGCAGCTCGTTTCATTGATGTGTTCACTAGCAATGTCTTATTATGTTGATGAGTTAAATAGTAAATTCATGCTGATTGAAAGAGAAAAGTGGCAAAACCTTTAAGATTTAATTGTGCACAACTATTCATATGTTGTGCACAACATGTTTTCACGAAACGATGTTTTCACTGTTTTCTATTTTAGGGCGTGCCTGGACTTTCTGTAATTGTATTGAATTACTTGGACATGAATTAACTTTAGGGAGATCAGAAAGAGGTGTAGTGGCGCAGTGGTCGCCGCCCCCCACACCTGCACCTCTTTCCCCGGCTTGGACTGTCCTCTTTTTTTGCTCTTTAAGATATGGCAACCCTAATTCTGAATACATTCCTTTAGTCTTAAATAGCACACTTCCCCATATACCTCATAGGTTACCATTTCTGTACATGATATCAAAGAGAGACTTAAAGAAGCTTTTGTGATTTCCGATGATGTCCAATATATAAAAAGGTGACTGGGCTTACAAATGCTCTCAGGAGCTATGTTCCCCTTCATTCTGGAGAGCCATAGATATATTAGTGTTGGGAAGTTTGCCCAGTTTTGCTTCTTTTTGTCCCAAATGATGTTTTCACATAACTTACTCCTTTTGTGTTTTAGAACTTGCCTGTCCCAACTGACGTACTTGTAAGTTCTCTATATTACTAACCTTTGGGCAATGATTATCCATGTGCTTTATAAGCTCATTAAGACCAGTGCTTTAAAAGCACTTGGATGTCTTTTAAATATATGGTGTAGATGTGATCCAGTACTGTATTTTCTATGTTATGACTACAGACCCCCCAAGTGTCAGGGACGTCCCTGATTTAGAGAAGCCATACCGGTTTCTGATTTTATCCCAGAATGTCCTACTTTTCTTTAGGACATCCCTATTTTCATTGGATCATTGTTGGAGGGTGTGGAGACATCCGACCCCTGAGCCGTCTGAAGGCAATCCTGTAGAGGGATTTTTTCTTTATGTTTCATGTTTTTAATATATGTTGGAAGCCACCCAGAATGGCTGGGCAACCCAGTACGATGTGTGGGGTATAAATAGTAAAATTATCATTATAGAATGAGACATCCTTATTTTCATTGAAGAAATGTTGGAGGGTATGCGGCTATTGCCTGAAAGAACTATGCAAGCACTGCTATGCAGGGTTCTGCCTGAACTATGCTGGCCTGATTACAGTCCGATTAGGATACTGTGAATATCTACTGAGGAAACACCTTGCTTTGCAGAGTGATTGCCTACTATTCCCATTTACATTAACCTCAGAGGAACTGAGCCCTTATGCTGCATATTTAGAAACTGGTTTTATGTTTTCATTGTGCATTTTATTATATTTTGTATATTTTTATGATAACACTGTATGCCACACTAGGTACTTTTACTAAAGGAAGGGGGATGTGTGTTTTTGTGTGTGTTTATTTATTAATTATACTGATTATGTTATATTGATTATGTTAAAATGGATTCTTGCTTTCTATTTTAGAATGGCCTGCCAGTGTCTGTGAGTATTAGACATTACTTACCTTTAGTCTTATTTAACCTTAGCGATATCCAAAAAGTTTCTTTTTCCTTTTTAACTAAAAGAGAAAAACACCACTGCTTGGCTCTTCCTTTTAGAAGTATGAAAATTTTAAAAGTATGAAGATTAGCGTTCAGGGCCCTAATCTTTGCAACTACGTTAAAAAAAGCAAATATATAATATTTTATATGTTAATTAGGGTTGTACAGTCAGAAAGTGTCCCTTATTTCCTAGAGATGTCCCACAGAAGTAGCTGTCGTGATTTAATTGCCTATGAAGACCCCCAAAATAATGCCACAATTGACACAGAATTTAGTTTAAGGTTTTTTTGGCATTAATTTTGGCCACAACTTTATTGATTACATCATGTGAGTGGTTGCTTAGGCATTGGTTCCAGACTACCTGAACCTGCACGGTGGCAGGAACAGGACTGACACTGGGCACCACCATATGTCAGTAAGGGAAAGCATCCTAGGGGAGCGAGAAGCTGGCTTCAATCTCACAGCTCACCCCAGATGCTCCCAGGGGTTCTGGCATGGCCCTAGCCCTTGACAGTGTTCGGATAAAAGCAAGGCGAGCCCCTGGATTCCTTTAACAAAATTCTCTAGCAGAAGTGATGGAGGGGCAGGCACAGCCAACCACTTCCCCTCCACAAAACATTGAACCAATGCCCAACCGCCAACCTTACAAAGTTGTAACAATTTGCTACACGGTAGGCAAAAACCAAATGGCAACAGCCAATCAGCAAAATGGCAAAATTCCTACTGGGCCCCTGCTTCAAAACAGATTACCCCTAGACAGGCATAGCAAGGCCAAAGACAGCCCTAAATATAGGGTGGGAGGGCGGGTGATCCGATGCACATTGCAGGAAAGAGAAAGCTCCCAGCAATGTGCAGCAGCTTAAATAGCCCCTCGGTAGCCAATAGATGACCCAACAGGCCAAATTTCTACCCCAGCAACCGAGACGCAACCAAGGGGGTTGTTGTGGCTATCCAAACGGTCCTGCCACATAACAAGAGGCAGTTTAGGTGATCTCACCGCAACACGTGCCCTCCATGATGGAGGACACAATTTGTGCACAACTATTCACAAATGCTCTCAGGAGCTATGTTCCCCTTCATTCTGGAGAGCCAAAGATATATTAGTTTTGGGAAGTTTGTCCAGTTTTGCTTCTTTATGTTCCAAATGATGTTTTCACATAACTTACTGCTTTTGTGTTTTAGAACTTGCCTGTCCCAACTGACGTACTTGTAAGTTCTCTATATTACTAACCTTTGGGCAACTTGGAATGTCTTTTAAATATATGGTGTAGTTGTGATCCAGTACTGTATTTTCTATGTTATGACTACAGACCCCCCAAGTGTAATGATTTTCTAGGGACGTCCCTGATTTAGAGAAGCCAAACCTGTTTCTGATTTTATCCCGGAATATCCCACTTTTTTAAGGACATCCTTATTTCATTAGACCAGTGTTGGAGGGTGTGGAGACATCCGACCCCTGAGCCGTCTGAAGGCAATCCTGTAGAGGGATTTTTTCTTTATGTTTCATGTTTCTAATATATGTTGGAAGCCTCCCAGAATGGCTGAGTAACCCAGTACGATGTGTGGGATATAAATAGTAAAATTATCGTTATGGAATGAGACATCCTTATTTTCATTGAAGAAATGTTGGAGGGTATGCGGCTATTGCCTGAAAGAACTATGCAAGCACTCCTATATTAATTGTGATCATGCAGTTGAGAAGTATCGCTTAGTTCATAGCAGGGTTCTGCCTGAACTATGCTGGCCTGATTACAGTCCGATTAGGATACTGTGAATATCTACTGAGGAAACACCTTGCTTTGCAGAGTGATTGCCTACTATTCCCATTTACATTAACCTCAGAGGAACTGAGCCCTTATGCTGCATATTTAGAAACTGGTTTTATGTTTTCATTGTGCATTTTATTATATTTTGTATATTTTTATGATAACACTGTATGCCACACTAGGTACTTTTACTAAAGGAAGGGGGATGTGTGTTTTTGTGTGTGTTTATTTATTAATTATACTGATTATGTTATATTGATTATGTTAAAATGGATTCTTGCTTTCTATTTTAGAATGGCCTGCCAGTGTCTGTGAGTATTAGACATTACTTACCTTTAGTCTTATTTAACATTAGCGATATCCAAAAAGTTTCTTTTTCCTTTTTAACTAAAAGAGAAAAACACCACAGCTTGGCTCTTCCTTTTAGAAGTATGAAAATTTGGTTCAGGGCCCTAATCTTTGCAACTGCTTTTAGTAATCAAACATGTTATACCATATTTTTCCATGTATAAGACAAACTTTTTTGCCCCAAAAATGAGGTTCAAAATTTAGGGTTGTCTTATACACAGGTAGTGCCAAGGGGGGACGGGCAAATGGTTTTTTGGCGCGAGCCCGAGATTGTAAGTGGAGATTGTAAGCAATGCGAGGGGTTGTGTGCTGCATTCTGTCGGGTGAACAATTTTTGGCATCCCCCCAAAATAATCCTTCCCAAAAGCTCAATCTCCACCTATTTTCTAAATTTTGAGGCCCCCAAGATAGGCGGCGTCTTATAGACGGAAAAATACGGTATATTAATTGTGATCATGAAGTCGAGAAGTATCCCTTAGTTCATAACAGTGTCCCACAGAAGTGGCTGTTGTGATTTAACTGTGCTCAACTATTCATATGTGCTTTCAGGAGCTTTGTTTCCCTTAAATCTGGAGATCTGTAGATATAGTAGTGTTGGGAAGCATGCCCAGATTTGCTTATTTTGTCTCAAATGATGTTTTCACAAAACACACTGTTTTCTATTTTAGGGCCTGCCTGTACTTTCTGTAAGTATTGTATTACTTTTCTTGGACATCCATTAACTTTAGGGAGATTTGAAAAGCTAACCCCCCCCCCCCCAAAAAAAACAGGGACCACTTCCTTGCTCTTAATCCTGGTGCTTCAGAGACAAATGATTGAAGTGATATGCTATTTGATACATATTATTGATAGATTGATAACTGTGTCTGTATTATGGGTAACAATGAGACTTTTTCAGTATAATGTAAGCAGATACTGCTACCTCCAGGAACTGCAGTTGCCAAAGCAGGGTGCAGGCTAGGATTTGGTTCCTGATAGGCCATGGGGGCTTATGGCCCCATGGTCCAGCAGAAAAAGCTCTGAAGGTTGAGTTCCCTACCCCAGTGAAGACTCTGCCATCTAGGAATGCCGCACCATTCAGCTTTACTCACTTGGCAAAAAGTAAATAAATAAGGGGTGGAGGGTTTTTTTTTGGGGGGGGGACTTTGGCAACCCCACCTTGGGAGAGTGTTTGGAGGTGCAGGGAGAATGTCTGTTGATTATACACGATTTTAGCTTTATGAGTTGTCCCTAGAACATTACCCTCATGTATGTTGGCAGTTGAATGTGCAGTGGTACCTCGGGTTACAGACGCTTCAGTTTACAGACGTTTCAGGTTACAGACTCCGCTAACCCAGAAATAGTACCTTTGCTTCAGGATGAGAACAGGAATCGTGCAGCGGCAGCGGGAGGCCCCATTAGCTAAAGTGGTGCTTCAGGTTAAAAAACAGTTTCAGGTTAAGAACGGACCTCCAGAACGAATTAAGTTCTTAACCAGAGGTACCACTGTGATATAGAGATTGAACAGAAACAGAAGCAAATATAATGTATTTCTCCTGTAATATACTCAGTAACGGGATGTGAATAGAAATAAATAACAATTTGATCTTTTCTGTATTTTCTTTGAATATATTTGATGACAAAATATATGAAAAACAAAAAAGCAAAAAACTAAAAAAACCACCATTGTTTCCCTTTGTAAAATAACAACAGAGGAAGAAGAGATCTCCAGTAAGTATCCAGTATTTATTGTGACTTTTCAATTGAAATTTTTATTTATTTTTTAACATTTAGTTGTGTTGTAGTTTCCTGATTGATGACACAAAAAGCCCCTGAATCGGTAGAATTTATTCTGGGCTCAGTCGTTATACTGCTATGGGGTGGGGGGTTAAGGGGCATTGGGAGCCTGTCCTTCTCTTTGGGATTTTTTTACACTGGAAATGAAAATCAATATTTTGAATGGAGGCTAGAAAAAAATTCTAGTTATTTCCTGAATGAGACTTTTCAAACGTTATGCCCCTCTGCTATCCTTTTGTCCCTGTGAGTTGGTTTGTCTGGTATCCTCTCCTTTGGGAAAATGAGGATCTGAGAGAAACCAGAAGGGACATATTTGGCCATCCCCAGCCTGATGGCAACTGTGAAGCACATCTAACTGAAGCACTTGGGATCCATCCTAAAACAGGTGCCTCAGGATGGCTAAGAAGTAAGTAAGAAGAGTAGTCATTGAAACCAAGAAAGCATACGAAGCAACACCCCTGCAAACTGCCAGCAATGACAGACATGGGAGAAATATCACTTATCTAGTAGTGAAATGTACACTTAAACTTTGTTGTGTTTAGCTGATGCCCAAGAGATGGAACTCTTCCGTGACTGAGTTCCATAACTTGAGCACAGCCACCAAGAAGACCCTATCATGCATGCTCACCAAGCACACCACAGTTGGTGATGCATATTCACATGTCTTCCTGTGTGCTCCACCCCAAATAAGACCACTCAGTACAGGGCCTGAACTCTTTCTCTCTGTATTTGCTTGGGGGAGCTGATCTTCTTGGCACCCACTTTTCCTTCTGTTCAGAACATTGTTGTAGTTTGTAGTGGAAGTGAAAATCCAGAAGGTTTCTTAGGAAACATATGGGAGCAGGATCTGGCTGGCAAATAGTATACCCCAATGATTTTTCTGAAAAGGGTTTTCAGATTTTCCGCATTATGCCCCACCTCCACTATTTCCTTCTCTTTGCAATTTGGTCGGCCTCCTCTCCTTTGTTATGGAATTGCTCGGTAAAGAAAAATGACTAATATGGAGGCAGCTGTGATGCACATGAGACTGAATCAGTTCAGATCGCTTTTCCTTTCTCTTCTGATGTTTCCTTGATGAATAGGGGAATCCTTGCCTTAGGACCTAAATATGTGTTACATGACATTTCCACATGTTAAGCAGTTAAGAGAACATGACAGACTAACAAGTTGAATTTCCTTTTCAATTTAGCTTCTGAGTACAGTTGGCGTGAGTATTAAGAAATCTTCATACCCTAAGATTTGTAGTGGGAGGGAGAAGGTCTTCTGTTGCTCATAGGATGATCCCACTGGGGGAGAAATTCACTACGCTATAATGTTTTCCATTTGTGAAAGGCAGTCATTATTACTCAATGAAGTTTGAATTCCAAACCAAGGAATTATAAAACTTAGCCTCATCAATAACTTATATCATCCTACTGGCTGGCTACCAGTATAGCAGAATGTCCAAGCAATTCCATGAAAATATTTTCACATTTTACATAAGTTACTTTTTGTTGTTGTTTTACACATTTTCCACTATTACTTTGCCTTTGCACGTTAGACTGTCTGCTCTTCTTTATCTGCTCTTCTAACCCTTGTTTGCCTGTAAATTCTTTAGTTTGCCTGTAAACTCTCATTTTCCCACACGAAGTGGGAGAATCCCTGCCTGAAGATAAAACTGTGTTATGTGGTGGCTGGAGCTCCCATCATGCAGTTTGCTAATCAGTTCAATTTGTTGTTCAGTTTAGAACCTTGGTTTGTCTGATGTAGTGGACATGAGTATTATGGCACTTTTGTGTACTTATTGTATGATCTGGAGTGGGATACTGGGAGGGAGGGCTTTTCTGCCTCAAAATATGATATCACTGCCAGGGAAGAAAACGATGAACAATCTGTTCTCCAGTTCTAATCAGTTTGCTACAGAAGGAACCGTTGTTTTGCTGAGTTTTCTCTTCTCTTCATAGTAGTGTTCGATCCCTGTGTGCGTTAGATTCAGTCTACATTTCCAGAAATAATAAATTGAAAAGTTTGTGCAAAAGCAACAAGTTTGATCACATTTTTTCTTAGAGGTTCAGGCAAGTATGGAATAACTCAGGAAATAAAATTGGCTAAAATGAAGACATGT
This sequence comes from Podarcis muralis, assembly GCF_964188315.1. Lineage (NCBI taxonomy): Eukaryota > Metazoa > Chordata > Lepidosauria > Squamata > Lacertidae > Podarcis > Podarcis muralis. The sequence continues at coordinate 74,817,065 of NC_135661.1, read as the reverse complement.
GAGACTGCCTTTAGATCCGTTTGCTTATTTATTCTGATCTTTCCCTCAGGAAAAGAGGGAATCCCTGCCTGAGGATGAAACTATGTGCCATGTGCCATTTCATTGTCTATATCTCCCACCATGCCATTTTCCACTGTAGGCTTTGAAACATCAAATATTCATATAGCATCCTTTCATGCTATGATATGATCCTCAATATGGGCAAGAACTAGAAAGAGAAACAAAACAGGAGGCCCCTGCAAGTCTCCCTTCTCCAATTTCTGTATCTTTAAACAGGACTTTGGCCAGGATACCTTTACATAGAGTTCTGCGTACTCATGGCTCCTCAGAAAAGACAATTGTCCTCTGTAAAGTAGCACAAATTATAAGGTTTCCAAATAACTTGTCTAATAAATTCAATTTGCTTTTCTATTTAGAGCCTTGGTTTGGAAAACACGTTGAAAGTGAGTATTGTGAAACCTTTGTGTGATTACTATATGGTCTGTAGTATTAATATGAGAGGAAGGGAGGGAAGGAAGGAGGAATTTCCAAGAAAGGTCATACAAAGGAAATTGGCAAACATGTGAGACTGGACCAGTTTCTGTTGCTTTGCCTTTATATTCTGATCTTTGGCACATAAAATGGTAGAATTCCTGCTTGAGGAGTTAACTATGTGTTAGGTGGCACACCTGGGACTGGATCTCCCACCATACCATTTGATAATCAGTTCAATTTGCTTTTCAGTTTAGGGGCTTGATGTGAATGCAGCCATGAATGTATTGTGATTCTTGAGTGTGTATCCTATATGATTTATAGCAGGAAAGTGGAAAGGAGATGGGGAGGAAAGGAAAAGTTATTCTGTGTCACAATATATAACTTCATCTAGGGAAGAATTCACAGAGCTAAAATGCTTGCCATTTCCAAAGCCAGGAATTTATTTTTTAAGCATTCAGATATAATCTGCTGCCCCTTGCAGGTCTCCTTTTTTACACTTCTGTTTCCTTAAATCCTGGACCTTGGCCAGGCATGAATGTCTAATAAATTCAATTTTCTTTTCTATTTAGAGCCTTGATTTGCAAAAGACGTTGCAAGTGAGTATTGTGAAACCTTTGTGTGATTGCTATATGGTTTGCAGTAGTAAAATGGGAGAAAGAAAGGGAAGGAAGGAGGAACTCTTCTGATGATCCAAGGCATGGAAGAACTCGTTAGGCTGTAAGGCTTGCCATTTGGTTGGCAACTAATGTTATTTGCCAGACCCATCCAGGGTCTAAAACTGCCTTAGTTCTGCACTCTCACAGCCTGGGCTCAGTCTCCATATCTTTGTCTTGGGCAGCGGATCTCCTTGTCATCATCTTCTGTTCAGAAAATTGTTCTACTGGAAATAAGAATTTTGGGTTGTTGTTTTTTAATATAAAGGCTTTTAGGAAAGGTCTGCAAGCAGGAGCAGGCTGGCAACTAGTATAGCAGAACTCTCAAGCAAGTTCATAAAATTACGGTATTTCCACATTTTCCATCTATGCCCCATCTCCACTATGACTTTGTCTTTTCAAGTTGGACAGTCTACTCTTCTAACCTTAATGAATAGGAGACTGAATTCCACACCAAATGTATCAGCCTGACTGTTAGAGAGGGACCCTCCTTTTGGGAAGATACGGAATTATTCACGAAAGGAAATTGGCTAAAATGAAGGCAGCTGTGCAACACATGAGACTGAATCAGTTTCCGTTGGTTGCCTTTATATTTTGTTCTTTGCCACATGAAATGGTAGAATTCCTGCTTGAGGATGAAACTATGTGTTATGTATTGTGATTCTTGAGCGGGTTTCCTATATGATTTGTAGTGGGAAAGTGGAAGGGAGTTCGGGGTGGGGAGAGGAAAAGTTATTCTCTGTTACAATATATAACCTCATGCTGGGAAGAATTCACAGAGCTAAAATGCTTGCCCTTTCCTAAAGCAATGATTTCTTTTAGGCATTCAGATATAATCTGCTGCCCCCCCCCCCCCCCCGCAGGTCTCATTTTTTACATTTCTGTATCCTTAAATACTGAACTTTGGCCAGACACTAATATCTAATAAATTCAATTTGCTTTTCTATTTAGAGCCTTGGTCTGTCAGACAAGCTGCAAGTGAGTATTGCGAAAGCTTAGTGTGTTTACGATACGGTTTGTTGCAGTAAAATGGGAGGAAGAGAGAGAAGGAAGGAGGAACTCTTCTGTGACTCAGTGGAGACCCAAACCATGGAAGAACTCATTAGGCGATAATGTTTGCCATTTGGCTGGCAACTAATATTATTTGCCAGCCCTCTTTTCCAGAATGTATGTAATGATTCAAGGAGGGAAATGGGCTAAAATCCTGGACTTTTGGCTAAACATTCTCTCAAACAGAGGACACTTTTACACAGTGGACTGTGTGCTGATGGTTCTTCAGAATAAACAATTGTCCTCTGTCAAGTATTGCAAAATATATGTCGTGCAAAGAACATGAAAGCCTAATATGTTCAATTTGCTTTTCTCTGTAGGTTGTAGATCAATTGTTGAAAGTGAGTATTGTGAAAGTTTTCTATGGTTATTCTATGGTTTGTAGTGAGAAAGTTCCATTTATTTCCTTTTAGCGTGCTGTTGTGAAAGTGAATGTTTGCATTGTGAACCATTGTTTTGTCTACGTAGTCCATAATGGGAAAGTGGAAGGAAGGCAGGGAAGAAAAGAGTAGGTCCCCCCCCCCCAAAAAAAATAGAATCCGACTCAGGGAAGAACAAACAGATTGCCCTTTTTTTAAGGTAGGCATTTGTGAAGAGCATTTGATTATCATTTGCTGCCCCCCTACATTCATTGCTACCATTAAGGAAAGGAAAGCTGGGGTGTCTCATTGTAGATCTCCCCAAGCAGTGTTTCATATGTATCTGGACTTTGATTAATCTCCCTTTATATAGAGAGCACTTTTAAATAGCTGACAACCCTTCAAAGTAGATGACTTTCCTCTGTATAGGTGGGCACCTGGCATAGTGTTAAGAGTACATAAAAGCCCAAGTAATTCCATTTGCTTTTCAATTTAGGATCCTGAGGTGCATTCGACACTGGAAGTGAGTATTTTGAAGTCTTTGGGTATTACCTATATGGTCTGTTTTGTTTGAACCTCCCCCTGCAAAATGCAATTCTAGGTCCATCCAGGGTGTAAAAATGCCTTTCTAAATCCCTGCAGCCTAGGCTCCGTCTATATAGCTTTGTTTTGGAGAGCTGATTTCTCTTTTGTTCAGAAAATAGTTTTATCTTGAAAATAAGAATCTGGGCTTTTAACAGAGGCTTTTAAGGAAAGCTCTGCAAGCAGGAGTTGGCTGGCAACAGTATAGCCGAACTTCCAAGCAATATCATGAAAATATTTTCAGATTTTCCTTGTATGCTCCAACTCCACTATTATTTTTTGGCCTTGCCAAACTACACAAACACCTTAAAAGCTCAACCCAGAATTCAGATATATCAAAACTAAAAACACCAATCTCTTCAGAACGCCATGGTTTTTAATATGATATGTTGTATGATGTACTTACTTTAGAGTTTAATTTAATTTACAAATTCTAAAATTTCAAAAAGTGATTAAAATTATTATGATTATAAATTTCAAAAAATGTATTTATTTAATATTTCTAAGAGCTGCTTGCAAACTTTCATCTTGGGATCTCAATGGGATCATATATATATGATCAAAAACAAAAGAAGAAAAGGCACACTAGCCTGGGAACTTCCTCTCTGCCCAAGAACATTAGAGGCCACACCTCCTCAACAGTATTTATAGGAACTCAAACACTGAGATCCTGCTCTGTTCCAGTAACAAGAAGCCGAAAGCACCAGCCTGAAGATGACGAGTGAGACCTCGTCGAAACGTCGCCTAGACACCCCAACTTTTACACGGGAAGACACCCGAGGACACCAAAACCTGCATTCCTGTACCCGTGAAAATCTACGAAAGCATATATATATATATATATATATATATATATATATATATATGTATGTGTGTGTGTGTACACACACACACATATATTGTACATACATCTCCACCTTATGGGGTTCTATTTAGGATAAATGGGCCTTCTTGGAGTAAAATATAACAGAATAAACAAGACCTCAAACTATAATAGCAGTTACTTTAGGAATTTCTTTTAAAAGTTTTTCATGTAAAAGATATCTAAAAAGCTAGTCAGGCTTTTCTTTTAAAAATGTGTTCCAAAGCCGAGTTATAGATTGCTGTGGCGTGATGGAATTAACGCTTTGAAAGAATTCTTGTTAGTACTTGATATGTATTGACCCAACTATGTGTTATGTGTCATATCTGTGACTGGATCTCCCATACCATTTGCTAATCAGTTCAATCTGCTTTTCAATTTAGCGTGCTGATGCGAATGGAGCCTTGGCAGTGAGTATTGAGATATTTTTGTTTTCTTTTTAGTGGGAAAGTGGAGTTGTGGAAGAAAGGAAAAGTTACTCTCTGTCACAATATAACCTCAGCCAGGGAAAAATTCACAGAGCTAAAATGCCTTGCCTTTCCAAAGGCGGGAATTTTGAACGATTATATTTTAGATATAATCTGCTGCGCCCTGTATCCTTAAACTGGAATTTGGGCACATATTCTCTCAGAGGGCACTTTTATATAGTGGACTGTGTACTGATGGTTCTTCAGAATAAACAACTGTGCTCCGTCAAGTGTTGCAGATTATAAGGGGCACAAACAACATGAAAGCCTAACAAGTTTTATTTGTTTTTCACTGTAGAATGTGCAAAGTTTATTGAGCGTGAGTATTGTGAAACCTTTAAATGATTATTATATTGTATGTAGTGTGAAAATGGAAAGCAGGAAGGGAAGGAAGGAGGTGGTCAGAGGATGATCCCAGCAAGGGAAGAACTCATTGGGCTATAATGTTTGCCATTTGTTACAGGCAGCCAAGTTTTGATACCCAAGCAGAGAATTATAAAATTTAGCACAAAAACATAGGAAGTTCAACTTGTGATTTCCATTTAGTTCTTGTCTTTTTCAAAATATGATCCAAGCCAGGGAAGAACAGACAGAGTTAATATGATTGCCCTTTTTTAAAGGTAGGCATTTGTGAAGAGCATTTAATTATCATTTGCTGCTTCCCTACATTCATTGCTGACATGAAGGAAATAAAAGCTGGGATGTCTTATTGTAGGTGTCTCCAAGATAGTGTAATATGTAACTGGACTTGGACTGACATCCCTTCATATCTCTCAGGAGCCTCCCACAGCCTTCTAGAAGCCTTGCACAACCTTCCCAGAGTCTGGCAAGGTAGTAGCAGGCCTTGAGCGAATGGTTCCATGGAGCCTTCCTCACTTTGCATGGTTTTGCCTTTGTACGTAACCCCCCGAAACATGACGCCCGTGTCAATTGCAGATCTACTGTACTGTATATTGTCACTTCCTATGACAACTCTTGGGTTTCCTGTTGGTGTAAAGCTTTTGGCAACATTGGGGTGTGAATGCCACATGAATAATTGGAGTATCTGAATTCTCTTAGTGTTCTATCTCTTGAACCCCAAGTAATTTGAGTTGTATTAAAATGTTCATATCTCACATATCCTTCCTGGAAAAGGTCCCTTAGTATTGCTAATAGCTGTAATAAAAGCTAGAATCCATGAAGCAAAGGAAACACATGAAACAAAACCCCAAAACTACAGCAGCAATAAGAAACGTGGAAGACATAGTAACTTATCTCTTCCTGAAATGTACGTTGAAACAAAGACTGGGCATAACCACCCAAAAGGCCCTTCCTTTCACACTCACCACCAACAACACAGTTAGTGATGCGAACCAGAGCCAGACCTTTTCTGAAGATCAAAGTGAGTTTCCTCCTGAGATTCAGATGTCTTCCTGCCCCTGTGCCCCCATAAGGCCAGTCAGTCCAGGGTCTCAAATTCTCTTACTGTATAACCACAGGTTGGATTCTGCTCCTGTCCTTTTGCTTTGGGAAACTGATTTCCGTGGCATCCTCTTTTAATTTGTGTCAAAATACTATTGTCCTGGAAGGGAAAATACACAAGGATTTTTGGGAAAGATCTGGACTTGGACCAGGCATCCCCTCAAAAGAGAACACATTTTTATTGAAGACTGTCTGTTTTCAGTTATCTACTTTCAAAGACTGTCATCTGTAAAGTAGGGCACCTGAAAGCCTAATAAGTTCAATTTGTTTTTCAATTTAGGGTCTTGATTTGTCCAAAGTACTGGGCGTGAGTATTGTGGAACTTTTATGTATTTATTATATAGTCTATATTGAGAAGGTGGGAGGGAGGCAAGGAGGAAGCTCTTTTCTGCCTCAGAATATGATCCCAGCCAGAGAAGAATATGACAAGCAATTGATTCTTCTGTTCTAAGCAGCCTATTGTAGAAGGAACCCTTTGCAGCTGAATTATCTCTTCTTTCTGTAGTAGTGTTGGATTCATGGTGTGTATTAGATCTTGAAGAGTTTGGTACTAAAGCAACAGAGTTACTCAGTTTCCCTCAGAGTTTCAGGTGTCTCTTTGGATCTTAATATGTAGCATATGGAAATATGAGGAAATGCTGCCTATTGGTAAAAGTAAAAAAAATATGCTATTTGATACCTATTTTTGAAAGATTGATAACGGTGCATATATTACGGATAACAATGAGACAGTTTTCAGTATAATGTGAGCAGGTAGTGCTGCCTCCGGAAACTGCAGCTTGCAGAACAGCCAGGAGAGAGAGAAATCTGGATTTCTAGCGGGAATTGAGGACTTCAGTTGCATCTTAATGTACATGGGGTCTAAGTGCACATCAATGGGAACACAAGTTTCTATCTCATACTGGTAACTCACAACGTAACTTATGCACATTCAGCTTACTCACTTGGCAAAACGTAAATAAATAAGGGGGCGGACGTTTGAGGGGAGAAACTTTGTTAACCCTACCTTAGGGAGAGTGTTTGGAGGTGCAGGGAGAATGCATTTTGACTATACAAAATTTTGGCTTTATGCATTATGCCTGGAACATAACCCTCATGTATGTTGAGAGTCACTTCTAATACAGAGATGTGAACAGAAACAAGTATAATGTGTTTCTCCTGTGATATACTCAGAAATGGGGTGTGAATAGAAATAAACAACAATTTGATCTTTTCTGTATTTTCTTGGAATATATTTGATGATAAAATATATGAAAAACAAAAAAGCAAAAATCTAAAAAAAAACATTGTTTCCCTTTGTAAAACAACAACAGAGAAAGAAGAGATCTCCAGTAAGTATCCAATCCTCATTGTGACTTTTCAATTTAAAAAAATAAATATATATTTTTTAACATTTAGTCACGTGGTCGTATCCTGATTGATTCTGGTTCTGTCTTCTGGGAATCTGAAACTAAATCAAAGAGCCCAGGTGTGGGTAGAATTTATTCTGGGCTCCTTCATTATACTGTTCTTTGGGGAGGTGTTTTTTGGGGGGCCGGGGGGTCCTGTCCTTCTCTTTGGGAAATTTTTGTACTGCAACTGAAATCACAATTCAAATATATATATCTTTGATGTAGGCTGGAAAACATCTAGTTATTTCCTAAAAGAGACCTTTTTGATGTTATGTCCCTCTACTATATTTTTGTCCCTGTGCGTTGGTCTGTCTGGTATCCTCTCCTTTGCCTGCTGTCCTAAGCCTTTTGGAAAATGATGTTAGACATTTCACTGAATCTGTTAGCCCTAAATATTGGGGAGGGGAACTTCAGGAAATGATGAAGAAAGCCAAGGGGAAGAAAAAATCCAGTCTGATGTAGAGATGAGGGAGAAATTAGATTCAGCTATCATTTTAAAGCCCATTTACCTACTTCTCACTTTCTGAAACAAAATGCTGTACCAACTGGAACATATCAACCCTTCTGAATTCAACATTCACTGAATGTTGCAGTGCTGCTCTCCAGGCAAGTAATGTGTACAAGAATGCATGGGGCAGGGTAAAAATATGCATTAAAATGCATTTATTAGTTAAAGTAACATACAAAAAGTGCATTACATTACAGATTATTTGCAAGAATTTGAAATCCAGAAGGTTTCTTAGGAAACATATGGGAGCAGGATCTGGCTGGCAAATAGTATACCCAAATGATTTTTCTGAAAAGGGTTTTCAGATTTTCCGCATTATGCCCCACCTCCACTATTTCCTTCTCTTTGCAATTTGGTCGGCCTCTTCTCCTTTGTTATGGAATTGCTCTGTAAAGAAAATGACTAATAAGGAGGCAACTGTGAAGCACATGAGACTGAATCAGTTCAGATCGCTTTTGCTTTTTCTTCTGATGTTTCCTTGATGAATAGGGGAATCCTTGCCTTAGGACCTAAATATGTGTTACATGACATTTCCACATGTTAAGCAGTTAAGAGAACATGACAGACTAACAAGTTGAATTTCCTTTTCCATTTAGCTTCTGAGTACAGTTGGCGTGAGTATTAAGAAATCTTCATACCCTAAGATTTGTATATTTCCAAATTTTATATAAGTTACTTTTTGTTGTTATTGTTTTTCACACTTTTCCACTATTACTTTGTCTTTGCGCATTGGACTGTCTGTTCTTTATCTGCTCTTCTAACCCTAGTTTACCTGTAAATTCTTTAGTTTGCCTGTAAATTCTCATTTTCCCACATGAAATGTGAGAATCCCTACCCGAAGATAAAACTGTGTTACGTGATATAGTTGTGGCTGGAGCTCCCATCATGCAGTTTGCTAATCAGTTCAATTTGTTGTTCAATTTATAATCTTGGTTTGTCTGATATAGTGGACATGAGTATTATGGAACTTTTGTGTACTTACTGTATGATCTGGAGTGGGAAACTGGGAGGGAGGCTTTTCTGCCTCAAAATATGATATCACTGCCAGAGAAGAAAATGACGAACAATCTGTTCTCCAGTTCTAATCAGTTTACCATAGAAGGAACCTTTGTTTGGCTGAGTTTTCTCTTCTCTTCATAGTAGTGTTCGATCCCTGTGTGTGTTAGATTCAGTCTACATTTCCAGAAATAATATATCAAAAAGTTTGGTGCAAAAGCAACAAGCTTGATCACATTTCTAGACTACAGTATACATTTCTCTAATATATTGAAAAGTTTGGTGCAAAAGCAACAAGCTTGATCGCATTTCTAGACTACAGTATACATTTCTCTAATATATTGAAAAGTTTGGTGCAAAAGCAACAAGCTTGATCACATTTTTCTTAGAGGGTCTGGTATCTCTTTGGATCTTATTACGCAGTTTATGAAAATATGGTAAAATGCTGGCTTCTGAATACTGAGGTCTCCTATTTCAGGCACTTCACTGAGGAATGATTGAGCTGTTGAGTAAAGACTAATAAATTTAATTTTAGGCCCACCCAGGAATTTAAATTGCTTTATTGAACCCCCACATCCTGGGCTCTAATTTCATATCCTTTTGGGGGGCAGCTGATCGCCTAGGGCAAAGGCATCCTCTTCTCTTCAGAAAATTGATGTACTGGAAATAAGCATTGTGGGTTTTTAATAAAGGTGCTTTTTTTTTTTTTTAAAGGAAAGGTCTGTAAGGAGGACCTGGCTGGTAACTAGTATAGCTGAACCTCCAGGCAGTTTCATGAAAGCACTTTCAATTTTCCATGTTATGCCCCATCTCCACTAATACTTTGTCGTTGCACGTTGGACAGTCAGCTCTCCACCTGCTTTTCTAACCTTAATGGAAAAGGAGAGTGACGTCCACACCAAATCTATCAGCCTGGTTACTTGAGAGGGACCTTCCTTTCAGGAAGGTATGGAATTACCCAGGAAAGGAGATTGGCTAAAATGAAGACATGTGAGACTGCCTTTAGATCCGTTTGCTTATTTATTCTGATCTTTCCCTCAGGAAAAGAGGGAATCCCTGCCTGAGGATGAAACTATGTGCTATGCGCCATTTCAGTGTCTGTATCTCCCACCATGCCATTTTCCACTGTAGGCTTTGAAACGTCAAATATTCATATAGCATCCTTTCATGCTATGATATGATCCTCAATATGGGCAAGAACTAGAAAGAGAAAGAAAACAGGAGGCCCCTGCAAGTCTCCCTTCTCCAATTTCTGTATCCTTAAACTGGACTTTGGCCAGGATACCTTTACATAGAGTTCTGTGTACTCATGGCTCTTCAGAAAAGCCAAATGTCCTCTGTAAAATAGCACAAATTATAAGCTGTCCAATTAACTTGTCTAATAAATTCAATTTGCTTTTTTATTTAGAAACTTGAAGAAACGGTGAACGTGAGTATTGTGAAACCTTTGTGTGATTACTGTATGGTCCGTAGTAGTAATATGAGAGGAAGGGAGGGAAGGAAGGAGGAATTTCCAAGAAAGGAAATTGGCAAACATGTGAGACTGGATCAGTTTCTGTTGGTTTACCTGTATATTCTGATCTTTGGCACATAAAACGGTAGAATTCCTGCTTGAGGATGAAACTATGTGTTAGGTGGCATACCTGGGACTGGATCTCCCACCATACCATTTGCTAATCAGTTCGATTTGCTTTTCAGTTTAGGGTCTTGATGTGAATGCAGCCATGAATGTGTTGTGATTCTTGAGTGGTTTTCCTATATGATTTATATCAGGAAAGTGGAAGGGAGATGGGGAGGAAAGGAAAAGTTATTCTGTGTCACAATATATAACTTCATCTAGGGAAGAATTCACAGAGCTAAAATGCTTGCCATTTCCAAAGCTAGGAATTTATTTTTTAAGCATTCAGATATAATCTGCTGCCCCTTGCAGGTCTCCTTTTTTACACTTCTGTTTCCTTAAATCCTGGACCTTGGCCAGACATGAATGTCTAATAAATTCAATTTCCTTTTCTATTTAGAGCCTTGGTCTGCAAGAGAAGTTGCAAGTGAGTTTTGTGAAACCTTTGTGTGATTGCTATATGGTTTGTAGTAGTAAAATGGGAGAAAGAAAGGGAAGGAAGGAGGAACGCTTCTGTGATTTAGAGGATGATCCAAGGCATGGAAGAACTCGTTAGGCTGTAAGGCTTGCCATTTGGCTGGCAACTAATGTTATTTGCCAGACCCATCCAGGGTCTAAAACTGCCTTAGTTCTACACTCTCACAGCCTGGGCTCAGTCTCTATATCTTTGTCTTGGGCAGCGGATCTCCTTGGCATCATCTTTTGTTCAGAAAATTGTTCTACTGGAAATAAGAATCTTGTTAACTCAGATGGGGTGGACAGTTCTCCTCCACACTTGCCTCTTTCATTTGCAGTTTTTTTTTTTTTAAATATAAAGGCTTTTAGGAAATGTCTGCAAGCAGGAGCAGGCTGGCAACTAGTATAGCAGAACTTTCAAGCAAGTTCATAAAATTATTTCCACATTTTCCATGTATGCCCCATCTCCACTATTACTTTGTCTTTTCAAGTTGGACAGTCTACTCTTCTAACCTTAATGAATAGGAGACTGAATTCCACACCAAATGTATCAGCCTGACTGTTAGAGAGGGACCCTCCTTTTGGGAAGATACGGAATAATTCACGAAAGGAAATTGGCTAAAATGAAGGCAGCTGTGCAACACCTGAGACTGAATCAGTTTCCGTTGGTTTGCCTTTATATTTTTATCTTTGTCACATGAAATGGGAGAGTCCCTGCTTGAGGATGAAACTATGTGTTAGGTGGCAAACCTGGGACTGGATATCCCACAATTTGCTAATCAGTTCGATTTGCTTTTCAGTTTAGGGTCTTGATGTGAATGCAGCCATGAATGTATTGTGATTCTGGAGCGGGTTTCCTATATGATTTGTAGTGGGAAAGTGGAAGGAAGTTGGGGGTGGGGAGAGGAAAAGTTATTCTCTGTTACAATATATAACCTCATGCTGGGAAGAATTCACAGAGCTAAAATGCTTGCCCTTTCCTAAAGCAATGAATTCTTTTAGGCATTCAGATATAATCTGCTGCCCCCTGCAGGTCTCATTTTTTACATTTCTGTATTCTTAAATACTGAACTTTGGCCAAACACTAATATCTAATAAATTCAATTTGCTTTTCTATTTAGAGCCTGGGTCTGAAAGAAAAACTGCAAGTGAGTATTGCGAAAGCTTAGTGTGTTTACGATATGGTTTGTTGCAGTAAAATGGGTGGAAGAGAGAGAAGGAAGGAGGAACTCTTCTGTGACTCATAGATGACCCAAACCATGGAAGAAATCATTAGGCGATAATGTTTGCCATTTGGCTGGCAACTAATATTATTTGCCAGCCCTCTTTTCCAGAAGGTATGGAATGATTCAAAGAAGGAAATTGGCTAAAATCGTGGACTTTTGGCTAAACATTCTCTCAAACAGAGGACACTTTTACACAGTGGACTGTGTGCTGATGGTTCTTCAGAATAAACAATTGTCCTGTGTCAAGTATTGCAAAATATATGTCGTGCAAAGAACATGAAAGCCTAATATGTTCAATTTGCTTTTCACTGTAGGTTGTAGATCAATTGTTGAAAGTGAGTATTGTGAAAGCTTTCTATGGTTATTCTATGGTTTTGTAGTGAGAACGTTCCATTTATTTCCATTTAGGGTGCTGTTGAGAAAGGGAATGTTTGTATTGTGAACCATTGTTTTGTCTACGTAGTCCATAATGGGAAAGTAGGAGGAAGGCGGCGAAGAAAAGAGTAGGTTCTCCCCCCAAAAAATTAGAATCCGAGTCAGGGAAGAACAAACAGAGCTAATATGATTGCCCTTTCTTAAAGCTAGGCATTTGTCAAATCATTTGCTGCCCCCCTACATTCATAGCTCCCATTAAGGAAATGAAAGCTGGGGTGTCTCATTGTAGATCTCCCCAAGCAGTGTTTCATATGTATCTGGACTTTGATCTCCCTTCATATAGAGAGCACTTTTAAATAGCTGACAACCCTTCAAAGTAGATGACTTTCCTCTGTATAGGTGGGCACCTGACATAGTGTTAAGAGTACATAAAAGCCCAAGTAATTCCATTTGCTTTTCAATTTAGGATCCTGAGGTGCATTCGACACTGGAAGTGAGTATTTTGAAGTCTTTGGGTATTACCTATATGGTCTGTTTTGTTTGAACCTCCCCCTGCAAAATGCAATTTTAGGTCCATCCAGGGTCTAAAATTGCCTTTCTAAATCCCCGCAGTTCTGTCTATATATCTTTGTTTTGGGCAGCTGATTTCTCTTTTGTTCAGAAAAGTTTTATTTTCCTTGTATGCTCCAACTCCACTATTATTTTGTCCTTGCAAGTTGGACAGTCTACTCTGTTATCTGCTCTTGTAACCCTCATGGAAAAGGAGAGTGAACTCTACACCAAATTTACCAGCCTGGCTGTTAGAGAGGGACCCTCTTTTCGGGATGTTTTAGAATTACCATGGAAAGGAAAGTTGCTAAAATGATGGCAGCGATACTGGACGTGAGCCTGAATCAGTTCTGATTGGTTGGTCTGTATATTCTGATCTTTAATACATGAAAATGAGGAATCCTTGTCTGAGAATGAAACGTGGTAATTCCATGTCAAGTGATCCAACTCTTTACTTCATGTCATCCAATTTTATTAATATTTTGTACACTTGTAATAATAATAATAATAATATCTTTATTGTCATTGCCCCCTCTCGGGGACAACGAAATTACAAACTATAATAGCAGTTACTTCAGGAATTTCTTTTAAAAGTTTTTTATTTAAAAGATATCTGTAAAGCTAGTAAGGCTTTTCTTTTAAAAACGTGTTCCAAAGCCGAGTTATAGCTTGCTGTGGCGTGATGGAATTAACTCTTTGAAAGAATTCTTGTTAGTACTTGATATGTATTGACCCAACTATGTGTTACGTGTCATATCTGTGACTGGATCTCCCATACCATTTGCTAATCAGTTCAATCTGCTTTTCAATTTAGCGTGCTGATGCGAATGGAGCCTTGGCAGTGAGTATTGAGATATTTTTGTTTTCTTTTTAGTGGGAAAGTGGAGTTGTGGAAGAAAGGAAAAGTTACTCTCTGTCACAATATAACCTCAGCCAGGGAAAAATTCACAGAGCTAAAATGCCTTGCCTTTCCAAAGGCGGGAATTTTGAACGATTATATTTTAGATATAATCTGCTGTGCCCTGTATCCTTAAACTGGACTTTGGCCACATATTCTCTCAGAGGACACTTTTATATAGTGGACTGTGTACTGATGGTTCTTCAGAATAAACAACTGTGCTGTGTCAAGTGTTGCAGATTATAAGGGGCGCAAACAACATGAAAGCCTAACAAGTTTTATTTGTTTTTCACTGTAGAATGTGCAAAGTTTATTGAGCGTGAGTATTGTGAAACCTTTAAATGATTATTATATTGTATGTAGTGTGAAAATGGAAAGCAGGAAGGGAAGGAAGGAGGTGGTCAGAGGATGATCTCAGCAAGGGAAGAACTCATTGGGCTATAATGTTTGCCATTTGTTACAGGCAGCCAAGTTTTGATACCCAGGCAGAGAATTATAAAATTTAGCACAAAAGCATAGGAAGTTCAACTTGTGATTTCCATTTAGTTCTTGTCTTTTTCAAAATATGATCCAAGCCAGGGAAGAACAGACAGAGTTAATATGATTGCCCTTTTTTAAAGGTAGGCATTTGTGAAGAGCATTTAATTATCATTTGCTGCTTCCCTACATTAATTGCTGACATTAAGGAAATAAAAGCTGGGATGTCTTATTGTAGGTGTCTCCAATATAGTGTAATATGTAACTGGACTTGGATTGACATCCCTTCATATCTCTCAGGAGCCTCCCACAGCCTTCCAGAGGCCTTGCATGACCTTCCCAGAGTCTGGCAAGGTAGTAGCAGGCCTTGAGCGAATGGTTCCTTGGGGCCTTCCTCACTTTGCATGGTTTTGCCTTTGTACGTAAACCCCCAAAAGCCCGTGTCAATTGCAGATCTACTGTACTGTATATTGTCACTTCATATGACAAGTCTTGGGTTTGCTGTTGGTGTAAAGCTTTTGGGAACATTGGGGTGTGAATGCCTCATGATTAACTGGAGTATCTGAATTCTCCTAGTGTTATATCCCTTGAAGCCCATGTAATTTGAGTTGTATTAAAATGTTCATATCTCACATATCCTTCCTGGAAAAGGTCCCTTAGTATTGCTAACAGCTGTAATAAAAAAGCAAGAATCCGTGAAGGAAAGGAAGCATATGAAACAAACAAGCAGCATGTAATATGAACCTGGACTTGATTCCATATTGTTCAACTGGACTTGGACCAGGCATCCCCTCTAAGAGAACACATTTTAATTGAAGACTGTCTGGTGATAGTTATCTATTTTCATAGGCAGTCATCTGTAATGTAAGGCACCTGAAAGCATAATAAGTTCAATTTGTCTTTCAATTTAGGGTCTTGATTTGAACAGCTTACTGAGTGTGAGTATTCTGGAACTTTTCTGTATTTTTTAAATAGTCCGTAGTGGGAAGGTAGTAGGGAGGCAAGGTGGAAGTTCTTTTCTGCCTCAGAATATGATCCTAGCCAGAAAAGAATATGACAAATAATCCATTCTCCTGTTGTAAGCAGCCTACTATAGAAGGAACCCTTTGCAGCTGAATTATCTCTTTTCTTCATAGTAGTGTTAGATCATGGTATATATTAGATTTGGTCCACATTTCCAGAAATACTATCTTGAAGAGTTTGGTACTTAAGCAACATGGTTACTCACAGTTTCCCGCAGAGTTTCAGGTGTCTCTTGGGATCTTAGTAGGCCACTCCCTTCCCTGGGGGCGGGGTTGCGGGCAGGCCCCACACTCCCAGTGTGGGGAGAGAGCCAGTGTGGTTAAGAGCGATGGACTTGTAATCTGGGGAACCGGGTTCGCGTCTCCGCTCCTCCACATGCAGCTGCTGGGTGACCTTGGGCCAGTCACACTTCTCTGAAGTCTCTCGGCCCCACTCACCTCACAGAGTGTTTGTTGTGGGGGAGGAAGGGAAAGGAGATTGTGAGCCACTTTGAGTCTCCTTAGGGTAGTGATAAAGCAGGATATCAAATCCAAACTCTTCTTCTTCTTCTCACCGTGTTCAGCGGGGGTGTGGCAGTGCCCTCACATCATGGGGGAGTCCCGGCTGCGTCACCCCCCCACTGACCAATCCAGTCGGCCGGGGGCGTGGCTTATAGCATTTACACAGCCACACGGCCTGGTTGTTCTCCATCTTGGTTCCTGCCTCAGCACATCCACAGGGCTCCCCCTATTGGTGGTTGACCCTTACTGGACTACCTGCATGTCGGGCAGGAGTCAGATATAGTCAGTTCAGTTCCAGTGCCTAAGCCAATACCACTCACATTCTGTGACCAATCAAGTTGTGGCCTTTATTAGCCCATTAACCTAAAATACTGGTGTCCATGTGTTTTATTATTCAACAAATGGGGGAAGGCTCAGGGCCTTGACATGCAATGCAGCACATGGAAATATGGGACAATGCTGCCTATTGGATGTTGAGGTCCTCTCCCTTATACACCTCAATGATGAATGCTTGAGCTGCTGAGGAAAGACTAACTATATACACACTTCTATATTTCAGGGTGTTACTGGTTTAGTTGTGAGTATTGCTGATACTTTTAAATGAGCAATATTTTGGTTTACAACGAAAGGGGCATTATTACTATTATTAATATTATTTAACTAGATGATACCCAGTAGCTTCTGTTGCATTTGTGTGTAATCTTTGCTTGTGGCCCTAGCGACATTAGTGCAGTCTGAGTAATAGCAGTACTATGGTTCTCCAAGTGGAAATGGAAAGAAGCAACAGGTTGAGCCTCTGCATAAAGTTGTTAACCCCATTCCCACCCCCTAGTGCTGCATTTCATGTGGGGACCCCAAATGCTCCCCCCTCAGAATAGTGCCTCATTTTCCACCCCCCAAACAGGGCTGGAAGGCAGGAAAAATGGCACTGAGCATGAAATGCAAATCTTACCCCCTGGGGGCAAGGGAGGCGCGGTTGGGGAAAGGAGTGGTATTCAAGAATCCATTTAGCCTTCTGATATCTTACATGGCTGAGTTTTCTACCACAAGCCTAGAATGGAAAACAGACAAATGTGCAGATTGGTGCCTCATTATTTGCATTTTTATCTTGTATTTACATCTTGTGGACCACCATGAGATCTTCTGATTAAGGGCAGTATATAACAAATATATTAAAAATAAACAATCGTAAGAAACATTTTACAGTAGCTATGAGCCTACAAAAGCTTCCCTCAGTGTGGAAATTGTTTCCTTCCTTGGTCTATTTATTCAGAGGAGACCGACTGAAATTAATTACCTAAGTTAGTCATGTCCATTAATTTCAGTCAGTCTTCTGTGAGTAAAATATATATTTCTCAGTGATAAGCAAATCTTTGTTCTGGGTAGCCTCTCCTTCCTTTCAATTAAATGCCTGTTTGCTAGTCATTTAGTGACCTGTAGTGACTTACTTAAGTGTCCTAAGGAAACAGAGAAATAACTTGTGTCTTTTGCTTCTTTTTCAACAACAATCTACCTGAGCAGTAAAGAATTGTAAGTATTTCTATGTACATAGTCTACATGTGGTTCATCTGTGTCATTAGCAATATCCTGGTGGGACTGAAATACTTCAGGGGAAAGGATTACCTTTCTCTGAGAGCCTCCTATATGTGAAATATTTTCTAGTCTGTAGGGAAGCTGTCAGATTAGGGGGTAGGATGGGTATGCTTTGACTCAATCCACTTTGTATAACATATATACTCCATCATACAAAATGAAATCAAGACCCTACTAATAAAACTTCAGCTCAGTTGACTAGATAACATACTCAACTCTGATGATAAGCTGGAGAGTTAAAGTTGGGCCTGTGGTGATACCACTCAGGGCCTGGACTCCTGAGAAATGATGCTCTGCAGATATTGTTGGATGCTAAGTCCCATCATTGTTGACCATTGGCTATGCTGTCTAGGAAAGATGGGGATTGGGTTCAAGAATGGTTGTCCCTCAGTTCCCTTTAGAATAAGATTGTCATCACTAGATTAATTTATATGATTTACTTTATTATTTCCAGGTGTATTACGGACTGAACATACCTACGCTCCTGGACCAGATTGACAATGACTTCTTGCTCCTGCACACTCCACATTGCCACTCCAAAGCCGATCAAGTGAAACCAGAGAATCACGAATCATACTAGTACACTTTAGATAATTTCTGTAACTGATTTTGTTGTCTTTGTAATAGAGGGCAGAGGGCACTAAAAACTGCCCCACTACCCCCCTGGAGGATGGCAACCGCTTTGCAAAAATAAAAGAAAATTGCAATGGCACTGAAGTGGTTTGCTTGCTTTTTATTAACGGTCCAACTAAGAAATCATAACATTCATTACTGCTGAAACAAGATCCACTCACATGTCACACATGTCACCACATATGTTTGTTTTTGTGATACATGAATTCAGTAAATACAGGGCTGATGGCAACTAGGCAGTGGCTCACTACAGAATGGCCCATCTTCACTACGAGGTAGTAAAATCACAGGACTCCACCTATTCATGAATTTTCTGCAAACCTGTTCAGGAATCTGGGCACATGATGACTTCATCCTGCAGTTTGATTCCCGGGTTGGGAATCTTGTTGGAATAAAGTTATAAACTCAAACCAAAAAGCAACCGGTCCGTGGTGGGGTCCCCTAGCCAGCTTAGTCTTCCGAGGCCCAGGAAAAGTGTGCCAGACTGCTCCATCCTTCTGCTCAAGCCTGCCTCTCTTTAATTTGTGGTGGAAGCAATGCAAGCTGGTCCAAGCTGGAGGTGCATATAAGCAGTGGTTATGGGAATAAGTGGAGAAACTAGTGGTCAGAAGGAAAATTAGGGGAGGAGATGGGTGGAACTGGTGGAAGGGGCTGGGCCAACCCTAGTTAGGATTATGTGGTTAACTTCCTTGGTGTAGAAATAGCTGCCTTTTCCTGAAATTATGGAAATTTCATCATATGCCCACTCAACCAAAGCTGCATATGACAGGCCAGGAGAAAATCAATTTTAATGATTTGATTTGTTGTATTTCTGTGCTGCTTTTCATTCAAATGAATCCCAAAGTGCCTTACAAATAATAAATAACAATAGCGTAATAAAACATAAAAGAACATTACAAATACAGCATAAATAATATAAAACAATTAACCAGCCATCAATAAAACAATTACAACCTATAAAATGCTATTAAGAAAGCAGCAACTAAAAACATAGGCTAAACATCACAATTACAGTAAAAGTCATATGATTAACAAATCAACACAGCATTTACAATCTATAAAACAATATTGACAACAGAATAGCAACTTAAAAAATAAGCAAAGCACTGTTAAGGTTATACACAGACACTACATGCCCTCATTGAAGGAAGGTGAGGACAGGTGACCCCACCTAGGCCCGAAGTCACCCCCCCCCCTCTAAAGCAGGCTCAAAGCTTCTCAAAGCTTTTCAAAATCATTTTCTTAGCTAAAAGGCATTAGCTAAGCATCAGAAACATTTCGCTCTGCTGTAACAAAGGTCGCTTCTCAGGCTAGTTGACCTTGCCAAACAGTACGTTTGACTTGCAACTTTCTTTCCGGGAACTATGCCAGAACAAGAGATTGAAACATATCTGAACACTCTGAAACCCCCTTTGATTTCTCACCCCCCCCTTTCCTGGGAAGAGTTCCAAAGCAGGAGCTTTCTGTACATGCTCAGGAACCTCAACATGGGGCAGGACTCCTGAAGGAGGAGAAAGGGGAGGGAACTGGAAGGGGAATATATACTCTGTGCAAATGACTGTGAACTCGTGCTTGTTTGTGAATTATCACACTTGCTCCTTCTACCAGTTCATGGATGGTAGAAATAAAAGCTTTTTCTCCGAAACTATTCCTTGAGTGTCTGTTGACTCCCATCTCCCTTTCCCAGGCGCAATATTTTTCCCACCCGAGGACAAAGCCTCATAAGGCTACATCATGACTCATAATATTTCACTCTAGTCAGTTCATTAAAATACACATAAAAGGAGGTGGAGGTGGACGCTGAGGGGAGCAAGTGGAGCGGCTAGTTGAGTCCACCAGGCAAGAGGGAGAGGCCACGAGAAAGACGTTGAGTGAGGAAGCAGGATCCGACAGCCCTGATGAGCTTGCAACCGATGACTCAGAGCGGCAGCTTGGTCTCAGCATCCAGGCTTTTGCCCATGGAAGGCATGAAAGCAGAGCATGTCAGCTGGCAGCGGTTGAGGATGAGATGCAGGGGTGGGCAGAGGAACTGGAGAGTGTGGAAATGAACATGCTTGCATCCCGACCTGGCCACAGTGATCCATGCGACGGTCACCTCCAGGCTGGACTACTGTAATTCTCTCTACGTGGGGCTGCTCTTGAAGCTGTCCCAGAAACTCCAGCAAGTGCAGAATGCTGCAGTGAGGCTCCTCACAGGGTCTCTGCCATGGAAGCATATTCACCCAGTGCTTTTCCAGCTGCACTGGCTCCCGGTGGAGTACAGGGTCAGATTTAAGGTGCTGGTTTTGACCTTTAAAGCCCTTCACGGCCTAGGACCGCCTCTCCTGGTATGCCCCATGGAGGACCTTAAGGTCCATAAATAGCAACACCCTAGAGGCTAGAGGTCCCGGGCCCTAAGAAAGTTAGATTAGCCTCAACCAGAGTCAGGGCCTTTGCAACACTGGCTCTGGCCTGGTGGAATGCTCTGTCTTATGAGACCAGGGCCCTGTAGGATCTGATTTCTTTCCACAGGGGCCATAAGACAGAGTTGTTCTGCCTGGCCCTTTGGCTTAGAATCAATTTGATTCCTTCCCCCTCTTTCTTTTTTCCTTTCTCCTCCTGTGAAGAGGTTGCATCTTAATGTTTTAATGTTGTATTTTAATCTTGTTTTTTTAAGTTGTATTTTAATCAACTTGTTTTTATTATTGGTTGTTAGCTGCCCTGAGCCCTGTCTTGGCTGGGGAGGGCGGGGTATAAATAATATTTATTATTATTATTTATTATTATCTCTGGGTCCTTGGGGTCAATTAGCTGTTCCTCCCCAGGATTCTGCTGCTGCTGGTGGTGCTGCCAGACTTCTTTCTCAGCAATTGATGGAGTTAGCAGGATGAGCAAAATGGTCTATAAAACACAAAATGAGATGCTAGGAGTCTGCCAAACACTTGCTTGGTGCCCTTACTGTCTCGAAAACGTGCTGAGAAGCCTTACCCAAACAACCTCACCCCTAATCCTTTCCCTGGGAATTGGGGTACAGAAGTTACATGTAAGCCTTCAGCATTTAGCAGTTTTCTGTTGTGCTTTGTGTATAGCACCACCACACCAACCTTCTAAAAATGAGTAAATACATGGATACAAATATTCCAGAAATGTTTTGATTTACAACCAGTTCTTAATTCTGCATGACTCACCCGCAATGGACTGAGTTGCAAAGCAGCATGCACCAGGCAGCTGCCTTGCATACAGATGTTCCCAGGGGCTATCCCTGGAACCTCCAGAGATGGCTGGGAGAGACCGATGTCTGAAATCCTGAAGAGACGCTGCCAGTCAGTGTCAACAATATTGAGCTAAAATGTATCAATGGTGTGACTTGGTATAAGGCAGCTTCCTGCATTCTGACATGGCTATCCTATCCAAAGGAGAATCAAACACTGGATTGCCTAAATTAGACCTGTTTTTGAAATGGTATTATTACATTTCCATTATCCTGTAAATCTTACTTGTAAACCCCATTTAAAAACACTATGGGCTGGAGAACAATATATTAACTCCCCTCAAGTCTTTCAGCAAACTTATAACAAAACACCTAAATCAATTTGCAAAGCTTAGATCAGTGATTACCCAATAACAACACCAGTGTCCAGCTGCTTGAATCTCTCAAGGAGGTGAGCTGCCACTTCCAGTTGCAATGAGCTCTCTGGAGGACATTCTTTCGACTCTCTGGACTCCCTATGACGAAGTCAAATTCCAAGTGCAACTCTTTTAATAGCTACGCTTTGGAATGTTTTGATTCTTCACAATAGCAGCTTCAACAAAATGTATTTTATTGAATGGCTTTAGCTGGGACGTCACCTACCAATGCTTGTCTTAATTTCCTTGTCCTTGGCATAAAGGACACTCCATTCACCAAACAACCCCTTCACTTGCCTGACCTGCCTCTTCCTCCTCTTCTTCTGACCCATCCTGTGCACCACCTTCCAGCTCTGAAGCTTCCCCTGCCTTCAGCTTTTGCCTCCTGGCTGCTACAGTAGCCCACAAATCACTAACCTCTCTCAAGTCAGTGACACCTCCCCTTGCCAATGTGAACACTTGTCAGCATCCTGCTAGTCCCTGACACACAGTGACCAGCCTCCCCTGCTGTGCTGTGTGAATTGGGCCACATCCAACTGTATATTTAAAACAGTATGATGCCACTATAAACAGTCATGGCTTCCTGCAAGGACTCCTGTGGGTTTGTGAAAGGTGCTAAGAGTCATCAGGAGACCCTTATTCGCGTCCCAGAGCTACATTTCCCAGAGCTTCCTGGGAAGGGGGATTGACTGCGAAGGCACTCTGAGAATTGTTGCTTTCTGAGGGAAATAGGTATTCCATAATGACTGTCAGCATAATGATTGATTTCTGCACGTATTCCTAGACTGTATTGACCCTTCATAAGAGCAGTTTAAATGAAGCTGCCAGCCGAACCTCCCTGGGGAGAACATTCTACAGATGGGGAGCAACCATAGAAAAGTCCCATCCTGTCCCCAGGATACTTTGGTGGAAGATTCAGGGATCTCACCATTGGTGTCCACCTCTTCCCATCCATGACCCAGCTGCCAAGTGACCAAAACCAATGATTCAGTTCCCACTGTGAGTTACTCCTACTTGGCACTACAGTATGAATTAGGCTCCAAAGGTCACCCCCACCACTCAGAGAAGCTATGGTAGTCAGCTAAGTTCACACTGTTTACTTGACATGAGCTTGACAAGGGATTGCCCTGTCACAACAGGCTTAGGAACCTCCTGCACATGGTCTCATTTCCCTTAGGCACTTCAGAAATTCTTAAGGGATAGTTAATCAAGGAGGCCTATTTACAACTGCTTATCTTGCTTCTTGCCTGCTTATTTCTAGTTTCCTGACACAGCACAATTGTCTGCAGTTTTACCTCCACAAGCCTTTCCAACTCTGCAAGAGAATCCTCAATTGTACTATGAAGAGGGGATGTTGTGTGTATGGAGCATGCACTTACCTCACTGCACATACCTGGAAAAAGGTCAAGCTGAGAAACTTGGCTTAGCTGATGATTAATACTTGGTTGCTGGATAATAATGCATTATTGTTTGTCACCCCGTTGGTCCCTGTCTTTGAGATCTACAACACCTTTCCATTTGATGGTGGTTTCTGATAAGTTATGCTTTCCTCATTCCTAAAGAGATTGGTCCTCTTGACAATGGAGCTATTACACTGAGCAACATGGAGAGAGTCAAGCCATAAATAGAGCAGCTGAAGGCACCCAGGCCTCACACCAGGGAGTTTACAGACTTCCAAGGAGAAGCCAAGGTGACTCCCCAGATTGTGGTTACTGTTCTTCTCCTCTTTCTCCTTTGCCCACAGGAAAGCATTGCGGTAAGGTGACTTCTGCTTTGAAAGGAGCCATGCAACACCTTTCTGCCACAATGATCTTTCTCTTCAAGTACCCTAGAGAATGTGCTTCCTTCAGCAGTACCTGAGGGCTATTATAGGAGAATCCTACTACAATATCAGAAATGTCCAGGTGGAGACAGCAGTGCCCAGTGATTCATATATTGTTGTTTTGCTCTTTGTACAGGGATTCATGCAAATGGTGAAATCACTCCACTCTTACAGTCTCCGCCAGGGCACTCGGCCAACTTTTTGTGACTTTTCTTCTGGACTTTTCCTTTTTTACAATAAAGCTGTTCCACAGTTAAGCAACCATTTTGGCCTGGCTCATTCTCAGAAATGACCTGGCAATATCCCACTTTTCATTGTAAACCCCCACAAGGAATACACACTACAATGTAGTGCAGCATTTTAGCCAGTGGACTGAGCTGTGAATTAAGAAGGTGTGAACTGGGGATGTACGAAGGGATAATTTTTCATTTTATCCTGTCTTCATCACAATTAGTGCAGTTTCTGTTCTGCTGCAGTTGGGCCTCTGCAAAAAATGCTACATTATTAGTGTCTCTGTCTACTATTAAACATAATTTAGGAATCAATGCCATAATTATGCCCACGCCTTCCATTTTACTGCAAAGGAAACACAGTTTTAAATGGGGGGGGGCACCTCATGAATTACATATCTTTGTGGACCGAAAAAAAAACCCCACAGTGGTCATCTGTTTGTCATTCCATTAACTTGTCACTTTGCTTTGCTTTTTTTATCTGAAGGGACTTCGAAGCAAGAGATCTCCTGTAAGTATATGATCTTTTTCATGACTTGCTGTATTTTCCCTTTTTGTTGTTGTTGTTGTTGTTTTTTGCAATATACACAATGCCAGAGATGAGCTGGAAGGGCCAGCATTTAGACCTACTTTCAAGGTCATCCAATTCTTCCTCGCCCTCACATCTTTAGGGTTAGGGTTAGGGTTAGGGTTAGGGTTAGGGTTAGGATGTCTGGCAGCAGAAAGCCTTTTGTATCCATGGAAGCTCTGGACTCCCTTAAGAGCCTTGGTTATCAACAGTATCCATGTTCTTCTTTAATTCATCAACACTTGAATAGTAGGATAGAAATGGGGGATCCGTGGCTGCCCAGATGTTGTTGGACTCCAAATCCCATCAGCCCTGCCAGCATGGCCAATGGTCAGGAATGATGATGGGAGCTGTAATCCAACACCACTTGGAGATCAACTGATTCCCTATCCCTGCAGTAGTGAACCTTCACCCATCAGTCCAAGACCAGGGCTTTAAGGTCACACGGATGTGGTGAACTAAATTTCACTCACCCAGAGATATGGCTGCATTCTGTCATGTTTTTTATTTTATCTTTTGCAATGTCGATGTACAGAGGGGTGCATTGCTGCCACCACAGCCAGCATGTTCTGCAGCAACATCATGAAATTAAGTAATTTTCAATCTACTAATTTTCACTCACTGGTGCAAATCTCTGGATTATTTCTCCTATTGTGGTCCTATGGTCCTCCCTAGAGATGGATGATTGTGCAAATGTGGGTTTCCCTCTGTTTTCCATTTAACAACTTTAAATTCACTTCTACTTACTTCTGCTGCAATCTGGGGTGGGCGATGGGAACCGCATGAAAATCCATCAGCATTTGAGTGTGAATTCTATGAAGGCTTTTGAATTGGTTCAAGAGGTACAGATTAGGAACTTTCTCATGAAAATGCAAACAATAGTGAATTTCTCCTCCATCCCTGGTCCTAACTTACTTAGTGGTCTTGAGTAGTGACTTGCCCCATGGATTCGAGTTTCCAGTTCATAGCTCACTTCAGTTTGATGCTCACAGCCCAGGCCTGACTCTTGCCCAGTTCATTGACTCTACCCTTTCCCAACTTGCTTCCCTGATGGATGGATTGTCTCCCTGTTGTTGCCTTCCTCTCCTATTGGTTCAAATTGTTCCTCAAAATGCCCGTTGTCTGTGGAGTCTTTGACACAGCCCCATGGTCCAAATCCCCCATGAACACAAGTCTAAAAACATGCAGCTGAACAGAATGAACCTATTCGCCTCATATCAGCACTCCTTTTATCATACCTTCTACCTCCCTCTGCTCCCTCTGTTGCCTCCCCTGTATGAAATTTTATACTGTCACTTCCTGGAGTAAGATTTTTATTTTATTTTTTACACTGAAATGTGCTGAGAACCTTCATGATACGGCAAATTACAGTAAATACCAATGGTTGTGCCCATGGTGGTGTAGTTATGTGATGTAAAATAAGAGCAATAATTAACTGCAATATTCTACTTTCTAGGTTATTCCTGCCAAATTTGTGAGTATTGCTGATAATTTTGCATTGTCAATATTACATAGGAACACCTGGTGCTAGGGACAATAGCTTCAGTGATGCATAGGAAACTGAGGTGGTGCTGCAGAAACCTGTTAAAGGTCAGGCAACTGCAAGAAGGAAGCAGCTGGAGGGAATGATTCATGGTTTCAGTTGCCTCTATCCTAATGTA
Organism: Podarcis muralis; assembly: GCF_964188315.1. Taxonomy (NCBI): domain Eukaryota; kingdom Metazoa; phylum Chordata; class Lepidosauria; order Squamata; family Lacertidae; genus Podarcis; species Podarcis muralis. Next base: position 74,791,027 of record NC_135661.1, on the reverse strand, counting down.
CAGAGCAGTGCTTTTTTCTGGGGGGGGGGGGATGCAGGGCTACGTATACCCCTAAACATTTTGTGAACCTAAGTTTGGCCTCATTGAGGGGCAGTATTTCACTATGAGTAGGAAAATGAGAGTACCCCTAAACATTTTTTTAGAAAAAAGCACTGGTACAGAGTATAGGAAACAACCAAGACGAATTTGAGCAAAGATGATCTAATAGGCATTTCTGAAACCTGCTGGGATGAGACTCATGGCTGGAATGTAGAATTTGAGGGTTATATCCTATCCATTGAATGAGCAGAGTTTGAGTAGTCACAATATATCAATGCATGAGCAGCATCTGGTTGAAGAATGCATCCATCCCTCCAATTCAATCTCTACCATCCATAGCGGGTGGGGGAAATGTATATTTGCTATACTGTGTATGTTTTCCCTGTAGAAATCCTATAACATACAACACAAATGTAACAGATTTATTTTGATACTTTGGAAGTTTGGGTATTGCTCAGGGCCTTAGAATGGAATGGAATGGAATGAAATGATGGTGGAGGAAATGCTGTCTAAAATTCACATTGTTGGGCACCATGTCTGAGAAAGCACATTTTGGTGGGGGAAATCATGGTGCAGAATTATGCAAGTTCAAATTATGGCCAACTGCTCTAGTGATAAAAAAAATGGGAAGCTGGCCTCTAGAAAAATGGTGTCCCAGATTTTGGCTTCAGAGTGTTAGAGGGTATGGGGTCCTGGGTGTCCTGGGATGAGGGGGATATTTTAGCATATCTCCAGCTGAGCTGATGATTGAGAGTTACAGGTAGATTGGCAGAGCCATGAACTTTCTGGTTCAGTGGAGATCCCCTCAATCCCCCCCCCCTTCTCATCCCAGTGGACCGTGCAGTAAAAGTACTTTGTCTCACTAACAATGGGCAAATTTCCCCTTTCATAGTGGAAACTATACTGTTACTTTTTGAAGTTTTTAAAAAATCCCATGAAATAACTGTGCACTTTGACATTTCAGGACCCGGCTACTTTGACTGTGAGTATTCACATGGTTTTCTTTATATTTTGCTAAATATTTTGCATTATTCGCTTAGATCAGGAGCATCTTCTGCCCTGCTATGTTTTCAGCAATTTCTCATACCCTGCAAGTGTCCTGGAAAAATTGGAGCATTCTTTTTATTGTAATAGAACTGCGGCCATTTTGGTTGCTGTAATCTCATGCAATTTCACCCTTAAAAAGTGCTTTTGGGGAGCCACAGTATCACAAGGCACCCTGAAATTTACATTTATTGGCATTGTGCCCTTGCTGTAAAAAGCAACAACCCAGGAAGATGGAATCCAGAAATATTGTGTCCTGGATTTTGGCTTCAAGGTGTTGGAGGGTATGGAGCAATGGCTGTCCATAGATGAAAGAGATATACAGTCAAACATTGGTTGTTGAACGTAATCCATTCCAGAAGCCTGTTCGGGTTCCCAAATGTTTGACAACCAAGGCACAGCTTCCAGTTGGTTGCAGGAGCTTCCTTCACTCAAGCGGAAGCCGCATCGGATGTTTGGTTTCCGAAAAACGTTCGAAAACTGGAGCATTTACTTCTGGGTTTTTAGCGCTGAGGATGGGGAGCTACATTAGTGCATCACTGCTCAACCATTAATTTTTTGCCTCAGTTGGATCCTAAGCTTGCTCTTCTAAGGGGATCTTACTGTAAAATTGCTGTGTTTGTCTGGATAATAATGGGTGATTTTCTCATTTTATACTGAGGTTCCATTTGTTACAATGTGAAGTAAACAACCTAAGAACCAAACACGAAATAACTCTGCACTTTGACATTTCAGGATGTTGCTGTTTCGACAGTGAGTATTCACATGGTTTTCTTTATGTTTTCTACATATTTTGCAATGGCAATATAGATTAAGATCTTTTAGATCAGGAGCACTTTCTGCCCCGCTATACATGCAGCAAGCAAGATGCAATACTTGCAAGTGCCCTGGATAAGCTGAGGCACCCCGTAATTTAATGCAAGAGAACTGTGGCCATTTTGGTTGATGTCATATTTAACAATTTTGCAGCACGATATCCCCTTTTAAAAAGTGCTTGGGGGGTGACAATATCACACTACACCCCCAAATTCACATTTATGGGCACTGTGCCCCCCCAAATAACTTTTCTGTTTGGAGAGGAACCAAGGCGCAAGATCATGCAAGTTCATGACAAACAAACTGACCTTCGTACTCTTGTGATAAAAAAAAAACCAGGAAAATGGCATCCTGAAAGATTGTGTCCTGGATTTTGGCTTCAATGTTGGAGGATATGGGGTCCTGGCTATCCCAAGATGAAAGAGATATAGTAGTAGATCTCTGAATGAGCTGAGGATGTTGGTACAACACTGCCTGAGCTAGATCCTAAGCTTGCTCATCGCAGTGGATCTTACTATAAAATTGCTGTGTTTGTCTTAATAATAATGGGCAATTTTCCCGTTTTATATTGAGGTTCCATTTGTTGCTATGTGGAAGAAAAAAGCAAGCAAGCTAGCTAGCAAACAAGCAAACACTTTGTGCACTTTGACATTTCACGTCCTTTCTACTGTGCCAATGGTTTGTTTATATTTTGCTAATTATTTTTTGCATTGGCAAGATAGATAGATAGATTGAGAATCTCTTAGATGAGGAGTCCCCAAACACTCAAGCCTTGTTTTAAAGGCTCCGCATCCCCACCTGCACCCCATCAGACTTTAAAATCAATATGCATATTTAATACAGACAGGCAGCAGACTGACTGACTGAAGCGTGCTGACCACTGGTGATCCAGAACTAAATTAACCTTTGCCAAACTTTCTGAAAAAATGTTTTTCATTTCTTTTTCTTTTTTAAGCAAAGGAAGTAACAATTTGCTTCTGCATTTTTAGCTGACTGCTGCAATCGGTGGAGCTCCTGTAAGTTTTTCTATTTAAGTGGCAGCACAGATGGTAATGTATTCGAGCATTCAAACCATCTAAGTTTGTTGATATTGGTTGGCTTTTTGGAAGTGCAGAAAACCAGGTGGGCAAACTGAAACCAAAGTTCCCTAGCTGGTGGCATGGTCTCTATAGCAGCAAAACTTGTTTGTGCAAGTGGATCAGTTTCTCAAGCAATTCACTTGATATTCATCATGTGGGATATTTATCTTTCACTGAAATGGCTACAGCAAGTAACTTCCTACATCCATTCATCTCTATATAATTTAGTGGGGAGTGTAGCAAATCCCCTAATATTTTCACATCTACCTGATGGCCAAGTGGCTTCTCTTGTCCTTCAAGGCATACTTTCTGTCTACTCACTAGTATGTATGGCGCTACGTCTGAAGCTACAGTTGTTTCCAGATGACCTATTCATTGAACATCCCCCCTGATTTGCTTGCAGAATGTTACAAAGTTCTCGTTTGTTGGTTGAGCAGTTATTCTCTTTTGTTTGTGGAGAGCTGGGGTTTAAGCGTCTTCAGCAACAATATATTTAAAGCACTATCATACCAGTTTGAACAGTCATGAGAGCAATAGTTTCCAAAGTTCCCTGGGAAGAGAGGTTGATTGTTACAACACTCTTGGAACTGTAGCTCTGTGAGTTCTAACAACTCTCAGCACCCTTAACATACTACAAGGTTTCTTTGGGAAAAGCCACAATGTTTAAAGCAGGGGTGCCCAAACTTTTTTCAAAGAGGGCCAGATTTGATGAACTGAACATGTGTTAGGTCTGCCCAAAAGTTGTTGAGCTTTTTAAAGGATTTAACCCCAAAGCTGTTGAGCTTGTTTTCAGATTGAAGTTGCTGAGCTTTTTTTAGGATTTTACCTCAGGACATATACTGCCACGAGGCCAAATTACGCCCTCAGAACTGACTTGGACATGCCTGGTTTAAAGTGTTGTAATACTTCTAGACAGCTGTATTGTACCAATTTAAACAGTCAAGGCTTCTGGGAGCTGTAGGTTTGTTTGTTTTAAGGCGCAGAGAGTTGCAAGGAGACCCATCTTCCCCTCACAGAGCTGCAATTGGCGGAGTGGTTTAACAGTCAATCCCTCTTCCCAGGGAACTGTGGGAATTGTAGTTCTGTTAAGTGTATGTTGATTGGGAGCGTATTTGTTGCAGAAGAGCCCAAGTTCACCTTTTTGCACATCTTGAATTTGATGGCATGCAATTGAATCACAGCTGCAAACCTGCAATAGTCTAGAAGCCCCTATGAAAAAGACAACATACACAGACATAACTTATGCCTTCTCTTATTTCACTAAGGTTAAACGGAAGAGAAGATCTGTAAGTATGAGGATTCTCAACTTAAGGCTGCTCTGTTCCTTCAGCAAAGTCATGTGGTAGAAGTAGGGATGGAGAAGAAATGTGTTCTGCTTGCATTTTAAAGCAAACTGATCTGATTTGCCAATCCTAGATTTATATGTGGATGACAGCATAGATGCCCCTCGGATTATGTACTTTTGTTGTGGTATAGTTTTGGTTCAAAAAGCATGCAACAAAAATGGATATTTTATGGGGAAATGTATACAAAAGTATTTAAGGGGGGATCTCAGTGAAAAGCAAGTATTACATATAACATGCACACAAATGTGTACAGTTTAAATGTGATTAGTGCATGTATGTGTGAGTGTGTCTTCAGTTCTACAAAAATGGGACAGAATTGTCTTGTGACAGAGTGGATGAAAATCTGGCATTGAATCTAAAAAACCTGATACATCAGTTGCTAGTACTAGTGGCAAGCTCCTACCTACATGGAGGCAAGATGATGGATTTTGTAAAGAAATATTTCCCCATGTGAAATATTCTCTTGCCTGTAGAAAAACCTGGCTCATCAGTAGAGGACTTGTAGTTCTTATGATCTGGCTGAAAGTGTGCCTCAACTTGAGCCCAGTGTGTCACAGAGCACCTACAAAAAAGCAAACATTAAGTCATGCTATTCTTTGATTCTTTAAAAACAATTGCATTAGTTAGGTAATTAAAGTACACGTAACAACATGGTGCGGAATCTCTGTCCCAGCGGCCAATCTTGACCCATTTTTAAAATTTCCTCCTTGGAATGTTCTCCTCCTCTCCTGAGTCATTTCCCCTGTGTTTTGTGTTTGATTAGATTGCAAGGCTGAAGTTGGATCATGTCTCTTTAAATTCCTAGGGTGCTGATTATAACAATAGGTGCTGTAAGAGATATTATTCCAGCCTTTAGCAGACTGTTCCACATCCCATAATGCATTCTTCTGCTGGCCTCTCTTTCCTTTCAATGAAATACCTGTTTGGTATTCATTTAGTGAGCTGACTTCACAAGTGCACTAAGAAAGCAGACAAATAACTTGTGTCCTTTGCTTCTTTTATAAACAACAGTCTACCTGAGTAAAGATCTGTAAGTATTTCTGTGTACACAATCTACATATCTGTGCCATTAGCAAAATCATGCAGTAGAGTCATGGGGGGACCGAATTACTTCAGGGGACAGGATTACCTTTTTCTGGGCGCCTCCCCTGTGTGAAATACATTCTTGTTTGTAGAGAAGCTATCATATCTGCTGACTAGAAAACTTACTCCACTCTGATGATAAGCTGGAGAGTTAAAGCTGCTCTCCCTGTGATACCAGTCAGGGGCTGGAACCTTGAGAAACGATGCAATTGCACAGAGCGGCAGACAGATGAGGAACAGCCCTAATTCATTTCCCTCTGGATATGTGCCTACTCTATTAAAGCAGGGATGGGAAACCTGTGCCCCACCAGATATTGCTGGATTGCAGTTCTGATCCTTCTTGATCCCTGTCCACGTTGGTTGAGGTTGATAGGAGTTGGTTTGGAGCAACCTTTGCAGGGCCACAGGTCCCCAATCCCTGCGTTAGAGGAAGTTGGCAATCATGCATAGGTTTACTTGGGAGGAAGTCCCAAGAAGCTCAAGAGAACATGCTCCCAGGTATGTTTGAATATGCAAGGGTAAAGCCATGTTTTATTTACTATAAAAGTGACTTTTGATATCTCATAAAATGGCATAGCAGGTGAAACAGTACACTTGAGATAGTTGATACTTTAGAAACTCGTAAAATTAAGATGACTGTAGTCATAGTTGTGGAAGTGGACCCCAGGCACTTCCGTCTAGTTTGAGACCTAAATGAGACCTAAATGTGCTTACCTTCAGCTCAATACCACCTGGTGCAGGATTGGGAAACCTGTTGCCACCAAGATATTGTTGGATGGTAGCTCCCATCTTTCTTGACCATTAGCCTTGCTGGCAAAGCTGATGGAGATTGGGGTTTAAGAACATTGGCAGGTTCCATGCCCTGTGGAGTAAGGTCTTGGGGAATGTTTGGGTTGATTTATATTATTTACTGTCAGAAGCGAGATAGCAGTAAACCACACTGTGCATGTTGGAGTTGACTTTTGATTAGCAAAAACCCAATAGGCACAGACCTGGAGGAGTGTCATTCCTAATGAGCACAGCAACTCATCTCCAGTACATCTTGCCCCCCCCCCCCATGAAGCAGTTGCTGATATTGAAGGCCCCTGCCCCCCACAGCTGCCTAAGTTCCCTCCTCTCCAGGGTTTTCCCCCAAGCAATCTGAGACTGTGCCAGCATGCCTGTCTTTGCTCATCCCACTTCATGTCTCTACTGGTTCTGGGAGATGAATGGGGAGGAATCACAGCAAGAATGTGAGACCCCTATGCCTCTTCACCCGTCTTAATCATCTCTGCCTTTTGACCTATCTCCTTCCACCTTTCTTCGGCTTCTGCCTCTGATTTTGAACTGCTCTTTCCAAATGCTCTCCCAACTCACTGAGCCCTGTTATCCCTTCAGCTTCAGAAACTGCCTTTTCCCATTCTTCTCCCTCTGACCACACATCATTGTCCCACCACCACACTCTGGGCTCTAAGCCCTCTTCCTTCAAGGGTTCCCCAACTGGTTCCTACCACCATTTTTCTGCATCCAACCAATACATGACATTACTTTCTTCTTTCCAGTTGTATAATGGACTGGAACTACCTTCGTTTCTGGGCCAGATTGATGAAGACTTCTTGCTCCTGCGCCTTCCACTCCAAAGCCAATCAAGTGAAACCAGAAATCACTTATCATTCTAGTGCAATTTAGATTAATTCTGTAACTGATTTTCTTGCCTTTGAAATAGAGGGCTGTTATGAGGTAGAAAGATCACAGGACTCCACCTGTTCAGGAATCGGAGCACACAATGACTTCATCCCACCGTTTAATACTGCAACACTGGATTGAATAATGATGCTGCCTGAAGTGATTGTTGTATCATTGATTTGCACCACGATGGTGATAAGGGTCAGGATAATTTTTTCAGAGCAGTGAAAAATTTGGATAATTAAAGGATGCCTGTTGCGTGGCTATTCCCGCCCCCTCCCACAGATGGAGTAAATAAAGACACCAGACACCAGAATTTAGGTTAATGGGCAAAAAATGGCCACAACTTTATTGATTACAGGTAAGAGCGGTATTGGCTTAGGCATTGGCCCTAACAGACTATCCGGTCTAACCGGGAAGGGTTAAACACCAGCAGGGAGAGCCCCCGAGATGTACATCCCTAGGCGCTCCCCGAGGGGTTACCGCTCGGGAGCGCGCTTTAGGCCCTAGCCTCCGTAAGTTTCGGACGAGGCGACGCCCCTCGGAGTCCTTTAACGAACTACCCTTCAGGAATTGGGGGAGGTGATGGCGTTCCTCCCCCCCGATCTCATTTGCATAACAATACCCCGGCCAATGCCTAACCGCCAAGACCAAGGAGTTGTGACGTTGCTACGAGTTAGGCGAAAAAACCAAGTGGCTTCAAAATTCAGCCAATTAGCCAAATGGAAAAACTCCTACCAGGCCCCTTGCGGCGACCAGCCAAAGCCCATAGCAAGGACCGAATGCGAACCTAAAGGGCGGGTGGGTGGGAAACCGCAGCTGCTGTGAGGAGGAAAAGGGGCGATCCAGGGGCTGCCCCGACCTTAAGTGCCCCTGGTTCGGCCCGCCCCTGCCGTCAGCTGATTGGCTGATGCTGCAGGTGATGAATAATAATGAGGATCCCCTGGTCCCGCGGGGCTGGCGCCAGCCCCGCGAGAGTGTGGGCGGGGTCGTGAGCCCGCAACACCCCCCTCCTAAATTCGGGAGTGGCTTTGCTCACTGAGACAAAATGACAGAAGGAACATTTGATCCAACCTAACCACCGGCTGCTAAAAAGGATACCTGATCACAGGTGCCCCCTTCAGTTTTTGTTGGGCCCTGAGTATTTCCTTTCTTCTTTTGGATAACATGTAACATGGGCAGATGCCCACAGAAGGCATATATGATACAAGCAGGATCTCAGTTTGAAGTGGGGGTGTTCAGGATTCCAGTCGTTCCATTCCCCTTCTCCAGCTTTTATCCCACCCCTGATTTAAAGGACAGAATGGCTATTGAGCATTCTCAGTCATCAAGTTGATGTTTCTAGATCTCCCCAAGAACGCCCCCTCCAAGCTCCCCAATACCTTCCTCTGATACCTGGGTGGTGCTTGGCTACAAGGGCAATGGCACTTATACACTGAGGACTGGAAACAGAGCCAAGAGGGATGGTCCCTTCTGTGTCTTGAGGCCTTTAGACATTAATGAAGTTGCTAGCGTCAAATCTGAAACCGAGAATCAGGAGAAAAGAGTGGTAGAAAAGAATGTAATGTGACACACAGAACAACAACGAAAGGCCAGCCCTCCTATTGGATAGGTGGCTGCCTCGGGTGGCAGATTCAGTGTGCCACTAGAGGGCAGCACGTTGTCAGCTATCATATACAGGGGTGGCTGCCCACTAGTGGCACACTGAATCTGCGGTCTATTTAAAAAGCAAACCCAATATCACTAAAACTCTGTGACTGTCCTTGGTTTGTCAACTAAGTGTCCCATTGGATCAGACCAGATCCATCAAGTCCAGCATCCTGTTCTCACAGTGGCCAATCAGATGCTTATGTGCAGGATATGACCAGACACACCCTAATGTTTTAAAAGAACAGAAATCAAGGAAAGCCGAGAGAGAGAGGCTGAAATAGATCTGCAGCTTCTACCTGAATCTTTCTCTGGAAGCAATGAAGGAGTAACTGGCTCCAGCAGCAGCAACATAAAGGAGGGACTCACCTGTAAGCAGAAGCTGCAGATCCATACCAGCCTTTTCTCCTGCTTGTCTCCTTCAGCCTCTGCTCACCACCTTTGGTGGAGAGAGATCTGTGGGAGTGAGAGGCTGTTTTTGTGGCACACAAGCAAGGAAGAGAATGCTCTGCCTCTGATTGCATTGGCACGGGTCTTATTCCCTGCAGGAAAAAAAATCTCTCTTGGCTTCTAGGCTACTTTTGTCATGGTTGTTTTGCTAGTTTCCATCCCCTTTTTACTTCTACCCTGGGTACACACTCTAATGAAATGTGCTGCACACACCTATGGTTCTTGGTGCATTCGTGGTGATTTAGTTTGCTCCCAGTGCTACCACATTATTGCAGACCCCAGGGACTATAGGGCAGCAAAAGTGGAACAAGAATGAACTGGAATATTTGTGGCATACAGGGCCCATCCTTTATGTTATGCATTCATGATGATTTGTGGCTGAGATGCTATTGAGGTGGCCATTGTCAATCCCACTTTCAGAGCTGTCTGATCCTGCAAATGTTTGGAACATGCTGCTCACTTCCAATCAGTGCATATCCCATACCTCTCTGCTAAAACCCTGCAACTTAAAAATAAATAAATAAACAAATACCTGGATACAAATATACCAGAAATGTTTTGGTTTACATCCAGTTCTGAATTCTGCATGTCTCACCTGCAACGGGCTGAGTTGCAAGGCAGCATGCCCCATGCAACTTTCTTGCATACAGAAGAACCCAGCGTCAACCCCTTGCATTTCCAGGTAGAGCTGTGCGAGACCCCTGTCTGAAATTCTGGAGAGAAGCTACCAGTCAATGTCAACAATTGTGAGCTAAATAGGGCCAGTGGAGTGACTCAGTATAAAGTAGTTTCCTGTGTGCCATGACTATTCTATCCTGAAGAGAATCAAACTGTGGCTTACCTAAATCAGGAGACACATTTTTATATGATATTATTACATTTCCATTATTCTGCACACAAATCTTACTTGCAAACCACATGTAAAATATTATTATTATTATTATTATTATTATTATTATTATTATTATTATTCCCATCCTATATTATTACACCCGTTCTATACCCATAGATCTCAGGGCAGTCCATAACATAAAATCACAATATTAAAAACACAAAATACATAATAAATATAGGAACAAAGATTACCCAATAATCTCCACTTGCACAAAACATTTAAAAGGGCATCGGATGTCAATCAGCCAAAGGTATGATTAAAAGGAAGTTTTTTACCTGGTGCCTAAAAGTGTATAACATACCCCGCAAGTGTCCCAATTTGCCAGGGACAGTCCTGGAATCACTGTATTGACCCTTCATAAGAGCAGTTTAAATGAAGCTGCCAGCCGAACCTCCCTGGGGAGAACATTCTACAGATGGGGAGCAACCATAGAAAAGTCCCACCCTGTCACCAGGATACTTTGGTGCAAGATTCAGGGATCTCACCATTGGTGTCCACCTCTTCCCATCCATGACCCAGCTGCCAAGTGACCAAAACCAATGATTCAGTTCCCACTGTGAGTTACTCCTACTTGGCACTACAGTATGAATTAGGCTCCAAAGGTCACCCCCACCACACAGAGAAGCTATGGTAGTCAGCTAAGTTCACACTGTTTACTTGACACGAGCTTGACAAGGGATTGCCCTGTCACAACAGGCTTAGGAAACTTAAAGAAGATTTGTACAGTTCCTGCACATGGTCTCATTTCCCTTAGGCACTTCCGAAATTCTTAAGGGATAGTTAATCAAGGAGGCCTATTTACAACTGCTTATCTTGCTTCTTGCCTGCTTATTTCTAGTTTCCTGACACAGCACAGTTGTCTGCAGTTTTACCTCCACAAGCCTTTCCAACTCTGCAAGAGAATCCTCAATTGTACTACGAAGAGGGGATGTTGTGTGTATGGAGCATGCACTTACCTCACTGCACATACCTGGAAAAAGGTCAAGCTGAGCAACTTGGCTTAGCTGATGATTAATACTTGGTTGCTGGATAATAATGCATTATTGTTTGCCACCCCGTTGGTCCCTGTCTTTGAGATCTACAACACCTTTCCATTTGATGGTGGTTTCTGATAAGTTCTGCTTTCCTCATTCCTAAAGAGATTGGTCCTCTTGACAATGGAGCTTTTACACTGAGCAGCCTGGGCTGCAATTTCTGGAAAGAGCCAAGCCATAAATAGAGCAGCTGAAGGTACCCAGGCCTCACACCAGGGAGTTTACAGACTTCCAAGGAGAAGCCAAGATGACTCCCCAGATTGTAGTTACCGTTCTTCTCCTCTTTCTCCTTTGCCCACAGGAAAGCATTGCGGTAAGGTGACTTCTGCTTTGAAAGGAGCCATGCAACACCTTTCTGCCACAATGATCTTTCTCTTCAAGTGCACGAGAGAATGTGCTTCCTTTAACTGTACCTGAGGGTTGTTATAAGAGAATCCTAGTACAAAATCGAAAATGTCCATGTGGAGACAGCAGTGCCCAAACAGTGATTCATATATGGCTGTGTTGCTCTTTGTACAGGGATTCACGCAAATTGTTGAATCACTCCACCATTAATGTCTCCGCCAGGGCATTTAGCAAACTATTATGTGAATTTTCTCTTTGAAGATCAATACAAGGCAGAGACAGTAAAAACTTCAAAATTCTTAGTGGTTTTTATTGTATGGTTTTTATGTACAATAGTTGAAAACCACTCTGATTTTTTTTTAAAGCAATATATGAATGTTGTTTCCAAAATATTAATCTAATAAATAAACTGCCTTTAAAATAAGGGACACAACAGTATCCTGAGTTTTAAATTGCAGTGGAGTTTGGTAATTTGCTTAGTAGTATTCTTATGTTTATACACGTATTGCAGTGACTGGTGTTTTGATTTATTTTGGTAATTTTACCTACTAAGTTGTTTGTACATGTTTGTATTTCCACCTCCTATTGCAAAGGCCAGTGGCTGATGCAAATATCTATCCTTCTATCTCTCTTCAGTGTATTGTATATTCATTGCATGCATTGTGTTGGAGTTTACCTCTGCACACAAAGAAAGAGGAACTAATGTGAATGCTTATTATTGGGGTGAATTAGATTAATGCATACCAAAAAGCAAGGTAGTGTGAGGAGAAGATTATGAAATCGAGATTAGAGAGATTTCTGCCCTCCTATTAAATTAGAAGAAGTGGGATTCACTCAAAAGCTCTCTCTTTATTTAGGTTCCTGGGTTACATGGTCAGCAACCTGTGGTGAATATTATAAATGTTTGGTGTACTGAGAGATCCATTTCAGTTCCCCAATGCCATTTTAGAAAGCTGTAAATATTCTTGATTCCCCCCCGCCCCCAGTCTTCAGACCTCCACATTTTTGCATTGGCAGGAAAAGTGTTCTAAGAATGCAGCATGTTTATGACTTTGATCTGTGTAAACAAGGTATGGTTGCACTGCACAGACTATTGCATAATTCAATCAGATGAGCTCAAAATGTGCAACACAGAATTATGCATTCAACTGCTGTCTGTGTTCTTGCATTGGAAACCTGGTGTGCAATCAAGCCTTCTGCAAATAGAACATGAACACTGATTCTGATTCGACTTCAGAGAATGACTTCTTGCTTTCTGTTTTAGGCAGGTGGCGTTGCTAGATTCCAGACTACAGTGGTAAGTATTTCATATTATATTTCTGTGGAAAGCTCTTCCTCCATTTTCTGGATTCAGTTGTATACTGTTTTGTCTAGGTTTTGCACCAAAACAGCCTTGGGCACCTTAACAGATCCATACTGGGAGAAGGACAGTGACCTTGCTAATTCTTCTAGATCTTTCAGGGGCTATGTGTAGTATTTGACCTTCTGCACCAGCTATCTGGGATATGGGGTATTATGATCTAGTATTTCTGCTCATACCTGGGTGTCTGTTTCCAGAAAGCCATTCAGGAAAACTACTGGTTGGTCCTGAAGTATTTAGGCTACCGTAGGCTTTCATCCTGTCTCTCATGTTGACTAACATCTACATGAAACCACTGAACTAGATAATCCAGAGGTTTGGTGAGAGGTAGCATCAGTAGGCTGGTGACACCCAACTCTGATTCTCCTTTTCGTTAGCTTCAGATGAGGCAGTGGAAGTGCTATTGATGAAGCTTGGGCTCAGTGATGGACTGGATGAGGGATTGGTAAATGAAGCTGAATCCCAGCAAGATGAAGTTAATGTTTATGGGTGGTTCATTTGCACAGAGACATGGCGGTGGGGAGCTTGGCATGGCACAGCTGCAGCAGCAGGTATAGGGCTGTCTTATGCATATGCGGGGCCGGGGTGCACAGATCTGCCCAGCGCACCCCCAGGTTGCCCAGTCCCAGGAGCGCAGGAGGCTAGAGCCAGCCGGCCGCCTCAGCGTCTCACTGGCTTGGTCACCCCCAAACTCACAGCGCTGAGCCGCTTGCAGAAGAGCCTGCCACGGTGCTCCGACCAACATGCGGGCTCTTCCCCGGACTCAACTTGGGGCCCCAGACTCTTGGCCTGGTCCCCTGAGAGCCCGGCACCCGGGTGTCCCGCACTCCTCGCGCCTATGGGTAAGATGGCCCTGAGCGGGTGCAGCTCCCTGTGGCCTTCCTCCTCCACCTCTCTGTAACCAGAAGCGACATGCAGCATAAGGAAGCCAGGTGCGCAACAACACTCTGCCTGTGCCACCCTTTTCGCCACTATGGGTGCCACTGCCTACAGACTGCTGGGCAGCAATGGCAGAAGAGAGCTTTGGCCTAATAAGTAGAGAAAGTTGAACTGCAGCTGCCATCATTCTCCGACCATTGGCCTTGCTGGCTGGGGGGCTGATGGGAATTGGAGAGCACCAGGCTTGGGAAAGCAGGACTCTCACACCCTCCGACATTCCTCTGATGGAAATTGGGATGCACGTCTTTGGGTGCTGTGCTTTCATGGGAGCTAGCTGACTTGTGCAAGAGTGCAGAACCACTGCAAGTGCCAGTACTGGCTGTAAGCTCCATGAGCTTGGAGGGGGGAAATGGGATTCCAGGGAAATTCCAGGATCGAATCAGAAGCAAGGATGGCTTCTGTAATTCTTGGAATGCCCTGGGGATATTGGGACACTTGAAGGCTATGGATTATTCCTATGTTCTTAGGCTATATGAACTGCATGGTTTGATTTGCAAATGTATGGGCTTAGTGTCCAGTGCCAGACTTTGCATACCGATGTGAAGAAAGCAAGATTTGCAGCAGATAGAGTCAAAATAATAATAATGGTGATAATTATGATGATGTTGTTGATGATGATAGGCTAACAAATTGCTTTTAACTTTAGGCTACTGGCAGTGGGTGTGGCCTTGTGAATGTGAGTATTGTGAATCATTTGGATGTTGACTGACTGATCTTGCTTTGTAGATCTGACCTTTTCCTGGTCACTGGAGATCAAGTTCTCTACTTTTTAAATAACGCCCCCCCCAACAGCCCTTAGAAGCCCCATCCTTGAGACCCATAGGTCATTTGAAATGAAAATAGCATGCTTCTTAAATGTGCTTTTTATTTATTTCATTTATTAATTGCTTCCCATGAAGCATTTCAATGTTATTTACAATATAAAAACATATACAAACCAATTACACACGCACTCACAAAACAGCTGCATATATTAATTATTTTATTTTTAAAAATACATAAATGTAAAAACAGGTTAAAACAACAGATTTTTTTTTGTTAACTTTGCTGCATTAAATATACATTCTCTAGTTGACCTCATTTGTAATGCTCTGAAATGTTTAAGCTAATATTTCAGTTTCCTATTAATGTTGCCTTGAACTTTATATCTGGCTTTCTTTGGCAATGTTTTATTCTGGATTGTTTTATTTGATGTCTTAATATGTTGCAAACCACTTTGAGATTTCCCCCCCTTTAAAATATCAAGCAGTATAGAAATGACATGAATTATAGCAATAATGATAATAGGCATTCTAGTCCCATTGAAGTTTCTAGAGGAACAAAGTATAAGGCCTATTTATTCTCATACACTTTGAAAGAGCTTTGGGTGCAAACCCTTGGCTTCTCCAGGTCAGGTTGAGGAAGACCATTGTCTGAAACCCTGGAGAGTTGCAGCCAATCAGTGTGGACAATGCTGAGCTAGATGGACCAATGGTGTGGTCAAATATATTTTGGTACATTTTGAGAGCCATTGTTGGAATCTTTTTTAACTGCAAAAGTAATGGATAACTACATTCCATTCTGCACAAGTGTGGATCAGGTTACTGTCTCATCAGAATGAGGGGCAGACAGCTTTGTCTCCTTCTGTGCATGTTTCCCATGTCTTCGTTCATATATCTGTTCCACCCAGGATTTTTGGTATGAAAAATCACTTTTAATTATTTATTTTGTCACAAGCTGAGCATTTCGGGATATGTGCTATCCCAGGGCAAACGTTTCCAAACACACTGGGCAGCATTCAACTAGGTTTTACTCAAAGTAGACTCATTGAGATTAATGTACCCAAGTTAATAATGTTCAATCATTTCATCGTGTCTGCTGTGAGCAAAACTTAGTGAAATGCTACCCATTTTATCCTAAGCTTTTATGAACTTTGGATTATTATTATTTTGAAGGTGAGAATAGTATTGCCAAATTTGGAGAAGTGGAAAATCCAAAATATAGTTATATTCTGATCAGAGTATTAGTCCAGGAGGTGAGTATCAATTTTGGTTCACTTTTAAAAGTCGACCAAGTGAAATTCTCCTGCGTAACTGAATGGAATATGCAGATTCTGAATTCCTTAAGTCCCTCCTCCAGAATAATTGCAAACATAAAACCCCCATAGCATAGATCTTAGTGTCAAAACCATGGCTTGTATCCAAAGTAACGCTAAGTCTCTGGTTCCATTTGGATTCTGCACAATGCAACTCCCCCCGCCCCTACCTAATTGGTTCGGGTTGGCTGGCTTGAACAGAACAGATTTGGGAAGGGTATGGAGGGAACACAGCAGGAGAAGAGGGGGGAAAGTTCCACTGCGCAAGTATAAATCCTTGTGCTGACAGAACAGGAGCATTAGATACCCCTGACAATGCAGTCTTTCCTGACAATTCTGCCCCCCCCCCAACTGCTATGAAGAGAGTGTTCATGGAGAAAACATTTAATTTGATATGATGAGGAAAAAATTGTTTCTTGCTTTCTGTTTTAGATTATTGGTGTAATGGCACCTCCCAGAGTGAGTATACCCTATTACTTTTGTGTAGAGAGTTTCTTTTTATTTACATTAGACTGTTGTTGTTTAGTCGTTTAGTCGTGTCAGACTCTTCGTGACCCCATTGACCAGAGCACGCCAGGCACTCCTGTCTTCCACTGCCTCCCGCAGTTTGGTCAAACTCATGTTTGTAGCTTCGAGAACACTGTCCAACCATCTCATCCTCTGTTGTCCCCTTCTCCTTGTGCCCTCCATCTTTCCCAAGGCAGTCTTCTCTTCTCATGAGGTGGCCAAAGTTTTGGAGCCTCAGCTTCAGGATCTGTCCTTCCAGTGATCACTCAGGGCTGATTTCCTTCAGAATGGATAGGTTTGATCTTGCAGTCCATGGGACTCTCAAGAGTCTCCTCCATCACCATAATTCAAAAGCATCAATTCTTCGGCAATCAGCCTTCATTATGGTCCAGCTCTCACTTCCATACATCACTACTGGGGAAACCATAGCTTTAACTATACGGACCTTTGTTGTCAAGGTGATGTCTCTGCTTTTTAAGATGCTGACTAGGTTTGTCATTGCTTTTCTCCCAATTATTTACATTAGACTAGGGTTTATATAATGCAAAGCAGGCATGCAAGTGAATGCTTGGCATCTTGTTGATGAAAATTCTAGACATGTCCCGCTTGGGATCTACAAACCACCAAATCTTGAATGGAAACACTGGTTCTGGTGGAATTAAATGAGTTTTGCTGAAAAGTAACAAGGTGTTTGTTTGTTTGTTTGCTTGCTTGCTTGCTTGCTTGCTTGTGTGTCTCCAAATGCAACATCAATTAGTGGGGAATTTGTGGCCTTCCAGATGTTGATGGGCTTTCAGTCCCATTATCCCTGAGCATGAGCCATGCTGGTTGCAGCTACTGGGAATTGTCCAACAACATCTGACGTAGAACAGGTTCCTCATTGGAACTGCTTATGTTGGACTCTGACTTCCATAATCCCGACCATTGGCCTTGCTCATTGGGGATGATGGGACAATGACTGGGACAGGAATTTAGGCAGCAGGGCCTCAAAACTTAGAGAGCTGCTGCAAACAGTACTGGGTTATCTGTCTTGGTGATCAGAAAATGTATACTATAAGACAAGTTCATAGGCGGCGTGGGAAATGAACTTCCACAAGCTAATATTGGCAACTAGCTAAGTCATACAGTTAGATCTACTTACTGTATAGAAGGAGCCTTTGTTTGACTTGGTTCCCTCAGATTCCCTCAGATTTTGGTTCCCTCAGATTTCCTCATGCTAATGATCTTTGTAAGTTACTCTCTTTCTCAAGAACTACTATTTCTAAAAATGCATTGCCTCTTGATGAAAGTTCAGATGCACTGTTCACCTTCATAAAAAATATAGGAAATGAAGAAAATTCATGAGAAGTAATCCAATAGGTCCATAGTTCAGATTGGAGTAGACTGTCCTACAACTTTGCCAGTGGGTCTTGCCAATGATTTTGCATGAGCAACTTCACCCCTCTATGCTGGATATGGGGGTCCCTTTAGTTTATTACGTGACAAGAAAATATACAAAAAAGAAATTCCGGTACACTTTGACATTTTGAGGTGGTGGCCTCCCTGCCCCTTCTCCTTTTCCAGTGTGTGCTCTTAATCATCTTGCATGGTGTCCATTCATGCTGTGAATCCATTTATTGTGTGAGGTAAAAGTATATAAAAGCAAAATATAATTGTGCCTGTCTACATTTCAGGGAAGAGGCCTTTCTACCACTCCTCCTTTCCCAGTGAGTATTCCTAACCATTTCCCATTGTTCCCATTTATTTTTGGGATATTTATATCATGTGAAGCAGAGCTATATAAAAGCAAAAGATTATTGAAGGAGCGTCTCCTCCCCCATTGTTCTGCCCGGACACTGAGGTCCAGTTCCGAGGGCCTTCTGGCGGTTCCCTCACTGCAAGAGGCCAAGTTACAGGGAACCAGGCAGAGGGCCTTCTCGGTGGTGGTGCCCTCCCTGTGGAATGCCCTCCCATCAGATGTCAAAGCGATAAACATCTACCTGACATTCAGGGAAGTTTTAATATGTGACATTTTAGTGTATCTTTCATCTTTGTTGGAAGCCGCCCAGAGTGGCTGGGGAAACCCAGGCAGATGGGCGGGGTACAAATAATAAATTATTATTATTATTATTAATTGTGAACTCTACATTACAGGGGTGGGAGCTCTCCTGCTAATCTGCCTGTGTGTATTAAAATAGTTATTCTGACTAAGCAATCACTTAAGTTTAAGTTGTTGTAACCCAACTTGGGACCTTAGGGCAAGGGGTGGATAATAAATTTAAGCAGTGGAAACACAACACACTGTATCACCAGTGGATGTGCTTTTTCTGTGTGCAGTTTAAATTTCTGAATCAGAAGTTCTTGGTAGTGGTTTTCCACAGGCAATAATGGCTAAATCATTCTTTCCTTCTGTATTTTTTATATAAATTTTTCTCTTTCTTTCTTTCTTACACTGGAGGCACCAGACTCACAAGGCCTCAGAACAATTTCCACAGCCTTGTGAGGCTTCAGACCTCACCTCTGGTGCCCCTCAAGGCCTCTGACATGACTTCTGGTGCTTCGTGAGGCACCAGAAGACACATCGGAGACCCCGCAATGTGGGTGCCAAGCACCCACAACATTTTTGTGGGTGCTCGGGCCCCCATGGCCCCCTATAGTTGGCACCAGTGCTAGAGAGTTGAGTTGTGAATCAAGAAGGTCCCTGGTATGAACTAAGGATGAACAAAGGCAGCAATTTCCATTTCTTCATCACAATGAGTGCTGTTTCTATTCTACAGCAGTTCGGTCTCTGCAAAATACTACATTATTAGTATCTCTGCCTACTGTTTAACAGAATTCAAGAATCAATGCTATAGTTATTTCCACACCTTCCATTTTACTGCAAAGAAAACACAATTTAAATGAGTGGGTGGGGGACTCAGGAATTACATATCTTTGTGGACTGAAAAAACCAACCGCAGCAGCCTTTTGCCTGCTATTGTATTAACTTGTCATGTTGCTTTGCTTTTTCACTTGAAGGGACTTCGAAAAAAGAGATCTCCTGTGAGTAAATGACCTTTTTCATTGGTTTCTGCATTTTCATTTTCTTTGCAATATACACAATGCCAGAAAAGCTGTTGTACTCCAAATCCCATCAGCCCCACCAGCATGGTCAATGGTCAGGGATGATGGGAGTTTTAATCCAACACCACCTGGAGCACAACTGATTCATCATCCCTACAGTAGTGGACCTTCACCCATCAGTCAAAGACCAAGGATTTAAGGTCGCAGAGATGTAGTCCACTAAATTTCATTCACCTACAGTTGGCTGTGTTGTATCAGAAGCAGGGATAGAATCAATACAGGAATCTGTCATTGTATCTTTCTATTTGTCGACTGGTCTGTTCATATCCTCTTCTTCTGTTCACCTAAATCTGTTGGAAAGTATTCATATGATCTTCTGATTGCTATAAGACAGGCACGTCCAACTTCTAAGAGACTGCGATCTACTCCCAATATATATATATAAAAAAACTGGCATTGATCTATGTATTGTATTTGCCCAAAGTTGTTGAGATTTTTTAAGGGGACAGTGTTTAAAAATTGTTGTTCTTTTATCTGGGGGACAGTGCCCAGAGTTGTTTAGCCTTTTTTTTTTATTTTTTCATGACCAACCCGTTGGACATGCCTGCTATAAGACTTTAATCCTATACACACAGCCCCCATGAACCCATGGCCAATCTTAATTCTAATTTAAAAAAGTGAATATGCTTTTATTTGATCATTTGCAATGTCAACATACATATTAATGCATGACCACCACAGCTGTCAGCATCCTGAAATTAAGCATTTTTCACTCTTCAGATTTATTCATCCAGAACTGTGACTTATTTCTCATCCTTGGCTGTTCTTTGCTCTTTGCAAAATCACTGCAGGAGATCTTGGGGTGCTCCCCAGGCCCTAATGGTGAAGGTGGATCTGTTAGATTACAAATCACCTGAAGGAGTCTCCCAGTACTGTTGCCCACAGACACAATAGAGGCGGTGAAGAAAGTCCTCTTCACTGTCACTGTCGCCACTTGATAGGCTCAACGTTGAACTTTAACCTATGTTTGGACTGGTTCAGAATGAGTTTTTCACCACCGGCGCTCTGGCGCAAAACTCTTCTCTTGGACAACCCTTTAGAAATGAGAGCAGAGGAAAAGCACACGTCTGAATTTCTGGTCTTATGCTGAGTTCTCTGTGGAACAGTGCTCCTGTCTCTGATATTTATTCTGTTTCACACTTGGGAACATCACAAACAGCCTTCAGAGAAGGTTTGAGAGTGAGGTCACATTAGGTGCTGCACTGCAGGAGGCACCAAAACAATGCTGTAGAAAGGAATATGAGACACAGGGATGCTGCCAGATTTTAGCGTCACACATGGTGCTGCTTAAATTTGGGAGCCCAAAGTCTGCCACTGTTTATGAGGTCAGCCAATGGCATCATCCCAAACCATTTCAAGGTACACCAAAGCATTGGCAAGCTGCCCTTTTCCAGAATTGGCATGGGACTTCTGTCAAAGCTTAGTCATTCCCATTCCTATGGCCTCAAAACTGCAAAACTATGAGCTAACCAAAGAAAACTGGCAATCAGTCATGAAAGACCTGCAGATCCCATAGGCTTATAAGTCTACATTTCATCTTATGACATAAAACATTTTCATATAAGATCAGCTCCTAGAAGCATGTAGTAAATCTCATAGAAAATTAACCCATTAAAGGATACAGTAAAGGATGTAGTTAATGCATTCGGACAGAGCAGTTGATGGATCAAGTGAAAAGCTTTCAAGAATTGTACCAAAAAGAAGGGAGGGCATGTCTGGGAAAAAGAATTCTGGTTCAAAATATTATTAGGGCCTTAAACTGTTCTGCATACCATAATGCATTCATCTGGTATCTGGAGAGCTTCTCTTTCCTTTCAATGAAATCATTGTTTTCTAGTCATTTAGTGACCTGTTGTGACTTACTTAGTGCAGCTAGACTGGTGACTGGGAGCAGCCGCCGAGACCACATAACACCGGTCTTGAAAGACCTACATTGGCTCCCAGTATGTTTCCAAGCACAATTCAAAGTGTTGACCTTTAAAGCCCAAAACGGCCTCAGCCAAGTATACCTGAAGGAATGTCTCCAGCCCCATCATTCTACCCGGACACTGAGGCCCAGCGCCGAGGGCCTTCAGGTGGTTCCCTCACTGCAAGAAGCCAAGTTACAGGGAACCAGGCAGAGGGCCTTCTCAGTAGTGGCGCCCTCCCTGTGGAACGCCCTCCCACCAGATGTCAAAGAGAACAACAACTACCAGACTTTTAGAAGACATCTGAAGGCAGCCCTGTTTAGGGAAGCTTTTAATGTTTGATAACGTTATTTTA